>NW_028251195.1:177500-777500 GCF_964263255.1 Lissotriton vulgaris | reverse complement strand
TGCTCTCAAATGTTCATGCTGCAGAAAGTAACAACAAATTTCCAACACTCAGCATTTCTCCAAGTATCCCAATAGAAATGGTACCTCACTTGTGTGGGTGGACCAAGTACCCACGGAAAGGAAGGGCCCAAAATCTATTCAGGCGACATCAAAATTACCCATCAAAAACGAACTTGATTTTGCAAGGGGTGTCCCATGAGTTTTTGGCCCGGGGCTCGTCGGCCATCTAGGGAAACCTACCACACCTACAAATTTCTAGAAACTAGGTACCCGGTTGGGTCCAGCGAGGTATGACTTGCGTGGGTCCCCCAACATTCTCCTATCCAGAATCCCCTGAAATCCTCAAATGTCAATGAAAAAGGGCTTTTTTTCTCAAATTTCTGTGTGGGGAAAGTTCTGGAATCTGCGTGGATCCACAAATTTCCTCCAACCCAGCCTTCCCCTAGGTCTCCCGATAAAAATGGTACCTCAATTGTGTGGGTAGGCATAATGGGGTATCATTTTACTCAGGAGACTCAGGGGAACACTGTGGTGTAGGACATTTGTGCCAGCACGGTGATTCCACACAAAAATATGTGGATAATGTATTTGTTCAGCTAAATTTGAGGTTTGCATGGCATTCTGGGTAGGGAAACGTTGGGGGATCCATACAAGCTATACCTCATTGAACTCCCCAGGGTGTCTAGTTTTTAGAAATGTTTGGGTTTGGTACTTTCCCAAGACGGCCACCGAGCCCAGGGACAAAATCCCAGGTCCCCCTCAAACCAGGTAGTTTTGTTATAGGTAATTTTGAAGTCTCCACAGTATGATTTTGGCCATTTCCTATTGCAGCCACTATGCCTACCCAGACAAGTAAGGTACCATTTTTATCGATAGACCTGAGGGAACGCTGGGTGGGATGACATTTGTGGATCCATGCAGATTCCCGAACTTTCCCACTGTCAGGGAGAGCTTCCTTCCTCAGAGTCTGGACGCGAAGATACAATGACCTCCCTCTTGATACCTTCAACTCTGATTCTTATAACAACAGAGGATTGAAGTGATCAAGCAGGGGGATGGGAATTAGGAAGGGGACAGCCGGGAAGGAGATCTGCAAAGGAATAGGTTAATAACAACAAAACTATACAACCGTAAATAATATGTCTCACCACTTACTTAACCGTATCTCACAGTTATTTTGTCAAGCAGTATCTTCATGTACTAAAATTTCTGCACTTCAGAATTGGAAATTGCGCAATGCTAAATACCTTTACTTAAAATTACATAGCAGAAGAGATTTCCTTAAAATATACTGTATGCTTCCAGTGGAATGTCTTTGCTATTGAAACATGGCTCTCTGTGAATAAAACCTCTAATTCTGTCTAATCATCAAATATGCAACCTATTAAACAAAATATCAAATCCTGCTCGTTCCTTGAAAATTACTCTTGGTTCAAAAAGCCCCCAAATAAAAAGAGAAACTGTTATTAAGCACTTTCTAGTGATCGTGCTTCTAATATGCAAATTAGGCAGGAAATATGAATGACGTTCGTACAAGCAGTTAAACGAAGATCCGGTCTAGGAAAGACATGGCTTGGTAGTTCAGGCTGGACTGTTCCCATGAGGCCCAGGGTCAAGGCTGATTTGCATATAGCCAGTGTCTGACCTAGGGTGGTGTGGAGTGCAAAAAAACGATGGATTTAGGCCCAGATCTTTGTACTGGGGTGAATGTAAGACATTGTTCTGCATTCTGTCCATCAACTGTGTTTTTTGCAATTTTCACCCCGAGTGGGCTGGGTATGCTCAGACGTGAGTCCCAGGCTCTCCACATCACTGGAGTCAAGATATCCAGGCTGAAGAAGGCTGATAGCCATAAACCGGTCCTTGGATGCTTGATTCCGGTCTAGGAAAGACATGACTTGGTAGTTCGGGCTGGACTGTTCCCATGAGGCACAGGGTCAAGGCTGATTTGCATATAGCCAGTGTCTGACCTAGGGTTGTGTGGAGTGCAAAGAAATGATGGATTTAGGCCCAGATCTTTGTACTGGGGTGAAGGTAAGACATTGTTCTGCATTCTGTCCATCAACTGTGTTTTTTGCAGGAGCCGGCATGGCACTGAAAAGCCCAGCGTGGAGCCCAGCATGAATGCGGGAGACGGCAGGAATCACCAAAGTCTACTAAAGACCTGAGGCGGAGAATGACCTGACCTACCATGGTCATTAGACTGGAAGGGGAAAACGGAAATGCCACCAACCTGAGAAAACAGGATCCAAAAGGGAAAACCACTGGAACCCAGATAAAGAGTTTTTCTCACAGGAATCCAATAGAATAGTGAGCACCAGTGAAGGGGCTTGGCCGCTGACGTTAGCGTAGCCACGCTCTACAGTGTAACTCCCCCAAAACATGATGGGAGATGTAGTTACTGGGGAGAATCTCCTGAAAAGTGATAAAGAGCTGTAAGCAAAGCTCTTTGATTTAAAGAGATCGTTTTAGTAAACAGCTATGTGCACATAACAAGTGACCAAAAAAGCAGCAATGCAGAAAATACACCAGCAATATGAAAGTATATAAAACATGACAAATACTGTTGTATGAAAATGTATAAGGAAAAGCACATTACCTTAGATGGGAACAAAGTAACCACCAGCATCCCAATGAAGCACACCAATGAGGTTTCCCACAAAAGGCTTTGGTGCATAATGGAATGCATATATGTGTAGAGAGTGGGGCGGGCTCTAGACCGCGCGCCGCCCTAAACCTGACAGTACTTCCCCCTCCCCAGCACGGTCTAGGGCCCGGATTTTGAGGATTTTGGAGGTGGAAGCGCCTCACCAATAGTGGAGCATGAACGTTCCTAGCAGGCTCCCATCAGTCATTGTCAGGTCTATATCCTTTCCAGGACACCGGATACCATACTTCTGAACCCCTGAATTTGGAATCTAAAATGTCTCGCACCTCATATTCCCAGTGTCCATGAACCAGAAGGGGTGGTGGACGTTCTGGGGATGTGTCTCCGGCAGGCTTTAGTAGAGAAATGCGAAACACTGGATGAATCCGTAAAGAACTGGGCAAAAGTAACTTGTACATAACTGGATTGTCTTGTTTTATCATTTTGTATGGTCCAATACATTTTGGATGAAACATACTTCTTTTTTTGAAAACAAAGTTTTTGGTGGATAGCCACACTTTGTCTCCAGGGTTATAGGATGGACCAAGCCTATTATGTTTATCATACTGTTGTTTGTATTTTCTTTTAGCTTGTATAAGATGCTTGTGGATATGGTGATGTATAACTTGCATATGACGAACTGTATCCTGAACTAGAAGGACCTTTCCCCTCCTGAGGCGGAAGCCGGGAGGTCTCTTTCTTTAACCTTTGTTTTGTACACCCTAGGAAGTGTATTTTAACTTTGTAAAATTGTATTTGGTTGCAAAATCTTTTTTAAGTCTGCATTCCCTAGCGTGTTGCCCAGCGCTTGACCAAAAAGCGCTATAGAATCGAGACTCCTTAGCGCTCCTAAGCGCTCTGTGCCCCTCCCTTACCAGGACCGCCCTCGGCTGAGTATCGACGCCGAGGGCTGGGAATAGAACTTGGCGGCCATATTAGGTGTGGGCCAGGCCAATCGCGCGCTTTAACAGCGCTATATAAACGAACGGTCATGACTCTGCGCAGCGGACGCGTACAGCGGACGCGCCGGACCTGCGCCGGAGTCGTTCGCGCACAGTCGGGCTTAGGGCCCAAGACTCTTGATATCTATACTCCATGCCCTATAACATACTCCCGCTCGCATTTACTTACGCTTAATAGGACACTCCCATCACCTTGCAGCTATTCGATCGACCTTGGTCTCGGTCCCTTCTCCTGTAATAACTGCCCTTTCAGTACCACTGAGGCCATTATTAAATCCACGCCAGCACAAAATAATAAGACAGTAGACACCGCTCTAAAGATGGCACTAGTTAATTGCCGTTCCTTACCAAAGCACTCCACAGAAATAGCTCTACTGATCGAAGATCTAAACGTGGACGTTTTGTTTCTAACAGAAACGTGGCTTGGCCCGTCCTCCGGTCCCGACATCACCCAGGCCCTACCTGCTGGATACCTGATCCAACATAGAGACCGAGAAATTAAAGTTGGCGGAGGGATCGCCATTTTATATAGGGAACATCTAACCTGTCGCCTGACTAACACGACTATCCTAGATTGTGAGAGCACACTATTCTCTATCTCCTATTCTCCAGAACTTTCAATCTCCGGTCTCTTAATCTATCGTCCCCCCGGCCAGGTTGGCCAATTTATAGAAGGACTAATCAAAACTATTCTGGACTCAGCTACTAGGGTATCTAATTTTATAGTGTTAGGAGACTTGAATCTCCATTTTAACAACCCTCTGGACACTATTGCTATGGAATTAATCAAAGACCTAGCCGCATGCCAACTCAACTTGATTGTTCAACACCCTACTCACTCTAAAGGCAACCTTTTAGACCCAATATTCTCCAATGTCGCGAATTTGTCTACATCCGCACCTTATTCTATCCCTTGGTCAGACCACATGGTAGTACCATTCTTATGGAAAATTAACAGACCTTGTACCAATCAACCCCTACATAAAATTCTAGGCAGGCGATGGACAAAGTTAGAGCCCAGTGATTGGATAGACTCGCTGAAGCAGAACGAACCTATAAACAATCAAAATATCGACAAGGCCAACACAGATTTTAATCAATGGATAGAACAATCATTAGACAGTGTGCTTCCTAAAACACGCATCTCTAAGAAAAAAGGTCCGAACAAACAACCCTGGTTCAATTCAGAGCTGAGACTCCTTAAACAGGAGTGTAAACGAGAAGAAAGACAATGGCGAAAACTTTTTGACGAGGAGAAAAAAATTAAATACAAACTCACAATCAAGAAATGTAAGATGGCACTCAACGCAGCCAAATCCACTTTCTATGCCGAAAAAGTTGAGAACTCTACCAACGCTCCGAGAGAAATGTTTAGAATAGTAAAAACGCTGGATAAGGCCCCTGACCCCCCTACATCTGAACTTTCACCGGAAGAATCAGGTGCTCGTTGCAACGAACTAGCAAACTTCTTTGCCACGAAGATTGAAAAAATTCTACTTTCCCTTCCCCCACCCCCAGTAGTAGAGCTCAATCCTCCATTGAGGGATGATATCAATTCTACCTCACCTCATTTAGCATTTTTTCACCCCCTCAGTGATGACCTTTTCCCCTCCCTTTTCAACTCTATAAAGAGTGGTTCCCCTCTTGACCCCGCCCCTATGTCTATCCTGAAATTGGTCCTCCCCCATATTAGTAGAAACATCATTGATCTTGTCAACACCTCTTTGGACTCCGGGATAGTACCTCAAGATTGGAAATTAGCCATGGTAAAGGCCCTGTTAAAAAAACCAAATCTTAACCCTGACGACTTCTTTAATTACCGCCCCATTTCCCTCCTCCCCGGTATCAGCACGCTTGCTGAAAAATGGGTCAATAAACAACTGGCATCCTATTTGGAGTCTCAAAACCTGCTACATCCCACACAAACAGGTTTCCGAAAAGGACAGGGAACTGAAACAGCTTTGTTGAGGGTGGTTGAGGTATCCAGGAGGATTCTGGACGCAGGTGGCAGCGCGGCCATTATCCTCCTGGACCTCAGCGCCGCCTTTGACACGGTTAATCACTGTGTCCTTCTTGCCCGTCTAGAAAGAATTGGAGTCACAGGCAAAGCTCTTGAATGGCTTGAATCTTTTCTTAGTAATAGATTCTTCAAGCTCTTCTCAGATACCAACTGCTCCCTCCCAATACCATTACAGTGTGGGGTACCACAGGGCTCCTCCCTTAGCCCCACACTGTTTAATGTGTACATGGCCCCCTTGGCAGAGGTAGTAGCCCCCTTCGGAATCTAACTGGTGAGCTACGCTGATGACACCCAGCTAGTAGTCTCCCTCACCCAGACAGACTCCCCTCAGAACAATCTTTGTAACTGCCTGGGTGAAGTTGCAGAATGGATGGATGCCTCCCATCTAAAACTGAATGGAGGAAAAACCGAGTTGATGTTGCTCGGAAGAAAGGCCACATTTAATACCCCCTCTATGTGGCCCTCCTGCATGGGACCTGGACCTACCCCCAAAACGGAGATAAAAAGCCTAGGGTTTTGGCTCGACACTGAGCTTTCTTTTAAAACTCAGGCAAAAAAGACAGTGGCTACGTGCTTCGGTCTAATAAAAACCATTCGTAAAATTCTTCCCCAGCTACCTGAAACTGCGAAGAAAACCATAGTCCAGTCCCTCATTCTATCGAGGCTGGACTATGGGAATGCTCTCTACTTGGGAGCCCCCACCTCAGTCATCCGCCAACTGCAGATAGCTCAAAATTCTGCAGCAAGGCTGCTCACCGGAACTAGCCACCGTACCACCGCAGCCCCCGCATTAAGGACCTTACACTGGCTCCCAATAAAAGAGCGAATCCATTTTAAAACTCTCTGTCTGGTCCATAGAACTCTCCATGGGAACGGCCCCCACATTCTGAAGGATATGATCAGACCATACATTCCATCCAGGTACCTTCACTCTAACCAACAAAATCTCCTTATAACACCCAGGACCAATAAAGCCCGATCTTTTCCCGAAATGCAGCAAAGCTGTGGAATGCACTACCGCTATCACTTCGCTTAGAACCCAGCCTGCTGGTGTTCCAAAAACAGCTAAAAACAGTATTGTTCCCTAGGCCATAAACTAGCCTTCCCTTTTTTTCATTTTCTGCATCACCCTTCTATTTAACATCAAGCGCTGGGATGCTTCCGAGTAGCCATACGCTATATAAGAGCCTTTCAATTTCAATTTCAATTTCAACTGCTGGTGTGTCTGAGTTTGCTTTAGGTAAGGTCAATGGTATAGTGTTGGGAACATATCCGTACAAAGCTTCAAAAGGAGTCGTACCAATGGATGAATGTGGTGTGGAATTGAAAGCCACCTCCGCCATCCATAACAAATCCAGCCAAGAGTTTTTAGTTTCAGAGGCATAACATGGTAAATATTGCTTTAAAATTTGATTGAGGCGTTCAGTTTGACCGTATGTTTGTGGGTGATAACCTGTTGAATTGTTTGATGTGATTTGTAAATATGACACCATTGCTGCCAAAACTTAGAAGAAAACTGGGATCCTCAATCTGACAAAAGCACAGAAGACAATTCATGTAACCGTACAATTTGCTGTAAAAATATCTGCGCCAGTTGACTCAAAGTTGGTAAAGTTTTGCATGCAATGAAATGGGCATATTTAGTCTAGCTGTCTATGACCACTAAAATCACCGTATGTTGACGTATTAAAGGCAAACCTGTGATGAAATCCATAGAGACATGTTCCCATGGTATGGAAGGAGTGGGAAGAACCTGTAACAATCCCATTGCTTTAGTATGATCAGTTTTATTTCGTGCACAAACTTCACACTCCTGAACCATTTTTGTGATGTCTTTATTCATAGTTGGCCATCAAAATGTTTTTTGTATCTTTCCGATTGTCTTTTTTGATCCTGGATGACCTGCCAACGGAAAAGAGTGGAGCCAATCAAACATTGTTCTTGTAATTCCTTTGTGGGGAGATATACTTGTTTTCCATGAAAAGGTATCCCTTCTTTTATGGACTGACTTTTATCTTGTTTAATCCATTTTGACCAGGAAGAAGGAGGAAAGTTCTCATGGATATTATCTAAAAACCGCTCAGCTGTTAATACACATAATACCTTAGTAGGGTTGATGATAGCTTGAGGAGAGCCTTCTAACTTGTGTAAGGAAGAATCTTTTCTGGACAATGCATCAGCTTTTTTATTGATAAGTCCTGGTCGGTAGGTTACAACAAAATCGTACTCTGCAAAACACATCATCCATCGCAATTGGCGAGGAGTCAAAACCCTTGCTACACTCATGAATTGCAGATTCCTGTGGTATGAATACACTGTAACAGTAAAACGTGCAGCCAATAAGTAATGTCGCCATTCTTTAAAAGCGTCATGGATGGCAAGTAATTCTTTTTCAGCTATTGAATAATTTTGTTCTTCTGGATTCAATTTCCTTGACATATAAGCCACAGGATGTAATTGTCCAGTGTTTGGGTTTCTTTGAGACAAAATGGCACCTATGGCTATATCTGATGCATCAGCTTCTATGATGAATGGTTCTTGAACGTCCGGGTGCATTAAAATTGGAGCAGCAGTGAATGCTTTCTTAAGAGCTTGAAAAGCAGAATGTGCTTCTGAGGTCCATTCAAACTTTACTTTTTTTTCAATAATCGAGTGATTGGAGCAACAACTGTTGAGAAATGATCAATAAAACGACAATAGAAATTTGCAAAGCCTAAAATACATTGCAAGTCTCTGATGGTTTGAGGAATAGGCCAATCCGCAACAGCTTGTATCTTTCTATCAGTCATTTTCATCCCAGATGGTGTCAATATTACTCCTAAAAACTCAACTTGAGTCACATGAGTTACACTTTGATAACTTACAATACAGATGGTGTTTTTGAAGAGTGGTCAAAACCTTCTTAACATGACTTTCATGAATATCAACAGAGTCAGAATAAATCAAAATGTCGTCAATGTATACAATGACAAACAGGTCCAAGAAGTCTTGCAGGACATTGTTTAAGAAAAATTGGAATGCAGCTGGGGCGTTACAAAGCCCAAATGGCATGACCAGATACTGAAAGACTCCATAGCGTGTTTTAAAAGCGGTCTTCCATTTGTCTATTTGTCGAATACGGACCAAATGGTATGCACCCAAAGATCTAATTTGGTATAAATCACAGCTGTTTTTACCTGATCTAAAAGGACAGGAATCAAAGGAAGAGGGTATTTATTTTTGATTGTGATTTTGTTCAAGGCCCTATAATCAATACACATTCTGAAATCTCCATTTGCTTTCAGGATAAAAAAAAGAGGAGAGGCTGCTGGAGACCGCGATGGGCGTATAAAATCGTTCTCTAAGTGTTGATCAAGGTATTGTCGTAAATGCCGATTCTCATTTTTAGACTGTGTGTAAATTCGACAATTCGGTATGAAGGAACCAGGTACAAAATCTATCTGACAATCATATGTCTGATGTGGTGGAAGAATGGCAGCTTTGGCTTCACTGAACACATCTTGAAACTCTTTATAAGGAGTGGGCAAAATTGTTTCTTTTTCTTCAGCTGGTGCAATGAATCCGTGTGCTTGAGGAGTAATAGACAAACAATGGGATTGACAAAAACTAGAAAGGAAAATAAGTTCCCTTTTTTACCAATCAATCATAGGATTGTGTAAACAGAGCCAAGGCATCCCTAAAATAAAACCATATTGCAGAGCTTGGATAACATCAAACTGAACTTCCTCAGTATGTTTTTGGTCTTTAGCATCAGTACAGGTCATAAGAATTTTGGAAGTTTGCATGGTTACTGGCCCTCCTGATAGCATCTTTCCGTCTACAGCTTGAACAATTTTGGGTGTTTCTTTCTTTTTACACACTATATGTAGTCTTTGAGCTGTCTCTAAATCAACAAAATTTCCAGTCGCTCCAGAGTCTACTAGAATCTCCATTTGGTGAATTGTTGTATTAAGCATGACTTGTTCCGCTAAACAGAAATGAGCTTTGTAATTCGAAACACAAGAATTTATTGAAGGGAAGGCAATGGCACCCAAGAGATCCCCTTCTAAACACCATGGCAATATCAGTTTTCCGTCGTTTTTTCCTTTGTCACAGCCACAGTTTTGTTATTTGGATCTTTCCCTTTAAGTTTAATAGGACAGTCCTTAGCAAAATATCCCTTACGACCACAATACAAGCAGCGACCATTCTTATGTCGAGTATCTTTTTTGTTTTTAGCAATGGCTGTCGAAGAGTTCCTATATCCATAGGTTCAACTGTGGATTCTGAAGTGTAAGACTCTGTTTTGGGTTTCTCAAATCGCCAACTAGTTTTGTCAGATTTTCTCTAATCAGTTTTCCGTTCAGAAAGTCTGTGATCCAATCGAAATGTTACATTTATTAATTCTGGACAAGTAGTTAGTTGAGGATCTATCTGAGCAAGAACGTCTTTCAACTCACCTTTCAACCCTGGGAAAAGAGAACTGCTCTTTTTTCCTTAGGCCATGAGGTCTCGGCTATTAATCTATTAAAGTGTGATAAATATGAAATCAAATCCTTATTTCCTTGCCTTAATTGTAATAGTTCTCGATCAGCTGATAAAGTTACTGCATGTCTATCAAATACTTTTTCGAATTCTTCTACAAACCTTCGCCAATTGTACAATAGTGGACTGTCCTGATGCACCAAGGGGACAGCCCACATAGCCGCATCTCCCGAGAGATGAGAAATCAGAAAGGCGATTCTGGATTAAGGATCCGGAAAAGCAGTGGGCCTACAAGTGAAGTGCAATTCCGCCTGAGTCAAAAATATTTGCACCTTAGTAGGGTCACCAGAAAAACGTTCTGGAGGAGCCAGAGGAATCTGCGAGGGTATGTTCACGGCTATGTTAGTGGAGGGTTGTGATTCAACTCTGGAAGCTGGCGTTGTGGTTTGACCAAAAGGGGTACCAATTCCATGTTGTTGAATGCGATCCACCTTGTCAGACAATGTAGCTGTGACTGATTTTGCTTCAGCTAAATCCCTTTGCATTTGTGTAATAACCTTCATCAAATCATCTAAAGTGGTCATTGTATTTTCTCGTACAGACCGGGAGGAATGTAATTTGTGGGCTCACTATTCTGTCAGGGAGAGCTTCCTTCCTCAGAGTCTGGACGCGAAGATACAATGGCCCCCCTCTCGATACCTTCAACTCTGATTCTTATAACAAAAGAGGATTGAAGTGATCAAGCGGGCGGAAGGGAATTTGGAAGGGTACAGCCGGGAAGAATATCTGCAAAGGAATAGGTTAATAACTACAAAACAATACAACCGTAAATAATATGTCTCACCACTTACTTAACCCTTCCAGGCTCATGACGAGCTGGGCTCGTCATGGTGTAGCCTCCTCGCACACTGATGACGAGCCCAGCTCGTCATGAATAAGGGGCTTTTAAATATCTCAGCGCAGGAGGAGAATTCAACTAGCGCTGATGTGGTTAATCTTCATGTACTAAAGTTTCTTCACTTCAGAATTGGAAACTGCGCATTGCTAAATGCCTTTACCTAAAATTACTAAGCAGAAGAGATTTCCTTAAATATACTTTATGCTTCCAGTGGAATGTCTTTGCTATTGAAACATGACTCTCTGTGAATAAAACCTCTAATTCTGTCTAATCATCAAATATGCAACCTATTAAACAAAATATCAAAGCCTGCTCGTTCTTTGAAAACTACTCTTGGTTCAAAAAGCCCCCAAATCAATAGAGAAACTGTTTTTAAGCCCTTTCTAGTGATCGTGCTTCTAATATGCAAATTAGGCAGGAAATATGAATGACGTTCGTACAAGCAGTTAAATGAAGATTAGAATCTTCTTACCTGCAGAGCACGACCTACTCTGCTAAGTTTCGGGCCAAGAGTCTGCTCTGAAAACTGAATTGCTGCAGGAGCCGGCATGGACCTGAAAAGTCCAGCGGGGAGCCCAGAGTGAATGCAGGAGCCGGCAGGAATAAAAAATTAGCTAGCTATCGCGCCAAGAATTTTCAATTCTATTAAGGACACGGAGGCGAGGATTATGCTTCTCTTTCTTTAATATGCTACACACAGCAGCCAATGAAATTTAAGTTGTACCAAAACAAACTACATTTCCCATGACGCTAAACACACATCACTTCCTGCGATAGTCCATAAGATCTGGTCACTCCCGGATATCCTCCTCTTTCTTTGCTCCGAACAGAAGTCCATAAATAATTGAAGTCCAACATAACAGCCTCCAACGTGGAAGAACAGCAAACAGAAAAGAATTCCTTAACCAGAGGAATACTCAGTCCATCTTCTTCTCAGAACCTGGAAGAATGAGAGAGAATAATGCCCGTAAAATCTGTAAAACAGACCCTGAACTTGGGTGGGCAAAATATTACAATGCATGTAATATAACCGGGTGGGATAATCCTCACCTCCGTGTCCTTAATAGAATTGAAAATTCTTGGCGCGATAGCTAGCTAATTTTTTATTCTATTACAGGACCGGAGGCTTCGTATTATGCTAGTTTAACGCTCTTGAAACACTACAGAGGAAATATCACCCACCGGTTTATAGTAAAATTGTTTGAAAGTGGACTCGGAAGACCAATCTGCTGAATGCATGATATCTTGAATGGTACATCCCAACATAAAACTTTTAGACGCCATGGTGCCCCGAACACAATGTGCCCCAAACACTTGAGTATCAATGCCAGCCTCCTGCGTAATGAATTTCAACCACCTGGCTATGGTAGCCGCAGTAACAGGCCTAAAGGGCTTCTGTAAGGCAATCAATAATTGCGAAACACCCAGCGGTCTTGCATTCTTTGTACATTCTTCGTACGCCTTAAGGCATTGAACCACACAAAGTTTAGCATTGCTAGGAAAAGCATAGTAATCAACACAACGAGACATAGTCTTAGTTCTAGCCGTTATATTAAAGGAAACCCCTTCAGGGGTGAATACTCTACCCGTAATATCCAGGGCCTTCACCACTGAAGAACGTCGACAAGCCGAAAGACAGAGTACCATAGCGAGTTTAGCTGAAAGTTGCTTTCTGGACAGAAGATCATTATGAGGCCAATTAGTGAGGAAATCGAGCACCTTAGAGACATCCCACAAGGACGTATACTTAGGTTTAGGTGGATTTGCCACTCGAATGCTCTTCAAAAGTTTACAGACCATAGGATGCATACCTACCGGTTTACCATCGATCTGAGAATGGCCCGCCGAAATCGCAGAATGGAAGTTATTAACAGAACGGTAGGCTAACCCTTCCGACGCTTTTGAGGAGAGAAAATTTATGACAGAGGGTAGCCCTGCCCCCACGGGATCCACGTGTTGTTCCACGCACCAACAAACCCAGCCTTTCCAAGCGGAAGTATACCGCTTCCTGGTGGAGGGAACCCAGGCTTGATCAATGAAGGCCGAAGCTTGTTCCGAAAACTCTGGCATTTGCCAACGTTTCCTGAAAGTCTCCAGGCCATCAGAGTTAGATGTCCCGACAGTACCATCGGGTGCATCTCGCCGTGAGGGCCCTGGAGCATCGCCGGAAAATCCGGGATCCTCCTGGGAAGGTCGCAGCACAGTTCCAGAAGGCTCGGGAACCACGGATGTGACTTCCAAAGGGGAGTCACTAAAATCAACTCCGCCTTCTGACGCAGAACCCGAGAGTACAATCGGGGAATCAGAATGAAGGGGGAAACGCATAATTCAGTGACTGAGACCAGTCCTGGGAAAAGGCATCCGTTGCTAGAGCCAACGGATCCGGTCTCCAGCTGAAGAACAGAGGCATCTGACGATTCAGACGGGACGTGAACAGATCGATCCGACATGTTCCCCATATCGTTTGCAACCAGTGCACCACTTTCGGATTGAGTTGCCAATCGCTGTAATCTTTCAGGTGGCGTGAGTGCCAATCTGCCACCACATTCGACCGACCCGGGATGTAGTCCGCCGTAACAGAAATCTGGTGGGTCAGACAATAATGCCAGAAATCCTTCGCTATCTCTATCAACATGGAGGATCTTGTACCCCCTAGCTTGTTAATGTAGCGCACCGCCGATATGTTGTCCATCCTCAGTAGGATGCAACAGGACACCCTCTAGGGTGCTAGGGTTCTGACTGCGAACGAACCGGCGAGCAGCTCGAGACAATTTATGTGCAGCTCTAACTCTTGCAGAGACCACCTGCCGCCGGTGGAAATACTTCCACAATGCGCTCCCCAGCCCCAACGGCTGGCATCGGACTCTATGATGACTTCCGGAACGGAACCGAAGACGGCTCGAACGTTCCAAGCTTCCACGTGACTTAACCACCATTGGAGTTCCTGACGAACCTCCGACGACAGGGGAACTAGATCCGCATAGGAGAGACCCTCCTGGAGATGCCGAATGTTCAATCTCAGAAGGGCCCGATAATGCAGGGGCCCCGGAAATATTGCTTGCACAGAAGATCCCAGGAGACCCACTACTCTGGCTATCGCGCGCAGCGTCACCGTCTGTCTGGACAACAGGACGCGTAATTCCTTTTGAATGTCGCGCAGTTTCGACCGCGGGAGACTCAACTGAGCCTTTTGTGAGTCTATGACAAAGCCCAGAAACTCTATCTTCTGGGTTGGGCAGAGAACCGATTTCTTCTCGTTGACTACAAAACCTAGATTTTGCAGCGTAGCAATGGTCAAGCGCAGATGCTGATAAGCTATATCCCGCGACTGTGCCATGATCAGGATGTCATCTAAGTACACTATCATACGGAGCCCCTGCTCCCTGAGATATGCAATCACCGGTTTTAACACCTTGGTGAAGCACCAAGGAGCTGATGAGAGACCGAAAGGCAGGACCAAGTATTCGTACCATTGATCCCTCCACTGAAACTACAGAAACCTCCGATGGGGAGGAAAGATCGGCACAGATAGGTAGGCGTCCTTCAGGTCCAAACGGACCATCCAGTCCCACTGTTTCAACAGGTCTGTCAAAAGATGGATACCCTCCATCTTGAAAAGCTTGTACACTAAGAACTGGTTGAAGGTCTTTAAATTGAATACCAACCTGTAACCTCCGCCTTTCTTCTGTACTAGAAAAATATTGCTGCAGAAACCGCGAGGGCCCAAGTCGCAGCGTGCTATCGCGCGTTTCTGCAGCAATTCTCCTATTTCTGAAATGATAAAAGCATCTTTCTGCTTGGGAAAAAAACAACTGTCTGAGAAGAACTTGAAAGAAAAGTAGACGAAAACCTCGAACAGTCTCTAGGACCCAGGCGTCCTGAGATAACTGAAGCCAATTGTGAAAGAAATGATAAGTACGACCCCCCAAAGGCAAAGGGTAAGGGTCTGGAGCACTCACCTCCTGATTCTAAGGCCTGGAATCCGCCACGATAAGAACCCTTGTTGAACCGTCGCTTGTTGAACCGCTGCCTGGTAGGGTAGAAGGTTCCCCCTCTGGTGGAATCCCTTTCACCTCTACCGCGTCCAAAATCACCTCGGTGGGGGCCTTGGAACTGCTGACGGCCAAACGAGCATCCCCGGCCTCGTCCGGCCCTGTGAAAAACACCAGTTTGCAGGGCCCGTTTGATGCCGGACTGAGCCTTGTCTAAAGTGGTAAAAGTACTGACGTACTTTGCCACATCCTGAACAAAGCGGTCGCCGAACAGATAGCCGTCCGCCAAGGGTCCTGGTTCGGCGTTGGCAAGTTCAGTGAGGTTAGTATCCATCCTCATGAGCAGAGACTTGCTCCTTTCAGTTGAAATTGCACAGTTTGCATTGCCCAAAAGCCAAATGGCCCACTGGGTCCAGCCTGCCAGCACATGCGGGTCCATGGCCGAGTTGGATTCCTGGGCCTCTAAAGCCATCTCCAATATCTTGGCCAGAGGGCCGACCACGTCCAGGAGTTTGTCCTGGCAGCCCCTCCATGCGCGGTCGATACCCTTCTTAGGATCCTTCGCGAACTTCTTCAGGAACGTTAACATACTAGGATCAATGTCCGGAGTCTCCACCACCCTGTCCGATATGTCCGGACGGGGGCACTCCGAGCGTAATCTATTTCTGACCTCTTTGTCGAAGCTCTTGCGAAGATTCTCATGTATGTATGCCGCGACCTCTGGCGCTGGAAGCCAGTCAGACGAACGTGAGTGAACAATGTCTGCCGGATCAAAAGTAAAGGGGGTGGACAGAGACTGAGAAGCCTCTACGTTCTTGGACTTCTTGGTCCGTTTCCTAGGAGGAGATTCATCCGTATCAGTAGTGTTAGAAGTATCCGTGTCGGTATCTGTGTCCTGAACCTGGAATGTCGTACCCGAATCCGGAGCAGGCAGAGAGGACATAGATTGGGAATGAGGCCAAGCCTCAGAAGGCACCTGAGAGGCAGAAGCGTCCTTCATTGCAGAAGCAGTCGAGGTAAAACCCTGCATTTTGGCAAATTTCTCCAGTTGCTTAGTGATTGGCTTTAGAGCACTAGCTAGAGCCTGCTGAACAGTTCCAGGAACTGCCTTCTCCAGAGCCTTGTTGACAGAATCCTGAACCGAAGCGTCCAGGGTCTCAACAATTTTTTCCTCAACAGAAGCAGGAGTGACCCCTTCCTCCGTATAGACATTCCCCTCATCGTAGGTCACCCAGTCCTCCATGGTGGCCCCAAATTTGTACATAGACTTGCTCATGTAGTAGTCAAAGCAGTACCGAGGAGTCAAGGGGGGGCCAACCCGCCGAACAAAGATGGAAAGAAATATCTCAAGGGCAACAGGTACCTAGCCCCCTAGCCAAAGGCTGTATACAATTATTACAGCCCACAGGCGTAGAATGGAGCAAAAGAATGTAGCAAAAGTCCAAAGAGGTGTGCACCCTCTAGGCTCAGCAGTTATTCCAGCCAGCAAAGCGTCAATGAACCTCCTCCGATGGAAGGCAGCACCAAAGACCTAAAACTAAGCAAAAGGCGGGCCGTAGCGACGTGTGTAGCCCAATCCCACCAAAAAGAAGCCCAATTGGGCTACACACGTCGAAACTATGAAAAAACGAAACTAACTAAATGATCCGAGCGTCTGAGGCCAATGAGGGGGGCCACGCGCTCCCAAGTGTTGTAATACTCCCGCCGTCGGCGAGTCGGTACCGTGCCCAAAACCGATACAAATCGAAAAGAGCCTCTCGGGAGAAAGCGCGAGTAGATGTTGCTCTCCCAATGCTCACGCGGCGAGGTGTGCCAAGGATTATAAATCAGAAAAAAACTACAAAGTTGGTATATATGTAACGCGCTTCAGCGTGAGCACACGTAATACAACCCAATGGTACAATCATGTCATAAAACAGGCAATAAAACCATGCGCATAATGCAATCAAATAGTAAGGCAATAAATGGCACTTAACTGGCTGCGTGAGCCGCAAAGAAAGAGGAGGATATCCGGGAGTGACCTGTTCTTATGGACTATCGCAGGAAGTGATGTGTGTTTAGCGTCATGAGAAATGTAGTTTGTTTTGGTACAACTTAAATTTCATTGGCTGCTGTGTGTTGCATATTAAAGAAAGAGAAGCATAATACGAAGCCTCCGGTCCTGTAATAGAATCACAAAAGTCTCCTAAAGACCTGATGCGGAGAAAGACCCGGCCTACCAAGGTCTCGAGACTGGAAGGGGAAAACGGAAATGCCACCAACCTGAGAAAAAAGGATCCAAAAGGGAAAATCACCGGAACCCAGTTAAAGAGCTCTTCTCACCAGGAATCCAATAGAATAGTGAGCACCAGTGAAGGGGTGTGGCCGCTGACGTTAGCGTAGCCACGCTCCACAGTGTAACTCCCCCAAAGCATGATGGGAGATGTAGTTACATGGGTAGAATCTCCTGAAAAGTAATAAAGAGCTGTAAGCAAAGCTCTTGGATTTAAAGAGATCGTTTTAGTAAATAGCTATGTGCACATAACAAGTAACCAAAAAAGCAGCAATGCAGAAAATACACCAGCAATATGAAAATATATAAAACATGACAAATACTGTTGTACCAAAATGTATAAGGAAAAGCACATTACCTTAGAAGGGAACAAAGTAACCACCAGCGTCCCAATGAAGCAGACCAATGAGCTTTCCCACAAAAATCTTTGGCGCACAATGGCATGCATATATGTGTAGAGAGTGGGGCCGGCCCTAGACCGGGTGCCGCCCTAAACCTGACACCCACACAGAAATTTGTGAAAAAATCGATTTTTTTCTGAGAAATTAGTAGTTTGCAGGGGATTCTGGATAGGAGAATGTTGGGGGAACCACGCAAGCCATACCTCGCTGGAGTTCCCCGGGTGTCTAGTTTCCATAAAAATGTGGGTTTGGTAGGTTTCCCTAGATGACCGCTGAGCCCAGGGCAAGAAGCACATGGGATCCCCCTTCGCAAAACCAGGTTGGTTTGTGATAGTTAATTTTGTTGCTGCCTCAATAGGTTTTGGGCCCTTGCCTGTCGCGGGTCCTTGACCCAACCATGCAAGTGAGGTACCATTTTTCTCAGAAGACTTTGTGGAACGCGGGGTGGGTAGAATTTTGTGTATCCACCCAGATTCCAGAACTTTCCACCACAGAAATGTGTGGAAAATGTGTTATTTTGGCTTTTTTGTCAATTCTTTAGGTTTGCAAGGGATTCTGGGTAACAGAACCTTGTGAAAGCCAGTCAAGTCACCCCATCTTAGATTCCCCTGGGTGTTTAGTTTCCAAAAATGTATAGGTTTGCTAGGTTTCCCTAGGTGCCGGCAGAGCTAGGGTTAAAAAACTACAGCTAGGCACTTTGCAAAAAAGGGTAATTTTTCATTGTCAAATTGTGGTGTGTCCACGTTGCGTTTTGTACCGTTTCCTGTTGCGGGCCCTAAGCCTACCCCCACAAGTGAGGTACCATTTATCTCGGAAGACTGGGGAAAGCAGGGTGGGTGGAATTTTGTGGATCCACGCAGATTCCAGAACTTTCCACCACAGAAATATGAGGAAAGTGTGGTTTCTTTGACAATTTATTAAGTTTGCAAGGGATTCTGGGTATGAGAACGTGGTGAGAGCCAGTCAAGTCACCCCATCCTGGATTCCTCTGAGGTCAAGTGTTTAAAAATGTATAGGTTTGCTACTATTCCCTTGGTGCCGGCAGAGCTAGGGTTAAAAAACTACAGCTAGGCAGTTTACAAAAAAACTGTCATTTTTCACTGTGAAATTATGGTGTGTCCACGTTGCGTTTTGCGCCGTTTCCTGTCGCGGGCACTAGGTCTACCCGCACAAGTGAAGTACCATTTTTCTCTGAAGACTTTGAGAAACGCAGGGTGGGTGTAAATATGTGGATCTGCACAGATTCCATTACTTTCAACCACAGAAATGTGATGAAAATGTGTTTTTAAAAATAATTATTTAGGTTTGCAAGGGATTCTAGGTAACAAACACTGGTGAGAGCCAGTCAAGTCACCCCTCCTAGATTCCCCTGGGTGTGTAGTTTTCAAAAATGTATAGGTTTGCTAGGTTTCCCAAGGTGTCGGCAGAGCTATGGTTCAAAAACTACAGCTAGACACTTTGCAAAAAAAGGGTACATTTTCACTGTGAAAATGTGGTGTATACACAATTCATTTTGCGCTGTTTCCTGTTACGGGCACTAGGCCTAACCACATAAGTGAGGTACCATTTATTTGGAAGACTTTGGGGAATGTGGAGTAGGTAGAAAATTGTGGATCCACACAGATTCCAGAACTTAACACCACAGAAATATGAGGAAAATTTGTTTTTTTTAAATTCTTTAGGTTTCAAGGGATTGTGGGTAACAGAACCTGGTGAGAGCCAGTCATGTCACCCCATCCTGGATTTCCCTGGGTGTGTAGGTTTCGCAAATGTATACGTTTGCTAGGTTTCTCTAGGTGCCGGTAGAGCTATGGTTAAAAAACTACAGCTAGATACTTGGCAAAAAAATGGTAATTTTTCACTGTCAAAATGTGGTGAATCCATGTTGTGTTTTGTGCCATTTCCTGTCGCGGGCACTAGGCCTAACCACACATGTGAGGTGCCATTTTTCTCGTAAGACTTTGGGGAACGCGGGGTGGGTGGAAATTTGTAGATCCACGCAGATTCCAGAACTTTCCATTACAGAAATATGAGGAAAATGGTTTTTTTTGACAATGTTTTAGGTTTGCAAGGGATTCTGGGTAACAGAATTTGGTGAGAGGTAGTCAAGTCACCCAATTCTGGATTCCCCTGCGAGTCTAGTTTTAAAAAATGTAAAGGTTTGCTAGGTTTCCCTATGTGCCCTCAGAGCTAGGGTTAAAAAACTACAGCTAGGCACTTTGCAAAAAAAGGGTGATTTTCACTTTGAAATTGTGGCGTGTCCACATTGCATTTTGTGCCATTTCCTGTCGCGGACACTTGCACTTCTCTCACAAGTGAGGTGGCATTTTTCTCGGAATACGTTGGGGAACACGTGGTGCATGGAAATTTGTGGATCCACGCATATTCCAGAACTTTCCACCACAGAAATATGAGGAAAATGTTTTTTTGACAATGTTTTAGGTTTGCAAGGGATTCTGGGTAAAAGAACCTCGTGAGAGCCCGTCAAGTCACACCATCCTGTATTTCCCTGTGTGACTAGTTTTTAAAAATCTATAGGTTTTCTAGGTTTCCCTAGGTGCCGGCATACCTAGGGTTTAAAAACTACAGTGGAAAATAAGGGTCATTTTTCACTGTGAAATTGTGGTGTGTCCATGTTGTGTTTTGCGCCATTTCCTGTTGCGGGCACTAGGCCTACCCACACAAGTCAGGTACCATTTGTATCAGGAGACTTAGGGTAATTCAGATTTGTAGAGCAACTGGTATTACCTTTTAACTTTTGATGCATTTCTGCCTTCCAAAAGAAAGACAATGTGTAAAAAAGAAGTAATTTTGAAAAATTACCAATACTTCTCATGCTAGTATGAGTATTCCTAATGTCGGAAATGTGCAAATATCTACTGTTTCTAAACTCCATATTTTGTTCCCCTTTCAGAAATACATAGGTGTCTTTCATACCGATTTTTCCATGTATACCTTTTCCCAGAATAATTGCTATATACCCGGTGCATAATATAGAACATTTGCAAGTCGCTGCTCTGTTTTTGGCTCTGGGTTTGTCGGGTTATGGTGAACCTACAAGTCCTATATATCCCCACAACCAGTAAGGCCCAGCAGATGTACGGTATATTGCTTTTAAAGAGCATAAAGAATGCTTGAAGGACCTACACAAATGACCCCTTGCTGAATTCAGAATTTTGTCTACTTTTCTAAAATGTATAGCTTTCCAGGATTCATTATTTCTTTCATACCCATTTCAACCATTAACTGGAAGGAGGTTGAAAGCACAAAAAAATAGCAATAATAAGCTATGTCCCAGAAAAATGCCAAAATTGAGTGAAAATGTTGGTTTACTGACAAAAGTCTGGTTAAAAACGCTTTTTCAACCTCGGTGGGCAATATTTTAGAGGTAGGCCTGTGTGAGGAGGCCTTTACCATGGTAGGGGATTTTAACTTTCATTTGGAAGATGCTAGTGATCCTGAGACTACTGCTCTATTAGACCTGATGGAGGGAGTTGACCTAAAACAACTAGTGGTAGAACCCACTCATAGCGCTGGCCATTTGCTGGATGGTATATTTTCTAACCATCCATCATTAGTGTTCACAGGGACATGGCCAGTTGTTTGGTCTGACCACGTGGCAGTGAGGTTTGAAATAACATTTAAGAAACATCCTAATTCGGAGCATGGCCGCAAAGGAGTGAAGGTTTGTAGAGCATGGAATGAGCTGGAAGGGTCAAGGTTGGAGGAGCTCCTATTGGCTTCCATGGAGGAGCTCCCATTAGAGGTGGAAGAAGCTGCTTTGGCCTACACAAGATAGGTGGAGCAAGCGTGTATCACTTTAGTGCCATTAAAAAGGGGTCGTTCTCATAGGGCCTTCCCTTCGGCCCCCTGGTTCACGGAGGACATTAGAAGGTTGAAAATATGCTGTTAAAGGTTGGAGAGGGACTGGCGTGAAGGCTATAAGGAAATAGATAAGATGAATTTGAAACGTAGCCTTCTTGAATATAAGAAATTGGTTTTTCGGACGAAACAAGAGTACTTTACATGCCGTATTAATTTGGCCAGTAATTCGTCAAAAGAACTGTTCAGAACAGTCTCCCTCCTTGCTTCCCTAAATTGCTTGGACCTCATCCTACTCAAGAGTTGTGCGAGGCCTTGGCCAGGTTTTTCTTGGCCAAAGTAGATACTATCTTTAAGGTCTTCTTGGACGCACTAAGCTTTAGCCAGAATGTCGAAGTGGGAGATTTCCATGAACCCAGGCTAGAGCAGTTTACACTGGTGAGCATGGAGGAGACTAAAAAATTGCTTCTAGCAATGAAATCAGGTTTCCCTCATGACCTGTGCCCGGCAACGGTAGCCAAGATGGCATCTGTACCTATTGCCGCAGGGTTAACAGCTATTTTCAATACTATGTTTGCGGCTGGACAATTTCCCTCCTGTTGGAAACAGCATCTGTCCTTCCGCTGTTGAAAAAAGCAAATATGGACGTAACGGACCCCAATAATTATCGTCCCATCTCTAGGCTTCCACTGCCAGCCAAATTAATTGAAAAAAGGATGAATCTACAACTCAGTGCGTTTCTAGGGGCCACTCAGGCCCTAGACCCTTCCCAATATGGGTTCAGAGCGGGTCACAGTACTGAGTCCACTCTGATTAAAGCGACGGAGGAAATCAGAGGAGTGTTGTACCTCGGAGGCAGAGCAGCTCTGGTCCTGCAGGACCTATCCGCGGCCTTCAATACAGTACATCATGGGATTTTGATGGACCGGTTGAAGGAGTGTGAGGTACAAGGGAAAGCATGGGATATCTTGAAAGCTTTCTTAACCAACAGAGAACAGTGTGTGGCAATGGGTGAGTACGTATCCAAACCTTTCGAGTTGCCCTGCGGTGTTCCGCACGACTCTTCCCTAAGCCCCACACTGTTCAATATATATGTTACCTCATTGGCCCCGATCATCAGCTCATTTGGCTTCGATTTAATCTCCTATGCAGATGACACAAAAATTGTGGTGTCTCTGTTACCTGGGAAGGAAGATGGAGTAGCCATGCAATTTCAGGAATGTATGTTGGCAGTGGGTAGGTGGATGGCTGATAATTGCCTCAAACTGAATACAGCAAAAACGGAAGTCATTGTGTTTGGCTCAAAGGAGGACTTCTGTAGTCCCCGCTGGTGGCCGGAGGAGATGGGTTCCTCTCCCTTACCAGTCGCTAAGGTGAAGAACCTGGGTGTTTTAGTAGATGATCAACTTACCTTCAGACCCCAGGTCAACGCCGTAGCATCTTCAGTATATTTTATACTTAAAATGATTTGTAAGATACTACCTTTCCTCTCGGAGAGCAGTAAAAAAAACAGTTATTACTGCCTTGCCTTAGTGTTGTCCCGTCTAGATTACTGCAACAGCCTGCTTTTGAATACCCAACAGGGGCTTCTCAATAAAATGCAGGTGTTGCAAAATGCGGCAGCTAGACTTCTGACGTGCATACTGAAGTGTGCCTCCATCTCGTCCAAAATCACAAAATTACACTGGTTGCCAGTGCGAAGGCGGATCTCTTTTAAGGCCTTGTGTTTGGTCTTCAAGGCCCTGCAAGGTCTGGGGCCTGCCTGCCTGAAGGAGTATTTTCAATGGTACAACCCTCCCAGACAACTATGGTCATATGAGCTGCGGTTGGTCAAAGTACCTCGCATAAAGAAAGCTCGGTGGGGGGGCGGGAGCTTTGTGTTGGGGGCAGCGAAGGCCTGGAATGCCCTGCCCCTTGCTTTGAGGAACATGACAGATTTGATGGCTTTCAGAATACAACCTGGCTGCTTACACAGTAATCTTATTTTGGCCTGAACCTTTAGGAGTTTCATTTAGCGCCTGGACGCCAGGCACGCTGTATAAATGTTAAAAATAAATAAATAAATAAAAGTAAATTCCCTAAAAGCTGGGAAAGTGGAGATTACAGCCCCACAAACCCTATGTTGATACCATTTGCAGGGAAAAAAAACAGACACTTTCATTTGCATCACTTTTTTCCCCAGAAACCCAAAATGTAGCTGTATTTTGGTTAATGTATGGGTCCCCTACAGGGGAATCTACAAACCATGGGTACATTTATAATCCCCATGATGTTGGAAGAAAAGGACGGAAACTTGGCGTGGATACCTTATGTGGTCAAAAAGTTACAGGGGCCTAAGCGAGAACTACCCCAAATAGCCAAATCAAGGCTTAGCACGGGGGAGAAGACCTAGCAGCGAAGGGGTTAATAAAACGTCCGTCCTCCCCCAGGCTGTGTTTTTCTACCGTGTGAATGTGATAACCATCATGCTGCTGTTTATCAAACAGTGCTGCTGAGGTCGGGTCAATATTTAGGTTAGTATTCTGGTAGAATAGTATCTGCTTAGTGACAGTACATGAGCTCCCCTTTCCAGTCTGGCCTGTATTGCATGTCACATTTGAATGAGTTAGCCTTGGATATGGGTCTCTGTCTGCTTTCAGGACAGTGCACATTCTATTGCTCATTTAATGTTCGTCCTTTCCCATGCTCTACCAAATCCTGGAAAAGCAGAAGAAATCCTTTGAAAATGCACTCTGTCGAACTGTGTGAATCTTTAAAATAAAAAGTAACTTGTGCTTAAGTTAGAACTGGGTTTCTTACAGTGTTTCTAAGGTTTTTCTAGATACTGTCCCCCTTGACCAGTGGGATTTTACTTGGTCTGAAGTCAAGGGCATACCCTATTGCAACAGCTCACCACATGTTGCTATTTCATCTGGAGACAAAGGACAAACTGATGATCTTCAGAAAAACCTGCTCAGTGACCTACAGTGACAGCTGCCGCCTATCTAAGGTGGTAGAGGGGTTGGAGGGGAAATAAAATACAAATAAAAAAATGTACCTGTTATTCCCGCTGATGCTGCAGGCCACCTCGTTGCTCCGCTCATCCGGCCTGAAGTGGACAGGCCCTTGAAGCACAGCTCCCACCCAAACGAGACCCTGCTCGCCAGGATTGGTCTGAGAAGCCTTGTTTGTCGCTCACAGTCTGTGCGAGCCTGTGCCTTTTCTTCAACATAGCTGAGCTGGGGATACATAAGTATGAATGGCTGTTTGGCCAGCCTAAGACCGCCGACCAAACAGACATCACACATTTAAGTGCACACTTCTCCTCCTCCCTGCCATGGCTGGCCCGGCCTGCCCTATATTAATTGGTTGGATTCCGTCTCCATCTCTGCTAGACAGCTAGAAATAAAATGATAATAACATTGTGTCACTATCATTTTGTCCTTCCTGGTGAAATAGAAGAACGAGAACCTCTGTTGGTGAAAACAGAGAGGAGTAGCCCCTGTCCATCACAATTCCATTTTTATAACCGCACAAGCCTTGCACTTAACCTGCTGTCTCCGGTCCTGCTGCCAGCGCTCCCAGGGGTCTTCAAAGGACTACAACACTAAGCCTGCCTAGATGATGCGGCGCTCGGATGCCCACATCATCTTCAAGCACCAGGAGGGGCTTCAAAGGTGGCCGAGGCTACCGCAGCGCGGTCCCGCTTTTCTAACCACACAAGGCTCACTCTTCACCTGCTATCTCCGGTCCTGCTGCCAGTGCTCCAAAGGGTCTTCAAAGGACTACAACACCTAGCCCGCATGGTTACTGCGGTGGTCAACTGCCCCGTCATCTTCAAGCACCAGGAGGTGCTTCAAAGGCGGCTGCAGGCTCCCGCAGCGCACACGTCTGCCCCCGTCAGAGCCCAGAAGAGGCTGGGCTGGGCCCTTTCTCTGACTATTGGACACCAGTGAATGAATGAATGAATTAGGGATTTATAAAGCGCGAACTAAGCCCATGGGCATCAAGGCGCTAACAGCAGACAGCACAAGCAGCAGCGAGTCCGAAGCGCCTCAAAGTACTTCACACAGCAGCCTGGGCGGAAAACCAGGTCTTAAGGGTCTTGTGGAACAAAGGGTGAGAAGGCATGACCGAAATTACTTCGGGAAGGGCATTCCACAACTTAGGAACAATGGTGGAGAATGCACAGCCTCCCCATCTCGCCTTGTTAAACCTGGGCACTATGAGGAGATTCTTGTCCGCAGAACGTAGCTGCCTCCTAGGAATGTAGCGCCGAAGGATCGCCTTGATACCTTCAGGCCCGCGTCAAAGAAGGCCGCATGGGCAAAGCAGAGGGTCTTAAAATAAATTCTCAGTGTCAGCAGCAGCCTATGAAGGGCCCTGATACCTGGAGCGACAGAGTGAAATTTTGGCAGGTTCAACACAAACCTTGCCTCCCCATTCTGTACTAACTGAAGGCGCTGTTGGAGACCTTTGTTGATACCCAGGTACAGCGCGTTACAGTAATCCAACCTAGAGGTCACCATGGTCACCACAGCCTGTTTACGTGCCTCAAATGAGAGAAAAAGGGATAGTTTCCTAAGGGTTCTAATGACCCCAAAACAGGTAGAGGAAGTCCGACTAACCTGTCTACTCAAGGATAAAGAATTGTCCACGATGAAGCCCAAGTTTTTACCAAAATGCACCGGGCGGGGGCACGAACCTAAAGAGTCCGGCCACCAGTCGGAGGACCAGAAATCCACTCTGCTACCGAAAATGAGGACTTAGGTTTTCTCACCATTGAGTTTTAAGAAATTGGCATTCATCCACAGGGAGACGGCTTCCATGCAGCTCCTAAAATTAGAGGCTGAATCAGCCACTTTATGGGTAATGGACACCATAATTTGGGTGCCGTCCACATAGGACAACTCTTCGAGGCCGAAGGACTTCACAACCTTGGCGAGAGGCGCCACATAAATATTAACGGGCGTCACACTCAGGGAGGAGCCCTGAGGGACGCCACATGTTATAGGAGTGGGCTTAGATGAAAACGGTCCCAGACTCACTGTTTGAGTATGACCATTTAAAAAAGAACCGGGAGCTCTCTCCTAGTGTCCCTAAGGTTTCAGAATAGTATAGTACATTAATGGAGTTTATGCAAATATTTGTAAAAAATCATTCAATCACAATATCTTGAAAAATTTAGAAACTTCTTTAGTAACCATTGTTTCAAAACATTTCAACAAGAATATTTACATACAAAAAATCATAAAGATGTGGTTTCAATTTTGTAATCAAATTGTTTTCCATGTGTAAAAATACAATAAACAAAACCCTGACATTTCCCAATGCATTTCGGGTCAAATCGACCCTTCTTCAGGGGAATTTCAAATGTAGAAACGAAACCGTGGTCTGTTATTCAGTATCAAGCACCTCAGTCCGGTATCAGGCACTGCAAGGTTAATTAAAAACAATTGTATTCCAGCAAAACATGAAGTAATGTACATGATAAACTAGAATTACCACTAATTCCCAAAGAAAAGTGTGCGGTTTAGGAACATGTGTGATACACAATGAAGTGCAGTGAAATAAAAAATAGTAAGAAAACTAACGGTCCCCTTCCCAAGGAAGGTGTGCGGTTTAGAAATATTTAATGCCCAGTGCAGTGCAAGAAAAGATGAAACTGATTAAAAAGCGCCCTTGTGAGGAAAGAAGATAACTAATTGTGGACCCATGCTTATCTCTATTAGTATTTGATGCATAGACTACGGGGAGTGTACCTGTCAAGTCCTCCAAAACATATGCTCGGATCTGGTTGAGTGATAAAACAGGGTTCGGATCAAGGTCTGTAGGAGTAACATACGGGATAGTAAACGTGAATGTTACTCTAAAAGATTTATTGTGAATAAGGGGTAAAACTGTCTTACCAAAAACAGGCGCTGCCTGTAGTATAGTGTAAATATGTGCAAGGAACGTCTCCCGCTGTCGAATCCAAAACTGCAAGAGTGTAACGGAAACCATTAATAACAATAACTCCCATGCGAGAGTGATTAACAACTATGAGGGTGGCTGGTACAACATCTTACCGCTACTCCGCTGTCAATGGTGTCCGATAAATATCTCCCTCAATTATGGTTGAACCCGTGTCCAAAACGACCTGGTTTAAGGAAACAAGAGGGGAAGAGTAAAGCCTCCCCGCTGACTTACGATAGTAACTGCTATGGAGCAAAACGCCATAAAGGCGCGCACGCCTACCTTCCTTCTCCGGCAAGTCCCGACCTCTGATACCTCAATCACTTCCGGTATAAACATCCGGTTCAGTAATCCTACCTTAAATACTGAAACGTAACGTGAAAACCAATCACTCCGTGATATGCACGTGTGTCGTAAAGGGGAAAAAACAGATCAATAACTTCCGATATAAACATCCGGTTCAGTGATCCTATCTTAAATACTGTGCCGTAACATGAAAGCCAATAACGCCGTGATATCCACGTGTGCCGTAAAGGGGGAACAGTTGAAGATATACATGGTGTGGCTACTGATGTAGTTAGAAAGTGATAAATAAATAGTAGCAGTTAAATGAACGTGCCGAGAGCTAAATCCCATGTAACGCTTGAAGAGTGAAAAAATAAAACAATGAGAAAGTTGTACCCATATCATCCATAGTGTAAAAACAGTGAGAGGTTAAGTACTCTATTAATAGTAAAACCGGGAGAAATATCTAAATAAAAAAATATAAAACCATGAAAAGGAAATTAATGAAAGTAAGTGAGTCGTATTGAAAGATTATACCCATATGGTAGTAATTCAAAGTAAAGTGAACTGTTAAAAAAGGTAGAATGTAGTGTCAATCCTGTACAATGAGGGTCATGAATAATCACAAGGTAAAGGGTAAACATTGTGTCTTATAAGAAACATGCCATTTCATACTGATCATTAAGCCCTCCTGGTGTCAACGTACCCAACCTTTTTATCCAAGATGTCTCTCTCCGTGCCAAGGCTACATTGTGGTCTACGCCCTTGTGTTTCTCTACCACTTCTAGAATGGTGAATCTGAGTTGGGGTTTGGAGTGACTGAACTTAATCCAGTGTGTCGCTAGGCAAGATGTTGTGGACCTATTGCGTATGGTGCTTTTGTGCTCGATGATGCGAGTTTTGACTTTTCGGGAAGTTCTTCCCACATAGGTAAGTCCACATGGGCAAAGTATAGCGTAAATTACCCCTGTTGTGTTGCAATCTCCACTGTGTTTCAATCGAATAGCTTTGCCACTATGGGGATGCATGAGTTCTTTGCTCGTCATTACATTATTGCATTGTCCGCAATTATAGCATTTCCTCATCCCTTTGTAATTAGCTTTTGGATGATGTTGAGGATTTTTTAATATTTCTCTGATATTTTTTGCTCTTGTGTGTGCTACAATTGGAAAAGTCTTAAATAAGTTGGCAAAGTCCGTCTCATTCACTATCATTTCCCATCGCTTCCTGAGGATCTGTTTTATCCTTTGTGACTGTGTGGAATGTTTCATCACGAAAACTATTCGGTCATTAGAAGATTTTTCTGTTTTTCTCAATAGGTTATTTCTATCCATCGTGGAAACCTTTTGCACTGAGGTTTCTAATACTTCTGTTGGGTAACCTCTAGCAATGTATTTTTCAACCTGTTCGTCAATCATGGTGTTACAATTTGTTGGGTCTGATGATATCCGTTTGATCCTTATTAGTTGCGAAGTAGGTAGATGATCTTTCAGATTTTTTGGGTGGGCACTTGTGTAGTGTAATGCATTATTTACATCCGTAGGTTTACGGTAAATCGTAGTTGTGATACCTTCTGGTGATTTATTGATTTCAATGTCCAGAAACTGTATTTTTTGTTCTTGGATGTTATGAGTGAATTGTATCCTAGGGTTACAATCATTGAGTTCTCTAATTAGTTCTTCCAACTCTCTCTTTGTCCCACGCCATATTATCATGATGTCGTTGATGAATCGTAGAAATAAAATTAGATTTGCCGTCCACCTGATGTTAGATAAAATGAACTGTTGCTCAAAATGAGCCATGAAGGTGTTAGCGTATGCAGGCGCCCCTGAAAATCCCATGGACGTACCGGTCTTTTGCAAAAAGAATTTTGATTTCCAAGAAAAGTAACTGTGATACAAAGAAAAATGTAAAACTTCTAACAAAAAAATTCCCAATGGATGATCCAAATCTGATTGTAACAATCGCCATTCTATGGCTTCCAAGCCCTCTGTGTGTACTATTGAAGTATAAAGTGCAACCACATCAATGGTGCACAGTAATGTGGTTTCCCCAATGAGGTTGTTGACTTCTTTAAGTTTCAATAAACAGTCTGTCGTGTCTTTTAAGTACGTATCCCAAGATTGAACCAAAGGTTGTAAGTGATGATCGATGAAACGACCTACTGGTTCATGGATAGAACCACATCCTGCCACGATGGGTCTAAAAGGTGGATCGGTGATGCTTTTATGTATCTTGGGTAACATATATATATATGTGGCACTTGCGGTGTGTTAGTTCTAAGGTATCTGCCAGTGTTGGTATTGATGATGCCCTAGTCTTCTGCCTGAGTGATGATTGTATCCAATATTTTACTGAATTCATCAGTGGGGTCCTGGTCCAATTGTATATATGTTTCAGTATCCAAAACATGCTCATCTACTTTCCCATCATAAAAAGTAGTGTCTATCATCACCAGCGCTCTACCCTTATTTGCCGGTTGAAATGTGATCGACGTGTCTTGTTTGAGGTCATTGAGGATTCTCTTTTGTTTAATAGACAAATTCTGTTTCTTGGGTGTTACATATTTGATTGTCTCTAGGTCTTTTTTCACAAGAGTTTCGAAGTTGTCCAATATTTTGTGTGAAATTGGGGACATGAATTTACTTTTGGGTTTAAATTTTTCTTGAGTCCTTGTACTCCCATCCATCATTGTGGTTGAAAAGAACCATTTCAATCTTAATTTACGTAAAAATTTGAAGAGAGCAATCTCTGTTTCTAAGCCATTTGATACATAGGTTGGTACAAATGATGTTCCTTTATTGAGAACTTTCTCTTCTTCTGATGTTAGTTGCCTGCTTGAGATATTGATTATCAAGTCGTTTTTTTCTGACTTGTCTCTGTGGACGTCCTGTCTCTGTGGGTTTTTTTGTAACCTTGTCCCCTACGGGTGCTTCTGTTCTTGACTCTGTAGACTGGTCCGGTGGGTGGACTGCTGCTTGGCCCTCCGCTAAAAAAGAAGGTTGTAGGTTCTGCGATATACCAGATGTTGTTGCTTGTTGTGCTACTGCAATTATTGAAGTGGGTGCTGGTGGTCTTTGTAGTGAAAGATCCTCGTCTAATGCCACACTTTCTTCTGATGAAGTATTCCTTGGTGTTTTGCTGGTAAATCTTTTGTGTGCATAGGCTTCCGCCCATGTGTATACCTCATCTAGTTTATAATCAATCGTATCTCTATGAAATTTACGAATCTTGCGGTCGTGAACCTCCTTAGCATGAACATCCAATCTGTTGTTAATATCCTCAAGTATCTTTGTCCAATCTTCCTCTGGGATGGTTTTTGATAGCTCTTGTTGTAATTTAAAGATATCTTCCTTTAAATCATTGAGTATTTGTGAAAGTTCCTCTATGATCAGTAATATAAGGTCTAACGAGCATTTGTTCAAAATCGCTTGCCATTTGATGAGGAATGCCTTATTGAATTTGAACAACATCGGTTTGAGAGCAATTCGTAGTCCCCTAGAAATTCTCTTTACCTTGTGGTACTCAATTAAAGTTGTTGCGTGCAATCGTTGATTTACTTCCTTGCGCATGATATATTCAAGTTGTTTTAACATCTGGGTGGTTGTGCCCTTAGACGTGCTGAATGTGCGAACTTGTTCAATCAAAGAGTAGATAGAAGCTGCTTGATCTGTGCCATATACCTTAATTTCTGCTTGGTTCAAGGTAAGGTTAGCTATTTCTTGAAAAGAGGCCATTATCAATTGTAGTGTGGGTGCTGGTCTAGTGTGGGGCTGTGGTTAAACTGCTATGTAAGAGTCTAGCCTGCACTCCTCTATTGTTACGAAACGTTTCAATGTTTTATGAATAATTGACGGTCTGTATTGGGAGCTACCCAGTGGTCAGTTGAGCCCACAACTGTTTTGTAAACTGCTATGTAGAGGCCTAGTGTAAACTAGGTCTGAACCGGGAGCTCTCTCCTAGTGTCCCTAAGGTTTCAGAATAGTATAGTACATTAATGGAGTTTATTCAAATATTTGTAAAAAATAATTAAATCACAATATCTTCCAAAATTTAGAAACTTCTTTAGTAACCATTGTTTCATAACATTTCAACAAGAATATTTACATACAAAAAATCATAAAGATGTGGTTTCAATTTTGTAATCAAATTGTTTTCCATGTGTAAAAATACAATAAACAAAACCCTAACATTTCCCAATGCATTTCGGGTCAAATCGACCCTTCTTCAGGGGAATTTCAAATGTAGAAACGAAACCGTGGTCTGTTAATCAGTATCAAGCACCTCAGTCCGGTATCAGGCACTGCAAGGTTAATAAAAACAATTGTATTCCAGCAAAACATGAAGTAATGTACATGATAAACTAGAATTAACACTAATTCCCAAAGAAAAGTGTGCGGTTTAGGAACATGTGTGATACACAATGAAGTGCAGTGAAATAAAAAATAGTAAGAAAACTAACGGTCCCCTTCCCAAGGAAGGTGTGCGGTTTAGAAATATTTAATGCCCAGTGCAGTGCAAGAAAAGATGAAACTGATTAAAAAGCGCCCTTGTGAGGAAAGAAGATAAATAATTGTGGACCCATGCTTATCTCTATTAGTATTTGATGCATAGACTATGGGGAGTGTACCTGTCAAGTCCTCCAAAACATATGCTCGGATCTGGTTGAGTGATAAAACAGGGTTCGGATCAAGGTCTGTAGGAGTAACATACGGGATAGTAAACGTGAATGTTACTCTAAAAGATTTATTGTGAATAAGGGGTAAAACTGTCTTACCAAAAACAGGCGCTGCCTGTAGTATAGTGTAAATGTGTGCAAGGAACGTCTCCCGCTGTCGAATCCAAAACTGGAAGAGTGTACCGGAAACCATTAATAACAATAACTCCCATGCGAGAGTGATTAACAACTATGAGGGTGGCTGGTACAACATCTTGCCGCTACTCCGCTGTCAATGCTGTCCGATAAATATCTCCCTCAATTATGGTTGAACCCGTGTCCAAAACGACCTGGTTTAAGGAAACAAGAGGGGAAGAATAAAGCCTCCCCGCTGACTTGCGATAGTAACTGCTATGGAGCAAAACGCCATAAAGGCGCGCACGCCTACCTTCCTTCTCCGGCAAGTCCCGACCTCTGGTACCTCAATCACTTCCGGTATAAACATCCGGTTCAGTAATCCTACCTTAAATACTGAAACGTAACGTGAAAACCAATCACTCCGTGATATGCACGTGTGTCGTAAAGGGGAAAAAACAGATCAATAAGAGAACTCAATGATTGTAACCCTAGGATACAATTCACTCATAACATCCAAGAACAAAAAATACAGTTTCTGGACATTGAAATCAATAAATCACCAGAAGGTATCACAACTACGATTTACCGTAAACCTACGGATGTAAATAATGCATTACACTACACAAGTGCCCACCCAAAAAATCTGAAAGATCATCTACCTACTTCGCAACTAATAAGGATCAAACGGATATCATCAGACCCAACAAATTGTAACACCATGATTGAAGAACAGGTTGAAAAATACATTGCTAGAGGTTACCCAACAGAAGTATTAGAAACCTCAGTGCAAAAGGTTTCCACGATGGATAGAAATAACCTATTGAGAAAAACAGAAAAATCTTCTAATGACCGAATACTTTTCGTGATGAAACATTCCACACAGTCACAAAGGATAAAACAGATCCTCAGGAAGCGATGGGAAATGATAGCAAATGAGCCGGACTTTGCCAACCTATTTAAGACTTTTCCAATTATAGCACACACAAGAGCAAAAAATATCAGAGAAATATTAAAAAATCCTCAACATCATCCAAAAGCTAATTACAAAGGGATGAGGAAATGCTATAATTGCAGACAATGCAATAATGTAATGACGAGCAAAGAACTCATGCATCCCCATAGTGGCAAAGCTATTCGATTGAAACACAGTGGAGATTGCAACACAACAGGGGTAATTTACGCTATACTTTGCCCATGTGGACTTACCTATGTGGGAAGAACTTCCCGAAAAGTCAAAACTCGCATCATCGAGCACAAAAGCACCATACGCAATAGGTCCACAACATCTTGCCTAGCGACACACTGGATTAAGTTCAGTCACTCCAAACCCCAACTCAGATTCACCATTCTAGAAGTGGTAGAGAAACACAAGGGCGTAGACCACAATGGAGCCTTGGCACGGAGAGAGACATCTTGGATAAAAAGGTTGGGTACGTTGACACCAGGAGGGCTTAATGATCAGTATGAAATGGCATGTTTCTTATAAGACACAATGTTTACCCTTTACCTTGTGATTATTCATGACCATAATTGTACAGGATTGACACTACATTCTACCTTTTTTAACAGTTCACTTTACTTTGAATTACTACCATATGGGTATAATCTTTCAATACGACTCACTTACTTTCATTAATTTCCTTTTCATGGTTTTATATTTTTTTATTTAGATATTTCTCCCGGTTTTACTATTAATAGAGTACTTAACCTCTCACTGTTTTTACACTATGGATGATATGGATACAACTTTCTAATTGTTTTATTTTTTCACTCTTCAAGCGTTACATGGGATTTAGCTCTCGGCACGTTCATTTAACTGCTACTATTTATTTATCACTTTCTAACTACATCAGTAGCCACACCATGTATATCTTCAACTGTTCCCCCTTTACGGCACACGTGGATATCACGGCGTTATTGGCTTTCATGTTACGTCACAGTATTTAAGATAGGATCACTGAACCGGATGTTTATATCGGAAGTTATTGATCTGTTTTTTCCCCTTTACGACACACGTGCATATCACGGAGTGATTGGTTTTCATGTTACGTTTCAGTATTTAAGGTAGGATTACTGAACCGGATGTTTATACCGGAAGTGATTGAGGTATCAGAGGTCGGGACTTGCCGGAGAAGGAAGGTAGGCGTGTTACAGTTTCCAGAGACCGGTAAATGTCCTGGATCTTAACAGAGAAGAACTCCGAGATTTTATCACACAGTTCTTGGGAGACCTCTAGGACGTCAGAGCTCCGGGGGACCGACAGGGAGTTAATAATCTTAAATAGCTCCCTGGGTTTTTTCAATAGTTCCATAATCTTGGAGAAATAGGCTCTCTTTTCTACACAGATCGCCATCTTATAAGCCTTGAGAGATTCCTTGTGAAGGTCCCTGTCCACGGGTTCAAGGGAATGCCGCCAAGTTCTTTCCAGTCTACAGCATGCATTTCTCATTTCCCTGAGTTTTTCCGAGAACCAGGGTGCCGAAGAGCGCTGTCTGGCTGAATAATGTTTCCTAACGGGGCCAGGGTGTCCACAGCAGCCTCCAACAGACGGGACAGCTCGGAGGCCACCACGTCAACATCCTGCGAGCTGGAAGGCTGGAAAAACTTAAGGAGCCTGGTAAGGGCCTCATTCGTAATGCCTCTCAGATCCCTTTTATCCTCCGAGGCCTTCTGTTGTTGGGTGTCCTTCCGTGGGGCCACACTGCGCAAGGAAAAAGGAATGGCACAGTGGTCCGACCAGGATATGGGGAGGGGATCCCCCACCAATAGGCGTAAGTCGTTGGAAAAAATGCCGTTCAGAATGTGACCCGCCTCATGGGTGGGGTTCCTAACCAGCTGCAGGCAGTCCCACCCCTGAAAAGTGTCCAACAACACTTGGGTGTCCTTACAACTGGAGTTGTCCAAGTGGAAATTAAAATCCCCCAGGAATGTAAACTGGGATCTATCTAAGAATGGCTCAACTAGATTACTGAAACTCTGCGTAAACGCAGCCCTAGGACCCGGGGGTCTGTAACAAAGGATACCTGAGAAGCTATTGGTGGGGCAAATATTGATGGAAAAGTAAAGTGTTTCAAAAGGGTGAGAGGGTAAGGACAGTTCTTGGGTGCGGCACGTCAAGGAATCTCTATATAGGATGCCCAGACCTCCGCCCCGGCGTCCAACCCTATCAAACATAACCAGAATATACCCTGGCGGAGTAGTGTCAACAAGGTCAAGGCCCAAGGAATCCATGCTCCAGGTTTCGGTAATAAATACCCAATCTGGCTCTCTGGCGGAAACTAAGTCCTCGAACGCGACCTTGTTCTCAATCAAAGATCTGGTGTTGATAAGGAAACCCTGCCCTGTGGTCTCACAGTCGTTAGCCCCCGGATAAAGGGCCCCAGAGAGGGAACTAACCATATCCTGTTCCTTAACTGTAGTGTTACACACCGTACAGGAATAACCCATGCCACACACGAATGACCCAGGTGCAATAGAGTGGAAGCAGGGAGCCGCCACCGGTCGTAGCTCATACAGCTCACCTCTGGTGTACCTATAGGCAGCCCTGGGATCTGACTTCAGCGGAGCAGCCCCCCCGGCCCCGGGCGCGAGCTTGGCGCAGACGGGTGCAGACGGGCTTGTCTTTGGTGCGCCTTCGGCGCGGCACCGGCTCGCCCGCTGCGCGCGCGAGCCTGCATCCAATTTTAAAGGGGAAGAGGAGGAAGCCAAGAGCGTCAACCTCCACCTAGACTGGAAGTGTGTCGCCCTCCACTCAATCGGGACAACACCCGCGGTGGACCGAGGAGCACAGGAGGACACCGGTAAGAGAACGGGAGCACAGTGCAAGGGCAGTTGCACGGTGTGGCTATAAGTTGCAGTGAGCAGGTATTGGAGTGTTTTTATAAATCCTAATTACAGTATTTGTGTCCACCTGTGAGGTTTTGTGTGAGGACTAGTGCTTGAAAGCCCTACTATGAATAAGACTAAAGGATTTGTGTGTATTCTGGACGCATTCTTAGTTAGGGCTGAGTCACTTCTGACTCATGAAATTGAAATAACGGAATGGCGTCTTTCCTTGGATCTATCCAACTTACAGAGACTATTATCATTGGGTATTTCTGTCTCTAATTCAGGGGACTTTGCACAAATATCTCTGCCCACAACGCCTTCAAATGTGCTATTGACTCCTGTGCTAGCTTCGGATTTTGTATTTGATTCTCTGGGCACACGTTTTTCAAATCAATTTAATCCGCTTGGTTTGAGTGCTGCACAGTTGTTGCACTTAGTCACGGTGCTTTGGATACTGACTTGAGAAGATTCGGTCAGAGAAATCCTTGTACCAAAGAGTGTGCGCACTATTTTAATTGGAACTATACTCGTTCCTTCCTTTGTTTGAACCAATTTCTTTTTCAAAATAAATCCAGATTCATAGTTCAATTAAAAAAATGTATTCTCGAATTTGTTTCACGAATTGTGATCTTTGCAATGGTTCAATTCCTTTATATTAACAAATAATCAATTCAAAAATGACGCAACCCAATGCATTTCGAGTACTTTAAATGGACCCTTCTTCAGGGGTCTACAAAATAAATGCAAACAAGACTAATCAGTACTAAAATATACTTCATGTTTGTACATAATCATTTCAACAGTTGTTCAATAAAGTTTTGTTCAATACATACATTGATATGCTAGAATAAGAGTTTTCATAATCACGTGTGGCATATTCAAAATTCATGATTGCTTAAAGTGCGATAAAAGTGTTTACGGTTACGTGACCTTTTCCAACTTTAAGAAATATTTTTCGGAAGCCTTATTACGTGCGTGCTGTTATATGCGCGGTACGTATTTTTTATGTAAAACCGACTTTCTGTTAAGCAGTTGGGTTCTGTGTGGGTGATCTTTATGGTTAAACTGCTAGACCGCGATAACCAAGATGGTATGATGAAGTATGATCATGATCGTATTGCATTTGGGCAAGATGGTATAAAGTTCATTACTGATGCGATATTGGTCTTATTCGCAATCTTTAAATAGTGTACAGAAAAGTGAAGCATGACCGTGCTGGTCTACAGACCGGTTAAAAGCTTACTTGTTAACTTTACGTGATGAACGCCAAATGCGTCTAACGCTTTGGATATGTGTATCTTGCTGATACAACAAGTGGTTGGTGAGCATGAAAGGAGTTAAGCTCCAAACTGTTTTTTGTGAATTTAAGGCTTACTGTCTGCATCTGATATTTAACGAACCGGCAGTTCTTGTAATAATCAACTTTGGTGCGGTTTCAGTCCCCAAATCAATATGGTCACGCAACTCTTGAAACAACTTGAATATATCAGCAGGAAAGAGATAAATCAAAGGCTACACGCCACAACATTAATCCACTACCATAAAAACAAACGCATATCAAGAGGCCTGAGGATAGCGCTCAAACCAATGTTATGTAGGCATAACAAAGCCTTTGTTGAGAAATTGTATCATATCCTCAATAAATGCTCACTAGATCTCATTTTATTAATCGTTGAAGAGTTATCAAACATAATAAAAGGGCTAGAGGAAGAATTAACCAATATCAAGACAGAATTGGCAAAGCATCCTGATCTTCAAGACACATTGGACGACATCAATAATAAGTTGAATAAATATGCAAAAGAAATACATGAGTGAAAGATCAAAAAATATCGTAGAGACGCAATTGATTATAAACTAGAAGAAGTTTACACCTGGGCTGAAGTTTACAGTCAAGGGAAATGGCAACTAAAAACACGCACCAGCTCTTCTCAAGACAACGTAGTTTCTGACTCAGAGGTAGCACAAAACAGGCCACCAATGAATGCGAGAGCTAGTACTTCTGCACAAGCAACTAATATTCCCATATCTAAGGGTTCAAAAGTGGGTTTTTTATCCACAAGTCCAGCAGCAAACAATGCTCCAACTACAGAAAAACCAGGAGGGGTAAAAGACATGGATCCGGAATCAATAATGAGAGCCCTGAGGAGCTCGACGAAAATGACCTAGTCATCAATATATCTAAGACTCCTCTAACACAAGACCAGATAAAAGTACTGTCAAAAGGAACCTCATTTGTGCCCACATACACCAGCAATACAGCAGAAACAGAGATAGCCATTTTTAAATTTCTTCGAACATTGAGATTAAAGTATTTTTTTAATACTTCACCAATGCATCCTGAAGAAATTATAATACAAGAATACAAAACTTTCAAGAAGAAGAATACATTTTGTGCTCCTATATCTCACAAATCTATCAATATATTTGAACGGCTTGTGAAAACTGACTGTGACAAGATCAATTTTGGTAAAACTTCAAGTACAAATTTCTCAAAAAAAGAATGGAATACTTTACGAGACCTAGCCAACAATAAAGATTTGCCATTTCAGAGAGCCGACAAAGGAGGTGTTCTAGTAGTCATGAATACTGAATACTACAATAACTCTGTATTAAATCATGTAGAAGATCAAGCAACGTACATGAAATTGTAGAAAGATCCTACAATAGAATTTCAAAAAATCCTAAAACAGATCCTAGGGAAAGCTCGAGATTTAGATTGGATTAATAACAAAATGTATACATTTTTGGACAGTGAATACCCACGACGCCCTAAAATATATATGTTGCCAAAAATCCATAAAAACTTACAAGAACCACTGTTTAGACCCATAGTATCTGCCTGTGGATCAATCTCAGAACCAATAGGCCAATATTTGGATTATTTTTTGCAACCAATGGTTCAATCTTGGTCATCATACATTAAAGATACCACATCATTTTTAAAATTATTGGAAACTTCAACGGAAGATAAAACAGAATGGAGCTTATGTACAGTAGATGTCACCTCATTATATACTTCAATTCCACACAAAGAAGGTCTTGAAGCCATCGAATGGTTATTATTGAATAATGATTGCACAGGCGCCCAAAAAATCTTGATCATTGAATTAATGGATTTTGCATTATATCACAGTTACTTTGAGCGGAATGAAATATTTTATGCCCAATGTAATGGAACATCAATGGGCTTTGCTGGAGCCCCAACATATGCAAATCTGTTTATGTCCAAGTTTAAACATGACTTTATCTTTCAAGACACCATATGGAAAGACAATCTTGTTACATATAAAACATATATTGATGATATCTTTTTAATATAGAAAGGTCCAGAAGAAACCCTTGTAAAGAAAATACATGAATTAAATGAATGTCATCAACAAATCAAATTTACACAGCAGAGTGACCAAAGAAAAATTTTCTTCCTGGATGTAATGATTGAAAATGAAAATAACAACATCATAACAAGTGTATATACAAAACCGACAGACCGGACTAATAGCCTTCATTATCAAAGTTTCCATCAGCACTCACTCAAACAACATCTTCCGAGATCACAATTCATAAGAATGAAAAGGATCATTAACACAGAGGATAAAGCCATTGAAACAATCTCCAATTACCCAGAACGATTTAAAAGGAGAGGATATCCACCTATCCTGATTGATAAATCTATTGAAAAGGTGCAACAAATGGATAGAAAACAGCTCTTAAAAAATAATCCTCAAACTAAAGAGCAAGTAAATGTATGTATCTTAAAATACTCAAAAGAAGCCAACACAATAAAGAGCATCATAAGAAAACACTGGCACATCATTCAGAATGAAAAAGACCTTCAATGCATATAAAAAAACAGAATAATATTCGCATTTCAATGGTCTAAAATTCTTAAAGAACTCTTAACAAAAAAGTTCAACCTACAACAACTAAACAGCACAAAGGCATGCACGCATGTGGAAATTGTGTACATTGCCATAACGTAATTAAAGGAAACATGTTCACACATCCCACAAAGGGATAAAAAATCAAACTGAAACATGACAGCACATGTGACACCAAGAATGTAATTTAGGCCATAAAATGCCCATGTGGAAAAATATATGTTGGCATAACGGAGAGAAAACTAAAAGTCAGAATGACTGAACACAAAAGCAACATGAGGCTGAAAAATGAAAAGTCATCAGTTGCAATGCACTGGCAAGAAGCAGGACATAATGTTTCACAGTTACGATTCACCATATTGGAACAATTAATTACTCGCCCTGGGATGGATACGCACAAGCAGCTGCTCAGATCTGAATTCTTCTGGATAAAAAAAATGAATTCACTGCAACCGATAGGGTTAAATTGACATATTTTCTGTAATAATAATGTGGTACATAATCCATAGGTTTACACAATATGATTACACACATAACTTTAACCTATGTTTTATGTTGAGTATAATGCCTCTTTATGTATCATACGCATAAAATCTTAAACAGCATAGAACACTCTTTTTTGCAGTTCGCAATTTATACATTGCATAATGGTACATTACTTTGATTGAATTGTAGGTTTGTCATTTTTAATTTTGAACATAGAGATGCTATCCCTTTAATAAACTCTGAGATCGAGTACATGTGACCATAGGATGATGCATAGAGTACGTAAAACGTAGAGCAGTAGAGCCTGAACATTGTTTGAAACACCAACCGTGCGCTCAACCGCACTGAAGTTGATTATTACGAGAGCTGCCGGTTCGTAAGATATCAGATGCAGACGGTAAGCCTTAAATTCACAGAGAGCAGTTTGGAGCTTAACTCCATTCACGCTCACCAACCACTTGTCGTATCAGCAAGATAGTGGATACACATATCCAAAACAATAGATCCAATTTGGCGTTTATCACGTAAAGTTAACAAGTCAGCTTTCAACCGCTCTGTAGACCAGCACGCTTCACTTTTCGGTACACTATTTCAAGATTGCGAATAAGACTAATATTGCATCAGTAATGAACTTTATACCAACTTGCCCAAATGCAATATGATCATGATCGTACTTCATCATACCATCTAGGTTATCGCGTTCTAGCAGTTTAACCATAAAGATCAGCCCCACAGAACGCAACTGCTTAACAGAAAGCCGGTTTTACATAAGAAATACGTACCGTGCATATAACAGCACACACGTAATAAGGCTTCCGAAAAATATTTCCTAAAGTTAGAAAAGGTCACGTAACCGTAAACACTTTTATCGCACTTTAAGCAATCATGAATTTTGAATATGCCACACGTGATTATGAAAACTCTTATTCTAGCATATCAATGTATGTATTGAACAAAACTTTATTGAACAACTGTTGACATGATTATGTACAACCATGAAGTATATTTTAGGACTGATTAGTCTTGTTTCCATTTATTTTGTAGACCCCTGAAGAAGGGTCCATTTAAAGGACTCGAAATGCATTGCGTTTCATCAAATATGAATTGATCATTTGTTAATATAAAGGAATTGAACCATTGCAAAGATCACAATTCGTGAAACAAATTTGAAAATACATTTTTTAAATTGAACTATGAATCTGGATTTATTTTGAAAAAGAATTTGGTTTAAACAAAGGAAGGATCGAGTATAGTTCCAATTAAAATAGTGCGCACACTCTTCAGTACAAGGATTTCCCTGACCGAATCTTTTCAAGCTAGCTTCGGATTTACCACTATCTGTAGCTTCAGAAGCACCTCATATAGCTACTAGAGCACGGGGTTCTAAATCTGTTGATGCAAGTAAGCTGATAGAGCCACCGGCAAAACTAATGTGGGGTGCTGGTGCTCAAAAATGTAAGAACACAAAAGGATCCCAACTTCATAATCGTGTCAATAATGTAAATGCTTATGATGTGCTGAAAACGACTTCTGTCGGTACACAGACTGATGTGGTTCCTTTGGGCACCATACCAAGACGTGATAGTGCTATGTATGCAATGACTGCTATTTATGCTACTGCTGAAGTTTCTGTATTAGGAACAATGTTAGCTCGTGTTCATGAATTGATTGGAAAGAAATGCATCCTTTTGTGGGAAAAATTAGTTTGAATGGATACTGTTTTAAACAACCTAAGCCGCAATAATGTGATTCGACAACCTAATGCCATAGAGAGAGGGCATTCAACACAGTAAAAGATAGTAACCTAACCATAATTTAGGAAAATTTAGACGGAAAAGTTAAGGAATGCCACATGACGAATTATAATGCTATGATAAATGTAAAATACAGGAAGTACCCAAAGGTTTGAGCACGAAATGTGAAGGCTCGTACAATATACATTCTGAATGTTTAGTTCCAGGCACTGTACCAAACATTGTGACCAACAATACAGTAGATGGTTTGACCAACAATCGTTTAAAGCCCAATACTGAGCTACATGTCCTTTTGTTTTAGTTTTGGATGGTGTCCCTGCTCCAAGGGAGGATCAAGTGGAGACGTGGGTTTATCTACGTATTAAAACCCCGGATTGGCTATCGAAACACAAAAGACTCCATCCGACTCCTATAAAGGAGATCTTATTGGTCCGCAGAGTTGGGTGGGTTGGCCCATCATCTAAGTGTATTGATGGGGACTGCATTTTGATTAATTTCCACAGGCCACAGATGGTTTATTGTCTACCAAACTCTTGCGAGTCAACCTATACCCAGAGTACTAGCATTTGTGCTCTTCCCTTGGGATACTTCTATAAACCTTCACTTGGGCCTTTTGCAAATAAAGCCACTTCAATTTCTTTGTTCGACAGTTTGCAGGTTCTATCAGATTTAAATGCTTAAGCCTGACAAATATCTATATTACAATATGAATCGCATTTATTTGATGGCTCTCAGGCTCTAGCAATTACCATTCCTGTCAAAGACGGTCAGTTAGTATTAGATAAGGCTAAGGTAGATATTGATATAAGCATTTTAAACAGGAATACAGGAGGACCACAACTGAGGATTGGCGATCAGGATGGATAACTTTGCCGAATGATCAGGAAGCAGTTACGCTTCATAAGATACTGGATGTACTGTTAGTGCCTTTGCCTGCCGACATTATGATTCCAGTTGAGTTTAACCAGTCAGGACAAAACAATGGAATGGAATTTCTTAATTTTTATCTTAAACTTGATAATGAGGGCCAGGAAGCTTCAGGAATAAGGAATGAGATGGAAGTAGTACTCAATCAGCAAATTAAGAAGGAATGGCTTTCAGAAATATGATAATCATCTTGGAATATACCGCGGCTGAAAAGAAAACAAGTGGATGTAGAGTGGCAGGAGTATATTGGGAAAAGTGAAATTGCAAGAAACTTGGGCCTTGGAAACTCATCATAAAGTAGTATTTAAAACATATACAGGCAGATTCATCATTGAAAAATCGGCTCGCAAAGGGCCAGATTCTGAGAATCTGGCCCTTTGCGAGCGCAATTTTTGCATTTGGGATTCATCATCCAAAATGCAAAAATCGGTAATTGCGAATTCGCTAAATTGCGAGGAATTACATTTAAGGAATCTCTATTTGAGATTCCTTAAATGCAATTCATTAACCATTTTTAAATTGCGAATTCGCAATTTCGGGCCGCTATTTACCGCAAGGTCAAACCTCATGGTAAATAGCGAAACCTTAGAGAAATGCTTTTAAATGCATTTTTTTTTCTAAGTTGCATGTTGCACACACACATGTCCTTTGGACATGTGTGTGCGCAACACCAATGTAGATTACATACAGGGTGTCCTTTGGACACCCCTAGCACCCTTGAAATCGCATCCTTGTTTGCGATTAGCAAATTGCTAATCGCAAATAAAGAATAACTCCCCATTCATTCCTATGGGCCTTTAGGCCCATAGGAATGAATGGGGAGTTATTCCTTATTTGCGATTAGCAATTTGCTAATCGCAAATAAGGAATGTGTAGGAATCGCAATTTATTTAGCGTTTCCTACATGAATCCCGTTTTGCAAGTCCTTAATAGCGATTCCTTAATAATCGCTATTAAGGACTCACAAAACGGGACTTTGATGAATCTAGGGGTAAGCCTTAATGCTACTCCTTCGGTTAGTGGAAGGCCTTTGGGCAGTCTTGTTATTTGGATAAGTATAACTTTATGTATTGATATAGTCCATTTAGATTTACCATCAACGGATATAGTTGGAGTGAAGATTTGAACACAGGACAAAACTGAACTATACATTGTAAATATTTATAGCAGACCTAGTTTAGCTGGTAAAGAATCCCTGATAATAGAACAGCTAGACCAATTACTAAGTTCAATTGACCCAAGGAAGTGGTGTGGCTCACTGGTTAGAGGCGGCAGACCCGGGAGCAGAAGTCGGCCGGGACCAGGGTTCAATTCCCGACGCGGCAGGGTCGTGGACTTTGGTCAGCGGACTCGATTATTCTCGCTTCGGTGCCTACTCTAATCAGGGGTCCCACTCGGCAACTCTGGGCATCAGCTTGCCTAATCTCCACAACGGCCCCTCCAACGCCGGGGATGCTTGGCTCCACCTTGGGGACTCCCAGCAGGGACCATCCCACAGGGAAAGCCAGGACGGGTTCCCCAGCGTTACACAGCGCCAGGAAACCTCCGGGTAACAGTGCACTTTACAAGCTCAAACATAAAAAGGGCATTGGTAATTGTGGGGGGTGGGGAACATCCTTTACAACACGGATTTTACTCCGCAAGGCTTTCACAATGCGTCCGTTACAACGCAAGTCGTAACCACGACTTGCGCTAGAGGATTAAGAATAGTATATTTACTATTCCAACACCTTCCCTAGTGTCCACGGGGACTGGTGTTAGAATAGTAAATTATACTATTCTCAATCCATGCCCACAACGCAAGTCGTGGTAACGACTTGCGTTGTAAGGGACGCGTTGTGAAAGCACGCGTTGTTATAGTACGCGTCGTAACGTCGTACATCCGTGGGGGGATGGCTTTAACCGTAAATTTGAGCCTGTGGTGGGATTTGAAAATATCTTCTAAGAAGAAGATACAGTAAATAATATTGCCCCATTGGAAAATGGTTCAGCAGTACCCTTAAACAGTTGCCATTGCACAGTTAATAAGATTGGTGTCAGGACATGGACTTCGAACTTGCAATGGCCGATTGCCTTTGGATAGTCCGAGTGCTGCTACATTTAGCATTAGTAAATGTAAGAGCAGTATTGATTACATATTGGTATCCATTGGCCTTTGGCCAATTTTACATGACTTGGTAGTTGAGGATAGATCTGATAGCGACCATTATCCCCTATGTCTGACACTAGCAGCTCATTTTTTTCCAATGACTTCCCTTGAATAATGGAGATATTAACTCTAGTGTAATTGAACCAATATTAATTAACAGTCCCAGAGCCTTAAAATGGTCTTCTGTAGGGGGAAATGACGAGGCCATGAAGCAGATCTACGAAATCTTTGCAGACACTATTTCTCCATATGTATATCTGCCTGCTTCAGAGTTCCCAATTATGAATATACACTTCAGAGTTCCCAATTATGAATATACACTACGAATTGGTAGATACATTAACAACTAACAAATGTAAAAAGGGGAAGATTGCTGAAAATAATTTAGATAATCCATGGTATAACAAAGAGTGCTGTGAGGCAAATAAGGACCTGAAATGTAGTGGCCTTAAGGGAGACAAGGGACAAGTATGAGAGATTATTAATACGAACTAAGACAAATTGGGATGACAATATTTGAACTGAATTGATTAGTGCAGCCAAAGCCAAAGAACATTCTAGTTTTTGGCGATTGATATTTAATGGCAATAAAGCAGGGAAATGTAGCAAGGACCTTTACGTAGACGCTAAAACATGAGTCAGCCACTTCTCCCATCTTTATTCAATACCTACTAGTGATAAAGAATTCGAAATGAAAGACAAGTCCAACTATAGCCCCTTTACACTTCAGTTTGTAAGATGCTTTGTCTGCCCTGGATTCAGTAAAACCGGGAAAAGCACCAGGTCCAGTCAAGATACCAGGAGATTTACTGAGGCATTATAAACAGGTTGGGGCCCTTATGTCAACTTTTTATGTAATTCAGTCGGCGCGGGTGCATTAATACCAGAATACCGGAATCATGGAAAGGGGCTGAAATTACAAGGTAATCGCCAAGACCCTTGACATTATCGACTGATTAGTGTATTCGACGTTTTACAAAAAATATATGCCCGACAAATTTTAATAAAATTAAATGATTGGATTGAGGAGAACAGTATTTTATCAAAATATCAGGCTGGCTTTAGAGTCAAATCCGGCACTATTGACCAGGTTTTTGGATTCCTTTGCCTGAGTTAGAAATATGCAGTCTTTAAGAGGGTCATCTGTACATCGCCTTTGTTAACTTAAAGGCCGCTTTCGACCTCATCCCTAGAAACCTCCTCTGGAAATCCCTAAAAACCCTAGGGGTACCGGGGGAGATACTCATGCAAATTATAAGGTTGCATGAGGTTAATTTTGCGAAGGTTATGGGTTCCGAGGGGTGAGCTTAATGAGCCAATTCGAGGAGACAGGGGCGTGAGGCAGGGATGTGTGCTGGCTGACCCTATTTTCATTGTATGTATATGATATTCCGGAAAACCTATTGGGCTGCAAACATAATTCTCCCAAATAAGGTGGGGTGCCAGTACCTGGCCTTTTATTTGCAGATGACACCATTCTAATATCTCAAACTCCAAAAGATTTACAATGCTTAATAGATACCTTTGGTGCATATTGTGAGACTAAGGGCCTCAAAATAAATCCTAGCAAAACAAAATATATGGCAGTCAATCCTCATAAGTCTTTTAAAAAGAACTTAACAGTTAAAAACCAGAGGCTAGAATATGTGCATAATTTTAACTATTTAGGTATAAGCTTGGATACTAAAATATCTTGGAAATGACATTTGGAGAAAAGCAAGATCATCTTACTCGAAAACTCTCTACCAATAGTAAAGAAACTTGAAATTAGTATGTCTAAAGCGTTATCGCCTGACCTAGAGGTATATAAGTACAGGGCACAATCAGCATCCCTTTACGGGCAGAAATATTGGGGACCTCAAGCAATAATACTTTTATGGTAGGAGAAAATAAGTTTTTTTAGGAAATTACTATGCATACACCTCTAATACCTATTTAATGGATCTAAATGTACGCCGTATGGCAATTTTAAGACCATTATTGTTCTGGGTCCGACTATGGTCTACAGCAGAGCTCGTGCATTATAAAGAAGTGCTAGAGGAAACCTTAAGGCTTAACCACGGTACAAGTTTACCGTGGCTCAAGCATGTTCATTGTTGGTTCAATAATTAGGGTTGAAGCATTTTTGGGAGGAGCCTGCTCAATTGTCTATGGTTTCTAAGAAAATATTAAAATCAACCCTTGGGTCTACATCCAAGATGGTGCGTCTCATGGCTCAGCCATTGGTACACTAACAACACGGTTCCTTTTAATGAAATAAACTTGTAGCTTTGAGCCATTTTTGGACGAGGTGCAGCCACAGTTAGCACAATCTCTATATATGAAATTTCAATATGGAGTCCTCCATATTAATTCAAACCCATCGAAATGGGCTTGTAAACAAGGGGTGGAAAATACTGGAAAGGGAAGACCACTCGGTCCCCCCGAACGTATGGATGGGTGCCCCGATCCCCCCGGGAAACCGTTGTGGGCGGGGGGCGTGTCTCGGCTGGTATGCCCAAAGCGGCGTAGCCGGAGCACGCCCTTCTCGCCCAGAAGGGGTTGTCCTAGACACCCGCCCGGAAGTCCACGCACGGATGGGCGTACCGGAGGCGGGCCCCCGCCCTCCCGCAGATGGATAAATAGAGAGGGAATCCTACGAAGCTTCCTCTTGTTCCAGTGCTCTGAAAGCTGCACCACTCGTCGCTCGTGAGCCCTCAAAGGAACAAGCAGCAATTTTGAAACTTGTAATCTTTGTTATTTCTCTTTCAGTGTTCTCGGGTATCAAGTCGGACGGAGTAACTGAAACCATGTCTGGCAAAAAAGCGGGAAAGAGCTCCGAGATGGAGAGGATGCTACGCACCTTGGTGAACCGAGTAGCAGTGATGGACCGGAAGATGGGTAAAGTGGACGAGCTCGGTCGGGGCTTAGCGGCCATCAAGAAGCAGATGGCGGCCCAGAACACCCCCTCGGGGCGGCCTAAAAAAGTCATAGGACCGGCCTTGCCGAATGTCGCCCCAGGGGGTAAGGGTAAAAGGAATAAGGGGAGGGCAGATTCCAGGGAGGTCCCAGTCCCAGAAGTGCCTCCATCGAGCCCGGGCACAGACAGCCCAGTCGCGCCGGTAGATAGCCCGGTACCAGGTCCGGATGGGGGTTTACCAATCCCCGTAGTGATAACGCCCATTGGGGATGACCAAATGCCCCCTGAACTGGCCCTTCAGTTAGCAGCAGTGTTACCGTGGCTAAAGAAAGGAGCAGGGGGATCAGTGGCTGCGGGCGATCCGGCTGAAGAAGCCAGATTAATAATTGAGTAGTTTCGGCAGTCAAGGGATGCTGGGACGGCGAATGTACCTTTTATTCCCCCGCAGGTGGCGAAGGGGGTCACGACGGACGATCGGGCTACGACAACGGACACGGCTGGGAAGACGGCTGAACCTGGTAAGAGACCATTGCCATTGGTGGGGGAGAGTTCCGTACCTTCAAGGCGGGAACGTTTATCGCAGCACATTCCTATGGCTACGAAAGAAATGATATGGGGAGATAAATATATCAACATGTTTTCGCTTTTGACTGACCATCGTGAGGTAGAATATGCAAAGACCCAAAAAGATTTGTGGCACCCCAGCGTATGGCGAGCCAAGATGGCGGAATTCAGGGTCGATGAGACCAAGGTGACCTGGGTCAGGGCCTTTTCTATTTTTACGGCAGTTATGGGTGAGCGTAAACCTGAAGTGTTGCCCGACTTATCATGTTATCAGAACAGGATCATGAATTTCTATGCAATGTACGGAGGAAATGAATGGAAGGGTTATGACGTTACCTTTAGAAAAGCAAAAGAGTTTAACGAGGTTTTAACGTGGGATTGTCTGGATACAGTGTCATGGCATAACCATCTTTTGCCGGGACCGGCGGGTACGTCGGTACCGGGCACAAGCGTTTCTGGGACATTACAGCATAAGCCGGCACAGCCCTTTCGGGCGAACGCCGGAGGAGAGCCGCACCCCAGGTCCGGCGGGAATGGAGGCAAGCGGGGGGTTTGTCGGGTATTCAACAAAGGAACCTGTAACAGGCCTCAGGGAACGTGTAAGTTCTGGCATGCTTGTTCGGGCTGTGGGAATTCCTCACACCCAGAAACTAGCTGTCGATCCAAGTCCAATGGTGCGGGAGGAAAGGGGGGATCCAAGCAGGATTGAGATGGTGCCTTGGAAGCAAACATCTTCGCCCATTGATATCTTGGCTTTGACCCCCTGGCTGAACCGATACCCAGATCATGTATCCGCAGGGATTTTGAGGAATGGTTTTCTGTATGGCTTCAAAATCCCGGCGGGAAATTTTCAGGGAAGCCCCTTCTGTAGGAACCAACTGTCTATTCAGCACAACCCGGCGGTGGCCGCCAGAAAGATAGCGAAAGAAGTCAGCTTGGGGCGGGTAGTGGGACCATTTGCCTGCCCGCCAGTTGCGGAATTTGTGTGTTCACCTTTAGGAGTGGTTCCAAAGAAAGGAGTATAGACTCATCCACAATTTGTCGGCCCCTAAAGGGGCCTCGGTAAATGAGGCTATTGACCCTGAGGTATGCTCAGTTAGATATGCATCGTTCGATGATGCAGTCGTTCTGTTGAATCGCCTGGGCCCCGGTGCACTTTTGGCAAAATCAAACATCGAATCAGCATTCCGGTTGCTCCCGGTACACCCCCGGGACCAACGCTTGCTGGGGTTCACGTTCCAGGGGAAATATTACATGGATAAATGTATGCCCATGGGTTGTTCCATTTCATGTGCCTATTTTGAAATGTTCAGCTCCTTTTTGGAATGGGCGTTCACCGAGGCCACAGGGCATAGTCAGGTGATGCAATATTTGGATGATTTCCTTTTCCTGGGCCCGGCGGGCACTCAGGACTGTGCACAAGCGCTGCAGGACTTCTGCACACTCATGCGGGATTTTGGGGTCCCATTGGCGCCAGGTAAGACAGTGGGGCCATTTACCTCACTGGAGTTTCTGGGGATTGAAATAGACTCGGTGGAGGGGTGTTTCCGTTTGCCGGTTGAGAAGGTGGACAAATTCAGGGCTTCCTTGGTACGATGTCTCCAAAAAGAAAAGGTGACCCTATATCAATTACAACAGACAGTGGGTCAGCTTAATTTTGCCTTAAGAGTGATGCCGACGGCTCGCCCTTTCTCACGTTCCATTGCACAGGCTATGGTGGGCCTTGAAGAAGGACACCACCGCGCGAGACTGTCGGCAGAGGTTCGCCAGGACATGCGCATTTGGATGGCATTCCTGGCGGATTTCAACGGTCGAGTGGTGTGGAACAAACCCCCAGCCTCGTCGGACGAACTGGGATTATGGACCGACTCGGCAGGGAGCATGGGGTTTGGCGCAATCTTTGGAAACCGGTGGTCGGCACAAACATGGCCGGCGTGATGGCACGCGAGCGGCCTGACAGGTAACATTGGTTTCTTGGAGCTATTCCCCACTTGGGTGGCTCTGATGGCATGGCTGGAAGACTTTAGGGAACGCTCAGTGGTGTTCTGGTCAGACAACATGACGGTGGTCGAGTGCATTAATCACCAGGCTGCACACTGCAAGTGGATCTTAAGACTGTTAAAGAAATTGTATTGCGATGCATGAGATTGAATGTACAATTCAGGGCAAGGCATGTGCCGGGTGTACTAAATAATGCAGCTGATGCACTCTCTCGTTCACACATGCAGGCTTTCAGGGGTTATCTACCCACAGCGGAACTAGTAGCGGCACCTTTCCCCGAAGCACTATGGCAGATCGGTGCCCCGGACTACAAGACCTCGTGGCAGCCAATTTAGCACCCAGGACGAGGAAAGCTTATGAAGGAGCGTTCCGTGCATACTGCGCCTTTTTAGGGCCGGCAGGGAGGCATAACTGGGGGCGGGAAGATTCCTTGCTCCGGTTTCTGGTGGCACTTCATAAGGAAGGCCGATCGGCGGCAACCGCCAACAGGTATAGAGCTCCACGGGATTCGGGACCCGACGGGTTCCTTCTTAGTCAGGAAGGTGCTCCGCGGCTGGCAGCGCCTGGAGGGTCGCAGACAGGATACAAGGCACCCAAATGGGTTAGACAGATTGTCCTTGCTACTAGCGAAACTGGACGAGACATGCTCCTCGCACAGTGAGGTAATTCTGTTCCGAGCGGCTTTCGCATTGGCATTCCATGGGGCCATGCGGGTAAGTGAACTTGTGGCGAGGAATAAGAAGGACGTGGGGGGAGGTCTACGCAGGGATCATGTTCAGTTACGGGGTGATTCTCTATTGATCTCGATAGCCAGGTCCAAAACAGACCAGGAAGCTTTGGGGAATAGTGTGGTTCTGCAGCGCGCCCGAGGGAGCCCCAGTTGCCCCATAAGGTATTTAGAGGATTACCTGGCACAGAGGTTGACAACATGGGGGGGTACCCTGCTTAGACACAAGGACGGCACCCCGTTGACGAGATTTCAGTTTCGAAGGGTGCTGGCAGTCACAGTTGCTGCAGCGGGCTTGAACCCGTGCGATTTCAGGACCCACTCATTCAGAATAGGGGCCGCTACTGAGGCTACGGCTCGGGGTCTGGGTGCGGAGGAAGTGAAACAGTTAGGTCGTTGGTCCTCGAACTGTTTCAAGAGGTATGTGCGACTGCACATGTTATAAGAGACTGATGAAATGCACTCACGCTTGTTGTCTTTTGTTTGGATTACAGTTTCGCAAGCCTGTAATGCGGGGTGAAAATTGGGATCGGCCCAACACCAAAGGACCAGCGGGAAAGGATCGCCGACTGGAGAGCAAGTGGTATGGGTCGTGGGCCACTCATACGTGAGGCGTGCCGGGGACATATTCAAGGCAGGTGACGCGATCCACGCATCTGATGAGTATGGGTTCAGAGTGTCCTTCCATGGGAAGGGAGGCTCTGTGTTGACCAGTTTCAGGGCTATCTGGAGGAACTGTTAGGGCGGCAAAGGTCACTGCCATCTGTAATCATAGTGCATCTGGGAGGCAATGACTTGGTAAGGTTGGGAAGACGAGTATTGCTGGAGCACATATTGTCAGCAGTCAGTTGGTTGTCCAGGAGGCTTCCGGGGTGTATGATTGCTTGGTCCCACATGATTCCCAGAAGAGTCTGGCGGGGGGGTCTGTCTGTGTCGGCGTTGAACCACTTGGTAAAGAGGGTCAACAACAAGATCGAGAAACTGTTTCGCTCTACTCACTTACAAAGCATTCCTCATGGGTGTATCCGGGGTGATCACTATTATTTGAATGATGGGGTGCACCTGTCCAGGGCTGGGAATGAATTACTCATAGGAGACTTCATAGCATGGCTGAGGGCATTGAGGAGACATGACCTTTAGGAGGTGTGGGGGGGCTGGATAGTCGGTCAACTATCCGGCCTGTGGCGGTAAGGTCATGATCGATGAGCAGTGATTTCAAGGTCCCTAGGGGGGGCGCCACCCAGTATGGATGGGAGCGCCCGGGGGGAGGCGGCCATTGGCCCCTCCCACGGGGGGAGCGGCACCCACTACGGATGGGTCGCCTAGGGGGAGACTGCCATAGGCCCCTCCCAGGGGGAGACGGCTATATGCCCTTCCTACAATTTTCCAGGGGGCCGGATATCCGCTCCGGCGGAAGAGAGTGTGGGGAAGGGGGGGAGTCCACGCTGTCCTTCTTATGGATACCTCGCAGGAGAACTCGGACGACCTTTAAGATGGCGTCGAGTGAAAGGGGGCCCCCACGACAAGGGAAGTTACAGTTGGCAGCAAGGGTAAAGTCCTTCTGCGCATGCGCCACTCACACCGTGAGGGCGGGAATTTGGTAGTAGGGATCTGACACCGGTTAAGACCTTGCCGTTGGCCCTTAATGCTAGGATGTACAATTTTATTTTAGAATGGTATGCATTTTCAGGATGCTAGACTCGGCTAGGAAACCTTTGTATTAGAAATTTGTTAAGATTAGCCAAAAGAACTTGTCTTCATCAAATTGTAATGGAAGATAAAATTGTACATGATTCATGAAACGTTTTAATTTAAAGTTTTAAATTTTGTTTCATATTTTAATAAATACGGCCGGGGGGGTAACTCCCCCCCGCCTTCCAAAAGTTCAAACCTGTGTCTGTCTCCTCCCATGGGGAATTGGTGTTGGGAGGGGGTGGCTGGCATCCCGGCCCATATGAGTGTTGTACACTGTGCCAATCTGGTGCAAGAGAAAATGACCTACATTTATTATTATTCTGCCCAGTTGACATAAAATCCAGAAGGAAATGGATCAAACCCATTTGTTGGATATTGGGAATTAGGTCATGTTATGAGGTAGCAATAATATTGAGAACTGATACCGTCATTTTTAGCGTCAGTAGGGTACTTGTTTGCTGTAGGTTTAATAAGAGCAAAGGAAGGTTTTAAATTTTAGTGTATTACACTTGGAATATTGTCACCACGTAAGTTTTGCACTTGCACTTTATGTACTACACTTGTAATACTGTTATTATACTAGTTTTGTACTTGCACTTTATGAATCAATAAGGAAACTAGTGGAATGAAATACCAAGCATATATGTTGAACTTAAAGCACTTCCACTTTTTGAATTGATTCCTAACCGTGAAGATTTATTTAAATGGATGCCAGATAGATATTTATGATCCTTGGCTATCTATAATGATATTTGTTGCAACTCCTCAATATGTTTTATTTATTTAACAAGCTTAAATTTTAACTGATTTTTAAAAAATAATATTTGAGAAGGGTTTTGTATTTAAAATATGAATTTTCATACTTATGCAATCGTCTATGATTAACCCGCGTAGTTTGTGAAGTTTGCTCTACTTCGCACTATGCGAATTGCACGTAGCACAGTGCAAACACGCGTTGCGTAGTGCAGCAGCAATTTTTTGCTTGCTCGCGGTCCTCAACGTCAAGTTGGCGACCGCGAGCAAGCAAAATGATATCTCGGCGAGACTTTTTCCTCGTTCGCGATCAGCAACATCAAGTTGCCGATCGCGAGTGTGGAAAATAAACCTCCCGACAAGATTCTCAACGCTGGGAGGTCAGGTTTCTCATTGCGAGTGGTCGCGAATGCTGGTGACCGCTCGCGATGAGAAACTACCAGTCCACGTTGAGAAAGCTGACGCTCAGGTAGAAATCTACTCGAGCAGCAGAAAACGACCACTTGCACTGTGCAAGATGCAGTTTGCACTGCTTGCACAGTGCAGACAAGCATCCAGCACTGCGCAATCAGTGCGAACAGGCATTTTGCACAGTGCACTACGCATTTCGCGTAGCTACACGTAGCTCGCGTAGTGCAAAGTGCACTTCGCGTAGCTAAACGTAGCGCTACTTCGCGAACTACGCCCAAGGCTACTAGCGATACCTTTGGACATGTTTTATTATTATGATGTGCAAATTGTTATTGTATATCTGTTATGGTTTTTCAAACCAAAATAAAGATTAAATTAATTGATTGACTGATCTCATACCAAGGCCCCGTGGAATGAAAGCTACATATCAATAAGTTAAAAGTTAAGGACACACAATTACCTGGCAGCCCAGCAACCCAGTACCTATCTTAACTACTGTTCCATTCGAAGAACCGAGGATCTGCAGAGAGAATTCTAGCACTATGACTCTGGATAGCCTGCATTACTACTGACACAGAATAACAGTAGAGTATTTTCCTCTTTACCCTAGATCCAAATTTTGCAATCGGCAGGAAGTAACTGGATACCCTGATTCAATTTGACCCTTGTTTCTAGGCCTTGTGGCTGCAGGGGTATCTTGGTTGAATGCATGTATGCGATCTATAATGCACAAACACCAGCTGCAAACTTATAAAGTACTGTACAGAAGCTAGGGCTTAGAGAAAAGAAAGCCTAGACTACTCTGCCAAATTAGAAAACTTTAAAGCAATTACAAATCTATTTTGAATGAACTTGGTGTTTGCTTGAACTTAATTATACCTTCGGGTACTTCATAAAGCAGTGCACTGGGGGACAACTCCCACCGGCCGGGAGATTGCTTTATAGTGTCCACTTCAACGCTGATTTGTTCAGACAGCAAAGCCCTAGTTTGCATGCAACAACTTTTCATCAATCCAACTTGCGGTTTACTTAAGCGGTGCGTGTCTTATCCTTTATTTGTAATTAGAAAACTTTACATACATGGTGCAAACACAACACGATCGAGCATGGCACACAATACCATGATTTCTACTCTAGCACTGAAAAAACGGTTCACGTTGATTTAACTTACGGAGTGCATCATACAGTTATCTCTGAGGTTCAGAAATAGCAATATTGCGAGATGTATCAAGGATTCTAAATACAACAACACGCAAGGAGATGGTTTACCACACATGTTGAGGAAATTGAAATCAAGAAAACCCCTGACGCAAGAAGATTGAATGAAAAAAACGAAGCTCATCATGGCTTCCATGAAAGGGTAATGTGCAGGTTGAATGATCAAAATGAAAGTGTTTGGGGTCCTTTTGAAGGCAGATGCGAATCTGAAGTATCCTAACAAGCAAGCCCAACACCATTAGAATTCTTTCCCTTAATTACCACTTTCCAATTGAAGACGGTGCCTTTCCTATGCATCTTCTACAAACTATTATCTGCTGAAATGTTGTGATATTATCAAAGCAAGAATCAGAAAGCATGATGATGACTCACTCGCTGACTAACATTGGTAAACAATGGAGAACCAACCTCTTCCTGAAGATTTTCACCAGTTGAAGCTCAAGAATGCTGAGGTTTTGCACATGGGACGATGGGCACAATGAGATTTTTATGTGGTGAATAACTGGGATATACACATTCACCTTACACAAGTCTCCCTTAGCTTCTACCCCACCACATGGAAACTCTATTGCGTTATACTTGTACTTTTTGAAAATCATTGCTGATGTGAAATATAAGGGAGTCTTGAGCCACACGACAAGAGGAACGTTTTCTGTTCACTGCTTCCATATAAGGAGGGAAGAATGCAATTTGTTGTTCCATTATTTTGACTAAGTATATATTGTGTTTACAATATCACTGGAGGTAGTGCAACCTGGCATATATGATGTAAAAATATCACATGTTTGAAAATTAAATAAATAAATCAATAAAACTAGCTTCTTTGTCATTTGCCTAGTAGCTGGTTCAATAATGTATAATCAAGTATTTGTCCAGTTGCTGGGTAATTATTGAAGATGTGCTGGTTGAGCGATTCATGTGGACTCTTAAGAAGATGGTTCAGCAAGCAGAACTCGCTCACCGTGATATCAAGCAAGTACTGAACGAAGTGCTGCGAGCATATAGGACTCCACCACACAGTACTACGAACCAATGCCCCACCACTTTGATGCTCCAGCGAGTTACTAGCACGCGGCTGCCCGCGTCGGACACAGTCATGCAATCCCGAAATGTGACTACCGATCACGACACTGGTGAAACAGGACCAGGAAAGGAAATCAAAAATGAAGGTCTATGCTGATCAGCGCAGACACTCGCGACGGACGAACATTCATGAAGGAGACTGGGTGCTGGTAAAACAAGACCGTAAGACGAAGGCAGACAGTTGATACCTCGATCACCCACTGCGAGTCTCAGGTTGAAACGGGACTATGATTACAGCTGAGTCGGAAGGCAAGCGAATAACCCGAAACACATCCCACTTCAAGAGGTGCAATCCCGCCGCCCACACTCGACTCCAAGACTGTGGCTCCGGTACAGACTCGTCGGGCCAAGGAGGAAACAGTGATTGGGCACGCCCCAGCTCAGCGAGCTGGTTCCAGTTTTGGCTGAGGTTTCATACTGTAATATTTCATGGCACATATGTAGTTCAGAGATGCTCCTGAATGGAATACAAACTTGGCAGGGTGACTCCCTATGTGAATGTTCAGTCTTGAATATTTCTTCAGTCTGTCAGGGTCTGACACCATACACAGGTATTCGTCGCTGTCTTGTGACACAGGCGTGGGAGACGACGATTCTTGAGATCTGTATGAGTTGACTGACTGGACGCTCGACCTTGATGAGCTGGATGAGCGGCTTTTCCTTCCTCTTACTGCTCTTGCATGGTGACGGGTTTCTGACCTTGACTTGGCTGTCTTCATTTCCGACCGTCGCTTTTGACAGGCTACTTCGAAGGGATTTTCTTTTCCACGGCGGTGACACTGCTGTCCTATGGCGGGACATTGTCCTGAGTGCGGGTAGTCCTGTCCAAACCTGTAGCATTTTGAGGCTGGTCTTCTTGTCCGACTGCTTCGGGCTCCGTTGCGCGACGAGGTCGCTTGGAAGGTCTGCGTCGGTCTTCCCACCTTGCGGCGGTCGGAGTGGCGCTTCGAGTCCACGTGAGACTGCCTTCGAAAAGCCTGATCCTTTTTTTAAGACTTGCTGGCTTCCATTTTTTTTGCACGGTGTTCCACTTCATCATTAATGCTAATGAGCTCTTCTATTTCCACAAGCGTATAGTGTTTCATCAGCAATCGGCGGCGCAGTGATTCTGACTGGCATCCTTCAATAATGAGTAGTCGCAGGCATCTTCGGTGTTGAACGTGCGAAATTCGCAATACCGGGCTAGGCGCCCAATGCGAGCAATGAAGTCACACATTGATTCATCCTTTTCTTGGGAGGCAAGGTTGAATGTGTATCGCTCGTAGTCTAGGTTTCGCTCATGGAGGAATTTCCGATCTAGGGCTCCTTTTACATCTTTATATGAAGCGGTGTTGGTAGCAGGCAATTCTATGATAATTCGCACAATATCTTTCCCTATTAAATTTCGCAGGGCTATCAATCTCTGCTTGGAATCTTGCACTTGGGAACCGGTCATAAAATCCTCAAAGTCTTCAGCCCAGCTTTTCCATTTGGGTCCCATGCTGTTCCCAGACGTCAGTTCTAAGGGTTCAGGCGGGCACAGGTATGACAATCCAAGCATCATTGGAGGCAATTGGGGAACTTGCTGGGTGGATCCCGTGGTGTAGGGCGTGAGGTATCAGCTTCTACTGACATCCTGAGCAAAACACAGGCTCCTCAGGCTGGGCAGAGCTTTATTCGCAGGAATTCAGATTTTTTTTGATGTTTTATGTGAATTGCCTGCATTCAAGATGGCCGCCGGGGTGAGAGCCAGTGTAGTTCTAAGCACAGTGCCTGACTTAAAGATGGCTGCCGTGAGGACGTGAGTCTCTTAATCTCGATGCCTGCTTCACATTTACTGGCAATCTGTCAACAAGAGTAGTCACTGCTTGGACTCACCCTTTATGTGGCTCCAAATTACTGCTGCATGGCACTCTGGCAGCGCTCGGCTCCTCCTGTGATTCCGATCACGTTTTTGCGCTCTTTTGCAGCTCAAGGTGCTCTAGGCAGGCGGGTCTTCGGCTGCGCGCTCGTTCAAACGCTGCAGCAGGGGGCAAACAGCAACGTTTCTTTGACATTTCCCTGGCAGGCAGGCAGCCATGGATAGGGAGATATTTCTTTGTTTTTTGCCTGGTCACCATCCAAATGATACACCATTTCTACTATTTAGCTAGGCACGTAATGAAGTGTCTTTGATATTTTTATATTTGGACATCAGCTGACCAAATTCATAACCAATTCTATTTAGTTAGTGCCAAATAAAAAACAGAGAAGCTTCACTTTTTACCCTGCTGCTGGCCAAATAGTTGTTACATATTATTTGCCTTCATGTAATACAGAATGATGCTATATATCAAAGTCTTCAATAAATGGGGGCTAAAGAAGAGAAAGAAAATAAATCCCCACATAGAGGTGATGGAGCGTAGAAGTTAAATGACGTTTGCCTTTATCAATTCTTGCTATCAAAAGAGATTTACGATACTCATTTCTTGATGAAAACATGTAAACTTGTCAAGTCGAAAAACTTGAGATTTCATACTGCATCGTAGAAGCATGCAGAAGTGTTTGATAATGTGTAAAATGTAAACATAGAGAGAGAAACAATGATACTATATATGCACATAAACATGTGTTTTGAAAAACAAGCTGAACTGTTCAAACCCCCCCAAAGTAAGACGCACTCTCGGGAGCTGTGGGGACACACTTCTTTATCATTTTGCTGGCCGTCCCTAACTAACTTCCCTTTCCTTTTCTGGCTCCTCCTCTTCCGTCTCCGCCTGCCCTGTTCACAGACGAGGGTCAGGCGGGACGACATGACACCTTCCTCTTTTGTACTGTAGAAGGGTGGATACCTGACTATGGTTGCCCCCAACATTTTGCCTGGTGTTTTGCTGGTTTTCCGACTTAGTTGACCTGGGACCCTGCTATTCAGGGCCCCAGGCCTACTGCTCTCTCTGTAAAATGGATTCCATGTACCTTAGGTACATCTCTAATTGGATACTGAGTCACCTTATCAGTCCCTGTACAGTGTACCTTAGGTACCTAGGGCATAGGTGTACCCAGGGCCTACCAGGGGCTGCAGCATGTATTATGCCACCCCTGGCTGGCCATCCACATCTGACACAACTGGCTGCACGACAGCTGGGGCAAGGTGGTGTAAACACCCTTTGCTTTAGATATAGTATTCCTATATCTAACCCTAAAATGGACACATGTATTCCTATCAGTCACTCCTATGGCAGACCTTAACAATCCTGAAGGCAGAGTGCTTGGAATTATGTGAGATGGTGCTCTGGCATGAGCTGAGCCCGTTTACGGCTTGCGGAACCAAGTCCTAATAGCTGATCCATGATAACGCGTACCATATACTCTTAAGTACCTTATAATCCTCGCGGTTATTTGCCAACTTTGGTATCGCTTTATCAAAACATGTCGAGTAAGGTGTCATACGAATTGGAATACTAACCCCTCGCCAATTCTAGCGACGGGGTTAGCATTCCACCCTTCTAGAGGGACACGACATGTATGTAACTGTGAACCCCGGTTAAAGTTTACTCGAGCCTCAGCATCACAAAATGGATGCTGCCACCACAGACACAAGTCTGACCTCCTGCTGCTGGGAGTCCTTCCAGCGAGGAGAGCTTGGACAAAGGGTTTCCTGTTAGGGGCGGTGCTAGCACCATCCCAGACAGGGTTTTGTGTATCCCAGGTAGGCAGGGCTGAGAGGAAGGTGACTGCAAGTGGCTCCTTGGTGCTCACTGTGCATATGCCGGCTTGAACCAGTTCCAGGGGCACACCAGCCCCTGAGCTGGGGAAAGTCCGGACAGGAGAGAGGGGTGTAACCACCCCCCTTCCTGGTCCCACCCATGGGCAGGACCTAGTCGCGTGCCAGCCCCTTTCTTTAGAATAAAGGTAGGAGCGGGGACCCTTCCAGATTAGATCATCTTTGAATCCTGAAACTACTTTCTACGAAAGGAACTCTCAACTTCTGCTCAAGATTTCTCCCTTGTGACTAAGGAGTAGTCACCCTGCATCAGCAGGCACCAACTAAGTATCTTGCGGTTTGCTGCACGTCCTTCCTCCGGAACCAGACCGACCAGCACGACGAGACCCGGATTCCCTGGCACCTCTGACCTCTACCTGCATCTTCAGCCACGCTGAGATTCGTGGGTGTGACGAGGCCTCGAGGGACCTGCCATCTTCAGAACTGCACGACGCTTATCCTGCACGACCGCCGAGGGGTCCTCGAGTGAGTGCTTTGGGGTTTGAGAAGCCCTAACCCTCAGCAGCTCCAGCACCGAAGTCCAGCCCCCCAGTATCCACGAGATCTGCGTGGGGCCCTTCTGCTCTTTGCTGCTCACCGCGTTGTCCGGCTACTTGCCTGCTGGCTTGTGGCCCTCCTGAAGACGAACCACAACACTTCCATTGCTGGTCTGGTTGCTTCAGACTGGCCCTTGCTCCCCTCCAACAGAGGAGCACCCTGGACCCTCCAGGTCCACTCCAGACGCCATTTTGAGTCCACTGCGTGAGCTTGCATTTGCCAAGAGTTGTTGCCCCAATCCTGGGTCCAGCATCGCCGACAGCAGATACCTTCGTGGGACAGCTCGCACCTCCATCCTGGTCGCCGACAATGCCTCCTGGTCCGAGAGACTGCAGAGCCCAGCGTCGCCCACTCACCTGGTCGAGGTGACTTCATCCGGTGCCATCCTGGTGCCCATCTGATCACTGGCTAGTGATTAAGAACTGAGTCCGCTCTGCTTTCAGGTCGTCTCCATCTTTGATCCAGGCTTGGATCACATTGAACTTCATCACTGGTCGCCTGCCAGCAACTTCTTCCTTCAGGCTCCTGGTTCATCAACGAGGATTCCCGACGTCACTTGAACCCTATGCAGCCGCAGCCCCTGGGCTAGGTAAACCGAGTACCATGGTGCTCCAGCGTAGAACCACTCTCTAAGTGTCTAGATCCACTTTCGTTTTTGACCTACCTAGTCGGGTTCGCCCGAGAACACTAACTTTGCATTTACTAGCCTCCATAGACTTTGTCCCGCATTGCGCGTAAGAGTTTCCACTCTGCACACGAAGTTCCTAGGCCTCCTGCTTCTAATCTAAGGGTTCAGTATTGTAGGCCTAGCGGTTCTAAAGCCTCTGAGAATAGTTACTTACCTGCTAGTAATTCGCATTCCACTTTTGTAGTATATGGTTTTTCGTGCCACTCGGGCATTTGTGTAAATTGAGCGACTTTCAGTATTTCTTTAAGAGGTTTGTATTGTGCTTAGCACCCAGTTCTCATAAAGAGTCCAGGGTTGTTGTGTTATAAATAAATATCCCTTTATTTTCATAACAACTTGTGTGGTGTCCTTTCACATGGTGTTCAAGGGGTATATGTGATGGTATAACAGCTGGCTTAACACGCCCTCTAGAGTTTAGCCTAAAGACTGCTCTTGTCCATGCTACTAGGATAGCTGGTCTATAAGGTTGACTTACAGCCAATCATCAATAAGGGTCGTTTGGTATGATACATAGTGATCACTAGAATAGTGAGCACTGCATATCAGGCCAACTTCTCACATTGGTGAGCAGCGGTTGGGATTTGATCTTGCTGTTGTTTTACCACACATATCCTAAGAATATCATTTGAAAGATCACATAAGTACCAAGGTACATATAACTTAGCTTAGAATACTCTGAGTTCTACTGAACCAGCTGTTGTAGTTCAACAGGGCCTAGCACACCCTGACTACAACTCTTAGGAAGGGATCAGTAGGCAAACAAATAGTGTAGGTAAGTGCACCACTTACACCTCACTAGAAAAGCATGTCAGACAAAGGAGGGAACTCAGAGGCCCCCCTTGTGTCAGTTGACCCTCCACAGGTCGTATCAAGATATGCAGCTCTTAGCTTCCAGGAGATGAGACAAGTGTGTACCTCCAGGAAGCTAAAACAGGGTTCTAACCCTACCATCCCATTCCTGATTGGTCTCTTAGAGACTTATGATGCCAGGAGGGCTTCTAACACAGGCCCTCCTAATCCAGATGGGAACATGCCCCCCTTAGAGGGAACCCTTGGGGACCCTGACCTCAACCTCAATGAAGCAGTTAGTGGAGGAGAGGAAGAGGATCAGGAGTTGTCAGGGGATGAGGCAGACAAGGGTCAGGTAGAAGTCAGTAGACTCACCAGGACCAACTTAAGCAGGCATGAGAATGGATTTGGGGGACCCCCAGGCCCACTCTCAGGCAGGCTTAACATTGGGAGTGGACGAGTTAGGTCTCTATCCAGAGGCTCTAACAGATCCATTCGAACCAATGGCTCTCAGACCTCTTCTCACAGAGGGATGACATCCCCTCAGAGGAGAGAGCATGAGGCCAAGATGAGGGAAGTCAATCTAAAGATTGAAAGGGAAGAACTTGCCCTGGCCAAAGAGAGACTTGCCTTTGCTAGAGAGCAGAAATTGAGTGGGGCAGACCCCACTGGTGGCAGCATTTTACCTAGAGAAAAGGACAGGAGTTTAGACACTAGACACCTGAGTAAGATAGTGCCCCTCTTTAAACAAGGGGATGACATCCACAAATGGATGACTGCTTTGGAGAGGGCCTGCACTGTCCAGTGCGTCCCCCAGAGTCAGTGGGCAGCTATCTTGTGGCTCTCCTTTGAAGGCAACGGTAGAGATAAGCTCCTCACTACTAGAGCTGAGGATGCTAACAATTACCAAGTCCTGAAGAATGCACTGATTGATGGGTTTGGCTTAACAACTGAACAGTACAGATTGATGTTCAGAGACACCCAGAAAACTCAGTCTCAGGATTGGGCTGGCTCTGTTGATTGTGCCACTAAGGCTTTTGAAGGCTGGCTACTGGGAAGTAAGGTTACTGATTTCAAAGGATTGTACAATCTAATTATGATAGAGCAAGTCTTAAATAATTGTCAGAACCAGTTTTTACACCAGCACCTGGTAGACTCTGATCTGACCTCTCCACAAGAATTGGGTAAGAGGGCAGACAAATGGGTCAGAACCAGGGTTAGGCCTAAGAACCAGGGTGGTGACCAAAAGAAGGAATCAACCAAGCCTCAAGGGAAGGGTGGGAATAAATCTTCTGATCAAACCCCAGGGCCCCAAAAATCTCCTGAAAAGGGTGGTTCCCAAAATCCTTCCAATTCCCAAAAGAAACCTTATTGTCATACCTGCAAACAGGTAGGCCATTACAAAACTGACAGCAGTTGCCCAAAGGCCAACAACAATAAGGAGAACATACCCCCAAATAAAACTTCCCAGCCTCCTGTTACTACTAGTAGTAATCCCCCAGGTGGTGGGAGTGCCCCCAAGAATCTGGGTGCATTTTCTTTGGGAGTTCCTGGGGACTCTGGCCTAACCAGGTCCCCAAACTTAGATACTCTTGTCTGTGAGACTGGCATGGGGTTTGCCAACTTCACAACTTGTACCAACACTTTGGGCAAGTACAGACAGGAGCCCCTCATCAATGGTTCAAAAGTTGAAGCCTATAGAGACACACGGGCTAGCATCACCATGGTGGCTGAGAGCCTAGTCCCCTCAAGGCAACTTATACCTGGAGCCACATACCAGGTAACCAACATTGATGGAGTGCAGAGAGATCATCCCATAGCAGTGGTCAATCTCAGCTGTGGAGGTGTCACTGGCCGCAAGAGAGTGGCAGTGTCACCAAACTTGCCTGTAGATTGCCTACTGGGGAATGATTTAGAGATCTCAGCCTGGGCTGAGGTAGAGCAAGAAACCCATTTTAAAATGGTAAACCTCCATGGTAAGGTTAGTGGGGCAGTGATAGCCACAGCCCCAGTCCAAGATGTCCTCCCTGAACAGGTCAGGAGGGCTGTGCCAGTCACAGCCCTATCCCAGAAAGATGCCTTTCCTGAACAGGTTGGCAAGGCTGTGATGGTCACAGCCCATACCCAAACTGAGTCCCTTCCTGAAAAGGTTGGTGGAGTTGTGATGGCCACAGCTCAAACTAAGACAGATAATAGTGTTGTGAAGCCTGAAACTATGGATCACTCCACTCAGACAGAGAGCATTGAGGAGGAAGAGAAATCTCCCTCCCACCAGACTTTAGGAAAGGATCAGCCTCCTCAGGGAACTGATCTGAAACCTTGTGAAGGAACTGCCCCAGAGGTAGTCAGGCCTAGCCTGGCAGAGCCTCTGATGTCAGTGGACCCTTCCAAGGTGGGACCCAGTCTGGAGCAGGTAACCTGCCCCTCTCTACCCTGCCTCAGTCATCCCAGGGCTGTAGAGGTCAGGAAGGCCAGTGGTGGACCCCAAAGGGCCCCCTGTCCGAAATAACTTCCCAATCAGCAGATTAAGGGCACTGAAGCTAGTAGTCCTAGCCCAGTGAAAATAAAACAAACTCCTGAGGGATCCCCCTTAAAATTAGCTAGGGACCTCCCCCAGATGGACACTGTTGGAAACAGCCAAACTAGGGCCTAAAAACCCCAAACCTGACCTGTCCCTCCAGTAAGCTAAACAGAGGGACTCAGCCTCCAGCTTTAGGAAGCCAGAGGTTGACCCTGAGAGCTCACAGCAACTCAGTCCTGGAAAGAAAGCCACATATGGTGGATAGTGATTGGAGGAAGTTGAGCCCAACAGTAGTGGAGTCTCACTTATGTACTCAATTCCCACACCAGCCTTTTACTTTGCCAAAACACACCACAGGTAGAGATTCCCTATGGTGGAGACCCTCAGATACCCTTAGGGTGAGGGATTGCTTAGTGGACCATGAGATAGGGGGTAACCATGCCAGTGCATATACCACCTCATATGGCCACTCAGGCAATATAGCCTTACCTGGTCAAGGATAGCCTTATCTCCTTTCGTTTGGGGGGGGGGGGGGTGTAGGAGGGTGGATACCTGACTATGGTTGCCCCCAACTTTTTGCCTGGTGTTTTGCTGGTTTTCCGACTTAGTTGACCTGGGACCCTGCTATTAGGACCCCATGCCTACTGCTCTCTCTGTAAAATGGATTCCATGTACCTTAGGTACATCTCTAATTGGATACTGAGTCACCTTATCAGTCCCTGTACAGTGTACCTTAGGTACCCAGGGCATAGGTGTACCCATGGCCTACCAGGGGCTGCAGCATGTATTATGCCACCCCTGGCTGGCCATCCACATCTGACACAACTGGCTGCACGACAGCTGGGGCAAGGTGGTGTAAACACCCTTTGCTTTAGATATAGTATTCCTATATCTAACCCTAAAATGGACACATGTATTCCTATCAGTCACTCCTATGGCAGGCCTTAACAATCCTGAAGGCAGAGTGCTTGGAATTATGTGAGTTGGTGCTCTGGCATGAGCTGAGCCCGTTTACAGCTTGCGGAACCAAGTCCTAATAGCTGTTCCATGATAACGCGTACCATATACTCTTAAGTGCCTTATAATCCTCGCGGTTATTTGCCAACTTTGGTATCGCTTTATCAAAACATGTCGTGTAAGGTGTCATACGAATTGGAATACTAACCCCTCGCCAATTCTAGCGACGGGGTTAGAATTCCACCCTTCTAGAGGGACACGACATGTATGTAACTGTGAACCCCGGTTAAAGTTAACTTGAGCCTCAGCATCACAAAATGGATGCTGCCACCACAGACACAAGTCTGACCTCCTGCTGCTGGGAGTCCTTCCAGCGAGGAGAGCTTGGACAAAGGGTTTCCTGTCAGGGGCGGTGCTAGCACCATCCCAGACAGGGTTTTGTGTATCCCAGGTTGGCAGGGCTGAGAGGAAGGTGACTGCAAGTGGCACCCTGGTGCTCACTGTGCATATGCCGGCTTGAACCCGTTCCAGGGGCCACCAGCCCCTGAGCTGGTGAAAGTCCGGACAGGAGAGAGGGGTGTAACCACCCCCCTTCCTGGTCCCACCCATGGGCATGACCTAGTCGCGTGCCAGCCGCTTTCTTTAGAATAAAGGTAGGAGCGGGGACACTTCCAGATTAGATCATCTTTGAATCCTGAAACTACTTTCTATGAAAGGAACTCTCGACTTCTTCTCAAGATTTCTCCCTTGTGACTAAGGAGTAGTCACCCTGCATCAGCAGGCACCAACTAAGTATCTTGCGGTTTGCTGCACGTCCTTCCTCCGGAACCTGACCGACCAGCACAACGAGACCCGGATTCCCTGGCACCTCTGACCTCTACCTGCATCATCAGCCACGCTGAGATTCGTGGGTGTGAGGAGACCTCGAGGGACCTGCCATCTTCAGAACTGCAGGACGCTTATCCAGCACGACCGCCGAGGGATCCTCGAGTGAGTGCTTTGGGGTTTGAGAAGCCCTAACCCTGAGCAGCTCCAGCACCGAAGTCCAGCCCCCCAGCATCCACGAGATCTGCGTGGGGCCCTTCTGCTCTTTGCTGCTCACCGCGTTGTCCGGCTACTTGCCTGCTGGCTTGTGGCCCTCCTGACGACGAACCACGACACTTCCATCGCTGGTCTGGTTGCTCCAGACTGGCCCTTGCTCCCCTCCAACAGAGGAGCACCCCGGATCCTCCTGGTCCACTCCAGACGCCATTTTGAGTCCACCACGTGGGCTTGCATTTGCCAAGAGTTGTTGCCCCAATCCTGGGTCCAGCATCGCCGACAGCAGATACCTTTGTGGGACAGCTCACACCTCCATCCTGGTCGCCGACAACGCCTCCTGGTCCGAGAGACTGCAGAGCCCAGCGTCGCCCACTCATCTGGTCGAGGTGACTTCATCCGGTGCCATCCTGGTGCCCATCTGATCACTGGCTAGTGATTAAGAACTGAGTCCCCTCTGCTTTCAGGTCGTCTCCATCTTCGATCCAGGCTTGGATCACATTGAACTTCATCACTGGTCGCCTGCCAGCAACTTCTTCCTTCAGGCTCCTGGTTCATCAACGAGGATTCCCGACGTCACTTGAACCCTATGCAGCCGCAGCCCCTGGGCTAGGTAAACCGAGTACCACGGTGCTCCAGCGTAGAACCAATCTCTAAGTGTCTAGATCCACTTTCGTTTTTGACCTACCTAGTCGGGTTCGCCCGAGAACACTAACTTTGCATTTACTAGCCTCCATAGACTTTGTCCCGCATTGCGCGTAAGAGTTTCCACTCTGCACACAAAGTTCCTAGGCCTCCTGCTTCTAATCTAAGGGTTCAGTATTGTAGGCCTAGCGGTTCTAAAGCCTCTGAGAATAGTTACTTACCTGCTAGTAATTCGCATTCCACTTTTGTAGTATATGGTTTTTCGTGCCCCTCGGGCATTTGTGTAAATTGTGCGACTTTCAGTATTTCTTTAAGAGTTTTGTATTGTGCTTAGCACCCTGTCCTCATAAAGAGTCCAGGGTTGCTATGTTATAAATAAATATCCTTTTATTTTCATAACAACTTGTGTGGTGTCCTTTCACTTGGTGTTCAAGGGGTATATGTGATGGTATAACAGCTGGCTTAACACGCCCTCTAGAGTTTAGCCTAAAGACTGCTCTTGTCCATGCTACTAGGATAGCTGGTCTATAAGGTTGACTTACAACCAATCATCAATAAGGGTCGTTTGGTATGATACATAGTGATCACTAGAATAGTGAGCACTGCATATCAGGCCAACTTCTCACATGTACAATAATGCTTACTGTCTCTCAGAGTTCTTCAATGAGTCAAACAGGTCACTTGGTTGTTCTTCGTGGGCAGCTGGTTTGACCCTGTTCTGGAGTACGGCAATCCCTGATGTCTTCTAACCTCGCTGAGCTGGGGCGTGCCCAATCACTGTTTCCTCCTTGGCCCGACGAGTCTGTACCGGAGCCACAGTCTTGGAGTCGAGTGTGGGCGGCGGGATTGCACCTCTTGAAGTGGGATGTGTTTCGGGTTATTCGCTTGCCTTCCGACTCAGCTGTAATCATAGTCCCCTTTCAACCTGAGACTTGCAGTGGGTGATCGAGGTATCAACAGTCTGCCTTCGTCTTACGGTCTTGTTTTACCAGCACCCAGTCTCCTTCATGAATGTCCGTCCGTCGCGAGTGTCCGCGCTGATCAGCATAGACCTTCATTTTTGATTTCCTTTCCTGGTCCAGTTTCCCAGAGTGTCGTGATCGGTAGTCACAGTTCGGGATTGCATGACGGTGTCCGACGCGGGCAGCCGCGTGCTAGTAACTCGCTGGAGCATCAAAGTGGTGGGGCATTGGTTCGTAGTACTGTGTGGTGGAGTCCTATATGCTCGCAGCACTTCGTTCAGTACTTGCTTGATATCACGTGAGCGAGTTCTGCTTGCTGAACCATCATCTTAAGAGTCCACATGAATCGCTCAACCATTCCGTTAGCTTGAGGCCACAAGGGGGTAATCTTCCGGTGTTTAAAATTGAGATGTTTCGCAAACTTGATGAATTCGTGACTGTTAAACGGTGGTCCGTTATCTGTTTTTACTCCTAAGGGAATTCCCCATGCTGCGAATGTTTCGTCGATGACGGGGATGACAGCTGTCGCTTTTGAGGAGGACACTTGATGTGCGATGGGAAAACAGGAGAATTCCTAGATAATGACGATGATATATCTGCCTGATTTTAATGGCCCAAAGAAATCGATGGCCACTTGTTGCCTCACTCCATCAGGTAGTTCAGACATCTGCAAGGGAGCTGGTGTTCACCTCGACCCACCAACTGGCATGAGGCGCAGTCCTTGAGTGTGGCCTCCACCATTTGATCGAGTGATGGGAACCAGACGCGTTCCCAGAGTGCTTTCTTGGTGGCTACAACTCCTCTGTGCCCTTCGTGAGCCAAGTTGATGACCCCTTGATGCAGTCACTGAGGAATGTCTATCCTCCCAGTAATAAACCATCTGTGCTGATTGATAGTTCTTCTTGGACATGTTTAAATGTCATGAGTTCTTGAGCATCAGCAGTTGCGTCTTGGCGGCTTTGGTCCAGATGTCTCCAGGAGTTAGCGCATATCTGGACCATGATAGCCTAAACAGTGGGATCTTGAGCAGATGCTTCGCGAATGGCTTCTAGAGGCACTGCCGGAGGGCATGCATTGTCGATGCGAGCATCGTTCTAGCGTGTTGGACTGTGGGTGCCTTGACATATAGTCCGCTGGGTTTTCCACTTTGCCAGGCTGGTGAATGATGGTGTAGACGTAATCTTGCAAGCGTAGACCCCATCTTTCTATTCGTGGAGGCATCTTCGCCCGCATATTGCCAAAGATGGTAATAAGAGCTTGGTGGTCGGTAATGAGTGTGAAGTGTTTCCTGTATACAAACAGGGGAAAATGTTCACAGGCCCATACGACCGCGAGACTTTCTTTCTCGGGCTGTGAGTAAGTCTTCTCAGTGTCAGTGAGACTATGACTGGCATTGGCAACAGCATGACGTTGGTCTGCTTCATCATTATACTGTGCGAGGATGGTGCTCAGACCCACGGGGCTTGCGTCCACTGTGATTTCGGTCTTTCTTTTGGTGTCAAAATACGCCAAATTAATAGCAGTGCTCATGGCCTTCTTGATTTTGTTGAACGCATGTTCACACGCGGGTGACCACAGGAATGGCTGACCTTGTCGGGTAAGTTCTCTGAGTGGGTAGCTGATGGTAGCATAGTCTTTAATGTAACGGGCACAATCGCCGCCATTCCCAGAAAGGAGCGGAGGTCACTGATGTCTTGTGGTTGTGGACTGTCCGCAAGGGCAGACACTTTCTCGGGGTCTGGTTTCATGCCATATTTGGAAAAGAAATGCCCATAGAACTTTAGCGTGGATTTGTGGAATTCACATTTATCCGGATTGAGTGTGAGGTTGGTGTTGAGTAGGTCGTGGCACAATCTGTCTAAGGCTTTGTCGTGCTCTGCTTGGTTTTCCCCAAAGACTAGGATATCGTCGCTGCAGTTGAAAGCATTTGGGATACCCTGGATTACCCGCCGGATGGCTTCCTGAAAGATTTCCACGGCTGAGGATATTCTGAAATGTAAGCGTTTATATCGGAACAGGCCTGATGGGTGGTAAAGGATTTCTCATGCAGTTCCAGCTGGTGGTACCCCTTGTTGAGATCCAGCTGCGAGAAAACAGTTTCTCCATTGAGACGGGCAATCGTATCACTGATGAATTGGATGTGGGGTCCCTCTCAATGGCTGTGTTCCGGACATGCATGTCCACACATAGGCGTACTTTGTTGTCTTGTTCTTGTTCTTTCTTGGGCACTACCACCACGGATGATACCCGGGGAGTGGGTCCTGTGGATTGTTCAATGATGTCAGTCCTCAGCAGGTCTTGTAGCTCGTCATCTACTGCCTGTTGCAGATGAAACGGCACCTTCCTGTGGTGTTGCGCTATCGGTGATACCTGCTCATTGATGTGTAGCTTGACCTTGAACTGGTTGAGCTTACCAAGGCCCTTGAAGAGATTCGGGAACTTGTTGATGATGTCCGGGAAATTATCCACTGTGTATAAGAGTTCGACAAGTTTGAGGCATTCTGCAGTCGGCAGACTGAGAAGGCAATCTGCTGCGTCAGGACCTTCGATCACATGGATGTGGGCTTGGATCTGTCGGTCCTTGTGGGTCAGAGTCGTGCGGAACTGCCCCAGGCATGGTAAGGGTTTTCTGGACATCCACGTATAAACTCGGACAGCAGCTGGTTACAGTTTTGTCTGAGGTTTCATACTGTAATATTCCATGGCACATATGTAGTTCAGAGATGCTCCTGAATCGAATACAAACTTGGCAGGGTGACTCCCTATGTGAATGTTCAATCTTGAACATTTCTTCAGTCTGTCAGGGTCTGACACCATACACAGGTATTCGTCGCTGTCTTGTGACACAGGTGTGGGAGACGACGATTCTTGAGATCTGTATGAGTTGACTGACTGGACACTCGACCTTGATGAGCTGGATGAGAGGCTTTTCCTTCCTCTTACTGCTCGTGCATGGTGACGGGTTTCTGACCTTGACTTGGCTGTCTTCATTTCCGACCGTCGCTTTTGACCGGCTACTTCGAAGGGATTTTCTTTTCCACAGCGGTGACACTGCTGTCCTATGGCGGGACATTGTCCTGAGTGCGGGTAGTCCTGTCCAAACCTGTAGCATTTTGAGGCTGGTCTTCTTGTCCGACTGCTTCGGGCTCCGTTGCGCGACAAGGTCGCTTGGAAGGTCTACGTCGGTCTTCCCACCTTGCGGCGGTCGGAGTGGTGCTTCGAGTCCACGTGAGACTGCCTTCGAAAAGCCTGATCCTTTTTTAAGACTCGCTGGCTTCCATTTTTTTTGCACGGTGTTCCACTTCATCATTAATGCGAGTGAGCTCTTCTATTTCCTCAAGCGAATAGTGTTTCTTCAGCAATCGGTGGCGCAGTGATTCTGACTGGCATCCTTCAATAATGCGTAGTCGCAGGCATCTTCGGTGTTGAACGTGCGAAATTCGCAATACCGGGCTAGGCGTCGAATGCGAGCAATGAAGTCACACATTGATTCATCCTTTTCTTGCGAGGCAAGGTTGAATGTGTATCGCTCGTAGTCTAGGTTTCGCTTATGGAGGAATTTCCGATCTAGGGCTCCTTTTACATCTTTATATGAAGCGGTGTTGGCAGCAGGCAATTCTATGATAATTCGCACAATATCTTTCCCTATTAAATTTCGCAGGGCTATCAATCTCTGCTTGGAATCTTGCACATGGGAACCGGTCATAAAATCCTCGAAGTCCTCAGCCCAGCTTTTCCATGTGGGTCCCATGCTGTTCCCAGACTTCAGTTCTAAGGGTTCAGGCGGCGCAGGTATGACAATCCAAGCATCATTGGAGGCAATTGGAGAACTTGCTGGGTGGATCCCGTGGCGTAGGGCGTGAGGTATCAGCTTCTACTGACATCCTGAGCAAAACAAAGGCTCCTCAGGCTGGGCAGAGCTTTATTCGCAGGAATTCAGACGCTTTTTTGATGTTTTATGTGAATTGCCTGCATTCAAGATGGCCGCCGGGGTGAGAGCCAGTGTAGTTCTAGGCACAGTGCCTGACTTAAAGATGGCCGCCGTGAGGACGTGAGTCTCTTAATCTCAATGCCTGCTTCACATTTACTGGCAATCTGTCAACAAGAGTAGTCACTGCTTGGACTCACCCTTTATGTGGCTCCAAATTACTGCTGCATGGCACTCTGGCAGCGCTCGGCTCCTCCTGTGATTCCGATCACGTTTTTGCGCTCTTTTGCAGCTCAAGGTGCTCTAGGCAGGCGGGTCTTCGGCTGCGCGCTCGTTCAAACGCTGCAGAAGGGGGCAGAAGCGGCGGGTCTCCAACCATCCCATCCTCGTCACCAGTGAACTATTTAAACACCCCCAAAGGAAGACGCACTCTCTGGAGCTGTGGGGACACAATTCTTTATTCTTTTCCTGGCCGTCCCTGTGAGAAGTTGTCCTGGTATATGATGTTCCCTATTCTAGTGAGCACCTTGCACCAGTCCAAACAACCCTTATGGTGAGGGTTGTAAAGTCAACCTTATAGACCAGCTATCCTAGGGGTAGCATGGACAAAAGCAGTCTCAGGCTAAACTCAAGAAGGCATGTGAAGCCAGCTGTTTTACCATATGCAATCCCTGTGTCCTAATGAAAGGACACCACACAGGTTATATATAATTAGGCTGTGGGGTTTTAGGTTTAAACCTATAATAACTGATAAAACCCCACTGAAAGAAAAATAGCCCTCACCGGTGAAAACATATAAACACTGAAATAACACCTGGACAACCACAAACTAAATGCCATTCAAAGAAAGGAAAAAGAGAGTGAAAGAGTCATTTTTTTCTTCCTGAAGGGGTCAAATCAATGTCACTTTGTTATACAAGCTAGCAGAAAGACAGACTGGCTAACATTATTCTGCTTGAGTTTTGTTCTTTAGGGATGCCACCAAAGTATTGTTTCTTCTTCCTTTTACTTTTTCAGTTTTGTGGCCTTTGGTCTAAAGATGCAAGGTTTAGTTTCATGTTTTAGGTCTAGTTTAATTATTTTATAAACTATAGAGAATCAGGAAATTTCAAACTCATATTTGATATTTTGGCTGCATTTGATTCTTACACGGATAGGTAAAATGGCTGGTTTTATAAACATATTTCCTAATATGTGTCATCACATTTACCCACAGAATGGGTAAAACCCCATAATACATCAGACCATAGTTTCTAGTGAGTCAGTATTGATAGTAGTTAAATTGCCAACACCTCAGGCTTTAAACATTTGATGCAAGGTATAGTGTGACAAGTATATATATATTACCAAGCATCTGGGATAGTGGTGAAAACAGGACACCAGACTTTTGGAAAACATGGAACTTGTAATGCTCTGCAAAAAAGGTTCTTTCCAAGTTCAAGAAAGATTGGAGTGATATTGTTTGCATTTGCAGTGATACAGCTACGTATATAAAAAAGTTTTGTAATGACCTGTCAAAATTGATACCCGAGCTGAAGTGATTCCCTGTAGTAGATCATTGCCACTTGTTAGATGGTATGCTGAAAGCATCTTTACAATCTTAAAAGTTAATGAGGGATGCTATTGACTTTTTAGTCCATTTTGGTGCACTGTTTTCTTATGCACAGGAACTAAAACGCAAATATTTATAATTTCAAGCTTTATGTGGCATCAAAGAAAGCGTAATCCCAACTGTGTTCCCTACCTGAGGGTTCTCAGCCCAATGGGCTATGAATGCTGAGAGGGCCTTTTAACAGAAGTTTACATGGGAAGGAAAGAGCGAGCGCACATGGCCCAAAGACTCACTGAAAAAGTATTGTATGGTGTACTACAATAAGATTAATTAGCAAAAATCTATTTGGACCTCATATACACTATAAGTACACTGTCTATATACCATGTTCTTTCAGTGCAGAAAGCAATCAATATTAAAAGTAAAACGTTCCATAAACACCGGAAAAAAACTTTTTCAGTTGTTTTTAGTGGTGCGAAAATGTGTAACCACTGATAACAACTGTTTTTTAAAATATTGAAAACCCTGAATAAACCCCACCAGAATTAACCAAAAATAGAAACTGAAAACAGGAAAGCCTATATATAATATATATATGTATTTATTTCTAACACAACCCCTCTGAACTCTTTATGAGGTCAGAGGCGCAAGCACATAACAAGATACTTAATTATCATACAATAAGTTGCACAATATACGGTAGCACCCTAGGGGCACGTCAAACTATATATTAAAATAGTGGTATAAGAACCACGTCACAAACAAAGGATAGGCCTAGGGCCTAGGGAATCGCTGGGGCTACACTGAACTACCAAAGGATAGGAAGTAGGAGGCCCACGGGAGGCGTGTGCAGTGTCTTTACACACACGTGAGTTACCATAGAGTTAGAATGGGAACGAAAGCATTGGAAACTAGTTCTTTTAGGTCACTTCTGGATGGACTAGGAGAAAGCTACTGAAAACTGGGACACTAGCATAGTTAATACCCACAGGAGCACCGGAGAACTCGCATTACCTCACCCACAGGAAGCGAGTGCATAGGTGTCAAAGTGTGTCGGGTTTCGTCGCTGAATCCTATGGAGCCTTGAAGAAAGATGCTGCAGGCGACCAGGAGAGAAGTGTCCGGTTAGATCCAAGGGCGGATCAAGGATGAAGAGTACCTGAAAGCAGAGGGGACAGAGTCTGGGTAACTAGCCAGTGACCAGGAAGGAACCAGGAAGGAACCAGGCGATGTTGTGAAGCAAGCAGGTGATGTTGTGAAGCTTGTCTCTGCAGCCACGTGGACCAGGAGGTGTCAACAACCAGGAGTCAGCCACGGACTTTCCCACAAACGCTTTCACTGTCGGCGGTGTCGGCTACCGGATTGGAGTCAACAAGCCTTGGCAAAGGCAACACACGCAAAAATCAAAGAGGGCTTCTGGATCAGACCAGCAAGGTCTGATGGGCTTCTCCTTTGCAGGGAAGCAAGGGCCAGTCAGGAGCAACCAGACCAGTGGTGTAGATTCAAAGTTTCATCGTCACAGAGGGCACTAGCCAACAGGCAAGTGACCGGACAGACAAGCCAAGCAGGAAAATGCAGAAGGGCCCCACGCAGAACTCATGGAGTGTGGAGGGTTGATCTTCGGTGTAGTTGGTGCTCAAGGCTGGGGCTTCTAAATCCCCAATGCACAACTTCGATAGTGCCTCAGAAGTTGCAGGGAAAGAAATTCACTGGCTTTCCAAGATGGCCGGTCCCACATCTTGCGTCGCCTCCAGGATCTCAGTTTTGCTATGGCTGTGGATCGGGCTGAAGGAAGTCTGGAAGTCCGTGTGTTGTCTGGCTCTGTGTTCGGGCTCTGGCTCCGGCTCCGTTGATTGCTTGATGGTGCCTGCTTGTGCAGGGTGGTCACTCCTTGACCACAAGGGAGAGTCTTTTATCTTCAGGTAGAACATCGAAGGTCCAGAGTTTCGTTTCAAGTTTCAGTAAGGATAAATCTGAAGTCTTGGGACTCAGCTCCTACCTTTATACCAAATCTAGGGGCTGGATTACCTTCGAGGTCCCTCCTTTGGGTGGGACAAGGGAAGGGGGTGGTTACACCCCTTTCCCTTTGTCCAGTTTCATGCCAGAGGTGGGGCTGGAGTGCCCCAGCACGGTTTGAACTGGATTATGCATGGGACACCTTGTGTGCCCCAGGCAGTGTCTCGTTTTATTCAGCCCTCCCTGCCCCAATACACCATAGCCTGTCTGAGGTGGTGCTAGCACCTCCCAAGACAGGAAACCTATTGTCCAAGCCTCCCTCGCTGGAAGGGCTCCCAGCAGCAGGAGGTCAGACTTGTGTCTGTGGCAGCAGCATCCATTTAGTGATGCTGAGGCTCTGTTTCAGTTTCAGTTTCATCAACTTTTATTCGATTATCAGTTTGAATAATCATAAAAAGTACATACTAAAGATTATGAACACATGAGTGAGATAAAATAAGTCGAATTAAAAAGATATTTAGGTAGAAAAATAGGTTTTACAGTTCTGTACAGTTCTGGTTTAAGTAGAAACATTACGACGTATTGTTAAGACTGCTTTAAGGAAAGTCACTATGAGTTTAGCTTCATGTAACGATTTCAGGGATTACAAGTAGAGAAATGCAGGATAGCATTGTCTGTATCCACTGGTTCTGAGAATCGGAATAATCCACGTTTTCCTTGGTAGTTTGTAGTATTTGCAGAATAGAACAACGTGGATCGTAGATTGTGGGGAGGTTCCGTCACAGGGACAATTCATCAGGTTGCGCGACCAGTTATGCGTTTCCGGAAATGAAACTAAACGAAAAAAGATATTAAAGCGTAGTCTTGTTAATAAAAACTTTTCATGATTAGATAAAAAGTACGTTAGATAGGGCTGTATGCATTTTCCAGACTGTTGGGCACAAATTTTTTCATTTAGTGGTTTTGTGATCTCTGCCTGGTTCCGTAGATCCCTCAGATGGCCCATACACATTAACTTTAACTGTTTCCTGGAAATGTCTTCCACTGAAGGAGGTTCTTCAAAATAGGACTCGCGATCCAGGTCTTTAAAGAAGTTACTTATATAGGTTAGCCACGGGATTTTTCGCCATTTAGTCAGGGCTAAACAGTCAGTAATGAGTGAGCGAGTTAGGTGACATTCGGGGTTGCACCATATTCGATGCCACAGTAGGATAGGCTGGCATCGGATGGTGTCAATGATGTATTCAATGCCGAGCTCCCGGTGTGAAGCTAGTATCGGGGAACTTTGAGGGAGGGCTAAAATGTATTTTATAAAAGCATTTTCAGTGACCTGTAGCTGGTCGACACGTCCGTGACCCCAGATTCCGGCTCCATAGGTGGCCACACTATGGCATTTTGCATAGTATATGGTCAAGAGTTCAGGTGGCGCTGGTTTCCCCAATTTCCTCGAGAAAGAGGTTAGTGCCGATGTTGCACGACGAAAGTGGAGATTCCTGGCTTCAATTGCTTTTCGCCAATTCATTGCATTGTCCACTAGGATTCCCAGGTATGGGTAGACTGGGGTTTTTTCCAGTTTGATGTTATCAACCATTATTGGTTTGGGGTTTTTGATCCTGGGACCGATATGCATTGTGAAAGTTTTCTTGATGTTTATTTTGAGACCAAGTGAGTCCATGAATGCTGCATATTTATTGATTTGTATCTGGAGTTGATTTAGAGTCTGTGTTAAATGACTGAATCGTCAGCGTACAACAGTGTGGGTATCGGGCGGTGATTTATCTGGGGTAGGTCCTGACTCCCTTCCAGCATAGCCTGTTCAAGCCCGTTTGTATAAAGGTTGAACAGGAAGGGAGCCAGTACACATCCCTGTCTTACTCCCTTCGTTATTTGGAATGAACGGGACAATTTGCCGCTGGTACCGAATCTTACTCAACCTACAGCATTGGAGTAAAGTTCTCGTAGGAAGGTAATTATCGGGGGATCCACACCTAGGTCGCTTAGTGTTTGCCAGAGTTTCGCATGCTGTACGCAGTCAAATGCCGCGCTTAAGTCAACATAGACGAGGAAGATGTTACCTCCTTTGGCGTGAACGTATTTACCGGCCAGGAGAACAAGATTGAGGGCCTGCTCCACGGTCCCGAGCCCCTTCTGGAAACCATATTGCAGGTCGGTTATGATGTTATTCTCCCGGGCCCAAGATTGTAGTCGGTCCAGGAGTACTCGACCTGCAATCTTACCCATGGAGTCCAGAAGGGAGATTGGTCTGTAGCAAGCCGGATCGTTGCGGTCGCCTTTTTTGAAAATGGGTAAGAGGATTGATGTTGACCATGAATGGAAAAGGCCGACCGAAGTTACTGCTGACATGACCCGGGTGATTATCTGCGACCAAAAGTCTACATCATGGAGGAACAAGTCCATTGGAACACCGTCAGGGCCAGGGGCCTTGCCAGTTTTAGAAGCCCTGATTGCTTTTGTGATTTCGTTAAGATGGAAGTGTATCTTAATCGGATAGGTGTTGTTTCTTGTTGGCTGGACCTCGTGTGTTGGATTATCTATTGCGGAGTCTGCGGGTGTTCCAAAGATTTTTGCAAAGTGGGAAACCCAGTCTTCCTCGGTTATTGCCACATCAAGATGTTCAATTTCTGTGCTATTGGCCAAGAAAGGAGATCTTATGACTTGCCAGAATGAGGTGCTATCTTTTCTTCGGGCACTATCGTGTAATCGTAGCCAAAGATCTTGTTTAATTTGTTTTTTGCGGTCTTGCCTGGCAGAGTTGTATATTTTTCTCAGGTAGGAAATTTCCTGGGGGTCTCTCGTAGGTTTATGCAGGGCTTCTTTAAGAGATGAAAGTGCCTTCCGACAGGCGGTGTCGAACCATCTCGTGGTAGGGGACTTAATCTTGTTTTTTAAGTTGACAAATAGCTCATCCCTTATTGTTTCCTGGATACTTTGGAAACAACTGACGATTATTTGGGGTGGTGCCTCCAGAGACATGCATTTGGATAGCCATTGTTCAGTTTTTTCAAGGACCCTCTGTGTCACCTCTTCCGGGTCGATCTTGGCCCATTTAACTGTATACCCATTCAGTTTGTTCATGGACAGTGTTTGCTGGTTGAGGGAGCTCGACTTTACAGGGTGAACTCTTGCCAGCTTGATGTTGATTTTTACACTGAGCGGGTAATGGTCACTTGTTGGATTTGACCCAATTTCAAAGTTCGCTAGTTGCCCTTTGAGTGAATGTGAGGCTATTATGTAATCTATGGTTGTAGAGTAGCCTCGCCCATGGAAAGTAGGTAAAAAAACCTGCTGCGGGTCAACCAATTCATTCACATAGTCCAGGTCTAAGGAAAATAGGATGTCGTTAAGTTTGTTTCCACATATCGAGTGCACAAAGTGGGGTATTGGATTACCAAGTTCGTTTTGGAGTCCACAGTTTCCGTTTTTGTGGTTTGGGCACAAAGGGAAGTTGAAATCGCCACCCCAGATTATATGGGTTGTAGATGTGTTGTTATCGTTTTGAAACGAAGATAGAAATGTGGCGATCTCTTCTAGGTTTGACCAACAATTCGAGGTACCAGAGTTGTTGTAGTAATTTATGAAAATATAGTTATTGTCTTTGGATGCTGTTAGCTGCGTAATTTGCATGATTTGGAATGTTGGAGACTCCTTTAGTAATTTCACTCTGAGGGGGAGGGTATTAGCAACATAAGTCGTGAGCCCCCCCTTTGGTCTGCCCATATTTCCCTGCACTGCTGGGGTGAAGAGAGTTTTATATCCCGCAAGGTGTAATGGGGTTGTGCACCATGTGTCTTGAAGGCACAGTATCTGATGTTCCCTGGCTGTGTCGAGCCATAACCCCAATGTTATTTTTGAGGACAAGCCTGCAATGTTCCAGTATGCAGTGGAGAAACTCAAATTTGTGGGGTCTGTGGAGGAGTGAGGTGTAACTAACGAGGTATTCGCAGTCTCGGTTTCTGTCGGTTGGTGTATTTGGGCCTGTGAGGGGTTAGAAGAAGCTTTAGGAATTATGATTTGCTGGTGGTGTGTGCCAGTGGTGATTCCGTCTGGATCTGTGGAGGTTGTGTAGATAACATTGTTGGAGGTGCTAGGGGAGACAATTAAAGTTTCCAGGAATGGGTTTTTTTGGTTGCAGGGAATAGGCTCCGAGGGTACTCGCTGCTGGATTGGATTTATTTGTTGTGGTGTGATAATGGTGTTTACATTCCTAGGTTCAACCCTGAATGGTCAATCGACCATCTCAAGGCAGTCGAAGCGGTTTTGTGTTGGAAAGCCCTGCCAGCCTTCGTATGATTGAAGGGGTCTATCTTGCCAGTATTGCCTTGGCCAATCTCTCGGGGCATTTCTGCTTCCGTGGTCGTAGGTATACTCCATCTGCTTCCATGGTTCTTTAGGGGTCTGGTGCCAGATCCAGGATGGGGTATAGCGATGTTGTCTCGCTGGAGGATAAAAGAAAGAGAGATGCCGAGCATCAATTCCCCCCTTTTTTTCCAGCGAGGGCCAAGCGCAGATATAATCCACTGTGGAGGGGTCTCTGCATGTTACTATGATGCAGTCTCCGCGGGTCGTTTTTGTTGTTTTGCCTACCCATACTACCTTGCGGACTGTGGAGATCCCTCCCGAGTGATGGGATTCTAGTGGCCTGTTGATACTTAGCCATTGCATGACCTTATTTTTAAGTGACCATGCAGTTTCAGGTTAATTCTGGTACACCGGTAAGTACTATTGTATATGGGGTGGCTTCTGGAGGCAGGTGAGCTGGGCGTCTGGATACTGGTGTTTTTTTGGGGATATTTTTGGGAGAAGGCTGGGGGACCGCTGATTTTGGTGGGAGAGGTGTTGGCTTTTTTATAGAGTGAGATTTACTGGGAATATTTGTCGCGAGGCCTGGAGTAACTAGGGTTGCCGAGCCTGTATTAGGTGTTTGTTGGTTCGGTACCACGATGATTTTACTCTGCTGTGGACGGGGCGTTGTATTTTGTGAATTTTGTTTCGTAGTATTTTGTTTTTGATTTTTTGGGGGTAGGGTGGTCGGAGTTGGTCGTTTTATTACTTTGGGTGGTTGTGGTTGAGAATAAGTTTTGGAAGACTGCGGGACATTTCACTGCCCCTTTTTTTCTATGCGTGTATTAGTATCAAGAAGTGTTGCAGAAAGTATAGTCAGCTGAGCTTCCAGGTTTCTGATGCTTAGTTGGATAGGTTTCAGATACTGGAACAGGAGGTCTTTTGTTGTGGTTAGAACTTGTGAGGTAACTTTGCATGTTCTGCAGAGGTTGTCAGTAACCTCATTGGGGATTGTAGAAGGAGGGAAGTTAACTACAGGAGGGAGTAGTGTATTTTGTTGCAGGGATTGTGTTGTGAGGTTTAGGTGATCTATGACATGACCTGAACAAGGAGCCGTAACTGCTACATTATCGGTGGGTTTTGTGCTGCCTAGTTTTGGGATGGCTCCTTCCCTTTCTCCTCGGAGGTGCAAATCTGAGTTGGTCTGGGATTCGTCCTGAGTTTGACAGGCCGCCAAATCAGGGGTTACCTCTAAGTTGTCTGAAGTTAATGATAGGTCAGACTCAGATTGTGTTACGGATAGATCTACTATAGATGGGACTGTATTAATGTCGGGAGCAGACACGGTCACGGGAAGGGAACAATTTTGGGAGTCAAGGTGAATGGGGGAAGTGGCGGTTGCTAAGGTACCTAGGGACGATCGTTTCGCATTCATGAGGTCCAGTGACACTCTCTTTTCGAGAAGGGAGATGCTCTGATTGATTGCCTCGTGTGTTCGTGAGATGAATAAGTCAATAGGCCCAGTAATTTGTGCTACCTCCTGGGCGTTCTTGGATTTGGTCTTTGTAGTACTCCTGGTTTTGGGCGGCATGATTGTGATCTACTGGCTGAGGTTTCCGGAATGAAAGGGGGGTGGCCCGGTCCGGTCTCTACCGGTCACTAACGGGCAACAACGGGCCCGCCCTTGGCCCGGGCTTCGCCCGGGCTGCGACCCGGGCGCGTCCCGCGTTGCGTGGTGTGCTCTCTTTTTAGTAGCTATTGAGTCAGAGGGGGCGTGGCACTGGGAGGGGGCGCGGCTCTCTCGGGAAGAGGACCAGCTGTTGGTGTTGCTTGCTGGTCCTCGCAGTCCCGGGGCCGCACCTCTCACCTCCTCTGCGGCCTCGCTCACACTCGGCTCCTCGCGCTGGTGACTGTAGATCCTGGAAAGGGCTGGAAAGCAAGTAAGCTGCTCCTGCAGCGCCGGACAAAGTTCAAATATGCAAAAACCTCTATGCGAGCGGCTCCCACGAAGCGGGGGCCGCGAGAGGTAATGAGCGCTTGGCTGGGGGCGTGGCACTGGGAGGGGGCGCGGCTCTCTCGGGAAGAGGACCAGCTGTTGGTGTTGCTTGCTGGTCCTCGCAGTCCCGGGGCCGCACCTCTCACCTCCTCTGCGGCCTCGCTCACACTCGGCTCCTCGCGCTGGTGACTGTAGATCCTGGAAAGGGCTGGAAAGCAAGTAAGCTGCTCCTGCAGCGCCGGACAAAGTTCAAATATGCAAAAACCTCTATGCGAGCGGCATGCTGAGGCTCTGGTTAACTTTTACCAGGCATCAGTAGGAACAACATGTCTTTTCCCTCTAGAAGGGTGGAATGCTACCCCCTTCGCCAGAACTGGTGAGGGGGTAGTATTCTAAAACGTATGACACCTTACACGACATGTTTTGATAAAGCCAAACCAGAGTTAGCATTTAACCCCGAGGTTCATAATGCACTTAAGAGTATATGATATGGCTATATCCTAGAACAGCTATAAGGACATGGTTCCGAAAGCTGCAGACAGGCTCAGCTCATGCTAGAGCCTCATCTCACATAAAACCAAGCACTCTGCTTAGAGGATTGCCATATGAGTGACTTATAGGTGTATATGTGTCTAGATATAAGGTTAGATATAGGAATACTATATCTAATCAAGGGGTGATTACACAACCTTGCCCCAGCTGAGTGATCAGCCAGTTGTGTCAGTTTGGATGGCCAGCCAGGGGTGGCAAAAATATGCTGCAGCCCCTGGTAGGCCTTGAATGCACCTATGCCCTGGGTACCTATAGTACACTGTACAGGGGCTCATAAGGTGACCCAATTCCCAATTGGAGATGTACCTAAAGTACATGGAGTCGATTTTACAGTGAGAGGAGATAGCCCGGGGCCCTGATTAGCAGGATCCCAGGCCAACTAAGTTGAAAACCAGCTAAACACTAGGCAAAAAAATCTGGGGTAACCATAGTCAGGTATCCATCTTCCTACACAACCCCCCAAACGAAAGGAGATAAGGCTATCCTTGACCAGGTAAGCCTATATTGCCTAAGTGACCATATAAGGAAGTACCTGCACTAGCATGGTTACCCCCTGTCTCATGGTCCACTAAGCAATCCCTTACCCTAAGGGTATCATAGGGTCTCCATCATAGGGAATCTCTACCTGTGGTGTGTTTTGGCAAAGTAAAAGGCTGGTGTTGAGATGGAGTACTGAAGTGAGGCCCCTCTGATGTAGGGCTCAGCTTCCTCCAATCATCTTCCACCATGTAGGCCTTTCTTTCCATGACTAAGTTGCACTATGCTCTCAGGGCCAACCTCTGGCTACCTACAGCTGGAGGCTGGGTCCCTTTTGTTGGCTGACTGGAGGGACAGGTCAGGTTTGGGGCCTTTAGGTCCCAGGTTTGTCTGTGCCCAACATAATCCATCTTGGGGAGGTTCCTAACTAAGTGTAAGGGAGATCCCTCAGGAGTTTTTGAAATGTTCACATTGCTAGGGCTGCTAGCTTTGGTGCCCCTAATCTGCTGATGGGGTGGTTCTTGTGGACAGGGGGCCCTTTGGGGTCCATAGCTGGCCTCCCTGACCTCTGCAGCCCTGGGCTGACTGAGGCAGGGTAGAGAGGGGCAGGTTACCTGCTCCAGACTGGGTCCCTCCTTGGAAGGGTCCACTGACATCAGGGGCTTTGCCAGGCTAGGCCTGACTACCTCTGGGGCAGTTCCTTCACAAGGGGTAGGCTCAGTTCCCTGAGGAGGCTGACTCTCACCTAATGTCTGGTGGGAGGGAGACTTTTCTTCCTCCCCAGAACTCTCTGTCTGAGTGGAGTGATCCATAGTTTCAGACTTCACAACACTAAAATCTGTTTGAGTTTGGCCTGTGACCATCACAGCCCTACCAACCTTTTCAGGGAAGTCTGCCTGAACTTGTGCTGTGACCATCACAGCCCTTCCAACCTTTTCAGAAAGGAATTCTGCTTGGGCTGGTCATCACAGCCCCACTAACTTTTTCTGGAAGGCCTACAATTTTGGAATGGGTTTCTTGTTCTAGCCCAGCCCAGGCTGAGATCTCTAGATCATTACCCAGTAGACAATATACATGCAAGTTTGTAGGCACTGCCACTCTCTTGGGGCCAGTGACACCTCCCCAACTGAGATTAACTACTGCCATGGGATGATCTCTCTGCACTCCATCAATGTTGGTCACCTGATAGGTGAATCCAGGTAAAATTTGTCCTGAGGGGACAAGACTGTTAGTCACCTTGGTGATGCTAGGCCCTGTATCTCTGTAGGCTTTAACTCTCTGGTCATTGGTGATGTGCTCCTGTCTGTACTTCCCCAAAGTGTTGGGACAAGCAGAAAAGTTGGCAAACCCCATGCCATTTTCACAGACTAGAGTTTCTTTGTTGGAGGACCTGGTTAGGCCAGAGTCAACCTGAGTTTCCCAATTGGACCCAGCCACATGTTTGGGGGCACTCCCACCACCTGGGGGATTACTACTAATATTAAAAGGAGGTCCGGGAGTACTACTTGGTGGAATGTTCTCCTTATTGTTGGCCTTTGGGCAACTGCTGTCAGTCTTCCAGTGGCCAGGCCCTTTACAGTCATGGCAATAAGGTTTCTTTTGGTAAGAGGAAGTGTTTTGGGACCCACCCCCACCATTGGAGTTTTGGGGCCCTGTGGAGGACTTGTCTTCTGATTTATCCCCACCTTTCTCTTGAGGCTTGGTAGAATCTTTCTTCTGGTCACCACCCTGATTTTTAGGCCTAATCCTGGTGCTGACCCATTTGTCTGCCCTCTTACCCAATTCTTGTGGAGAGGTCAGATCTGAGTCCACCAGGTGCTGGTGTAGAAGCTGGTTTTGACAAATACTATGGATCTGCTCCGTCATATTCAAATTATACAATCCTGTATAGTCATGTACTTTGCTGCCCAGCCTTCCAGAGACTTAGTAGCACAATCTACAAAATTAGTCCAGTCCTGAGTCTGTGTCTTCTGGGTATCCCTGAACAACAACCTATATTGCTCAGTGGTTAAGCCAAACCCATCAATCAGAGCACTCTTCAGGGCTGAATAGTTTTTAGCATCCTCACCACTAACTGTGAGGAGCTTATCTCTACCTTTTTCTGAAAAGGAGAGCCACAAGATTGCTGCCCACTGACTTTGGGGTACCTGCTGTACTTTGCAGGCCCTCTCCAAAGCAGTTATCCATTTGTGGATGTCATCCCCATCTTTGCAGGGGGGCACAATCTTACTTAGGTTTCTATGACCATAGGACCTATCTTTATCCTTAGGGATATTGCTGACACCAGTGGGTTCTAGCCAACCTAACTTCCTTTCTCTATCAAATACAAGTTTCTCCTTGGCTAGGGCAAGTTCCTCTCTCTCAATTCTGAGATTGACCTCCCTCATCCTAGCCTGGTGTTCTCTCTTCTGAGGAGAAGTCATTCCCCTCTGAGAACCCCTTGAGGCATTGGAGTGAAGAGAGTCCCTAGAGTGGGACCTTTCTCTCCTATACCACTTGTTAAGCCTGCTGATAGGCCAGTAGAGGGTTTACCCCTCTAGCCCCATGTAGGCCTAGGTTAGCCTGGCTAAGTCTACCAACGTGGGCCTGGCTATCTACCTCTTCTTCAGAATCTTCTTCAACGTCTTCCTCTTCATCTTCTATGACTGCAGGATCAGTGGCATTGTCTGTAGAGGGTAGGACCTCATCTGCATTCCCTGTAGGGCCTGAGACAGAGGCCTTAAGAACTTCAGACTCTTCTAGGAGTTCTATCAGTTGCTGAAGTGTAGGGTTAGAACCCTTTTTCAACTTCCTTGTGGTGCACAAGTGCCTCAGCTCTCTGAAGTTTAGTATATCAAATCTGGAGGGTGCCCTTGGAGGGTCAATATCCACAGGTAGAGATCCACTTGGTAGAAGGGAAGCAAGGGCCAGTCAGGAGCAACCAGACCAGTGATGTAGATTCAAAGTTTCGTCGTCACAGAGGCCACTAGCCAACGGGCAAGTGACTGGACAGACGAGTCAAGCAGGAAAATGCAGAAGGGCCCCACGCAGAACTCGTGAGTGTGGAGGGTTGATCTTCGGTGTAGTTGGTGCTCGGGGCTGGGGCTTCTAAATCCCCAATGCACAACTTCGATAGTGCCTCAGAAGTTGCAGGGAAAGAAATTCACTGGCTTTCCAAGATGGCCGGTCCCACATCTTGCGTCGCCTCCAGGATCTCAGTTTTGCTGTGGCTGTGGATCGGGCTGAAGGAAGTCTGGAAGTCTGTGTGTTGTCTGGCTCTGTGTTCGGGCTCTGGCTCCGGCTCCGTTGATTGCTTGATGGTGCCTGCTTGTGCAGGGTGGTCACTCCTTGACCACAAGGGAGAGTCTTTTATCTTCAGGTAGAACATCGAAGGTCCAGAGTTTCGTTTCAAGTTTCAGTAAGGATAAATCTAAAGTCTTGGGACTCAGCTCCTACCTATATACCAAATCTAGGGGCTGGATTACCTGCGAGGTCCCTCCTTTGGGTGGGACAAGGGAAGGGGGTGGTTACACCCCTTTCCCTTTATCCAGTTTCATGCCAGAGGTGGGGCTGGAGTGCCCCAGCACGGTTTGAACTGGATTATGCATGGGACACCTTGTGTGCCCCAGGCAGTGTCTCGTTTCATTCAGCCCTCCCTGCCCCAATACACTATAGCCTGTCTGAGGTGGTGCTAGCACCTCCCAAGATAAGAAACCTATTGTCCAAGCCTCCCTCGCTGGAAGGGCTCCCAGCAGTAGGAGGTCAGACTTGTGTCTGTCGCAGCAGCATCCATTTGGTGATGCTGAGGCTCTGGTTAACTTTTACCAGCATCAGTAGGAACAACATGTATTTTCCCTCTAGAAGGGTGGAATGCTACCCACTTTGACAGAACTGGTGAGGGGGTAGTATTCTAAAACGTATGACACCTTACACGACATGTTTTGATAAAGCCAAACCAGAGTTAGCATTTAACCCCGAGGTTCATAATGCACTTAAGAGGATATGATATGGCTATATCCTAGAACAGCTATAAGGACATGGTTCCGAAAGCTGCAGACAGGCTCAGCTCATGCTAGAGCCTCATCTCACATAAAACCAAGCACTCTGCTTCCAGGATTGCCATATGAGTGACTTATAGGTGTATATGTGTCTAGATATACGGTTGGATATAGGAATACTATATCTAATCAAGGGGTGATTACACGACCTTGCCCCAGCTGAGTTATCAGCCAGTTGTGTCAGTTTGGTTGGCCAGCCAGGGGTGGCAAAAGATATGCTGCAGCCCCTGGTAGGCCTTGAATGCACCTATGCCCTGGGTAACTATAGTACACTGTACAGGGGCTCATAAGGTGACCCAATTCCCAATTGGAGATGTACCTAAAGTACATGAAGTCCATTTTACAGAGAGAGGAGATAGCCTGGAGCCCTGATTAGCAGGATCCCAGGCCAACTAAGTTGAAAACCAGCTAAACACTAGGCAAAAAAATCTGGGGTATCCATAGTCAGGTATCCATCCTCCTACACAACCCCCCAAACGAAAGGAGATAAGGCTATCCTTGACCAGGTAAGCCTATATTGCCTAAGTGACCATATAAGGAAGTACCTGCACTAGCATGGTTACCCCCTGTCTCATGGTCCACTAAGCAATCCCTTACCCTAAGGGTATCATAGGATCTCCATCATAGGGAATCTCTACCTGTGGTGTGTTTTGGCAAAGTAAAAGGCTGGTGTTGAGATGTAGTACTGAAGTGAGGCCCCTCTGATGTAGGGCTCAGCTTCCTCCAATCATCTTCCACCATGTAGGCCTTTCTTTCCATGACTGAGTTGCACTATGCTCTCAGGGCCAACCTCTGGCTACCTACAGCTGGAGGATGGGTCCCATTTGTTGGCTGACTGGAGGGACAGGTCAGTTTTGGGGCCTTTAGGTCCCAGGTTTGTCTGTGCCCAACAGAATCCATCTTGGGGAGGTTCCTAACTAAGTGTAAGGGAGATCCCTCAGGAGTTTTTGAAATGTTCACATTGCTAGGGCTGCTAGCTTTGGTGCCCCTAATCTGCTGATGGTGTGGTTCTTGTGGACAGGGGGCCCTTAGGGGTCCACCACTGGCCTCCCTGACCTCTGCAGCCCTGGGCTGACTGAGGCAGGGTAGAGAGGGGCAGGTTACCTCCTCCAGACTGGGTCCCTCCTTGGAAGGGTCCACTGACATCAGGGACTTTGCCAGGCTAGGCCTGACTACCTCTGGGGCAGTTCCTTCACAAGGGGTAGGCTCAGTTTCCTGAGGAGGCTGACTCTCACCTAATGTCTGGTGGGAGGGAGACTTTTCTTCCTCCCCAGAACTCTCTGTCTGAGTGGAGTGATCCATAGTTTCAGGCTTCACAACACTAAAATCTGTTTGAGTTTGGCCTGTGACCATCACAGCCCTACCAACCTTTTCAGGGAAGTCTGCCTGAACTTGTACTGTGACCATCACAGCCCTTCCAACCTTTTCAGAAAGGAATTCTGCTTGGGCTGGTCATCACAGCCCCACTAACCTTTTCTGGAAGGCCTACAATTTTGGAATGGGTTTCTTGTTCTAGCCCAGCCCAGGCTGAGATCTCTAGATCATTCCCCAGTAGACAATCTACAGGCAAGTTTGTAGGCACTGCCACTCTCTTGGGGCCAGTGACACCTCCCCAACTGAGATTAACTACTGCCATGGGATGATCTTTCTGCACTCCATCAATGTTGGTCACCTGATAGGTGAATCCAGGTAAAAGTTGTCCTGAGGGGACTAGACTGTTAGTCACCATGGTGATGCTAGCCCCTGTATCTCTGTAGGCTTCAACTTTCTGGTCATTGATGATGGGCTCCTGTCTGTACTTCCCCAAAGTGTTGGGACAAGCAGAAAAGTTGGCAAAACCCATGCCATTTTCACAGACTAGAGTTTCTTTGTTGGAGGACCTGGTTAGACCAGAGTCCACCTGAGTTTCCCAAGTGTACCCAGCCACATTTTTGGGGACACTCCCACCACCTGGGGGATTACTACTAATAGTAAAAGGAGGTCTGGGAGTACTACTTGGTGGAATGTTCTCCTTATTGTTGGCCTTTGGGCAACTGCTGTCAGTCTTCCAGTGGCCAGGCCCTTTACAGTCATAGCAATAAGGTTTCTTTTGGTTAGAGGAAGTGTTTTGGGACCCACCTCCACCATTGGAGTTTTGGGGCCCTGTGGTGGACTTGTCTTCTGATTTATCCCCACCTTTCTCTTGAGGCTTGGTAGAATCTTTCTTCTGGTCACCACCCAGACTTTTAGGCCTAATCCTGGTTCTGACCCATTTGTCTGCCCTCTTACCCAATTCTTGTAGAGAGGTCAGATCTGAGTCCACCAGGTGCTGTTGTAGGAGCTGGTTTTGACAATTACTAAGGATCTGCTCCCTCATATTCAAAATATACAATCCTGTATAGTCATGTACTTTGCTGCCCAGCCCTCCAGAGCCTTAGTAGCACAATCTACAAAATTAGTCCAGTCCTGAGTCTGTGTCTTCTGGGTATCCCTGAACAACAACCTATATTGCTCAGTGGTTAAGCCAAACCCATCAATCAGAGCACTCTTCAGGGCTGATTAGTTTCTAGCATCCTCACCACTAACTGTGAGGAGATTATCTCTACCTTTTTCTGAAAAGGAAAGCCACAAGATTGCTGCCCACTGACTTTGGGGTACCTGCTGTACTTTGCAGGCCCTCTCCAAAGCAGTTATCCATTTGTGGATGCCATCCCCTTATTTGCAGGGGGGCACAATCTTACTTAGGTTTCTATGACCATAGGACCTATCTTTATCCTTAGGGATATTGCTGACACCAGTGGGTTCTAGCCAACCTAACTTCCTTTCTCTATCAAAAACAAGTTTCTCCTTGGCTAGGGCAAGTTCCTCTCTCTCAATTCTGAGATTGACCTCCCTCATCCTAGCCTGGTGTTCTCTTTTCTGAGGAGAAGTCATTCCCCTCTGAGAACCCCTTGAGGCATTGGAGTGAAGAGAGTCCCTAGAGTGGGACCTTTCTCTCCTATACCACTTGTTAAGCCTGCTGATAGGCCTGTAGAGGGTTTACCCCTCTAGCCCCATGTAGGCCTAGGTTAGCCTGGCTAAGTCTACCAACTTGGGCCTGGCTATCTACCTCTTCTTCAGAATCTTCTTCAACGTCTTCCTCTTCATCTTCTATGACTGCAGGATCAGTGGCATTGTCTGTAGAGGGTAGGACCTCATCTGCATTCCCTGTAGGGCCTGAGCCAGAGGCCTTAAGAACTTCAGACTCTTCTAGGAGTTCTATCAGTTGCTGAAGTGTAGGGTTAGAACCCTGTTTCAACTTCCTTGTGGTGCACAAGTGCCTCAGCTCTCTGAAGTTTAGTATATCAAATCTGGAGGGTGCCCTTGGAGGGTCAATATCCACAGGTAGAGATCCACTTGGTAGAAGGGAAGCAAGGGCCAGTCAGGAGCAACCAGACCAGTGATGTAGATTCAAAGTTTCGTCGTCACAGAGGCCACTAGCCAACGGGCAAGTGACCGGACAGACGAGTCAAGCAGGAAAATGCAGAAGGGCCCCACGCAGAACTCGTGGAGTGTGGAGGGTTGATCTTCGGTGTAGTTGGTGCTCGGGGCTGGGGTTTGTAATCCTCAATGCACAACTTCGATAGTGCCTCAGAAGTTGCAGGGAAAGAAATTCACTGGCTTTCCAAGATGGCCGGTCCCACATCTTGCGTCGCCTCCAGGATCTCAGTTTTGCTGTGGCTGTGGATCGGGCTGAAGGAAGTCTGGAAGTCCGTGTGTTGTCTGGCTCTGTGTTCGGGCTCTGGCTCCGGCTCCGTTGATTGCTTGATGGTGCCTGCTTGTGCAGGGTGGTCACTCCTTGACCACAAGGGAGAGTCTTTTATCTTAAGGTAGAACATCGAAGGTCCAGAGTTTCGTTTCAAGTTTCAGTAAGGATAAATCTAAAGTCTTGGGACTCAGCTCCTACCTATATACCAAATCTAGGGGCTGGCTTACCTGCGAGGTCCCTCCTTTGGGTGGGACAAGGGAAGAGGGTGGTTACACCCCTTTCCCTTTGTCCAGTTTCAGGCCAGAGGTGGGGATGGAGTGCCCCAGCACGGTTTGAACTGGATTATGCATGGGACACCTTGTGTGCCCCAGGCAGTGTCTCGTTTCATTCAGCCCTCCCTGCCCCAATACACTATAGCCTGTCTGAGGGGGTGCTAGCACCTCCCAAGACAGGAAACCTATTGTCCAAGCCTCCCTCGCTGGAAGGGCTCCCAGCAGCAGGAGGTCAGACTTGTGTCTGTGGCAGAAGCATCCATTTGGTGATGCTGAGGCTCTGGTTAACTTTTACCAGGCATCAGTAGGAACAACATGTATTTTCCCTCTAGAAGGGTGGAATGCTACCCCCTTCGCCAGAACTGGTGAGGGGGTAGTATTCTAAAACGTATGACACCTTACACGACATGTTTTGATAAAGCCAAACCAGAGTTAGCATTTAACCCTGAGGTTCATAATGCACTTAAGAGTATATGGTATGGCTATATCCTAGAACAGCTATAAGGACATGGTTCTGAAAGCTGCAGACAGGCTCAGCTCATGCTAGAGCCTCATCTCACATAAAACCAAGCACTCTGCTTCCAGGATTGCCATATGAGTGACTTATAGGTGTATATGTGTCTAGATATAAGGTTAGATATAGGAATACTATATCTAATCAAGGGGTGATTACACGACCTTGCCCCAGCTGAGTGATCAGCCAGTTCTGTCGGTTTGGATGGCCAGCCAGGGGTGGCAAAAGATATGCTGCAGCCCCTGGTAGGCCTTGAATGCACCTATGCCCTGGGTACCTATAGTACACTGTACAGGGGCTCATAAGGTGACCCAATTCCCAATTGGAGATGTACCTAAAGTACATGGAGTCGATTTTACAGTGAGAGGAGATAGCCCGGGGCCCTGATTAGCAGGATCCCAGGCCAACTAAGTTGAAAACCAGCTAAACACTAGGCAAAAAAATCTGGGGTAACCATAGTCAGGTATCCATCTTCCTACACAACCCCCCAAACGAAAGGAGATAAGGCTATCCTTGACCAGGTAAGCCTATATTGCCTAAGTGACCATATAAGGAAGTACCTGCACTAGCATGGTTACCCCCTGTCTCATGGTCCACTAAGCAATCCCTTACCCTAAGGGTATCATAGGGTCTCCATCATAGGGGATCTCTACCTGTGGTGTGTTTTGGCAAAGTAAAAGGCTGGTGTTGAGATGTAGTACTGAAGTGAGGCCCCTCTGATGTAGGGCTCAGCTTCCTCTAATCATCTTCCACCATGTAGGCCTTTCTTTCCATGACTGAGTTGCACTATGCTCTCAGGGCCAACCTCTGGCTACCTACAGCTGGAGGATGGGTCCCATTTGTTGGCTGACTGGAGGGACAGGTCAGTTTTGGGGCCTTTAGGTCCCAGGTTTGTCTGTGCCCAACAGAATCCATCTTGGGGAGGTTCCTAACTAAGTGTAAGGGAGATCCCTCAGGAGTTTTTGAAATGTTCACATTGCTAGGGCTGCTAGCTTTGGTGCCCCTAATCTGCTGATGGGGTGGTTCTTGTGGACAGGGGGCCCTTTGGGGTCCACCACTGGCCTCCCTGACCTCTGCAGCCCTGGGCTGACTGAGGCAGGGTAGAGAGGGGCAGGTTACCTGCTCCAGACTGGGTCCCTCCTTGGAAGGGTCCACTGACATCAGGGACTTTGCCAGGCTAGGCCTGACTACCTCTGGGGAAGTTCCTTCACAAGGGGTAGGCTCAGTTCCCTGAGGGGGCTGACTCTCACCTAATGTCTAGTGGGAGGGAGACTTTTCTTCCTCCCCAGAACTCTCTGTCTGAGTGGAGTGATCCATAGTTTCAGGCTTCACAACACTAAAATCTGTTTGAGTTTGGCCTGTGACCATCACAGCCCTACCAACCTTTTCAGGGAAGTCTGCCTGAACTTGTACTGTGACCATCACAGCCCTTCCAACCTTTTCAGAAAGGAATTCTGCTTGGGCTGGTCATCACAGCCTCACTAACCTTTTCTGGAAGGCCAACAATTTTGGAATGGGTTTCTTGTTCTAGCCCAGCCCAGGCTGAGATCTCTAGATCATTCCCCAGTAGACAATCTACAGGCAAGTTTGTAGGCACTGCCACTCTCTTGGGGCCAGTGACACCTCCCCAACTGAGATTAACTACTGCCATGGGATGATCTTTCTGCACTCCATCAATGTTGGTCACCTGATAGGTGAATCCAGGTAAAAGTTGTCCTGAGGGGACTAGACTGTTAGTCACCATGTAAATGTATTGCGATTTATATAGCGCACGTATCACCCGAAGGCATCAAGGCGCTTGCCTTGGGAACCCGTCCTGGTATTCCCCTGTGAGATAACCCCAGCAAGGTATCCACAAGGTGAAAGCCAGGCATCCCGCCGCGAGGGGCCGTAGTGGAGATTTAGCAAGCTATTGCCCAGAGTCGCAGAGTGTGAACCCATGAGTCGAGTAGGCACCGGAACGAGAATTATCGAGTCCGTGGAATTTTGAGCCCAAGACCCACCGAGGCGGGGAATTGAACCCTGGTCCAGGACCAATCTCAGCCTCCGGGTCTGCTGCCTCTAACCCCTGAGCCACACTTCTCCATGGTGATGCTAGCCCCTGTATTTCTGTAGGCTTCAACTTTCTGGTCATTGATGATGGGCTCCTGTCTGTACTTCCCCAAAGTGTTGGGACAAGTAGAAAAGTTGGCAAAACCCATGCCATTTTCACAGACTAGAGTTTCTTTGTTGGAGGACCTGGTTAGGCCAGAGTCCACCTGAGTTTCCCAAGTGTACCAAGCCACATTTTTGGGGGCACTCCCACCACCTGGGGGATTACTACTAATAGTAAAAGGAGGTCTGGGAGTACTACTTGGTGGAATGTTCTCCTTATTGGTGGCCTTTGGGCAACTGCTGTCAGTCTTCCAGTGGCCAGGCCCTTTACAGTCATGGCAATAAGGTTTCTTTTGGTTAGAGGAAGTGTTTTGGGACCCACCTCCACCATTGGAGTTTTGGGGCCCTGTAGAGGACTTGTCTTCTGATTTATCCCCACCTTTCTCTTGAGGCTTGGTAGAATCTTTCTTCTGGTCACCACCCAGACTTTTAGGCCTAATCCTGGTTCTGACCCATTTGTCTGCCCTCTTACTCAATTCTTGTGGAGAGGTCAGATCTGAGTCCACCAGGTGCTGGTGTAGAAGCTGGTTTTGACAAATACTATGGATCTGCTCCCTCATATTCAATTTATACAATCCTGTATAGTCATGTACTTCGCTGCCCAGCCTTCCAGAGCCTTAGTAGCACAATCTACAAAATTAGTCCAGTCCTGAGTCTGTGTCTTCTGGGTATCCCTGAACAACAACCTATATTGCTCAGTGGTTAAGCCAAACCCATCAATCAGAGCACTCTTCAGGGCTGAGTAGTTTTTAGCATCCTCACCACTAACTGTGAGGAGCTTATCTCTACCTTTTTCTGAAAAGGAGAGCCACAAGATTGCTGCCCACTGACTTTGGGGTACCTGCTGTACTTTGCAGGCCCTCTCCAAAGCAGTTATCCATTTGTGGATGTCATCCCCATCTTTGCAGGGGGGCACAATCTTACTTAGGTTTCTATGACCATAGGACCTATCTTTATCCTTAGGGATATTGCTGACACCAGTGGGTTCTAGCCAACCTAACTTCCTTTCTCTATCAAAAACAAGTTTCTCCTTGGCTAGGGCAAGTTCCTCTCTCTCAATTCAGAGATTGGCCTCTCTCATCCTAGCCTGGTGTTCTCTCTTCTGAGGAGAAGTCATTCCCCTCTGAGAACCCCTTGAGACATTGGAGTGAAGAGAGTCCCTAGAGTGGGACCTTTCTCTCCTATACCACTTGTTAAGCCTGCTGATAGGCCTGTAGAGGGTTTACCCCTCTAGCCCCATGTAGGCCTAGGTTAGCCTGGCTAAGTCTACCAACTTGGGCCTGGCTATCTACCTCTTCTTCAGAATCTTCTTCAACGTCTTCCTCTTCATCTTCTATGACTGCAGGATCAGTGGCATTGTCTGTAGAGGGTAGGACCTCATCTGCATTCCCTGTAGGGCCTGAGCCAGAGACCTTAAGAACTTCAGACTCTTCTAGGAGTTCTATCAGTTGCTGAAGTGTAGGGTTAGAACCCTGTTTCAACTTCCTTGTGGTGCACAAGTGCCTCAGCTCTCTGAAGTTTAGATTATCAAATCTGGAGGGTGCCCTTGGAGGGTCAATATCCACAGGTAGAGATCCACTTGGTAGAAGGGAAGCAAGGGCCAGTCAGGAGCAACCAGACCAGTGATGTAGATTCAAAGTTTCATCGTCACAGAGGCCACTAGCCAACGGGCAAGTGACCGGACGGACGAGTCAAGCAGGAAAATGCAGAAGGGCCCCACGCAGAACTCGTGGAGTGTGGAGGGTTGATCTTCGGTGTAGTTGGTGCTCGGGGCTGGGGCTTCTAAATCCCCAATGCACAACTTCGATAGTGCCTCAGAAGTTGCAGGGAAAGAAATTCACTGGCTTTCCAAGATGGCCGGTCCCACATCTTGCGTCGCCTCCAGGATCTCAGTTTTGCTGTGGCTGTGGATCGGGCTGAAGGAAGTCTGGAAGTCCGTGTGTTGTCTGGCTCTGTGTTCGGGCTCTGGCTCCGGCTCCGTTGATTGCTTGATGGTGCCTGCTTGTGCAGGGTGGTCACTCCTTGACCACAAGGGAGAGTCTTTTATCTTCAGGTAGAACATCGAAGGTCCAGAGTTATGTTTCAAGTTTCAGTAAGGATAAATCTAAAGTCTTGGGACTCAGCTCCTACCTATATACCAAATCTAGGGGCTGGATTACCTGCGAGGTCCCTCCTTTGGGTGGGACAAGGGAAGGGGGTGGTTACACCCCTTTCCCTTTGTCCAGTTTCATGCCAGAGGTGGGGCTGGAGTGCCCCAGCACGGTTTGAACTGGATTATGCATGGGACACCTTGTGTGCCCCAGGCAGTGTCTCGTTTCATTCAGCCCTCCCTGCCCCAATACACTATAGCCTGTCTGAGGTGGTGCTAGCACCTCCCAAGATAGCAAACCTATTGTCCAAGCCTCCCTCGCTGGAAGGGCTCCCAGCAGTAGGAGGTCAGACTTGTGTCTGTGGCAGCAGCATCCATTTGGTGATGCTGAGGCTCTGGTTAACTTTTACCAGCATCAGTAGGAACAACATGTATTTTCCCTCTAGAAGGGTGGAATGCTACCCCCTTCGCCAGAACTGGTGAGGGGGTAGTATTCTAAAACGTATGACACCTTACACAACATGTTTTGATAAAGCCAAACCAGAGTTAGCATTTAACCCCGAGGTTCATAATGCACTTAAGAGGATATGATATGGCTATATCCTAGAACAGCTATAAGGACATGGTTCCGAAAGCTGCAGACAGGCTCAGCTCATGCTAGAGCCTCATCTCACATAAAACCAAGCACTCTGCTTCCAGGATTGCCATATGAGTGACTTATAGGTGTATATGTGTCTAGATTTACGGTTGGATATAGGAATACTATATCTAATCAAGGGGTGATTACACGACCTTACCCCAGCTGAGTGATCAGCCAGTTCTGTCAGTTTGGATGGCCAGCCAGGGGTGGCAAAAGATATGCTGCAGCCCCTGGTAGGCCTTGAATGCACCTATGCCCTGGGTAACTATAGTACACTGTACAGGGGCTCATAAGGTGACCCAATTCCCAATTGGAGATGTACCTAAAGTACATGAAGTCCATTTTACAGAGAGAGGAGATAGCCTGGAGCCCTGATTAGCAGGATCCCAGGCCAACTAAGTTGAAAACCAGCTAAACACTAGGCAAAAAAATCTGGGGTATCCATAGTCAGGTATCCATCCTCCTACACAACCCCCCAAACGAAAGGAGATAAGGCTATCCTTGACCAGGTAAGCCTATATTGCCTAAGTGACCATATAAGGAAGTACCTGCACTAGCATGGTTACCCCCTGTCTCATGGTCCACTAAGCAATCCCTTACCCTAAGGGTATCATAGGGTCTCCATCATAGGGAATCTCTACCTGTGGTGTGTTTTGGCAAAGTAAAAGGCTGGTGTTGAGATGTAGTACTGAAGTGAGGCCCCTCTGATGTAGGGCTCAGCTTCCTCCAATCATCTTCCACCATGTAGGCCTTTCTTTCCATGACTGAGTTGCACTATGCTCTCAGGGCCAACCTCTGGCTACCTACAGCTGGAGGCTGGGTCCCATTTGTTGGCTGACTGGAGGGACAGGTCAGTTTTGGGGCCTTTAGGTCCCAGGTTTGTCTGTGCCCAACAGAATCCATCTTGGGGAGGTTCCTAACTAAGTGTAAGGGAGATCCCTCAGGAGTTTTTGAAATGTTCACATTGCTAGGGCTGCTAGCTTTGGTGCCCCTAATCTGCAGATGGGGTGGTTCTTGTGGACAGGGGGCCCTTTGGGGTCCACCACTGGCCTCCCTGACCTCTGCAGCCCTGGGCTGACTGAGGCAGGGTAGAGATGGGCAGGTTACCTGCTCCAGACTGGGTCCCTCCTTGGAAGGGTCCACTGACATAAGGGGCTTTGCCAGGCTAGGCCTGACTACCTCTGGGGCAGTTCCTTCACAAGGGGTAGACTCAGTTCCCTGAGGAGGCTGACTCTCACCTAATGTCTGGTGGGAGGGAGACTTTTCTTCCTCCCCAGAACTCTCTGTCTGAGTGGAGTGATCCATAGTTTCAGGCTTCACAACACTAAAATCTGTTTGAGTTTGGGCTGTGACCATCACCGCCCTACCAACCTTTTTAGGGAAGTCTGCCTGAACTTGTGCTGTGACCATCACAGCCCTTCCAACCTTTTCAGAAAGGAATTCTGCTTGGGCTGGTCATCACAGCCCCACTAACCTTTTCTGGAAGGCCTACAATTTTGGAATGGGTTTCTTGTTCTAGCCCAGCCCAGGCTGAGATCTCTAGATCATTCCCCAGTAGACAATCTACAGGCAAGTTTGTAGGCACTGCCACTCTCTTGGGGCCAGTGACATCTCCCCAACTGAGATTAACTACTGCCATGGGATGATCTTTCTGCACTCCATCAATGTTGGTCACCTGATAGGTGAATCCAGGTAAAAGTTGTCCTGAGGGACTAGACTGTTAGTCACCATGGTGATGCTAGCCCCTGTATCTCTGTAGGCTTCAACTGTCTGGTCATTGATGATGTGCTCCTGTCTGTACTCCCCCAAAGTGTTGGGACAAGCAGAAAAGTTGGCAAACCCCATGCCATTTTCACAGACTAGAGTTTCTTTGTTGGAGGACCTGGTTAGGCCAGAGTCCACCTGAGTTCCCCAAGTGTACCCAGCCACAGTTTTTGGGGGCCCACCACCTGGGGGATTACTACTAATAGTAAAAGGAGGTCTGGGAGTACTACTTGGTGGAATGTTCTCCTTATTGTTGGACTTTGGGCAACTGCTGTCAGTCTTCCAGCGGCCAGGCCCTTTACAGTCATGGCAATAAGGTTTCTTTTGGGTAGAGGAAGTGTTTTGGGACCCACCCCCACCATTGGAGTTTTGGGGCCCTGTGGAGGACTTGTCTTCTGATTTATCCCCACCTTTCTCTTGAGGCTTGGTAGAATCTTTCTTCTGGTCACCACCTTGATTTTTAGGCCTAATCCTGGTTCTGACCCATTTGTCTGCCCTCTTACCCAATTCTTGAGGGAGAGGTCAGATCTTAGTCCACCAGGTGCTGGTGTAGAAGCTGGTTTTGACAATTACTAAGGATCTGCTCCCTCATATTCAAATTATACAATCCTGTATAGTCATGTACTTTGCTGCCCAGCCCTCCAGAGCGTTAGTAGCACAATCTACAAAATTAGTCCAGTCCTGAGTCTGTGTCTTCTGGGTATCCCTGAACAACAATCTATATTGCTCAGTGGTTAAGCCAAACCCATCAATCAGAGCACTCTTCAGGGCTGATTAGTTTCTAGCATCTGTACTTTGCAGGCCCTCTCCAAAGCAGTTATCCATTTGTGGATGTCATCCCCATCTTTGCAGGGGGGCACAATCTTACTTAGGTTTCTATGACCACAGGACCAATCTTTATCCTTAGGGATATTGCTGACACCAGTGGGTTCTAGCCAACCTAACTTCCTTTCTCTATCAAAAACAAGTTTATCCTTGGCTAGGGCAAGTTCCTCTCTCTCAATTCTGAAATTGACCTCCCTCATCCTAGCCTGGTGTTCTCTCCTCTGAGGAGAGGTCATTCCCCTCTGAGAACCCCTTGAGGCATTGGAGTGAAGAGAGTCCCTAGAGTGGGACCTTTCTCTCCTATACCACTTGTTAAGCCTGCTGATAGGCCTGTGGAGGGTTTCCCCCTCTAGCACCATGTAGGCCTAGGTTAGCCTGGCTAAGTCTACCAACTTGGGCCTGGCTATCTACCTCTTCTTCAGAATCTTCCCTGTAGGGCCTGAGCCAGAGGCCTTAAGAACTTCAGACTCTTCTAGGAGTTCTATCAGTTGCTGAAGTGTGGGGTTAGAACCCTGTTTCAACTTCCTTGTGGTGCACTAGTGCCTCAGCTCTCTGAAGTTGAGTATATCAAATCTGGAGGGTGCCCTTGGAGGGTCAATATCCACAGCTAAAGATCCACTTGGTTCACCTGTGCCAGATATGATCTAGTGAGGTGTGGTGTGTTCACCTACCTACACTAAGTGTTTCCTACTAAAGCTCTCTTGGGGTTGTAGGCAGGGTGTGCTAGGCCCTTTGGTCTACAACAACTAAGTTCAGTATAACTTAAGTATTATAAGTCTTGTTATATGTACCTATAGGTACCTAATGTGATCTTTCAAATGATATCTCAAAGATTACAATTGGTAAAACAACAGGAAGCTCAAATCCCAACCGCTGCACACCAATGTGAGAAATTGGCCTGGTATATGATGTTCACTATTCTAGTGAGCACCTTGCACCAGTCCAAACAACCCTTATGGTGATGGTTGTAAAGTCAACCTTATAAATTAGCTATCCTAGGGGTAGCATGGACAAAAGCAATCTTAGGCTAAACTCAAGAGGGCATGTGAAGCCAGCTGTTTTACCATATGCAATCCCTTTAATACCAAATAAAAGGACACCACACAGGTTATATATACAATATATATGTATTTATTTCTAACATAACCCCTCTGAACTCTTTATGAGGTCAGAGGCACAAGCACATAACAAGTTACTTAATTATCATACAATAAGTTGCACAATATACAGTGGCACCCTAGGGGAAGGTCAAACCATATACTAAAATAGTGGTATAAGAACCACGTCATGAACAAAGGATAGGCCTAGGGCCTAGGGAATTGCTGGGGCTACACTGAACTACCAAAGGATAGGAAGAAGGAGGCCCACGGGAGGTGTGTGCAGTGTCTTTACACACACGTGAGTTACCATGGAGTTAGAATGGGAACGAAAGAATTGGAAACTAGTTCTTTTAGTTCACTTCCGGATGGACTAGGAGAAAGCTACTGAAAACTGGGACACTAGGATATTTATTACCCACAGGAGCACCAGAGTCCTCGCGTTACCTCACCCACAGGAAGCGGGTGCATAGGTGTCAAAGTGTGTCGGGTTTCGTCGCTGAATCCTATGGAGCCTTGAAGAAAGATGCTGCAGGCAACCAGGAGAGAAGTGTCCGGTTGGATCCAAGGGCGGATCAAGGATGAAGAGTACCTGAAAGCAGAGGGTACAGAGTCTGGGTCAATAGCCAGTGACCAGGAAGGAACCAGGCGATGTCGTGAAGCAATCAGGTGATGTTGTGAAGCTTGTCTCTGCAGCCACGTGGAGCAGGAGGCATTGACGACAACCAAGAGTCAGGCACAAACTGGCCTAAAAAGGCTCTCAGTGTCGCCGGTGTCGGCTTCCAGATTGGAGTCAACAAGCCTTGGCAAAGGCAATCCACACAGGAATCAAAGAGGGCTTCTGGATCAGACCAGCAAGGTTTGATGGGCTTCTCCTTTGCAGGGAAGCAAGGGCCACTCTGGAGCAACTAGACCAGGGGTGTAGATTCAAAGTTTTGTCATCACAGATGCCACTAGCCAACGGGCAAGTGACCGGACAGATGCATCAAGCAGGAAAATGCAGAAGGGCCCCACGTAGAACTCGTGGAGTGTGGAGGGCTGATCTTCGGTGTAGTTGGTGCTCTGGGCTGTGAAGAAAAGTGGAAAATGACTCACTCTCCCCACCATGGATCTATCCAGCAGTTTGCAAAATAAAGCAAGAAAGGAGTTGACAGCCAATCTGTAAAATTAAAAGACATCTTTATTATAATTAATTATGAGGCTTCGTCGTCCAACCGTAGTTTTACAATTGAAAGAGGGAGCCTACCTGAGCTTTCTCAGGCAGGCCTTTTATACAAAAAGTTTGGCCCTAGGCTCACATTCTTGCTGTGAAACACATCATTGTAGGTCGCTCCCATGGTACCATAACAAAGCAGGCTATAATTATGAATTCCATTCTACTTGCCCAAACTGACCAACCCATCTTCCATCATGAACATATGTCAAACTTCACATATTTTCCTGTGCAGTCCGGAGAAGCTCACAATAGAACTGGTTTCCTCCCCATCATATAAACAGTCACCTCCCCATTGTAAAAGCCCAGAAGCAGAGAAACAGAGCCAGGTGTGGAAGATAGAAATGTAGGATAAGGGATGCTTGTGGGTCATAAACAGGCATGGCTACTGTATTCGGCCTTCTAATCTTGCTCAGGCCAATGTACACAACAAGTTGCTCAGATCTTTAATATAGATTGACTAGAGGGCATGGACTGGTTTGGTGAGGCCAACATCACGTAGGCAGATTCAGCCTGTTCAGGTCATGGAGAAGTCAGAGAAAGGTGGACGTGTCCTTTGGATCAATATTCAGCCTTTAATCAATTGACTATATGAGGGCAAGACACAAGATGGATGCCGTGGGCTCAGGACAAGAACAGTGATTTAAGGGTGATAGCATCACTCGATTGTGACGCAAATACACAGGCATAATGTCCTGATCATTACCGGTCTATTGATACCAAATTCGTCGTGGTATGATGATATTTTCTGCACGAGTGTTTAGGCCTTGGTACACCATTATGGCGGGGTCTGGAATTTTCAGAACCACAGACGCTCCTTTTGCCCTTATATAGGCAATAACCTAAACCCATGTCAGTCTGAATCTAGGTCTATACTTATCAGATCATTAAGGGGTTGCTGTAGTATTATCTTACTACTTAGCAACTCTCTCGGGACAAGTCTTCTTACACACGTAGTGGTACAAAGGCCATATATGGCAGGACCAAATAGTGAACACCTCTATCTGTAGTATGTGGTATAAGATCACCCACCCAACAATTAGTGATGTTCTAGTGTTGATGTAGAAGCTGTACAGAAGGGTCTATCAGTAAACTCTGGCCTAACTAATGTATGCTTCAAGTCAAAAAGAATCCCTGGGATTCTTTTTGACTTGAAGTCTCTTGTACCCTGTTCCCTGGAACGTGTGGGGTCGTCTCTCTTTTTTAAGTCTAACTAATGTATGTTCAGGTAAAATATGAAAGTCATGTGAAGAAACAGTAAAGAAAGAGTAGGTTGAGAAGTTGGTGCAGACGTCAATTGTGTAGGAGAAATAAACCAGAATATAGTAACTAATAGAATACATAAAAGTATTAAAATAGATAAAGTTATACCACACTTAGAGAACAACATTCTATAATTTCGGTTTTTCATCTCTTGCTTTTTATCGTCATTCCTCAATACAATCTCCATTTTCTAATGTCGCTCACGCAATCTTGGTAGAGTACTTCAGCTGTGATTATTAGCAGGTCATAGGGACACTGCAAGTCCTGCAGGCCTACTGCCACTACTCAGGTCACAAACTGAACCGTTGGTACTCCTACGTGACCCTGCAACTGGCAAATGGTAACCAATCAAAAATTTAACAAAAAACCATAATACAATTTCAGAAAAAGCAAGAGAGAGAAGGAAAAGCAAAAGTCAAATGCAAAGAAGTAATAGTAGGAAGAGACATAGGTTGGGAGGTGGGTACAGATGTCAATTGGGTAGCAACAAAAACAATCCCACCCATAAAAGACAATGTCATTTTAGAATAACACTAGAAAACACGTTTGTGAACATATAGACCACGGGCGGACGTAGTGACCCTTATTACGAATGAAATCATAATTTTCCACAATCCTAAACAGAAGGCAAATCCTAGAATTATCTAATAACATCCTATATAGCTTCCTATGCATTTCAGTAATCTATTATATGTTCAAGTGAAACAGTGGCGTTCCTGATCAATGCTCTCAGATGAAAAAAGGGATACACTTCCACAGAGAGACTTCATTCTGCTTTTACTAAACAGAATAGTACTTTAAAACAAATGCCAGCAAAGCAGCAAAAATTAGTTTCCAAACTCCAATTGTATGCAAGCTCACAGAAAATACCCAGAGTCCGTCAAAGCCTCTCCTGGCAGGCTTCTATTATCCATCAAATCCGCTTCCAGTGTCTTCTTCGCGTTGGGCCTCTTGATCCAGGCCTTTTCATGCTCAGTAGGAGTGCCCTCCTGGAACACCCACAGTTCATTCAAAGTCTCAATGTCTTAAAACAAATGCACCAGTGTCTCTTCTCTGTGACACCTCAGGAAATGTGCTCTTCATTGATCAAGGGCACAAAACATCTTGTGCAGAAACAAGCACCACTGAGAATCAACCTCTCAAGATCAGTAGCTCCTTTCAGACTCCAACACTCATCATTTAGTGTCAGAGGACGATCAAGCTGCTCTTTTCATGGGCACCGGAATGTAGTGCCTTTTCCAAACTTGGATTCTCAGGTGCACTGCCTTTCTGCTGGAGCAAAGGGAAAAGAGGTGTGTGTGGGGAAAGGCCAAAAACTCAGGCCAAGGGGGTCAGGGGACCGCGCGCTGCCAGAGGTTCAAGCACATGACAGTTTGAACAAGTTGAACAAAGTGGATGACAGTCCTGCCATCAAAAGCAGGGATCCTTCGCATCTTTGCACTGAACTTCTGAGGCAAAACAGAAAATCAGCTCCTTTTTTCTTTTCTTTTCACAACGCCTTCTGATGAAACAAATGGCTTGCTTAGGAGGTACCACTGGAGGCACGCTGATGATCGCTGTCCATGCTGATGACCGCTGCCCACGCTGCTGATTGCTGTTCACGCTGCTGATTGCTGTTCACGCTGCTGATTGCTGTCAGGAATTGCAAGGCCAAGAAGTCTGTAGTCGTCTGCCATGTTTACTGATGGGGACCAGGCTTTTTTTTTGATTACCGGTCTGCAGGGTAACATTCTTCCTTTTTGACTCTGGAAGATTCCCGCAGAACCTAGTGATATAGGAAGTGTAACACAATTGTTAGTTTCCTTCAAGTCAGATATAAAAACAGTTCATGGGTTGGCTTTTTGACAAGAGGGCTGCAAACAAGTGGCCTGCAATCTGCAAAGGAGTGGCAATTCGTCATGGGAACCTAAATGGATGCCCTCACACAGTGGCATTATCTAATGGGATACATTATTTAATGGGGTAAATACATATTCTCCTTAATGATGAAGCCTAGGTGTTCCTAAACTCCTTATCTAGAACATCTCAAATAGAGAAATGACATAATACACATTATCAAGGACATGAAGAAGTCCCTTCTTTAAACAATGTGCATCAAATGCGCTATGTAATACAAAGGCTAATGATCAACTGTGCAGGAAAGAGGACAAGAACTAGAGAGTCCTGGTATCTGCATGATTAGAACACATCTTATAAAAAGAATTTGAAACAGCAGAAACAAAAGGGAACTGAAAAATTAAAAATAGACATAAAAATATGCCGTACTAAAAAGAATGTAAACTTGAGATATCTCCTATTGAGATGGAAAATCTCCTATTGAGATGGAAAACTTGTATTGGGTCAATTAACCAGGCTATCACTATCCTGACAGTCAGTCTGAAAAAGACATTTGAAGTGGGCCTAAAGAAAATTCTTGAAAACCAGTCTGATCAATCAAAAGGGAATGTATGTGGCATAAGGGGGGTTCCTACTACATCACTGCAGTCTAGAAGTGTGAACATGAACAATACACCCATAATAATAAATGGGTTGACTGGTGAAAGGAAGATGGAGAAGGGAAAATGGAAGTAGAACACAACAAAAATCTTCAATAACTAAACATGATGCAACATTGGTCAGGTAAAAAGCAAAAAGAAAAATCTATAGGAAGGACAAGAGTTTGCTTGGGTGGCCTAAGGCATGTGACACAGCACCAAGAGCACAGGGATACATGAAAGACCAATGTTACACCAATTTAACTCTACCGCTGACAATCTATACCCTACACGGTAATTCTAACTAATGTTCAGTTGTCTCTTCAGGGAAAAAAATGAATCCATAGGCTTATTCAGGAATCAAAAAGTGCGATCAAAAAAATGCGATATCGAAATTAGGCCACCTTTAGTCACGGATCTATAATTCCATCCTTAGGCCCAATCAAGGATACATAAATGCAGAGCTGCCTGTCCTTAATGAAAAAGGCAGTAAGTGACTAAGAACGGATAGCACACTTTAATCCAGTATATCATTTTAGTTTTCTTAAAAAAATCATTACAGCCAAATTTAGGCATGCACTGGAAAAACTGCTGCCTTACTCGCTCACAGTATGAGGTCCATATCTGTGAAATTTATCTTAATACAATATTCATCCAATTTATTGTGAAACAATGCATATCGTCATATGCGTTCCTTCACAACACAGGGGAACTTGTAATTCAAAGTAGCACCATAGAACAGAACATACACACAAAACATTAAAAAAATACACATATCAAGTATACTATAAACCTGCAGCCCAATCTCAATTGTCAAGTATTCCCTTCTTTTGACAGCAGGGCATCAGGTAATTGATACTCTGCTGTAAAATATAATGTCGCTGTGTCAAATAACGCGTTTCAGTGGATCAAATGTATAAATGAAACATAAACACACACATTTTTTCTTGAAGAAATTACGCAAAAAAAACATTTCTCTTCAACCAGCCAACTCACGTGTCTTGTGAATTAATCCATGAATTATCTGTAGGAAGAAGCAGAAAAGATACACAACACACACATTTCTCATAATACAACATCAATTATAACCCTTTTTATCAGACTACAAAACATGACACAACGTGACATACAAAAACTTTTCATTACTTACCTGTAACCTTTTTTTTCATGTACCTTGCAAAAACGCCCATTCTCACTCAGGCCTAAGGCCTTTAAGTTGCAGAATTTTGGGGAAGAGTTTCTACTTATTGCTTATCTAAAACTCAATGAAACACTTCGTTTTTCTTTTTGTCAAATAAACTTAACTAAAAAAAATTAGTTCCTAGCATTGAGACACACATATACCAGTTCTACAGATCATTTAGCAGAATGTCTATTTTTTCCAAAGAAATCACTTTTGCATTTGCCCTTTTTAAATCATGTTCCCTCATTTTACACAGTGCTTAATTTGTAAGACATGAAATGCAGGTGCTTATTTGTTTATTATCTCAGATGTGCGCTTTTAACGCAGATGTAATGTGAATGCGGCAAATGAGAACAAGCCAGCCTGCAATGAATGAAGGTTACACATTTAAATCATATACAATCAACTACATCTCATATAAAGCGCTTGTGTGCAGCATTTTGAAAGCAACTGGGAGCTATGCAAACCACGTGTGGGCTCTGCAATCCTTCAGGGTATTGACAAATGAGGCTGCAGTTTTACAAATTAAATAGTGTTCCTTTTATTATTATTAGCGGGATGCAATGCTGTGTCAGCCCTGCCGTATTTCTAATTTGAGACAAATGTGTTGATGACATAATTTACCGAACAACAGGCGTTTTGTGGGAACATGCTGGAGCTATTATTTATTCTTTGGCTAAAATGCAATCATCATTTGCTGTACATGTGCCCTGCATCCTTTGCTCATTTTAGTTCCCAAAAACAAAAATCCCATCCCAGCTAATGTCAGATTTGTAACGCTCTAAGAAGATACTTTTAAATTATGAACATGAGCAGGAATTAAATTTATCGGAGCAAGTCAGGCTATTCAAGTGACCTCAGGTCAGGACCGTGGCAGGGGCAGGGATTTAAATACAAAGACGCAGCTGAAGTTAGCATCAGATGCATGTTTAACCATGTCATGCTGCATTCCACAGGCGAGGCCCTAATTAAAAGGTCACAAATGTCAACAAGACAGCCTTAAAAGATAACATCTCAGCCGCTACTGCTGGAACACGTTATACAGGTTCTGCCAGTCCCCTGCTCGTGGTAACTGAAGCTGACAAGGCCAGTAGGTTTAACCATTTCCACATAACCTGCAATATTTCACTATATTTAAAACAATTTCTATGACACATTGCCTCGCTGAATCCTAAGAAGGCACAACCTGCAAATATATATATTAAGATAAATGTATGTATTTTACTGAAGAGACACTTTAAAAAGGGGCCCTGAAACCATTTAAAACAGTCTATTTATGTGAAAATCGACTTTTGTATTCTGGATACTAAGAAAAAATATTCTATACTTTTATTGCATAATGGGTATTACTAGAATGTCTAATACCTGATTTATGAGTCATACTTTTGAAAATACTAAGTTATACCTCATAGAAATGAGCTTGTTTGCGCCTAGGGTAAGGGAAATTGCGCACAGACGTTTTTGGTCATTTTCGTGGTACAACATAACTTAAATGAAACATTTTAATGCTAGGGGGTCATAGTATGAGTGTTAAGCTTCACAAATATTAAAAAACGATTTTTGTAGCACTTTGTTTTTAATAATTATTTTTCATAATTAATAATTATTTTCTCCTAATGAAGCCTAATTATTGCTATTTGTGACTGTTCTACATATAAAATGCTCACTACATCCCTTGCCTATTATTTAGATACATTTTAACACACAAGCCTAAGCGCAGCTGCCTAACTGGGAATGCGTGAGATTACTGCGCCACATTTAGAAAGGACTGTTTGCAAAATTCCACCACCCGTGTTTAACTAGAGAGGTGCTGGCTGAATGAATCATTCCTATTAGATATACTGCAGCTGAAAAGACTTGGCTGTGAACATCTAACACCGTGCGTCTAAAGAACAGACAATTTCGTTTTTTCATCATTTTTTTCTTTGGAGCCTTATTTACATCTATTGAACGTGACCCATACACATACATACATTGAGCTCATTCCAGACACAAAACAGAAGGGGGGGTCAAACACTCAGGACACACAAAACAGCGCGCTCTAACCATTTCTTGTAAATTGCGCCGTCGCAATTTACAACAAAACCCACAAACAACATAGACATTTAAACACACATTTTAACCCATAGGTCAACACTTAGGACAGGAACAAGGAACAGCCTACAGACTGTGTTAAAAAATAACCTGCCAATACTAGTTGTAAACCATATTTACAACAAAAACGTTTTAGTTCCTATTTTTCTTGTTTTTTTTTAATTCTTCAACAGATTTCCAGAAGGCTGCAAAAGGGACAGCCTCACAGACCTTTTAGAGAGAGCTCATAAATTGGAGTTCCAACCGGAGGTATCAGACGCGAATCCTCCAACCGGGAATCCTTTGTTGCAACCTAGTCAATACTAATACAAAATACCGCGACCAGGCATCTGCGCTCACTAGTCGGGTTTCAAACTTCATGGGGCTATCTCCAACGATATACACGCAAATGTACGTGACCCACGGTTTTTGAATACTGCAGTGTTCAAATAAAACTAAGGAACCAATACTGAGGAAGATTATCCAACGATAATCTGAACCACAGCAACCAAAGGCCTACCAAATGAACCAAATGTACCGGTACCCAAACCAAAGCGTCACATTTCTGCGACCAATAAATAACTAAGGACTGCGTCACATTTCTGTGACCAATAAATAACCAAGGACTGCGTCACATTTCCGTGACCAATAAATACTGGGAGCGACCCATTTTTATTCTTCAACTAAAACAGATGGAGAAAATATCTCTTCAACTGCCTATACAAATTGCAATTTGCATATACACAAATATTTGTCCAAATTATAACTGTCAATTCCCCACTGCACTAACAGTCTGTTAAAAAATACTTACAGCAAAAAAAAGAATGGGTTCCTTAGTCAGGAGTGGCATCTTTAGGAGAGCTTTAAGTCAGAAAAATCAAAAAAAACATACTGGGCCACAGAGACAGATAATCCCCCAAAAAACCCTGTGCCCAGAGTACCTCTTTTTGGTAGAATTCTGTCTTGTCTTCCCCAGCAGTTTTTCCATCCTTTGACAAAATACTCCTGTAGATAACCACTCCATGATAAGGCCCCACGTTGGGCGCCAACTGAAGAAAAGTGGAAAATGACTCACTCTCCCCACCATGGATCTATCCAGCAGTTTGCAAAATAAAGCAAGAAAGGAGTTGACAGCCAATCTGTAAAATTAAAAGACATCTTTATTATAATTAATTATGAGGCTTCGTCGTCCAACCGTAGTTTTACAATTGAAAGAGGGAGCCTACCTGAGCTTTCTCAGGCAGGCCTTTTATACAAAAAGTTTGGCCCTAGGCTCACATTCTTGCTGTGAAACACATCATTGTAGGTCGCTCCCATGGTACCATAACAAAGCAGGCTATAATTATGAATTCCATTCTACTTGCCCAAACTGACCAACCCATCTTCCATCATGAACATATGTCAAACTTCACATATTTTCCTGTGCAGTCCGGAGAAGCTCACAATAGAACTGGTTTCCTCCCCATCATATAAACAGTCACCTCCCCATTGTAAAAGCCCAGAAGCAGAGAAACAGAGCCAGGTGTGGAAGATAGAAATGTAGGATAAGGGATGCTTGTGGGTCATAAACAGGCATGGCTACTGTATTCGGCCTTCTAATCTTGCTCAGGCCAATGTACACAACAAGTTGCTCAGATCTTTAATATAGATTGACTAGAGGGCATGGACTGGTTTGGTGAGGCCAACATCACGTAGGCAGATTCAGCCTGTTCAGGTCATGGAGAAGTCAGAGAAAGGTGGACGTGTCCTTTGGATCAATATTCAGCCTTTAATCAATTGACTATATGAGGGCAAGACACAAGATGGATGCCGTGGGCTCAGGACAAGAACAGTGATTTAAGGGTGATAGCATCACTCGATTGTGACGCAAATACACAGGCATAATGTCCTGATCATTACCGGTCTATTGATACCAAATTCGTCGTGGTATGATGATATTTTCTGCACGAGTGTTTAGGCCTTGGTACACCATTATGGCGGGGTCTGGAATTTTCAGAACCACAGACGCTCCTTTTGCCCTTATATAGGCAATAACCTAAACCCATGTCAGTCTGAATCTAGGTCTATACTTATCAGATCATTAAGGGGTTGCTGTAGTATTATCTTACTACTTAGCAACTCTCTCGGGACAAGTCTTCTTACACACGTAGTGGTACAAAGGCCATATATGGCAGGACCAAATAGTGAACACCTCTATCTGTAGTATGTGGTATAAGATCACCCACCCAACAATTAGTGATGTTCTAGTGTTGATGTAGAAGCTGTACAGAAGGGTCTATCAGTAAACTCTGGCCTAACTAATGTATGCTTCAAGTCAAAAAGAATCCCTGGGATTCTTTTTGACTTGAAGTCTCTTGTACCCTGTTCCCTGGAACGTGTGGGGTCGTCTCTCTTTTTTAAGTCTAACTAATGTATGTTCAGGTAAAATATGAAAGTCATGTGAAGAAACAGTAAAGAAAGAGTAGGTTGAGAAGTTGGTGCAGACGTCAATTGTGTAGGAGAAATAAACCAGAATATAGTAACTAATAGAATACATAAAAGTATTAAAATAGATAAAGTTATACCACACTTAGAGAACAACATTCTATAATTTCGGTTTTTCATCTCTTGCTTTTTATCGTCATTCCTCAATACAATCTCCATTTTCTAATGTCGCTCACGCAATCTTGGTAGAGTACTTCAGCTGTGATTATTAGCAGGTCATAGGGACACTGCAAGTCCTGCAGGCCTACTGCCACTACTCAGGTCACAAACTGAACCGTTGGTACTCCTACGTGACCCTGCAACTGGCAAATGGTAACCAATCAAAAATTTAACAAAAAACCATAATACAATTTCAGAAAAAGCAAGAGAGAGAAGGAAAAGCAAAAGTCAAATGCAAAGAAGTAATAGTAGGAAGAGACATAGGTTGGGAGGTGGGTACAGATGTCAATTGGGTAGCAACAAAAACAATCCCACCCATAAAAGACAATGTCATTTTAGAATAACACTAGAAAACACGTTTGTGAACATATAGACCACGGGCGGACGTAGTGACCCTTATTACGAATGAAATCATAATTTTCCACAATCCTAAACAGAAGGCAAATCCTAGAATTATCTAATAACATCCTATATAGCTTCCTATGCATTTCAGTAATCTATTATATGTTCAAGTGAAACAGTGGCGTTCCTGATCAATGCTCTCAGATGAAAAAAGGGATACACTTCCACAGAGAGACTTCATTCTGCTTTTACTAAACAGAATAGTACTTTAAAACAAATGCCAGCAAAGCAGCAAAAATTAGTTTCCAAACTCCAATTGTATGCAAGCTCACAGAAAATACCCAGAGTCCGTCAAAGCCTCTCCTGGCAGGCTTCTATTATCCATCAAATCCGCTTCCAGTGTCTTCTTCGCGTTGGGCCTCTTGATCCAGGCCTTTTCATGCTCAGTAGGAGTGCCCTCCTGGAACACCCACAGTTCATTCAAAGTCTCAATGTCTTAAAACAAATGCACCAGTGTCTCTTCTCTGTGACACCTCAGGAAATGTGCTCTTCATTGATCAAGGGCACAAAACATCTTGTGCAGAAACAAGCACCACTGAGAATCAACCTCTCAAGATCAGTAGCTCCTTTCAGACTCCAACACTCATCATTTAGTGTCAGAGGACGATCAAGCTGCTCTTTTCATGGGCACCGGAATGTAGTGCCTTTTCCAAACTTGGATTCTCAGGTGCACTGCCTTTCTGCTGGAGCAAAGGGAAAAGAGGTGTGTGTGGGGAAAGGCCAAAAACTCAGGCCAAGGGGGTCAGGGGACCGCGCGCTGCCAGAGGTTCAAGCACATGACAGTTTGAACAAGTTGAACAAAGTGGATGACAGTCCTGCCATCAAAAGCAGGGATCCTTCGCATCTTTGCACTGAACTTCTGAGGCAAAACAGAAAATCAGCTCCTTTTTTCTTTTCTTTTCACAACGCCTTCTGATGAAACAAATGGCTTGCTTAGGAGGTACCACTGGAGGCACGCTGATGATCGCTGTCCATGCTGATGACCGCTGCCCACGCTGCTGATTGCTGTTCACGCTGCTGATTGCTGTTCACGCTGCTGATTGCTGTCAGGAATTGCAAGGCCAAGAAGTCTGTAGTCGTCTGCCATGTTTACTGATGGGGACCAGGCTTTTTTTTTGATTACCGGTCTGCAGGGTAACATTCTTCCTTTTTGACTCTGGAAGATTCCCGCAGAACCTAGTGATATAGGAAGTGTAACACAATTGTTAGTTTCCTTCAAGTCAGATATAAAAACAGTTCATGGGTTGGCTTTTTGACAAGAGGGCTGCAAGCAAGTGGCCTGCAATCTGCAAAGGAGTGGCAATTCGTCATGGGAACCTAAATGGATGCCCTCACACAGTGGCATTATCTAATGGGATACATTATTTAATGGGGTAAATACATATTCTCCTTAATGATGAAGCCTAGGTGTTCCTAAACTCCTTATCTAGAACATCTCAAATAGAGAAATGACATAATACACATTATCAAGGACATGAAGAAGTCCCTTCTTTAAACAATGTGCATCAAATGCGCTATGTAATACAAAGGCTAATGATCAACTGTGCAGGAAAGAGGACAAGAACTAGAGAGTCCTGGTATCTGCATGATTAGAACACATCTTATAAAAAGAATTTGAAACAGCAGAAACAAAAGGGAACTGAAAAATTAAAAATAGACATAAAAATATGCCGTACTAAAAAGAATGTAAACTTGAGATATCTCCTATTGAGATGGAAAATCTCCTATTGAGATGGAAAACTTGTATTGGGTCAATTAACCAGGCTATCACTATCCTGACAGTCAGTCTGAAAAAGACATTTGAAGTGGGCCTAAAGAAAATTCTTGAAAACCAGTCTGATCAATCAAAAGGGAATGTATGTGGCATAAGGGGGGTTCCTACTACATCACTGCAGTCTAGAAGTGTGAACATGAACAATACACCCATAATAATAAATGGGTTGACTGGTGAAAGGAAGATGGAGAAGGGAAAATGGAAGTAGAACACAACAAAAATCTTCAATAACTAAACATGATGCAACATTGGTCAGGTAAAAAGCAAAAAGAAAAATCTATAGGAAGGACAAGAGTTTGCTTGGGTGGCCTAAGGCATGTGACACAGCACCAAGAGCACAGGGATACATGAAAGACCAATGTTACACCAATTTAACTCTACCGCTGACAATCTATACCCTACACGGTAATTCTAACTAATGTTCAGTTGTCTCTTCAGGGAAAAAAATGAATCCATAGGCTTATTCAGGAATCAAAAAGTGCGATCAAAAAAATGCGATATCGAAATTAGGCCACCTTTAGTCACGGATCTATAATTCCATCCTTAGGCCCAATCAAGGATACATAAATGCAGAGCTGCCTGTCCTTAATGAAAAAGGCAGTAAGTGACTAAGAACGGATAGCACACTTTAATCCAGTATATCATTTTAGTTTTCTTAAAAAAATCATTACAGCCAAATTTAGGCATGCACTGGAAAAACTGCTGCCTTACTCGCTCACAGTATGAGGTCCATATCTGTGAAATTTATCTTAATACAATATTCATCCAATTTATTGTGAAACAATGCATATCGTCATATGCGTTCCTTCACAACACAGGGGAACTTGTAATTCAAAGTAGCACCATAGAACAGAACATACACACAAAACATTAAAAAAATACACATATCAAGTATACTATAAACCTGCAGCCCAATCTCAATTGTCAAGTATTCCCTTCTTTTGACAGCAGGGCATCAGGTAATTGATACTCTGCTGTAAAATATAATGTCGCTGTGTCAAATAACGCGTTTCAGTGGATCAAATGTATAAATGAAACATAAACACACACATTTTTTCTTGAAGAAATTACGCAAAAAAAACATTTCTCTTCAACCAGCCAACTCACGTGTCTTGTGAATTAATCCATGAATTATCTGTAGGAAGAAGCAGAAAAGATACACAACACACACATTTCTCATAATACAACATCAATTATAACCCTTTTTATCAGACTACAAAACATGACACAACGTGACATACAAAAACTTTTCATTACTTACCTGTAACCTTTTTTTTCATGTACCTTGCAAAAACGCCCATTCTCACTCAGGCCTAAGGCCTTTAAGTTGCAGAATTTTGGGGAAGAGTTTCTACTTATTGCTTATCTAAAACTCAATGAAACACTTCGTTTTTCTTTTTGTCAAATAAACTTAACTAAAAAAAATTAGTTCCTAGCATTGAGACACACATATACCAGTTCTACAGATCATTTAGCAGAATGTCTATTTTTTTCAAAGAAATCACTTTTGCATTTGCCCTTTTTAAATCATGTTCCCTCATTTTACACAGTGCTTAATTTGTAAGACATGAAATGCAGGTGCTTATTTGTTTATTATCTCAGATGTGCGCTTTTAACGCAGATGTAATGTGAATGCGGCAAATGAGAACAAGCCAGCCTGCAATGAATGAAGGTTACACATTTAAATCATATACAATCAACTACATCTCATATAAAGCGCTTGTGTGCAGCATTTTGAAAGCAACTGGGAGCTATGCAAACCACGTGTGGGCTCTGCAATCCTTCAGGGTATTGACAAATGAGGCTGCAGTTTTACAAATTAAATAGTGTTCCTTTTATTATTATTAGCGGGATGCAATGCTGTGTCAGCCCTGCCGTATTTCTAATTTGAGACAAATGTGTTGATGACATAATTTACCGAACAACAGGCGTTTTGTGGGAACATGCTGGAGCTATTATTTATTCTTTGGCTAAAATGCAATCATCATTTGCTGTACATGTGCCCTGCATCCTTTGCTCATTTTAGTTCCCAAAAACAAAAATCCCATCCCAGCTAATGTCAGATTTGTAACGCTCTAAGAAGATACTTTTAAATTATGAACATGAGCAGGAATTAAATTTATCGGAGCAAGTCAGGCTATTCAAGTGACCTCAGGTCAGGACCGTGGCAGGGGCAGGGATTTAAATACAAAGACGCAGCTGAAGTTAGCATCAGATGCATGTTTAACCATGTCATGCTGCATTCCACAGGCGAGGCCCTAATTAAAAGGTCACAAATGTCAACAAGACAGCCTTAAAAGATAACATCTCAGCCGCTACTGCTGGAACACGTTATACAGGTTCTGCCAGTCCCCTGCTCGTGGTAACTGAAGCTGACAAGGCCAGTAGGTTTAACCATTTCCACATAACCTGCAATATTTCACTATATTTAAAACAATTTCTATGACACATTGCCTCGCTGAATCCTAAGAAGGCACAACCTGCAAATATATATATTAAGATAAATGTATGTATTTTACTGAAGAGACACTTTAAAAAGGGGCCCTGAAACCATTTAAAACAGTCTATTTATGTGAAAATCGACTTTTGTATTCTGGATACTAAGAAAAAATATTCTATACTTTTATTGCATAATGGGTATTACTAGAATGTCTAATACCTGATTTATGAGTCATACTTTTGAAAATACTAAGTTATACCTCATAGAAATGAGCTTGTTTGCGCCTAGGGTAAGGGAAATTGCGCACAGACGTTTTTGGTCATTTTCGTGGTACAACATAACTTAAATGAAACATTTTAATGCTAGGGGGTCATAGTATGAGTGTTAAGCTTCACAAATATTAAAAAACGATTTTTGTAGCACTTTGTTTTTAATAATTATTTTTCATAATTAATAATTATTTTCTCCTAATGAAGCCTAATTATTGCTATTTGTGACTGTTCTACATATAAAATGCTCACTACATCCCTTGCCTATTATTTAGATACATATTAACACACAAGCCTAAGCGCAGCTGCCTAACTGGGAATGCGTGAGATTACTGCGCCACATTTAGAAAGGACTGTTTGCAAAATTCCACCACCCGTGTTTAACTAGAGAGGTGCTGGCTGAATGAATCATTCTTATTAGATATACTGCAGCTGAAAAGACTTGGCTGTGAACATCTAACACCGTGCGTCTAAAGAACAGACAATTTCGTTTTTTCATCATTTTTTTCTTTGGAGCCTTATTTACATCTATTGAACGTGACCCATACACATACATACATTGAGCTCATTCCAGACACAAAACAGAAGGGGGGGTCAAACACTCAGGACACACAAAACAGCGCGCTCTAACCATTTCTTGTAAATTGCGCCGTCGCAATTTACAACAAAACCCACAAACAACATAGACATTTAAACACACATTTTAACCCATAGGTCAACACTTAGGACAGGAACAAGGAACAGCCTACAGACTGTGTTAAAAAATAACCTGCCAATACTAGTTGTAAACCATATTTACAACAAAAACGTTTTAGTTCCTATTTTTCTTGTTTTTTTTTAATTCTTCAACAGATTTCCAGAAGGCTGCAAAAGGGACAGCCTCACAGACCTTTTAGAGAGAGCTCATAAATTGGAGTTCCAACCGGAGGTATCAGACGCGAATCCTCCAACCGGGAATCCTTTGTTGCAACCTAGTCAATACTAATACAAAATACCGCGACCAGGCATCTGCGCTCACTAGTCGGGTTTCAAACTTCATGGGGCTATCTCCAACGATATACACGCAAATGTACGTGACCCACGGTTTTTGAATACTGCAGTGTTCAAATAAAACTAAGGAACCAATACTGAGGAAGATTATCCAACGATAATCTGAACCACAGCAACCAAAGGCCTACCAAATGAACCAAATGTACCGGTACCCAAACCAAAGCGTCACATTTCTGCGACCAATAAATAACTAAGGACTGCGTCACATTTCTGTGACCAATAAATAACCAAGGACTGCGTCACATTTCCGTGACCAATAAATACTGGGAGCGACCCATTTTTATTCTTCAACTAAAACAGATGGAGAAAATATCTCTTCAACTGCCTATACAAATTGCAATTTGCATATACACAAATATTTGTCCAAATTATAACTGTCAATTCCCCACTGCACTAACAGTCTGTTAAAAAATACTTACAGCAAAAAAAAGAATGGGTTCCTTAGTCAGGAGTGGCATCTTTAGGAGAGCTTTAAGTCAGAAAAATCAAAAAAAACATACTGGGCCACAGAGACAGATAATCCCCCAAAAAACCCTGTGCCCAGAGTACCTCTTTTTGGTAGAATTCTGTCTTGTCTTCCCCAGCAGTTTTTCCATCCTTTGACAAAATACTCCTGTAGATAACCACTCCATGATAAGGCCCCACGTTGGGCGCCAACTGAAGAAAAGTGGAAAATGACTCACTCTCCCCACCATGGATCTATCCAGCAGTTTGCAAAATAAAGCAAGAAAGGAGTTGACAGCCAATCTGTAAAATTAAAAGACATCTTTATTATAATTAATTATGAGGCTTCGTCGTCCAACCGTAGTTTTACAATTGAAAGAGGGAGCCTACCTGAGCTTTCTCAGGCAGGCCTTTTATACAAAAAGTTTGGCCCTAGGCTCACATTCTTGCTGTGAAACACATCATTGTAGGTCGCTCCCATGGTACCATAACAAAGCAGGCTATAATTATGAATTCCATTCTACTTGCCCAAACTGACCAACCCATCTTCCATCATGAACATATGTCAAACTTCACATATTTTCCTGTGCAGTCCGGAGAAGCTCACAATAGAACTGGTTTCCTCCCCATCATATAAACAGTCACCTCCCCATTGTAAAAGCCCAGAAGCAGAGAAACAGAGCCAGGTGTGGAAGATAGAAATGTAGGATAAGGGATGCTTGTGGGTCATAAACAGGCATGGCTACTGTATTCGGCCTTCTAATCTTGCTCAGGCCAATGTACACAACAAGTTGCTCAGATCTTTAATATAGATTGACTAGAGGGCATGGACTGGTTTGGTGAGGCCAACATCACGTAGGCAGATTCAGCCTGTTCAGGTCATGGAGAAGTCAGAGAAAGGTGGACGTGTCCTTTGGATCAATATTCAGCCTTTAATCAATTGACTATATGAGGGCAAGACACAAGATGGATGCCGTGGGCTCAGGACAAGAACAGTGATTTAAGGGTGATAGCATCACTCGATTGTGACGCAAATACACAGGCATAATGTCCTGATCATTACCGGTCTATTGATACCAAATTCGTCGTGGTATGATGATATTTTCTGCACGAGTGTTTAGGCCTTGGTACACCATTATGGCGGGGTCTGGAATTTTCAGAACCACAGCTGGGGCTTCTCAATCCCCAATGCACAACTTCGAGGGTGCCTCAGAAGTTGCACGGAAATAAATTTGCTGGCTTTCCAAGATGGCTGGTCCCATGTCTCGCGTTGCCTCCACAGGTCTCAGTTTTGCTGTGGCTGTGGATCGGGCTGAAGGAAGTCTGGAAGTTTGGGTCACTATAGCCTGTCTGGGGTGGTGCTAGCACCTCCCAAGACAGGAAACCTATTGTCCAAGCCTCCCTTTGCTGGAAGGGCTCCCAGAAGCAGGAGGTCAGACTTGTGTCTGTGGCAGCAGCATCCATTTTGTGATGCCGAGGCTCTGGTTAACTTTAACCGGGATTAGTAGGAACAACATGTCTTTTCCCTCTAGAAGGGTGGAATTCTACCACCGTCACCAGAACTGGCGAGGGGGTAGTATTCCAAAGCGTATGACACCTTTTACGGCATTTTTTCATAAAGCCAAACCAGAGTTAACATTTAACCGCGAGGTTTATAATGCACTTAAGAGTATATGGTATGGCTATATCCTAGAACAGCTATAAGGACATGGTTCCGAAAGCTGCAGACAGGCTCAGCTCATGCTACAGCCTCATCTCCCATAAAACCAAGCACTCTGCCTCCAGGATTGTTAAGGCCTGCCATAGGAGTGACCTATAGGTTATTTACTTAGCAGAATGTAGGTCACATTTTAAAGCCATTTGAAACTGCAAAATATAACTGATTCTTTTTTAATTGCCAGAGTAGATATGATAGGGGCATTTTAGGTTATTTTCACCTATGGGGAACCCTTGCACGAAGGAACTTACCGGGTGCTGTTGCTGCATAGAACGCCATTTCGCCATTCTGCCCCTGCTAGCCAGCTGGCCTCCCCGTATCCCTGGAGGGATTGACTGCCCCGCCGCGTGGTAACAGCTTGCAGCACCCGCTTCGCGGGTGCCGCTGCGCGGCGTGAGGCGTGGGGTTGAGGCCGGCGGACTGCAAACAGCCGCGGAAGGAGGAAGGAGGAGGAGGTAACATCTGAGCCAACTGAGGGCACGAGCTGCAGGGACTCTCAAGACCAGGAGTCCCTGCGCTGCACAGGTGTGCACGGCCGCGCCCCCAGCAAGACACGCCCCCCGGCCGACCAGTAAAGAAAAGAAGGAAGCCTTGCAATAGTAAGCGGGAACCCTTGCACGAAGGAACTTACCGGGTGCTGTTGCTGCATAGAATGCCATTTCGGAATTCTGCCCCTGCTAGCCAGCTGGCCTCCCCGTATCCCTGGAGGGATTGACCGCCCCGCCGCGTGGTAACAGCTTGCAGCACCCGGTTCGCGGGTGCCGCTGCGCGGCGTGAAGCGTGGGGTTGTGGCCGGCGGACTGCGAACAGCCGCGGAAGGAGGAAGGAGGAGGAGGTAACATCTGAGCCAACTGAGGGCAAGAGCTGCAGGGACTCTCAAGACCAGGAGTCCCTGCGCTGCACAGGTGTGCACGGCCGGGCCCCCAGCAAGACACGCCCCCCGGCCGCAACGCTCGGTATAAAAACAACGGGCAGGCGCTGGGCCACAAACCCTGGTCGGATTCCCCTAGCTCCTTTGATCTACCACTGTTAGGAAACACTGGTTATGAACTGTAGGGAAACTAGAAGTATGGCTGCCGCAGGAGCTAAAAAACTTACTGGAACTCTGGATGATTTTATCACCCGCACCCATGCATTAATTGATGAGGGAATAATACTCATGGATAGGAGAGTTTCCCAAGACCTGGCCATGGCCAAGCGTTCCTCACTGGGCCTCATCGCCCAAGCACAGACGCCTATTACCGATTCTCGGTATCCAGGCCTTGGTACACAGCACCGGGGTGACCGGGGACCCGGATGTTTTAAACACCCAACAGGACCTGGAGGCCTCTCCTAACCTTAACCTCTTAACAGAGAGTGGAGCGCAACAAAGTGAGTCAAACTCCCCTAACACGACAACCGCTATAAATGAAAGAGGCCGGATAGAAGGGGCAATCCCTAAACAAAAACGAAAGGTTAATAAACCGTCCATTCCTAAAGGGAAGAAGGCGCAAATTGCCCCTAACGACCAAAAGGTTACTTCCGATCCCTCTATTATGGACAATCCTTTAGTAGTTTTATCCATTCCCACAGGGGGTTTGCAATCCACCAAGAATGGCCTACCCTTGAGCCTACCAGACGATACTATTATCGACCAAAATCTGGAGGAAATTCTGGAGTTGAGTGGGGAAGTTGGTAACCCAGCAATATCATCACAGGAAGGGAATGGTTTAAGCACAGACAATACTACTATTCTTAATATGCTAAAAGCACTGCTTGAACCTATAGAGGGTAGGTTACGCTGCCTGGAAACTATTCTAAAGAACATACATAAGGAAATAAGCGCTCCCAGTTTCACCTTGAATAACAAGACAGCCCAGGTCACCAACCCATCCAAAATGGCCAACAAGCCATCTGTGGTTGATAACAGAGCTCTGGAGATCAAAAGTGCTGCCCCCAAGAAATCAGGTAACACCCCAAAACAGGACGGCTCTAAAACTAAGACCTCTGTAACTGACCAAACTCAGAAAACAACAAAAATTAACACAACTCTACAGGCCACATCGAGCGATGGCATATCACAGTCCTTAAATCTTGATGCACCCGCCAGAGCCAAGGGCACGACTCGTAGAAACATCCATCTTCCCCCTGATGCTTGTCCCTACGTGGTTATTCTTACCGGAGTTATTGAAACTTCTCCATCAGAAGTAGAATCGTATCAGGCTCTAAAAAACAAAGTATGCCACTGGCTATCCAAAAACTGGTAAACAGACATAATATCGAGTCCAAAATATCGATTGGACAAAATATCGAGTAAAAAATATAGACTGGACAAAATATAGACTAGACAAAATATAGACAACAAAAATATCGACTAATATCGACTAGAATAGCCAAAATATCGAATTAAAAATATAGACTAGACATAATATAGACTAGAAAAAATATAGACAACAAAAATATCGAAAATAAGGTAAGTTATTAATATTTAATAATATTTGAGTAATATAAATCTGTAGCGGGTTGTGGGTTTATAGGGGAATAGGGTGGGAAGTAATTTTATTTATTTATTTATTTTTTAAATTTGTATGGCGCTACAGCTACCCAAAAAGGGTTTCCCGGCGCCTGAGTCATTTGATCAGATAGAAGGAAAGTTGCCAAATTGTAGTATTACTGCAGTTGTTTCTGGAACAGCCAGGTTTTTACATATTTCCGGAATTTCGTATAGCTCTCTTCTTTCCGGATCTGAGGGGGAAGTGAGTTCCATAGAGTGGGCCCTCTCACAGCAAAAGAACGCCCTCCCGTTTTTTGGAGTTTAAATCTAGGAATAGCAAAATTTGCTGCTGTTAGAGATCGGAGATTTCTTGTTGGAAGGTAGGGACAAGCCAGGGTTTGTAGGTAGGCGGGTGCAGTTCTGGTTTTAATTTTAAACATATATGTCAGGGTTTTAAAGCTGATCCGATGTTCTATCCTGAGCCAATGTAGGTCATTCAGATGTTTAGATATTCTCTCAAACTTTGGGATCTGACACAGGAGTCGTGCAGCCGCGTTTTGGATCATTTGGAGTCGTTTTATCACTGCAAGATTTGAGCCCAAGTAAAGAATGTTACCGTAGTCAATGCGTGATGTTATTAGTGCATTGACTACGGTCTTTTGGGTGTTTTGGGGCAACATCCAAATAATTTTCTTTAGCCATTTTATTATGGTGAAGCAGAGGCCAGCGACTTTATTTGCCTGCTGCTTCATCGACAAAGTATTGTCGATAATGACTCCTAGGTTCCTTACTTGAGTGGCTGGGATGGGAAGATTACCCATCTCTGCTGGCCAGTGTAAGGGGCTCCAGAGCTCTTTATTTCTTCCAAGAAGAAGAACCTCCGTTTTATCCCCGTTTAGCTTCAACTGGTTAGTTGACATCCAGTTGAAGATTTCCTGAAGACCATTTTTCAGAACAGAGGGGGTTGAGGGGTTTGAGTCAGATAGGGAAAAAATGATCTGCGAGTCGTCAGCGTATGACATTAACGCGAGGCCCACGCTGTCGGCTAAATCGGCCAGTGGTCGCAGATATAAATTAAAAAGCAGCGGGCTCAAGATGGAGCCCTGTGGAACTCCATGGGGGGTGAGGAACGTGTCCGAGCATGCAATGCTGGATTTGATCTGGAAAGATCTATTGGTTAGAAAAGACTTTATCCACTGAAGGGCCTCATTTCGAATGCCAATTCTCTCTAGTGTAGTCAAGAGAGTTTTATGTGAAATGGTATCAAACGCCGCACTCAAATCTAAAAGAATGAGTGCGACAGTTTGACCCTTATCCAGGAGCTTTCGAATTTTTTCGGTCACACCCAGTAAAGCGGTCTCCGTTGAGTGTCCTGTACGGAAACCTGATTGCGATGGGTGGAGGAGGTTGTTATTCTGCGTGAAGGAAGTGAGGGCGGCATGGATATGTCTCTCCATTAGTTTAGAAAAGGCAGGAAGTAATGATATAGGCCGATAGTTTGATAGGACCGTAGGGTCGGCTGAAGGTTTTTTCAGTAATGGGGTTACAATGGCGTGTTTCCAGCTTGCCGGGACAGTGGAAGTTAAAAGAGAGGAATTTAGCATGTTTGCAATAGTAATTAAGGGAGCGTTGTCAAGTTGTTTCAGGAAACGAACTGGGAGGGGATCGCAGGGAGAGCCTGACGAAATAGATTTCAAAGATATTTTTAGGGAGTCCAGAGTTATGGGGGGCCATCTCTCAAGGGAGTTTGTTTCTTCCGGGGTTCTTAAGATATGCTGCTCAGTAGCATTAACCTGGGGACTAGTAGTAAAGTTTGAGACAATAATTTCAATTTTGTCATTGAAGAATGTCGCCAGGTCTTGACATTGTTTTTTTGTTAACGGATGGGCAGTGGCCGATGTTTGGGCACCTGCTAGATCCTTTACTATATTAAATAAGGTCTTTGTTTTGTTTGTGGCATTGTTGACGGTATTAGCCACATAAAGGGCTCTAGCTCTCCTGCAGGATGTATGGTACACATTCCTTGCGTTATTGTATTTTATTTTGTTTTCGTGTTTGTAGTCTTTGCGCCAGTTCCTTTCTAAAACTTTGCATTTGGATTTCTCAGCTTTGAGTAGTTCATTAAACCAAGGGGCAGGGGGGCGGTGGAAATTTCTCTTTGCCTCCGTTAAAGGAAGGCATTGGATTGTTGCTGTTTCTAGCCACTGGTTAGTAGTTTTCGCAATATTTTCCATATTTTGGTCGTAGGAGGGGGCGCTATTTATAAGTGCGTTGTTCAGTCTACTCATATCTAATAGTTTCCAATTTCTCATGGATTGCGCAGGCCAGATGCGACTCCTGGGAGGAGCTGGTCTGGCTAGGCTAAAACTTACAAGGTGATGATCTGACCAGCATACAGGGCTGGTTTGAGTCCATTGTAGGTCAGGGGTATTAGAAAAAATAGGGTCCAATAGGTGACCTGCTTTGTGTGTAGAACCAGTATTGAGCAGAGTTAAATTTAAAGCAGTGAAATCTTCTATAAGATTACAACAGGCCACATTTGTTTGGTCCTCAAGGTGCAGGTTTAGGTCCCCTAAAAGTGTGAAATTTTTAGAATTTAACAGCAATGGGGCAATGTGGTTTGCTAAGTTGACTGTCCAGGAGTTAGCATTCCCTGGTGGTCTGTATATAAGAAGACCGGACAGAGTAAAATTCGGGTTGAGGGTAATTTGGAAGGAGGCGGCTTCACAGTCTGGGATATTGGCTGGGAGCAAGTTGCAAATAAATTCTTTGAGATATATGATTGCAATCCCTCCACCCACTTGGCCTTGTCTATCTTGTCGTGCAATAGCATAGTTATCAGGGAGAGCCATAGCTACATCTGGTCCGGAGCTCTCGTGTAGCCAGGTTTCTGTTAGGAAGAGGGCACTTGGGGCGTCATCTTGTAAAAGGGTGAAGATGTCTAATTTGTGCTGAGGTAGGGATCTGCAATTAACGCTAAGGAAGGAGTAGTTGAGGTGACTGCGATTTGGGCGTTTAGTTGTAGTTTGGGAAGTAGGTATTGGGTCCGAATAGGGTTGGATATTTGTAAGTTCTAATTTGCAGTTATTACAATATGTGTCCCCAAGTGGCGAGAGGCCAATACAGTCGTGATGTAATTTAGGGCGCAGCGCTTTTAATTGCATGGTGGTCATACCTGCGGCACGAGGGATGTAGGATGTCATGCCCCATGTCCCGTCCTGTCCCGGACGGGCCCAGACGGGCATGTCTTAGGCTAGTCTTTGGCGCGGGTGCTGCGCGTGTTCGCTGCGCGTCACACAGTGGGACAGATTTTTGTAGAGGACGTGCTTTAGTTCAGCTCCGCCTCTCCAAAGTTAGTTTGCCCAATCAGTGCCTGCCCCAGCCAGTAGGCAGGAAGAGGGTACCGCCTTGTGTCTTTCCCACAACAATCCTAGCGTTTGCTGAGGTTCAGGGTTCCAGGGGACATACGTTTTCCCAAGTAAGTTACACAAATTACATCACAGCGTGCAGTTATTAAAATCAACTCGGCGCAGTGAGGAAAATAAAAATGTGGCGCTCGAACAGCGTTCGTTTTCAGCGCTTTGAACACAGTTTTTAAAAGTGCAAGTACAGCGGCGTTACTAGCATTCAGTCACGCAGCTAAATTATGGCAGGAGTTTTTAGTTTCTTTCAGCATAGCATAGCCTTCTATCGATCGTAGTCATCAGGTGCAAAGTGAAACATCAAGGGCTTTTGTAGAGGACGTGCTTTAGTTCAGCTCCGCCTCTCCAAAGTTAGTTTGCCCAATCAGTGCCTGCCCCAGCCAGTAGGCAGGAAGAGGGTACCGCCCTGTGTCTTTCCCACAACAATCCTAGCGTTTGCTGAGGTTCAGGGTTCCAGGGGACATACGTTTTCCCAAGTAAGTTACACAAATTACATCACAGCGTGCAGTTATTAAAATCAACTCGGCGCAGTGAGGAAAATAAAAATGTGGCGCTCGAACAGCGTTCGTTTTCAGCGCTTTGAACACAGTTTTTAAAAGTGCAAGTACAGCGGCGTTACTAGCATTCAGTCACGCAGCTAAATTATGGCAGGAGTTTTTAGTTTCTTTCAGCATAGCATAGCCTTCTATCGATCGTAGTCATCAGGTGCAAAGTGAAACATCAAGGGCTTTTGTAGAGGACGTGCTTTAGTTCAGCTCCGCCTCTCCAAAGTTAGTTTGCCCAATCAGTGCCTGCCCCAGCCAGTAGGCAGGAAGAGGGTACCGCCCTGTGTCTTTCCCACAACAATCCTAGCGTTTGCTGAGGTTCAGGGTTCCAGGGGACATACGTTTTCCCAAGTAAGTTACACAAATTACATCACAGCGTGCAGTTATTAAAATCAACTCGGCGCAGTGAGGAAAATAAAAATGTGGCGCTCGAACAGCGTTCGTTTTCAGCGCTTTGAACACAGTTTTTAAAAGTGCAAGTACAGCGGCGTTACTAGCATTCAGTCACGCAGCTAAATTATGGCAGGAGTTTTTAGTTTCTTTCAGCATAGCATAGCCTTCTATCGATCGTAGTCATCAGGTGCAAAGTGAAACATCAAGGGCTTTTGTAGAGGACGTGCTTTAGTTCAGCTCCGCCTCTCCAAAGTTAGTTTGCCCAATCAGTGCCTGCCCCAGCCAGTAGGCAGGAAGAGGGTACCGCCCTGTGTCTTTCCCACAACAATCCTAGCGTTTGCTGAGGTTCAGGGTTCCAGGGGACATACGTTTTCCCAAGTAAGTTACACAAATTACATCACAGCGTGCAGTTATTAAAATCAACTCGGCGCAGTGAGGAAAATAAAAATGTGGCGCTCGAACAGCGTTCGTTTTCAGCGCTTTGAACACAGTTTTTAAAAGTGCAAGTACAGCGGCGTTACTAGCATTCAGTCACGCAGCTAAATTATGGCAGGAGTTTTTAGTTTCTTTCAGCATAGCATAGCCTTCTATCGATCGTAGTCATCAATTTAATTATAAATAATTAATTATGTATATTTAATGTAATTGTTACTTAAATAATAATTGGTAATTAATTAAAATATAATAGGTAATTAATAAAAAATGATTAATTTATAAATAATTAATTTTTAGTAATTTATTTTCTGTAGCGGGTTGTGTGTTTATAGGGGAATAGGGTGGGAAGTAATTTAATTATAATTAATTAATTATGTAAATTTAATGTAATTGTTAATTAAATAATAATTGGTAAATAATTAAAATATAATTGGTAATTAATTTAAAATAAATAATTGATAAATAATTAATTTTTTAAAATTTATTTTCTGTAGCGGGTTGTGTGTTTATAGGGTTCAGGGTCAGTTTTCAGTTTTTGGGTAAAGGGGTATTTTTAGGGTTCAGGGTCAGTTTTCAGTTTTTGGGTAAAGGGGTATTTTTAGGGTTCAGGGTCAGTTTTCAGTTTTTGGGTAAAGGGGTATTTTTAGGGTTCAAGGTCAGTTTTCAGTTTTTGGGTAAAGGGGTATTTTTAGGGTTCAGGGTCAGTTTTCAGTTTTTGGGTAAAGGGGTATTTTTAGGGTTCAGGGTCAGTTTTCAGTTTTTGGGTAAAGGGGTATTTTTAGGGTTCAGGGTCAGTTTTGGATTTTTTGGTAAAGGGGTATTTTTAGGGTTCAGGGTCAGTTTTGGGTTTTTGGGGTACAGGGATATTTTTAGGGTTCAGGGTCAGTTTATGGTTTTTGGGGTACAGGCGTACGCTTTCTCTACTGTAGCACCCACTGGAGTGGGAATAGTAATTTTTACCCCTACGCTATCCAACGATCTCTGTAATGTTTAACAGAAGTAAGCTCTCACAACTACATGTGTGTACATCAAAAAAGGTACAATGACCATAAGTAGGAAAGAAACGCAGAAGCAGGTTCTTTGGTGTAAATCTTCTTGTCACAGCAAGATGTTTAATTTTCTCCAGACTTTGAGAGTAATATCAATCGCCGACACGTGTTTCGTCGTGTACGGTTGAGTCAACACGACTCTTCAGGGCTTTCACTCCAATTCCAATGTGTGGTTGGAGTAAGTCTGGGTCTTTCGTGTACGAGAGACGACCGCCGGGAACCAACAGAGGAGGGATTGCCTACAGCGGAACACCACCGCAGAGGGTACGTACTCGTTTCCTTTCTTGGCGCCACAAAAGAATCCCCTCCCGGCTTCCCGCCTTACAGCTTAGCGAGACACAGCTTGAAACTGAGCTTTTAAAGACCCAGACTTACTCCAACCACACATTGGAATTGGAGTGAAAGCCCTGAAGAGTCGTGTTGACTCAACCGTACACGACGAAACACGTGTCGGCGATTGATATTACTCTCAAAGTCTGGAGAAAATTAAACATCTTGCTGTGACAAGAAGATTTACACCAAAGAACCTGCTTCTGCGTTTCTTTCCTACTTATGGTCATTGTACCTTTTTTGATGTACACACATGTAGTTGCGAGAGCTTACTTCTGTTAAATTTGCCTAGTCTTTTGACTTATTTGGACGGTTAAGGGTGTTTTTCCGTCTGCTCTTTACGCACTACACAACGACACTCTTGCTCCTTACACACCTTGTAACGTTTTAACCCAGGCAGTGCGCCCCTACAGTCCTAATCTTCTAAAAACCCCTTTGCACAGTATTCCTGATCTCTGTAATGTAGCACCCACTGGAGTGGTTACATTAAATTTAAACCTTTTGCTATGCCACGGTAAATATATTCTATATGTTTTATTAATAACATGTATTTATATATATATGTATTATTATTATTAATTTTTAAATGTACATTAATTATGTAATAATGTTACATTTATTTAATAATTTTAACAATGTTTATATTAAATATATGTAATATTATAATAGTTTTAACTTATTTTAAAGACATAAAAAAATCGATATTTTGACAGTCTATATTTTTTACACTCGATATTTTAAAGTCGATATTTTTGTACTTACCTTAGTGAAGATAGAAAGTCGATATTATGTCCCTCGATATTTTGTCATCGATATTTTGGGAACTCGATATTTTGGTAGTAGATATTATTTCAGTGATCCCCAAAAACTATCCCCTCCCGCCAAACATACCGAGCAACATTCTAATGGTAGAAAGAACTCCGTGGGTGGGAGGTAATAGAAAAAACCTTCTAGGGGACTGCGTAGTGGTCACCTTCGAGAACACGGAGGCTGTAGACTTCATATGCAACAGTGGACCCCCTAGATATCAGGAAAGCACTGTGACTGCTAGACCTCTTTCCTACTTCTATCTACCAGAAAATCAAGTTGATAACCGTTGGAGTTGGCTAAAGGGACCACACGATTCCAAACCTAGACAGAGACCCACCCCCCCATGGGAAAGACAACCCCATGGATGGGAGGAGGGGGGGATGCGGAATGGAACCTGGTAAGGAGAAGAAGAGGTAGACCGCGTCAAGGCGGTCCCTTCGTTGGCCCACATCATATCCAACCTCACTATTACCACCAGTTTGTAAATGGGCTAGACAATCCTTTCCATTTTCCAATGGCCAATCGCTTTGAATGCCTGTCAACCACAGATTGGGTTGACTGACAAACACAGGACCACCCAACCGGACGGAGCCACCAGATCACTCCTATTCAACCAAGAAGGGTTTCCACTATGATGGATCTGTAAAAATTAAATTTATCTCCAACGCACGATAAAGGCCCTGCTGCTGGCGAGATCCGGGGAACGCATACCCCGCCTAACCATGATTTACCATATTGCAAAATTCTTACCTGGAACGTGGCGGGTCTATCTGCAAAGGCCTCAGACCCCATATGGCAAGGGTTCGTAAAACAACACGATATCCTGGCACTCCAAGAAACATGGGATACTACTAAGAGCTTTTCACTGGATGGTTTCTGTAGTTTTTCTACCCCAGCAATTTCGGGAGTAAGAGGGAGAGCCAAGGGTGGCCTACTTACATTGTGCTCTCTGAATTTGGTGGGGGTTTTCAAAAAACTAGATTCCGCATCCACGAACACGTTAGTTGTGGAGTGGACTTTACCGGATTCATATATTTTTCTGCTTATTAATTTTTACAATTCCAAAGAGGTTTCCTGCGTGAATGAGCATCTGACCTCCCTGTCAGACTTTCTGTCAGTTTATAGACAAGACTGCATTTCCGTCCCAGAGATGGTTATCCTGGGTGATTTTAACATTCACCCCTGCGAGGGGGACTGCTACAATGATAGATATGGGGGACTACCGACCGAGGGCATTCCCCACTTTGAACACACGAAGGAGGGTGAGGGCCTTGAGACTCTCCTTGCGAACTTAAATCTATTTGAACCAGATCAGGGCAAACACGAGCCTAGAGTGCCTACTTTCATCGGGAGAGACGCCAACACCGTCATAGACTATATCTTTGTATCAGCCGGGGTCTTGGTAAAGACTTGTGAGTATAGGGTGGTAACTGCTAGTCATAGTGATCATCACCCTGTCCTCCTAATGCTGGACCTAGACTGTTTCCAGAATGGTAGAACGACAGGTGTGGCAGCTTCAAGAGATCTGACTACTAAGGACCAGGGAAGACGTTTAAAATGGGAGAGGATTGTCCCTGATCAATTCTTCCAAACATTAGCACAAGAGACGGAAGCTAACATGGCAGTTTGCTTTGATCCAACTGCCTTGGGCTCAGATGTAGTGGCCGCCTACGTGGATATATGTGCAAGGATCTCTAAGAACCTGGAGGCAAGGTCTGGCGCGCAAGGCTGTAAGAAAACCCACAAATGGTTTAACAAGGAATGCTCGTCAAAACACAGTGCCCTGTTGAAAGCACTAAAACACAAACCCAGAGACAGGTTATTAGTGGCTAACCTAAGAAAAGAATATAAAACTGCAGTTATTAAACGCAAGATCCAAATTAAGGAGGAAGCCTGGGACAGCTTACTAGCCATTGATGTACTGAGAGACAGCAAAAAGTTTTGCGCCACTGTGAATCAGCCCTTTTTCTCTGAGGATGGGAAAAATTACATGGACTGTGTGATTGAAGATGATAAATGGCTTTCCCACTTCAAACAGATTTATGAATCCACGGTACCAACTTCTCCAGTCAGTGCTCACGGTCCGTCCAATTTGGTTATGGAATTTAACATCATTGAGGTAGAAAGGGCGATTAAAAACACAAGTAAATACAAAGCCCCTGGACCTGATGGGGTCCCTGCAGATCTCTACATCCAGTATCCGCAATTTTGGTCAAATATATTAACTAATGTCTTTAATGCGATACCTAAAGCTGGTTTCCCTTCTTCCTGGTCCACCTCCATTATTGTTCCCATTTTCAAGAAGGGGAACAGGGGGGACCCTGCCTGCTATAGGCCAATCTCCTTGCTGGACTCTGCTGTTAAAATCTTGGGCAGAGTCATTTTGCAAAGACTTAGGGATTGGCTTGAGGAGAGCGGGATCCTCTCTGATTTGCAGTATGGTTTTAGAGCACATAGGGGGACCATGGATCAATGCTTAAACCTTCACCTTATTATCAGCAAATACACTGTGGTGAAGGGGGGGCTACTTTATTTGGGTTTTATGGATTTATCTTCTGCTTTCGACTTGGTTAATCGTTCAAAACTGTGGATTATTTTACGAGACTTGGGTTTGGACACCACCTTGGTTAATTTTTTGCACGATCTCCATCAAAATTTGTTCGCCTCTGTCAGGGTAACAAGGGAAGGAAGATGCACTGCGAAGTTTAGGTCAGGGAGAGGGGTCAGACAAGGCTGCATTCTGGCCCCTCTCCTTTTTACACTGTACATTAACTCCCTGGGGAAATCCCTGAACTCAGCTACTTTGGACACGCCGCGTATGGGGGGGTCACCCATTCCGGTCCTTCTATACGCGGACGATGCTGTCCTTATAGCTCGTACAGGTACGGGCCTGCAAAGACTATTGGATCACTTTGGTGGTTTTATGGAAGCCCTGGACCTAAAGATTAACACAGCTAAATCCCATGTCATGGTTACAGGTTCACGGAAGAAAAACATGAAGCTCAGGTCTTTCAGTTGTAATAACTCTACAATCTCGAGGGTACCTTTCGTTTGTTATTTAGGCGTCACCTTTGACGAAAAAGGTACTTGGAGTGCCCAACTGAAACTAAAGGAGAATGGAGTTAGTAGATCTACTGCAGCTCTCATGCATTTCTCTAAAAGACTTGGTTCGAGACCCATGGAGGCCATGACTCGCATTTATAGATCCAAATGTGTGGCAATTGCATCTTACGGGGCAGACATCTGGGGCTATGTTTCAGCCCCAGGTATTCAAATTGTAGAAAACAACTTTATTAGAGCCTTGTTGTCACTTCCGAAATCATCTCCCACACATTCCATCCATAATGAAATAGGTTTGGGATACGTCTCTGATCTCCTAAAAATGTCCCCACTGTTATGTTGGATTAAAACTTGGACAAATGAGGAGATCACATTGAATCACTGCATTCTCAAAGACTGTATGGCTCTGGATAAAGCAGATAGCATACCCTGGCTGGCATATGTAAGAGCGGCATGCGCCAGGCTAGGGCGCCCGGACATGTACTCTTTACCGCAGAGCCTCAAGAAAGAGGATGTAAGGTGGGTCAAGCAACACTTTCGAAAACTGCTGGAGACAGAGAGGGAAGCGGTTGAGCTCTGCAAGCCAATGGTAAGGTCATTATACCAACTTTCGTCGTCCATGGCTATGGAACCTTATCTAAAATATGTAACTAAACCATACCACCGTTTTCTACTAATAAGGTTCAGGTTCAACCTGATACATCTTGTGCTTGGCTCATATACAAAGTGGGGTATTCCAGAAAACACCCCACCCTGCACCTGTGACTGCTTTTCCACACAGGATACTCTCCATCTAGTTATGCTTTGCGAACATTACCTGGTGGCCCGCAAAAAAATCCTCTTCCCAATTTTGAAAGACTTAAACTTTGCCCAGGTACGGCCGGCCCTCCTATACCTACAGATGTTGAACTCGGTGCAGGTTACATATGGTGTAGCTTGTTTTTTGGTTGCAGCCGTCAGATAAAAGAAAACAATAGTTTCTGCTATAAACAACCACCAAACCTGACACTTTCTGTAAAAACATGTTCGGGGGGAACGCCCAAAACTATTGGAAAGTGTATTCCCTATATCTACCTTTTTTAATCCGTTTTTATCTTTAATTTTCTTTCCCTTTTATATATCTTTTAATGGATTCACTTAGGATTTGCAATCATGTCTAAACTTGTTTAATTGTATTTTATTGTATTATGAACTATGTATTGCTTTTATGGTTTTAATTAACCGAATAAAGTTATTTGACTGACTGACTGACTGACTGACCTATAGGTGTATATGTTTCTAGATATAAGGTTAGATATAGGAATACTATATCTAATCAAGGGGTGATTACACAACCTTGCCCCAGCTGAGTGATCAGCCAGTTGTGTCAGTTTGGATGGCCAGCCAGGGGTGGCAAAAGATATGCTGCATCCCCTGGTAGGCCTTTGATGCACCTATGCCCTGGGTACTTATAGTACACTTTACAGGGGCTCATAAGGTGACCAAATTCCCAATTGGAGTTGTACCTAAAGTACATGGAGTCCATTTTACAGTGAGATCAGATAGCCTGTGGCCCTGATTAGCAGGATCCCAGGCCAACTAAGTCGAAAACCAGCTAAACACTAGGCAAAAAAATCTGGGGTAACTATAGTCAGGTATCCACCTTCCTACAGTCCCTAACTAACTTCCTTTTCCTTTTCTGGGTCCTCCTCTTCCGTCTCCGCTTGCCCTGTACACAGATGAGGGTCAGGCGGGACGACATGACACACGCTTTAGTTAATAAAGAGATTGTGGTGGGGATAACTTTTAATATGTATCAAAATTAATTAATCTCTGCATAACTCCTGAAAAATGATTAGAATGCTTAATTCATTAATGAACGATAGTATGCAAAAAAAATCAGCTTTTTCTAACATGATGTATTTTGTAAAGTGAATGTTGGAGTGACACATAAACATTTATATTTTTTAAATGATAAACGTGCAAATGATTTTTTATTTTTTAGTAGTGCCTAATATTTACATGTAACTGGTCAAGAAGAATAGTGATTACATTGAAGAAACTCAAAATGCAATTAATAATGTGTGAATTATAATAATCAATAACGTGAAGATGGTTCAGCAGATTTTCATGTAGGCCTCAGATGCTTTTCTTTCTTGCTCAAAAGGCAGAATCGAGCTAAAGTAGTCACTTTAGATGCTATGATAACTTTTCGTGAAGTTTCTTTTCTGTACTCTCAAACACTGGGTTCACTTTTGATTTTTGCAATATTTTTGACAGATATTGATATGATAGCTAACCCAAAGAATGCATCTGGGAACAGACAGACTGTAAGTTAAGGGAAGTTTCTTACTTCAGAGGAAAGGATGAACAACTGGAACTTAATGGATTCGTAAAAGGATTACTTAATGCTTCTGGACTTTTTAGTGAGATACTTATCACACCATGACCATCGCACCATGAGCAACTAATGGAAATCATATACGCTGATGGAAAGGATACATTGTGGGTATAAACCGTGAACATTTGGAAGCATAATTGCCCCTTCAAAGAGGAGTCGGGCTGGCTGTCATTTACCCTTTTCCCTGCCTGACATGCTGTCAGACTTATCTTTGATTTCCCCCAAAGCCAAATCTTGAACTGAACATTCCTGACTGTCCTACACCTGTACTTTGCCGTCTCGTAACGTCAAGCAAGGGTTAACTGACTCCTTCTGTGGCACGTTGTGCTGCAGTTCTGATTAGCCAGATCCTTATAGCAGACGGACAATATCTTGACCATAATTTGGTTTATATGATCTAACAACTGAATCTCCAATTTACTATGTTTCTCTCTCTCTCTAGGCATATTCGCAAATGTTTTTATTGAATCTGTATTGTACTGTGTGGCTATTTTGCACTAATACCTAATATTAAATCTGAAATGAAATGCGGTTTCATGTTCTATCCATTCAAATTGAGACTTCAGATAAATGTTTTAGTGAGTAATCAAACTTGTATATCAAAGGATTAAGGATTACAAAAGACGTCGATTTCAGCAAATGTCACAATGGTTTTATTCTTTTATCTTTTTTCTTTTAAAATAGAGAGTAACAGCAGATTTTCATTCATTTTTCATTTCTATGATTTTTTGTTATATTCTCTTTGCAAATTTTGTAAAGGTTTTAATTAACCATATACAATAACATATTTACTTTACTTTACTTACTTTACTTGTATATTTGGCATTTCTTTGGGTCATAACTTTCTTGTATCAGGTATAAGATTTCTGAAGTAGTCACTGAGAAAAGTGATGAAATAGACATGTATTTAGCATTTGTTTATTCCAGGACCTAGTAAGGAAATTGCCCCACGTCCCTGTTAGCTCAACAAAAGGATACATTGGAGGACCAAGGTTTGATAATTAGTCGATGAATATGTGGTGAATTTATAGGGCCCATTTGGTGATGATAAAAAGAAAAGCAATTACGGTGTAATGAAAATTTGGGTAAGTCTTCCGCTGCATCAGCGAAGTTGGCAAAATTGCTCTTTTGCCAACTTCGCTGATGCAGCGGAAGACTTACCCAAATTTTGTTGAGGAATTGAAACTCGCCAGGACGACAATAATGGGCAACAACCTAGTAGTTGTCCTCTGCGCCACAGCAGCTAGAACTTTCCCCCCCCCCCCCCCCAGGGGTGGCTGGTGACATTTGAAAGTGGAGAGGCGTAAACGTTTTGGAGGAGTGGTTGATCGGCATCCGAGTGCTTCAGTGTGTTGGGTCGGTGTCTATAATGTAGTACTTTATTCCCATTTGTGACGGGAGGAAACAGCATTGCTGTAATTGTGTGTACACATCTCTGCACCTACCGTATAAGGGGAATTTCTATGGAAAATGAAGTACTTGACGAAAGTTCCTATATAAACGCCTCCTTTAGTATTGTGTAATCGTATTACATTTTCCTAAACCTGCGTAACAAAGGGGTAAATTTGCATATTTTTTATTTTTCACAGAAAATAGAGTTTTTATTGAAATACCAGATGCTGTGTGCCAGCCAGATGGCAAGGTAAGTGAAGAAACATGTTGCACCAAACCGCATCATCCAAAGCATACTTGGTTGCACCGCAGGCTGCATCTGTAGATTCACTGCCCAGCCTTTGTAATTTGTATTTTTTTTTATATTAGTATTCGGATACCTAATTAAATTAGCTTGAGGCCCCTGCCAACCTCTGCATCTCTCTTCATCGCACGTTGAAAGTGTTATACTTCAAAAGTGTAAATAGCGCTTTAATGCTGAGCTCTTCCTGCTCAAACTGGCGATTTCATGGCGACCCCTGGCCTATAAAAAAGCTGTTTTTCGCAGCCTGCGTTATGGTAGCAGATCTTTACCAACCCCCAAGGCATCCTAGCTTCATGTCTCATTGCATTTGAGTTTAAAACGAATGGACAGACCAAATAACCCAACCAAATATTAGTAGCAAAGGTATCAAAACTTAGACAGATGACGGAAGATGACAGCTGAGAGAACCTACAGGATGCTGTAGCTTCCTGCCATCAAATCGAAATAAAGACCTTGTCTTGAAACCATAATTAGTCCCTGCAAAAACATTTCAAATCAGCTTAGTGCATGACGAGACTGTGGCCATGGTGGCTTTTATGGATGGGTCATAGCTGTCCACCCAGCGCCTGTGTGCCATTCCGGCCTCGATAAAGAGAATACAAATGTATACAAATGTATTATCATATTCTGGAGATCCCAGCCGCTGTGTAAAAAGTCCCTGGCAGCACTCTTGCAGTTTAATCCACGAATTAGCTCATGTAAATCTGCTAAACTCCATGTTTAAGTCAAAGTGCCTGCCTTGTTTTTTCCACTGTGAATATTCCCATTCGGCACACTTTCGCTTTTTTTTACATTTTACAGATTGCGCTCCATTAAGAGGCTTATCGCTGCACCACTTTAACACCCTTTAGCAAACTGTATCTATTTTAATTTCATACTGCAGCATATGCAAGAGGGTGCGCAATATTTCATTTGCATTTATGTGTTTTAATTACGCGCATCCTCTGCGATAAAAGGTCTCTCAGACATACACTTTATGCAGATGGAAAACTACATATTAAAAATGTCGTAGGTGAAATCCATAGTTCCTGAGAGGGCCCGGAGAAAGAATTCTTTTTAAGAACGCTTGACTGTCACCTTTCTGCCCCCCCCATATAGGGCCTCTTTTCTTGTGTTTGTTCAGTCCGTCTTAAAACGTCTGCTAGTGTTTCTGCTGATGATTATCACTACTTATCCTGCAAGGGACAAGGATTCCTCGAGCCAGGAATGTCTTCTCTTAAACTGATGCTGTCCCACTTCGAAGTTGGTAACGCATTTTAAAGGCCTAGGAGTATAATATTTCCGCTTTAAGATTAAAGCATGCTTTATATGCAGTTGCGGGAGGCATGACGGGTGGGTGGGGGGGGGTTGCGCATGACGGGGGAAGGCAGGAGCAGTCGCGGCTCGTGAGGGGGGGATGTCGCGCAGGGGGGAATTAAATATTAAAACAAAACCAAAACTCACCTCCGCTTCCCTTGGCGCCGCCACATACTCACAAATGGCAGTCCAGCAGCCCCTCTCAGCTAATCCTGGCGCTGCTGCAGCGCCAGGATTGACTTGGGGCACAGGTTACTCTTCGCCCTCAGCACACCCATTAGGAGTCCGAAGGGCTCCTAATGGGCATGCACAAAAAACCACAAACACCAGTGCGCATGAGTGGGCATGGGTAAAATATGTGCCCTCCGTCCGCACTCATGCGCACTGGTGTTGCTGCCTGTGTTGCCCTTGTGACAATCATGTCATTCAACATGACGCTGATGTCATGCTGACTGACATGATTGTCAGTTCTCCCGCGGCGTTTGAACTTAAGTAAACTGATTCAGTTTACTTAACTTCAGAAACGCTGAGGGAGCTGCGGGCGGGGGCCTACGCCCCCACGCCCTAATGGACGCACCGCACCTGCTCCCCCCTTCATCATGCTTGCATGATGGTTAGAACATCCATCGAAGTGGGCTTGTGGGCGATTCAAATAGGACCTGCAGACAAAGGACTTCCACTTTGTGCCTCTGTCAATGAGTAGTGTTTCATTGCAGTCTGGGTTTGACTCTGGTCAGCTTCAAGGATGAGTAGCTTATAGTTCATGAGGTGAGGAACAGTGAGTTTATTTCTGGGACAGAGGTTGATGGCTTTGCTGGCTCCGTAGGGGGGCTTGCAGGCAGACAGAGCAAGCTGGGGCCTTGCAGCAGTTAGGGAGCTTAGAAGAAAATTATTCCCGCCCCGCAATGCTATTGTCCACATCAGCAGAGAGGCTGCCATGAGTGAGTTATTCATAATAACTCTCTGTTGCATTAAAAAATCATTGCTAATTGTGCTTCAGCAACAAAAGAGTGAAGAGTGGCCCACTTGTAGTTCATTTAGGGGCAGATTTACCATTTTCTCACACAACGCAATGCAGCAAGAGAAGTTGCTCTGTTGCCTTGCGTTAAAGGGAGAAAGTAGACATGCTACACATCTACAAAGATATGGAGCATTTCTGCTGTCTCCATTCACAGACGCACTGTGTGCCAGCCAAGCACCCTTGCATAATAGTACTGGGGTGCCTCCATTACGGGCAGGGTTTTGTGCAGGAATACCTTCCAGCACAAAAACAATCCTTAAAGGCATATTCCTGTTTCTATGTGTGCTACAGATGGCAGTAAACATGGAAAGATGAAGTAACACGGAGAAATAAAAATATTTCCCTGGTTATGCATCTGTCAGGTAGTCACATCATTTTGGCACAAACCCAGGTTTACAAGCCTTTGTAAATGTGGTTTTGAGTCAAAATACATGCAACGCCTTGCGTTACTTTGAATTCGCTAAACTACGCAAACCCACACTAAATGATGACTTGGGTCACGCAAGGTCACCGTAAGTTTTCAGTAAACCTGTCCATTAGTGTGAATTATACATGCACCGAAAGAGTGTTCAAATAAGTATAACAACTGCTCTGGCATTGCTTTATTTAATTTAAATGACGCTTTTTACCTCAGGGCGTGGCTGATCAGCTCTTCAAGTTGGTAAATTAGGAGGCTGAAGTGCATGGTTGTTACAGTGTTAGTTCACAGAGTGATCTATTTGCAAATTACTTTGATGTCATCATCCGTGACATTCAGAGGTGTGTTCCACTCATTCTGGGTTAACTTGCAGCTGTGCTTAACAGGGCAATGAAGGGGAGAGATGGAGGAGATGTAATCATGTGTGTATATATTTACCATACTCACATTCTTAGCATTGTCTGGAAATTGGGTATGAGTCTGTAGTCTTGTTTAATGGAAAGAGTTCTTTCACTGTGCTTTCACCTTTCTTCCTCAGTGACTTTCTGAATTTATGTCTCTCTTCACTTTATGCCAATCATTCGATCCCTGCCAATACTATAAGTGAATTAAGGGCAATTAACATCAATATGTACCTAATATGGTGTCTGGATTCTCATTATACACAGAGCAACATTACAGTATATTTAAATCAAACCACAGAAAAGATTTTGTACATCACACACTGTGAACTCACACATTCGAAAGTGCTCTGGATTGTGATAAAGGATCAAATGAAGTCTCCTATTGACAAAATATTTGCCTCCCGTCAAAAAATGTGGGGGCATATTATCAAGAACGGAGTTAAGATTCTCGCTTCTTTAGCAGCAGGTAACTGCCACTAAAGCGGCGATAATGGTCTTGATAATATGCTGTCGAGATTTCCAATAGAAGCCCATGTTCACACCAGAACATGGGCTTCTATGGGAATTCACAAGGGTATATTATCAAGCCCATAATCGCCACTCTAGCGGCCGCGATAATTTTTGCTCTGTTTCTTGATAATATGCCCCGTGGTGCCAGGAACGCCAGGATTGACTGCCTAGTTTCATGTTGTTCAATTCAGCAACTAGACGTGCAACTTTCAGCGACTCGTACACCTCAAGGTATTATCAATGGCATCTCTGAGTATAGAGCACTTCGGGGCATATTATCAAGGGGGTTTATCTCCGCTTTTTTGGCTTTAAAAGCCAAGAAAGCGGAGATAAAATTATCTCCCTATTTCCTAGCTGTCGCTAACACCAGTTAGCGACAGCTAGTAGGAGATAGCTACCATCTTGGGCCCCACTTTGCATGTCAGTGATATTTATCACTAATGACATGCAAAGTGGGCGTGCCAAGATGTTAGCGACTGAAAACAGTCGCTAACATCGCTATCTCCTATTACCAACTTTTGGAGATATTCGCGCTAAGCGTGAATATCTCCAAAACCTAACACCTGCCCTGAGCAGTTCTTAGCCATGTTATCCAATGGAAGGTGGATAATATGGCTAAGAGCATTAGCTCGGTAATGCATGAATATCGCTGACTTTTCAGCGATATTCATGCATTGCGGAGATTTTTATCGCATTTGCGATAAACCTTGGTAATATCAAGGTTTATTTGCAGTAAAAATCACCACAGCTCAGCGGTACATTTTTGTCTCTAACCAAGCAATAGCGATAACCAAGCAATAGCGATAATTATCGCTATTGCTTGGTAATATGCCCCTTCATATTTTAGGGATACATTAAAAGCCAGCTATGGCTGAAGTACTGAATTCAGCCTGCGCTCATAGCATTTTAACCAGTTCTGTATTCTTTAGTGTTTCCTCCAAGTCCAAGAAGTGGTTGAAGAGGATTGGATTTATTCGGAAAGATGCTTTCAGTCTTTTTCTAGTGTCTCCTTTGCAAGATTTTCGATTTTTTCATCTATTTTGCAAATTAGTGGGGTTGCGTAACTAGCTTGCTTTTCTGTTTATAACGAATAGGATTGCATTTTTTTAGTGATGTAACAAACTTCCAATTCTCTATTGTTTAAGTGAGTGCACACCGGGATGCATGGATGAAGCACGTCTGCATTTTGGCGTCTATATCTTAAATTTTTCACGTCTGCATTTTGGCATCTATAGCTAACATTTTTAATTTTGTGGAATCACGCCCTACTTGTTTCTCTTAATAAATATGTGAAATAAATTGTTTAAAGAAAATAATGTCAGACCCCCATACAGCGCGACCACAAAAGCCCATTTTAGTACGGTAATATTGAGCATGTCAAGTCTGGGTGAATCCATCTGTAAAGTACACCACATCTCAATGTAGTAACGGTAGACTGCTGCTCCCAAAAACCAGATGCCTCACCTACCACTCGTTGACTGTATGCTTGCTTTTCAGCCTGTACGGCGTTCTGGGGCCTTTAGGCTAGGTTTGGGCCATACATATATCACATACATACATACATCTTATTTCAAGATGGATAAAGGCTGAGTGTGGAGGAGGCAGAGTAGCATCAGGAGCAGCCACGTGAGCCCCCCATGTTGGCCAACAGGTTACTATGGAGAGGTGTCTAGATAGAAAAGCACTGTATATAAATCGGAAATCCAGCAAGAGTAGTTGAAAGATTGATTGATATTTTCATCACGGTGGGTCTGGAATGTTTCTCAATTTCTATTTAAAACTCATCACTCCTAATAAATACTTCTTGAAGTAGAAATTCAGACTGATGTACTAAGGTGACACACTTTTGTGTGTTAAAGAAATCCGTTTTCCTTATGTCATACATAAGGACTATAAAGCTTGGAAATACCAAACACACACTGAAATGTCGCCAGCTATGCTTGCAGTGCTCCGATTGAAGCAATTATGCCAGGCCCAGACACCCCAACAAATTCACTCTGTTCCACGGTCACCTGGATGATCCTAGAGGCTAGCCTTAACTTCTTGTCTCAATACAGACCTCCGAATCTCTGATTTTGTGCATTAGTGAAGCCCTGCTCTGTCACTTTTGCTCGACGTCATCTCAACCACCCTCAGGTCGTGGCATGCCGGTAAATGGAGTTCTGCATGTGGGATTAAAAAATGTAATACAGTTTAACCAATGCCAGCATCGATTGGCCATTTTGCTCCTGGAGTAGCCAGATCTATGAGAGCAATCTGACAGGACAAGCAAATCTTGTGTCCAGAGCCATCCCTCCTCCTGAGGACTCTCTTAAAGAGCCCAGTCCTGGTTTTCTGTGCACACATCAGGGTAGAGAGACCCTATTTACTGCCCATAATCCAATACCTTACCGAAAGTCTAGTCCGTGGTTTTCTTGTTTTGCTTAGTGTAGTAAGTCACTGATAAGAAAGGGGTTTGAAACAGGGGAAGAAGTGGAATTAGCCTTTAAGAATTAGCTAATTACCTCCATCTGGCCCCTTTCAGTTGAGCCACCCACCATCAGAGATAACGTACACATTTATCTTGTCCCTAACCAGTACATTTTTTGTTTATTTTTAAAATGAGTGCATTGTTGGCTACTTTCTGTTTCCTTACAACTTGATAAGAAAGCACCTTTGAAAGGTTGCTGATGAAGCCTCACTGCACTAATTGCATTGCCCTATTTAATATTGAGGTTCTAATGTTTGTAACGAAGAACAAGCATTGGCATAGCCAATAGGTCTCGCCTTTGGGACCTTAAAAGCTTTTAGCAGTGCAGCACACTATCCTGGGTGCTCTGCCTCCAGGGTTTGAATAGCTAGACAAATACTATACACTGGGTCATGTAGTCTGATTTAGGAATACAAATAGACCCAGCACATAGAAAGCCCGAAAATCTGATTGAGGTTGCAGGCCTCCCGTTGGGCTACTTTCTCCATAATAGTGAGAATGCCTTCACTCATTACCTGTAGCAATTCTGCAGCCAGGGTGTTTTCCTGCACAATTATAGATTTGCTGTCTTTGCCACATAAACCATCATCTGCAGATTTTAACAAGAAATGTTTAGTTTTCTAGTGCAAACGTAGTGTTTCCGCACAGTGGGGGGCCCTTCACAAAGGTTTGCTGGTCACCTTTCCGTAGCTTGTTAATGTACTTGGGTTTTACACTGGTACTAATTAGGTGAAAGCTTTACTCAGAAAGCGTTAATATGTGCAAAAAAAATAACATAACTAAGTAATACTAACGAAATCTGAGGAATTGTTTGCTTTTCTTGCTGCATAATATAGTCAACCCTCCTGCATAATGTGGTCATCTCCTGATGCATAATTCTAAAGCTCCTGTAGCCTAGGATATCCCACTGGAGCATACATCTGAACAATTAAAGAGTGATGGAGAACCATACTTCACTGAATTCATGCTTGCTTTTTTCCGCCATATAGCTTTATTTGTAACAGAACAGAGAACAGAAGGCCTTGCCACAGTGCACGAATGGTAAACAATTTATTTATACCATTTGTAGAGCGCACTAATACCAACCGGTGTCCTGGCGCTTAATGGTAGCTCCCTGAGTTTCCAGCCTCTGATCTACGACGAAAATAGCCAGGTTTTTAATTTTTTTTGGAATGTCAAAAGATTGGCACTTTGCTTTAGGGCCAGAGGAAGGGCATTCCAGGCCATCGTAGCCCCTTTAGCGAAGCTTCGGCCTCCCAAACGCTCCTTCCTAATACGGGCTGTCTTGATTAAGCATGGGCGGATTTTGCGGATCCACGATCCGCGAATTTGTGGATTTGCGTATTCGCAGATTCGCAAAATACGCGAATTTGCGAATACGCGGATTTTGCAGATTTTTTAAATGGGGGGGTCTTCTGTGCGAGTTGAAGTGCCTCTTGTGTGTATAAATGGTCAGAGACCGTTTTGAGCAGCAGATGAAGAGAAAGAAGCTCCTGGTCACAGGAACAGCACGAGGATTGCGCTCGTGAAAGTCAAGGATACAAAGGCCTCTATCCAGCCTCACAGCTGATTTTCGACGGTAGATTTGGGAAGAAGGCACACCTGCCCAGCCTCGACGACGCTCACGATTGTTTTTGGGCTGATGAATGAGTCACTGAATTTGAGCTTCAACTAGTTCCAGCGACCATGTGTGTGTTACTATGCAATCGCCCCGAAGGGCGCAGGGGTCCCTTGAGTGAGCTGTCCATCCTAGTGCTCGAGCACCTGCTTTATTTGATCTATTAGTGCTTCCTGTTGAAGCTAACTTAGTAACTATTTTAGGATGGCGCTGGCAGCTTGCCGGCGCCATCCTAAAATAGTTACAACAACTTCAAGCTCGAAGGCTTGAACTTTTGCCCCCCTGGATCCGCCGCTGGTGGATTTGCGGATTTGCGGTAAATTCGCGGGAGTTCGCGGATTGCGGATTTACTGAAAATCCGCAAAATCCGCGAGCGGAACGGATTTTACGCTCACACTTAGTTTTGATCAGCCCCAAGTTAGCCGACCTAAGTTGTCTTTCCGGCGTGTACCATTGGAAGAGCTGCTGGAGGAACATTGGACCTATTCCATGGAGCGCTTTGTAAACAATGCAAATAGACTTGAACCTGATCCGTTTCCTCACTGGGAGCCAATACATCTTATCCAACTCCCTGGAAACGGATGCAAATTTTGGATGGATTACAATACCAAGGAAATAAAGGTTTCACTACACTGTTTTAGAAACAGTATTGCGTTTGAATTGTGCGCACATTTGCTGCTGGGTTGTTATCAATCGCGTCCAGAAGTCTTCAGAAATGAAACTGAAAACAAAGATATAGAAATAAATAATAGAAAAGCCTGAACAAGTCGAGGTGATGAAGAAAACAATAGTGCTCTGGCCACTGATTCGGTGTTCAGAACCTCAAAAACATTCAAGGATCAAAAGAAAGTAATAGGAAAGACTATTGTTCCTAGATAAAAGCTTTCTGTAGACACTTTTAGAAAACATTTTTTTATCAACAGCATTATGCGTGGCAGCTGAACTCGGCAGGCGACCAACCCATGCAGAGACTGAGCCTGCCGGGACAGTAAAATGGTTGTGGATTGTTCTGCACTTACACACCAAGAGTATTTTTGTTAAACGAGTACAATAAATAGAAGCTTCAAATATGTATTCATTCTGCCAATGTTTTGCTTCAGCTTTTTCAGTGATGTATTATGTACCTATATATCTTTTTTAATAAATGCACATACATCTTCAACAAAAAAAAAAGGCATTTCCAGCGAAAGAATTTCTTATGTTTGTGGGTCCTTCTAACAGAGGAACGAATGAAGGAAATGAGAGAAAAGAGGTTACCAGAAGTTTCTTGAAGTCTTATGTTTCAGGAAGTGAGGAGGAGTGAAACAGAGACAGTAAGGCAGGTAATAATCTGCCAGAGGCAGAGCAGGAAATGCGGACACTGTCCTTCTCTGGGCAAGAAGAAAGAGTCATTTTCCTTCTATGCCTATGCACCCGTCCCCTATCCGCCACAAGCAGCCGATGCCTTATCAATACGCCTTGGCTATTTCGGCCATCCGGGGACGAAATTTAAAAATAAAAAAGTAGGGGAACGGTTACGGTTTCCATTACATTTAAAAAGTAGGGACATGCCGGCCCGTGCCCTGCCGAGCCCGCCCACTTCCACCACTGCATGGAATAAAACGCCAGCAAACATGGATTAGCTAATGACTGCATTGTGGCATGTATGTTCCACACAGCTAATCTAGGTATGAGATTTTAAATTATAGGCATGAAATAATACATGCCGAATTTTCGCATTCAGCATATATTCTAAAGATGATTTTGTTATTTCCTGTAATTTACAGCCACGCAGGTCTCAATAAAATAATTAAACATGAAATGCAAAAGCTGGGAGATTTCAGTCGTATTCTTAATTTGTGCGACCATTTAAATGATCCAAGGTTGTTGGTTTTGGTGAATAGTCAGGATTCTTTTTGCGATATTGGGCATTTCGAAATTATTCTATCTGCTGTCCATAAGATTCTCTAGCCGTTGGTGGGGAGGGGTGCGGTGGTGGGCGGGGGTGGCGGGGGATTTGAGAAAAGGCTTTGCCATCCGTTGCTTAGCTTCCCTGACTGATTTTCATAGTAGTGCAACACAGTGCTTTTTGAAACAACATCAAGCAATGGGTAACCTTCTCGCCATATCATAGGGTAGGTATTCCTGAATCAAAAAAACAGATAATGACGACTGTGATATTACAGTAAATCACTCAAGTGGTGAAAGATAGACTCATTCTATTGTTTTCTTGGTTATTGGCTGGAAATTAAAGCCTGCAACGCACCACTACAGGCTCGGCGGCTCCAAATAATTAAAGGGTAATGCCGGAATGTTAGGAAACCCAGCATTGAGATGAGGGAATACCGGCATTCACATGAGCAAATGTGGAATTCACGATGCTTGGCTGTTCACTGGATGCGGCTGAATGCTTTCACACTGAAGTCTTCCCTTGTTACACGCAGCACAAAGAGGCTTCCTTCCTCGTGCCTTATGGCACAGCCCACCAGGGGCCTCCCCAGGCAACACATACTTGCTCCCATGCCGACCGTTTATCAAAGCCGCTGTCATTACTCCTCTGGTGCCCAGCCCAGCATATGACTAATACACGCAATAATAATGCGAAACAAGAATTTGCATTGCAATAGGACTCGCATTTACGTTAGACCTCTTGCATTGGAAACGGGAGTTGCGAGCGGGCAAGAAGGCACGCATTGGGGGGGGGCCAAGAAGTCACAGACTGCAGGAGGGGGAGGGGGGAGACAGGGAAGAATATAGTGTTCGGAGTAAAGGGGCCAGTAGTCATGGAAGGATACAAATGAGGACATGGCTGTCATGAGGAGGAACTAACAAGCGTAAACCCAATCGAAAGGCAGCATTCAGGACTTAAACCAATGAAAAATATGGGCGGGAAGTAGGCGGAGCTTCCACAAAGCTTCCACACTATACTAAATACTGCATGCCTCGCAGAGCGAGCAGCGCATGCGCTGCAAAGCTAGGCTCGACCTAATAAAAAAACAATATAGTAGGCTTCGATGCTGAACTTCGCTCCGTTTGCGGAGTTTGCAGAGTTTTTTGCACTCTTGGAGTGCAGAAACCTCCGCTTCGCGATGCGCAACTGAGGTTTCCCCCCGCTCGCGATTGCGAATCGCAAGTTTGCGAGCGTGAGCTGCCGCTCGAGTAGAATTCCTAACCGAGCTGCAGGAGTACCAGCACAAACTGCAGTTCGGTCTGGACTCCAACACTCGCGGAACTTTGCAGAGGTTTTTTGTACCTTTGTGGAGTTCCGTATAGCAAAACTCTGCGAACTACGCCCAGGCCTACAATATAGATTAGCTCAAGATGATTGTAAATGTGTATATTAGACGGTATATTTGCAAAGGCACTTGAATGCACTAAACCTTTCAAGTACTTTGAGACATTTCTCGTTCATTCAATGGCGAAGTGCCAAGAAGATTCTTTTAAAACAAGCATTGGTAAATGCGTTAGGTTTTGCCTATGTGATTATTAATAACCAGTTTTTGTTGTAAGTTGTAGCTTACTGAGTAGTTTTACAATATAAATTACAGAAAGTCTTTTACAGTGTTATGGCTTGTTCATGTACAAAAAGGCAATATATTAGGCTGTTACAAGTGGCATAGTGCAGGTAAATAATAGCACCATTGTTGAAAAATGAATTGAAAGAGAGAGAAAATAGAATTACTTGATTTAATACAATATTATGTGTTTAGAGGAGCTCTGACAACCTTTGAGCCCGGTACCGCTGCACCATTCAAATCACGCCACCAGTGCCTGCAAGAAAACTGCATTTGTGACTGCCTTTTTAGTAGTAAAATCTAGCAATATTTGCTGTTTAGAGGAGGTATGACAACTTTTGGCCCCGGTGCCACTGCGCCTGCTGCACCATTGAAATCATGAACCTGTTGTCTGCGAGGTAACTGCAACTGTGCTTGGCTGTTTAGTAGCAAAATATGGCTGTATTAGGTATTTTGTGGGGTGCCTAGAGCTTCTGGTCCTGGTGCTGCTGCACCATTCAAATCATGACCCCATTGCCTGCTAGATCAATGCGCTTCTGACAGTCTTGTTTAGTAGTAACATTTAGCAATAATTTGGGCTTAGTTGGGTCCCTAGAGCTTTTGGCTGCGGTGCCACTGCAGCTGCTCCACCATTCAAATCAAGTCCCTTTCAAATGCAAGGTAACTACATTTGTGACTACCTGTTTAGTTGTCATATATAGCAATATTATGTGTTTAGAAGAGTTCTGACAACTTTTGGCCCCGGTACTACGAACCTTCTGCATCATTTAAATCACGTACCTGTTGTCTGTAAGGTAACTGCACTTGTGGTTGCCTGTTTAGGAGTAAAAAATAGCAATATGGGGCGTTTAGTGGGATGCCTGGAGTTTTTGGTCCCGGTGCTTCTGCAACTGCTGCACTATAGAAATCATGACTTAATGCTTGCTAGATAACTTGCCTTTATGACTCCCTGTTTAGTTGTAAAATATAACAATGTTAGGTGTTTAGAGGAGTTCTGACAACTTTTGGGCCTGGTGCCACTGCACTGTTCAAATATTGACTATTTGCGTGCAAAATCACTGCAAATGTGACTGCCTGTATAGTAGGGAAAACAGCAGTAGTTGGTGTTTACAGAAATTATGATCAGCGTTGGGCCTGGTGCCACTGCACCTGCTGCACCATTCAAATCTTGACCCCGTTGGCTGCAAGGTAACTGCACTTGTAACTGCCTGTTAGGCAGTAAAATATAGGAATTTTAGGTTTTTAGTGGGGTGCCTACAGCTTTTGTTTCTGGTGCCATTGCACCTACTGCACCATTGAAATCATGTCTGCAAGATAACTGCACTTTTGCATGCCTATTTAGTTTTACATTTTAGCAATAATCTGGGTTTATCCTGGTGGTAACAAATAGCTAAATTTGTTTTTTCACTACTGTGAGGTCTACTCCTCTAATAGACTAACATTGGGAACTCCTTAAGATATCTTTAAGCTGTAATTCCTGATTAGAAAGGAGTGCTGCAACATGTTTCACATCTTTCGAATGGTAATGATGAATCCTCTTTATTGGTAAAGTTGGATTAAATATTACTATTTTAGAAATGCCACTTTTAGAAAGTGGACAATTCTCTGCTCTTACTGCTCTGTGTTCATTGCAGCCTGTCTCCAATGCACATCTGAGCTGGGTGACAGTTACACTTTGTGCATTCCCTCAAGACAGCCACAAATACAGGAAGATTAGATGTGGCTGAGTACCCTTCTACCTTCATCTGCATTCTGATGGCCCTTACTGGGCAGAAATGGAGGAAGAAGCTAACACACTTCAATAGGTAGTGGTCTGACCCCACACAAAGAACTGATTTGATTGCCGATTATTTGTCAAGGATGCTTCTGGATGTAATGAGGTTTGTGGTGATATAAATGGAGACACGGGTGGCAATACGGGAGTCATTGCTCTGTCGTCTGAGGAATGGAGCATATCGATGGAAAGTGATTCTGTATTGAAAACGGTGGAATCCAATATTGTTGAAAGATGAAATTTTGATGACAGCAAAGATTTGGAACTAGTAGAATTTTTTAAGATCAAGGAAGAATTGAGTGTAAGCAATGGGAATATTATGAGGAGATGGCAAATTGGACCTCCAAGTGGAGTAAGGAAACACATTCTTGAGATTATTCGTGAAGGTCATCCAGGTCAGGGAATGTCGAAACGAAGAATTAGAGAATCATTCTGGTGGCCTGGAGTTGATAGTGAAGTTGAGGCTTTGGTGAAAGACTGTTAATTTTGCTTAAACAGTGATAAATCCAAAGTTGTATCTCAACCTCCCTTAGAGTGTACACAATTTCCTTCAAGACCATGGGAGAAGTTATCTATGGATTTTATTGGACCAGTTAATCAGTTGGGAATGAGAGATAGGTTTATTCTTGTCTTAGTTGATTACCATTCTAAGTGGTTTGTGGTGGAAACCATGGGAGAAATCAATACTAATAATATTATAAGGTTTCTTGAAAAAAAAATTCTTGAGGAAGGAATACCAGCTAGTATAGTGACTGACAATGGGGTACAGTTTGTATCAAGAGAGATGGTGGATTACCTCAGTAGAATGGGTATTACTCATGAGCGAGTAGCTCTTTTTAGACCTCAAGCAAATGGCCTGGTAGAAAGAGTTAATCAAATTATAATGGAAAATATACAGTTGTCTCTTGCAAATGGATTGTCTTGGAGACACAAGTTAAGGAAAATGATGTGGATGCATAGAATTACTCCCCATTCCAGTACTGGTATAGCTCTTTTTGTGTCTCTTAAGGGAAGAGAACCAGGACAAAAGAATGTCCTGTTTGGCTGTGTAAGAAAGAAAAGATTTGGATTGATCGAGAACAAATGTTAAAAGAGTTGAAGAAGGTCAAGAAAAGATGAAAAATGTGCACAATTCCAGAAAAGTAGTAGGACAAGTGTTCATTCAAATGGTGATTGGGTCGTAGTACGGAAAAAAGAATGGGTTCGTAAGGGTGAAAGCAAATATATAGGACCTCTTTGAGTTAAAAATGTTAAATCTAATGTTGTAATTTTGGAAGATAATACAATTTGGAGTTTAGGAAATGTTTGTAAAGTAAGTTGACCATAGAATGTTACTGAGAAAATATATATCTGCAAAGTATTGGATAGAGATTCTTAATGTTTACCTTGATATTTGTATTGAACAAAGTAGCCTTTAGTTCTTTTTCTTATTTCTTGAATTATTAATATTGTATATTTCTTATGTTTGTTGTATTGTATAGGAGAGAGATATGTAGCGGTATGACTACTTGTCTATGTCATAGCCCTGTTACTTAGTTACGTGTAGAATGTAAGTGAAGGAATGTTCTGTGAGAAACAGTTAGAAGAGAGCTATTGATATGCAAGAGGCTGCTCTGTGCTGGGATGCTGTCCAATAAATAAACTACATGAAAGCTACAAAGAAACCTGTGAAGGCTCTTCTTTTCAGGTATGCCAGATAAACATGTAAGAATCATAAGGAACTATTACGAGGGAATGTCCTGCAAGTTAGTCCATGAGTACAACTCACTGAAACCTTTGAGCTTACGTGAGTTGTACTCTATGTCCGCAAATAAGAACCTGCGTTTGCTTGGGTTGTTTACTCTCACCTTTCCTCTTTTTGCTTGCCACAGACTACATCCACATGAAGGAAAAAAATTAGATCCAAGGTACACCATGAATGCACCTTGAAGACCTGAACTTTCCAGTCAACCTGGCCCTTCTCTCCGATAAGTTACTGAAGATCCAAGAGAAGTCTGGCAAGGTGGCAGCCACCTCAAGACACCTTAGCCTTAACATTCACAGGGGAAAAACCAAAATCGTGAAAGCTACCACAGCCTGCACAACTGCAGTCACTTTTGCAGGTGATGCACTGGAAAATGTTAAGGCCTTCACCTACCTGGGAAGTGTCATAGACAAGCAGGATCGCACAGATGCCAATTTCAAGGCAAGAATAGTCAAAGCAAGGGCTGTCTTCATTCAGCTAAATCATATCTGGAGCTCCAAGGACCTAACACTGCAAACCAAGAGCAGGCTTTTTGACATCAACTTAAATCAATTCTTCTGTATGAAGCAGAAACTTGGAGGACAACAGTGACCACACCAACAAAGTCCAGACCTTCATCAACACATGTCCGCTGGCCAAGCACCATCAGCATCAACGACCTATGGCAGCAGACTTTCCACCCCCAGCTCATGAAACAATCATTAAAAGACCCTGGGCATAAGTAACTATGTAAGTGCTGGTGCACTTTTGGCAGCAACGCACACATTTTTGCGCCACAGTGCAAGGGTGAGTGCGTTCTCTGAAGCTTAGGTTTTGTATGGGAAGAAGTCCCTATCAGTACAAAAATTATGCTTTAAGATTCTTACCACTTCATATGTGTGCTGCACAATGCAGCATGAGTTCACAATTGCAAACTAAGGAGACATTATAACATTTCCCCTTGTTATGTTTGCCTCAAGGATTTATATGGTTGTGCCCCAAATTCTCTCTACCAATGTTCGTAGATAGGGATTTGCATCAAAACCTATTGGTGGTTGAATGGGTAACTTAACACAAAGCAGTGTATAGAGCAATTTTGTATTACTTCAGGATACTATTCAATGCAAATTAGGATTTGTGTTGGATAGTAAATCCTACCCTAACAATTTGAGCTAGGTTTATTTCACAAAAGTGATGCAAACACTTCACAACGTGTTAGTAAACCTGTGCCTGAATGTAAGTAAGTTTGAGTGAGTGTGAATAAGGTTTAGAATGAATGCCAGTGAGTGAGTAACAATGAATAAGAATGAGAGTACGAAGGTGTAGGAGAGTTTAAGAGTGATGTTAGGGTAATGTGACATGCCTTCATGGAAAAAATACGGGTCTATTGTCATATGATGTCACTTCCTGATGTGTCATTAAGGTCAAAGGGTATGCAATGTCACTTCCGCTACCCCATGTATTTCGGTGAATTGAAGCCCATGTACACCTGACAGACTTTGTGGGAAGAAGCATCCACATTTTGAGGAAGAAAAGGCATTTTGTATAGAGAGGCATTTTGCAGGGAAGGAGCAGTATTATTTCTTCCCTCCAGGTGTAGAGGTCAAAAGGCATGTCATTTTGAACTCAAACTATCCATCTCCTTCTGTCCTCACATACTTTCTCTCAAGTTTGGTGAGAGTAGTGGGAGTGCAGTCTATGCCCCAAAAAGATGAAGGCGATTTTTTCTCACATGGCCACTAAGTGGGACTTCAGTGGAGACAAAAATCTCCACATGGTTCATCCACCATCAAAAGTGAGGCACTTGCTCCTTTTTTTAGCCCACTCACAGCCTCCTGATGTGTGATCCACAAATCTCAGTTTGGATTTCTCTATTGTTTTGCGTGCCATAAGAACACTTGGCAGTTCTTCAGAAGGTCAGCACTTGAGCAGTTTACTCTTTATAAAAAACCTTTGCCACAATGGGCCAATTTTCATGGGGTTGGTTCTGACTTTGTGACAATACAATACCTTCTGTAGTTCAATTTTGTCCTCACATTCAGTCTGAAGATAAGGGGGGTGACCAGTAATATGTATATAAGGAAACACTGGCTTTAAAATAGAAGTACAGCATAATAGATGGATGTTTCCACTTGACTGGAAGTACCTTGGCCTCTGTTGTTATAACGTAGCAAACAAGTTAATGACCATCATAGTGAAATATCTTCATACCAAGTGTAGAGACATATTATGTAGATAACCACATCTTTCTACAAACCAAAGGAGAGAGGACAGTGTGTAGGCCGTCCTTGTCCCTATGTAATGATGATTTAAACAACTTAGACATACACTCAAAAGTGGCTTAGTCAAGACCGTAGTGTCTGGCACCACAAAGTTTTTTTAAAAGAACCCTCACAAACCAACCTGTTTGGTGTCATGCTTTATCATAGGGTTCCCAGTTGAGTAGCCGAATGCTATACAGCTGTGCTGGGACCCCTTATTACAGTGGAGATGTTTTTTTTGTTTTCATGTGATGGTATTAAAGGTGATGTGAGTTAAAAATACCTCTGGGAAACTCACTAACAGATGCTTTATTCCCAGTGGCCCAGGGTATATTTAAAAGCAAATGAGATGGATAACGTTTCAGGACTGTTATTTGTGTCTGACTTATCCTTTGGTCTACATGTGTCAGCTCTCAGCAAAACACTTAAACTGAGCTTTCTTCAGGACAAGTTGTTTAGATAACCATGTCTTACCAACTATTGCATACAAGTGTGCCTCAAGGAGGATACTCATGTAAGGCATAGATTAGAGATTTTCCGTTGATGCATGCATCTATAATATATGCAGCTTTGCTGTGCTAAATAAATTAAGCCAATATTCATGTCCTATTACAAATGAACAAATATATTGTTGGAGTGAGCTATTTTATTTTTTTGTTTGGCTATTAATTTCTATGTGATATCCTAAAGAACGTCTGTCTTCAGAATTACCTCAAAAATAAGGAAACAAACCGTGCTTCCCTGTCCGAGGTCAGCACTTATGGGATAGATGTAATCACAATACATGTTTGATGAGCAACTCTGCCTGTAGATGATCATTAGGAAGTCTCTTGTACAGGGTAATGTAGTAATGAGGAGAGGGGCACTAGAGGGCGCAAGGCAAGATGGCCGCACCTCTGTGAGGCTCTGCCAGACCAAGCCATCATCCGCCCAATATCCGCTACATACTGTAATTTCAGAATACCTGCCGGAGGGAAAAACTATCCAGGGACCCACGGAGTGTATATGTTGTATTTGCGGTGTCCTGGAACACTGTGGGCATGCCTGTGAGGTGGCGACGATCCAGCCGCGAGGCGCCCACAACATGACGGCTTGTCTGGGGCTGCGGAGCGGAGCTGACGTCTAGCCTGTCACCTGATGGTCCCGCGCTGCACTGTGGCTCCCAATCTGATCTGGTCTGCTATTTGAAGGTAAGTCTACTCGAGCGGCTCCTACATTGTGCTGGAGCGGGGTGCCTCACTGATTCTGAGGCCCGAGGAGCGGCTGTGACGGGAGGCGACGGTGGTAGAAAGGACGGTCGGGAAGTGCCCCGCTTACCTGTTGCTGCTGTGTCAGCCCTGCGGAGCTCCCTGCATCTGCGGCTGCTGGCCCTGCGATCTCCTCCGTGCTGGTGCGGTGAGTGGGGTAGGGGCCCGGTGTGGGCCGTGTTCGTGAAGGTGGTACCGGAGTTGGTGCCGGGCTGCTCCCTGCTGGCTGTGGTTGGTGTGGGGGGGGAGCGGGTGGCAGCGTTGCGGGTGAGTTGGTGCCCGGGAGTGCGAGGAGTCTTCATTAGAACTGCCAGTGCCCGTGGTAGGGACATCTGTGAAGATCCCCGGGAGTGGGCCGTAAAAGCCTCGGCCTAAATTAGCTACGAAGAAGCAGCGGTCTCCGGCGGGGAGGAGCTAATCGAGTTGAATGCTCCCTCCGTAGTGCGAGGCTGTACAAGCTGGCACTCTGATTGATGTATGCTGCACCTGGAGGCCTACTGCTTGGGATGTGTGGTGCTTTACAGTGGGACCGCGCAGATGGACACTGCCTGCATTAGAGGGCACTTTCACAGGTGATGGTCACTTTATCAGCGCAAAGGAGCCTCCTGGGTTGCTGACACTGCCGTGGAAAGCGGAGGGGATACCTGTGCAATCTCCTGCTTCCTTGCTGCGATACTCAAGGGTCTGACACAGTCCAGAGTGCCCTTACCCGCGCAGAGTTGATAATTGCGATCCCAGGCTGCAATCTATACTTGGGGTCATTACCATATTACAGAGCTGTGTTCAGTGCTGAACCATGGGTCGACCAGATAGAAATCAGTCAAAGCTCACCTTTGAATCGCGACGGATAACTAACCCCTAAAAGGACTCGGAGGTGGATGGAGCATCGGGGACCTCGCCCACTCTGGAGGCCACATTGGTGGCCATGCAGCGGACCCGGCAGTCCATAGAGGGCACCATGGCAGCGGTCAATCATAGACTTGATCATATATCTACGCAGCTTGAAAAGCAGAGTGCGCATATGGGAGAGGTGGTGCAGAGGGTCTCCACCACGGAGGATGGACTGACGACGGTCTCCGACAAAGCGCTAAATATGGACAGGGTGATTTCCATTATCGCAATAACATTCGCATTACGGGGCTTCGGGAATCCACGAACATTGGCAAAATGGAAGTGTCCATGGAGCGGCTCATCACGGATGTGTTTGGTATGGAACAGCTGTCCCACATGTTTATCATCGAACGTGCTCCTCGCTCTTTAACTGCCAGACCAGTGCCTGGGGCACCACTGTGTCCTATAATAGAGCGGATATTGAATTATAGGGACAGGGACACTATCCTACGCATGGCAAGGGTGAAGGGTACAATCGAACACCAAGGGAGCAAGCTTGCGTTCTTTCCAGATTTCACAGTCAATGTTCAGGCTGCACGGAGGGAGTTTGTCCATGTAAAGCAGTTTCTGCGCAAGGAGGAGGTCCCTTATGCTATGCTGTACCCGGCCCGTCTTCGTATTGGCGCGGCTGCGGACAACAAGATCTTCACCCCCCCAAAAGCGGCAATGGACTATGCTAAGAACCTGAAACGCAAAAAGCGGGATTCGACTGAAAGGCCGGAGGAAGAAGCGCTAGAAGAGGAGGAGAACTTGTTGGGCTGCCTGGGCAGTATGAGAACGCTCTCTACGCACTTGATGATTGAATTAACCAGCTGAGAGTAGAGCCTGTATCCGGACTTTACGTTTGCAGGAGGGATGGGATAATTCCGCTATTCTAGTGCCTTTGGATTTTATAACAGCTCAGCAAACGTTGCTCTTTGTTATGTTGTTTGTTGTGACTATTATCTGATTGCAATGTTGACTTGATTTGTTCGTAAACTGTAACTTGCTATGATGTTCGACAGGATCTATTGTTCCATCTTCCCTGGCTACAAGGGCCCTTTTATTCCACCCTGCCGGTAGAAGTCTGATATCACTGCTATAACTGATGTATAGGGATGATATGATATAACTGCTTGGTCACCTCTCGTTCTGCGGGGGAAATGTGCATCTACGCCCCTACATATGGGTGAACCCCAAACTTTAGATTGTGGTGGGTGGGGAGGGTTGTTTGGTGGGGTATTGGGTTGGCTTTGGCAGGTTTGGGTAGCTGAAGTGGGTGGTGGGCGGGAGGGGTTGGGTATGGGAAGGGGGGATTGGTTGTTCTTTACTATCATCTATATGGTGAGGTTTCATGAGTACCGTCATGGACATACAGGTACATGCATCAATCTCGGCATTTGCGATTCCTTAATTGCGATTTTTAAGGAATCGCAATTAAGGAATCGCAAATGCCTATGCATTAAGAAATCGCTAAATAAATTGCGATTCCTTAGAATTCCTTATTTGCGATTAGCATTTTGCGAATCGCAATTAAGGAATCCCTTCCCATTCATTCCTATGGGCCTAGAGGCCCATAGGAATGAATGGGAAGACAACCTCAATTTGCGATTCGCAATTAGCTAATCGCAAATTGAGATTGCGATTTCAAGGGTGCAGGGGTGTCCAAAGGACACCCTGTTGCACCCCTGAAATCAAACAATGCACATATGTTGTGTACACACATGCCCTAAGGGCATGTGTGTGCACAACATGAAAGTTAAAAATATGCACAAAATTGCATATTTCTAACTTTTCGCAAAATTACCATGAGGTCCAACCTCATGGTAATTTTATCTCTCTAATTGCGAAATCGCAATTTTTTTGAATTTCATGCATTGCTTTTAAGGAATCGCAAAATTGCGATTCCTTAAAAGCAATCGCACTTTAAAAAATCGCTAAAATAGCGATTTCTTCACTTTTAGGTTGATGCATCCCAAATAGTGATTTGGGAATCGCAAACGGCCGAATTTTGCAATTAGCACCGTTTGCGATTCCTAAATCGCTTGATGCATGTGCCTGTAAGAGTTTACAAGTTTTGGCAACGGAATCTGAAGGTGTGCTACTTTACTATCCACTACAGGTTACTATTATTTGATTTTTATGGGTATGGTAGGTAAAATCACTTGGCTTACATGGAACGTAAGGGGCTTGAATAATCCGAAGAAAACCAGACAGGTCCTGGCATATATGAATCGCCATAATGTACAGATAGCTTTCTTGCAGGAAACGCATCTCACGGTGCATACCGCGACATCAGTGGCCAGACATTGGGCAGGGATGCGTCTTGCCTCTACATACACTTCATATGCTAGGGGAGTCATGATACTAATAAAGAAGGATGTGCCTTTTGTGAGTACATATGAGGAAGTTGATAAGGAGGGCAGGTACATAATACTGCAAGGGAATTTATGTGGAACGATGATAAATGGTTACGGGCCGAATGTAGATAACCCTGAATTTTATACTGTGTTGTGTTGTGTTGCACTACCAATGTCTGCCATTATATGCGGGGGTGATCTAAATGTGGTTTTGGATCAAGAGATTGATAGGAAGACGTGAAATACTGCTCATGTCAAAAAAGCTGTGCAAGCGGTACAGGATGGTATGACCAATTTAGGGCTAGTGGATGTGTGGCGCTTGCGTCATCCTGGTGTGAAACAGGGGACATGCTACACGTATGCACATGACACATGGTCCCGCTTGGATCATTGGCTGGTGACACGAGATGTGACTGCCTGGGTGGTGAATGTTGTGCATTTGTCTCGCACATTGTCGGACCACGCACCTGTATTGATTGACACGGTTCTCCCGGCACACGCCCCAGCCCCATTTACATGGAAATTGCGACCTACGGCTCTACTTGATTTAGTGTTTTGTGAAGGTATACGAGAAGCTATAGAGAATTATTATGCATTGAATGTTGGATCGGTGGCTGATGTGTGTACAGTCTGGGAGGCGTTCAAGGTGACTATAAGGGGTGCATGCATAGGCTTGCAGGCAGGGGTGCTTAAGTCATTACGAGACTCTATGAGTAGGTTGGAACGGGAACTGACGGGCTTGGAGCGACAGTATGAGCAGGCTTCGGCAGCGTCACTTCTAGCTACTATACGGCTGAAGGTGGATGAATATAATGAGTTGGCGGAGCAGGAGGGAGGTACCTGTCGAAACGCCGCAGAGCCCAATACTATGGTGAGGGTGGCCCCCCTGGGCGGGGATGCGCTGAATGGATCACAGAACCCTGGGCTAAGTACTGCGGAGTGCAGGAACTCACAGAGGAAGGTAAGTCCGTTACAGATACTACCAATATATTAGAACAATTTGTCCAATTCTATAGAGCAATGTACGGGCATAAAAACACGGCCAGTGAGGAAGAGATAGCGCAATATCTAGATGATGTGGCCTTGGTGTGGCTGTCAAAGGGACAGCAGGATTTTCTCATGCACCATCTGACAGAAACTGAGATCAGGGATGCCATTGCTGCACTGCCAAATGGGAAGGCTGCGGGTACTGATGGTCTCCCTTCTGAGTTTTACAAAGAATATGCGGACCAGCTACTGCCTCATCTCACGGCTATGTATTCAGAGGCGTTTGACCAAGGCGGCTGCCCGCCACACTCAGAGAGGCTTTGATAGTTGCATTGCCCAAACCAGGCAAACCGCTGGACAAATGCGAGTCCTACCGACTGCTGTCACTTATGAACACTGATATAAAGATCCTTGCTTAGGTCCTGTCGACACAGCAGGGTCTGTTGTTAAACGTTATGGTCCTTCAGGACCAGTAAGGGTTCAATCCCACGCGCTTCACGGCTCACAATCTGAGAGCTCTATTTGCTGTTCTCCATTTACGCAAGCCAGAACTACTGGCAGCCGTGGTCTTATTAGACGCCGCCAAGGTGTTCGATTCAATTGCTTGGAAATACATGTTTGCAGTGCTCCACCGGATGGGGGTGCCTTTGTTTTTCACGGACTGGATACGCCTGCTGTATACTGATCCAATATTTACAACAAGGGGTGGTGAGGGACAGAGTCTCTGAATTAAACAGAATACTCTCACCCAGTCAAGAGATCAGGGCTAGATCCAACACCGTTTTTTAGCTCACTGCACCATCCCAGTTTCAGAACCTGGCTGTATGCAAATTAGTCTGTTCCTGTCCCAGTGCATGATGGGAACAGGGCAAACCAAACTACAAAAGCCAATTCTTACACTGGGAAGGAAACAAGCTACCGGGGACCGGTTTCTGGCATTTCAGCCTCTTCGGCCCGGCTTGCTTGAATCCTGATGGTGCAATGAGCAAGGGACTCACATCTGAGTATACCCTTCCACGCTTAGGGTGGACAAAAATATTTACAACAAGGGGTGGTGAGGGACAGAGTCTCTGAATTAAACAGAATACTCTCACCCAGTCAAGAGATCAGGGCTAGATCCAACACCGTTTTTTAGCTCACTGCACCATCCCAGTTTCAGAACCTGGCTGTATGCAAATTAGTCTTTTCCTGTCCCAGTGCATGATGGGAACAGGGCAAACCAAACTACAAAAGCCAATTCTTACACTGGGAAGGAAACAAGCTACCGGGGACCGGTTTCTGGCATTTCAGCCTCTTCGGCCCGGCTTGCTTGAATCCTGATGGTGCAATGAGCAAGGGACTCACATCTGAGTATACCCTTCCACGCTTAGGGTGGACAAAAATATTTACAACAAGGGGTGGTGAGGGACAGAGTCTCTGAATTAAACAGAATACTCTCACCCAGTCAAGAGATCAGGGCTAGATCCAACACCGTTTTTTAGCTCACTGCACCATCCCAGTTTCAGAACCTGGCTGTATGCAAATTAGTCTGTTCCTGTCCCAGTGCATGATGGGAACAGGGCAAACCAAACTACAAAAGCCAATTCTTACACTGGGAAGGAAACAAGCTACCGGGGACCGGTTTCTGGCATTTCAGCCTCTTCGGCCCGGCTTGCTTGAATCCTGATGGTGCAATGAGCAAGGGACTCACATCTGAGTATACCCTTCCACGCTTAGGGTGGACAAAAATATTTACAACAAGGGGTGGTGAGGGACAGAGTCTCTGAATTAAACAGAATACTCTCACCCAGTCAAGAGATCAGGGCTAGATCCAACACCGTTTTTTAGCTCACTGCACCATCCCAGTTTCAGAACCTGGCTGTATGCAAATTAGTCTGTTCCTGTCCCAGTGCATGATGGGAACAGGGCAAACCAAACTACAAAAGCCAATTCTTACACTGGGAAGGAAACAAGCTACCGGGGACCGGTTTCTGGCATTTCAGCCTCTTCGGCCCGGCTTGCTTGAATCCTGATGGTGCAATGAGCAAGGGACTCACATCTGAGTATACCCTTCCACGCTTAGGGTGGACAAAAATATTTACAACAAGGGGTGGTGAGGGACAGAGTCTCTGAATTAAACAGAATAATCTCACCCAGTCAAGAGATCAGGGCTAGATCCAACACCGTTTTTTAGCTCACTGCACCATCCCAGTTTCAGAACCTGGCTGTATGCAAATTAGTCTGTTCCTGTCCCAGTGCATGATGGGAACAGGGCAAACCAAACTACAAAAGCCAATTCTTACACTGGGAAGGAAACAAGCTACCGGGGACCGGTTTCTGGCATTTCAGCCTCTTCGGCCCGGCTTGCTTGAATCCTGATGGTGCAATGAGCAAGGGACTCACATCTGAGTATACCCTTCCACGCTTAGGGTGGACAAAAATATTTACAACAAGGGGTGGTGAGGGACAGAGTCTCTGAATTAAACAGAATACTCTCACCCAGTCAAGAGATCAGGGCTAGATCCAACACCGTTTTTTAGCTCACTGCACCATCCCAGTTTCAGAACCTGGCTGTATGCAAATTAGTCTGTTCCTGTCCCAGTGCATGATGGGAACAGGGCAAACCAAACTACAAAAGCCAATTCTTACACTGGGAAGGAAACAAGCTACCGGGGACCGGTTTCTGGCATTTCAGCCTCTTCGGCCCGGCTTGCTTGAATCCTGATGGTGCAATGAAACCGGTCCCCGGTAGCTTGTCTCCTTTCTGGTAAAGAATTGGCTTGGTAGTTTAGTCTGCCCTGTTCCCATGATGCACTGGGCCAGGGACAGACTGATTTGCATATCGCCAGGTTCTGAGCTGGGATGGGGCAGTGAGATAAATAACGGTGATGGATCAAGCCCTGATCTTTGAACTGGGTAAGAGTGGTCTGCTCAATTCAGACACTCTGTTCATCACCACCCCCTTTTGTAAATCGATTTTGGCCACTATAGGTGTGGCAGGGTATACTCAGACATGAGTCCCTTTCTCACTGCTCCATCAGGATTCAAGCAAGCCGGGCCGAAGAGGCTGAAATGCCAGAAACCGGTCCCCGGTAGCTTGTCTCCTTTCTGGTAAAGAATTGGCTTGGTAGTTTAGTCTGCCCTGTTCCCATGATGCACTGGGCCAGGGACAGACTGATTTGCATATCGCCAGGTTCTGAGCTGGGATGGGGCAGTGAGATAAATAACGGTGATGGATCAAGCCCTGATCTTTGGACTGGGTAAGAGTGGTCTGCTCAATTCAGACACTCTGTTCATCACCACCCCCTTTTGTAAATCGATTTTGGCCACTATAGGTGTGGCAGGGTATACTCAGACATGAGTCCCTTTCTCACTGCTCCATCAGGATTCAAGCAAGCCGGGCCGAAGAGGCTGAAATGCCAGAAACCGGTCCCCGGTAGCTTGTCTCCTTTCTGGTAAAGAATTGGCTTGGTAGTTTAGTCTGCCCTGTTCCCATGATGCACTGGGCCAGGGACAGACTGATTTGCATATCGCCAGGTTCTGAGCTGGGATGGGGCAGTGAGATAAATAACGGTGATGGATCAAGCCCTGATCTTTGGACTGGGTAAGAGTGGTCTGCTCAATTCAGACACTCTGTTCATCACCACCCCCTTTTGTAAATCGTATACTGATCCAATGGCTTGGGTGCGCGTTAATGGACATGTCTCGCGGCTTTTCCTATCAAGCGAGGCACTAGGCAAGCATGTCCGCTATCGCCCTTGCTATTTGCTCTTGTGTTGGAGCAGTTGGCGTGTGTGCTGAGGCAGAGGCATGCTGACTCGGGCCTTAGATTCTTCCAAAGACCATTGGCTATATCGATGTACACTGACGACATGGTCTTATATGTCTGAGAGCCGGAAAATATTTGGAGGGCGTGATTCGGGAATATGTACGCTTTGATTGGTTCTCAGGTTTAGCCATCAACTGGCCTAAATCTATCATACTGCTGCTCACAAGTCATACTGTGATGTTTGAGTTGAACTTTCCTTTGGAGTGGGCAACAGAACTTGTCCGCTACCTCGGCGTCCGGGTACATCGAGACCCACAGGAAGTTATTAGGGCTAACTACGGTGTGGCTGTGTCCAAACTGGAAGACCAGGTGTCTAGATGGATGTGTTTGCCTTTGTCATTTGCGGACAGAGTTGCACTGATTAAGATGGTGGTGCTACCTAAGTTTTTATATTTATTTGTCAACATTCCGATTGTCCTGAAGGGCCACTTCTTTGACACACTTCGTTCACTGCTAATCACGCTTACATGGGGTGGCTAGAAACCTCGCATAAGCTGGGACACGCTGACAAAACCTTATGCCCTCAGCGGGTTCTCCATTCCGGATATGCACTTATATTATTTATGCGCTCAAGCGCATTTTGCCACATACTGGCAGTCGTCGCCGCCCTTCACGCCGCATGTGGCGGTTGGGGCTGGAGCGGTTCATCCGTTGCCCCTTAAAGCTATGATTGTAAATACACATTCAGTGTATGAAAAAGAAGAAGTGGATACGGTACAGTGTACAACTAGAGCGTGGTCTGAGTTGGGGAAGAGAGTGAATCGACTACCATGCCCTTGCTGCATCATGTTGATATATCAGTGACCAGTGAGGTCGGGGGACTCCAGATATTGCACAATGCTGGGCTGCATGTTATGGGCGATGCCTTTGTAAATGGAACATTTATCACGCTACAGGCTTTCTTAGAGAAAGGGGGTAACACGGCAATGGCCACATTCATCTACACTAGATTTCGGGCTGCGATGCGCAGCCTATATCCAACATTTCCTGCGGAACCAAACACCTTGGAGGCTTTACAAATGCTTTATACGGCTAATAACAAACCGAAGCTCGTATCCCGATTGTATCAGACTTCACAGATGGATGAGGGGGCTGCTGGGTTGCGCTCCAGGGATAAATGGGATGACAGTCTGACACAGCCATTGACAGACGATGAGTGGGAAGAATGCTGTGTGATGACTGGGGGATTTGCTGTGAATGGCAACTTCAAACTTCTCCACTATAAATATCTCCATCAAATGTAGTACACCCCTGCACAGTTACTTAAATATAGATTGAGAGACTGCTGTGTGCGTTGTGGTTTGCATGGTGCCAATTTTGTGCATCTGGCATGGAATTGCCCTGGTATATTCGCATTTTGGACAAATGTGTCCGAGGTCCTCTCTGCTATGATGAGTGTTCAGATTGGATGTGACCCTAAGGTATGTCTGTTGGGAATAGTGTCCAAGATACCGGTAGGAGTGCGCAAGCTGTGGTGCTCTCTTTGCAGCTGGCCAAACGTAGGATAGCACTGTGCTGGGGAGGGAGGCGGGTACCTACGTTAAAACAATGGTCGCAAGACCTGGCATACTGCCGTGACCAACTCACATGTTATGCTGAGGGGCTACCACCCTAAGCGTGGAAGGGTATTCTCAGATGTGAGACCCTTGCTCATTGCACCATCAGGATTCAAGCAAACCGGGCCGAAGACGGCTGTAATGCCAGAAACCGGTCCCCGGGAGCTTGTTTCCTTCCCAGTGTAAGAATTGGCTTTTGTAGTTTGGTTTGCCCTGTTCCCATCATGCACTGGGACAGGAACAGACTAATTTGCATACAGCCAGGTTCTGAAACTGGGATGGTGCAGTGAGCTAAAAAACGGTGTTGGATCTAGCCCTGATCTCTTGACTGGGTGAGAGCTTTTTGCTTAATTCAGAGACTCTGTCCCTCACCACCCCTTGTTGTAAATATTTTTGTCCACCCTAAGCGTGGAAGGGTATTCTCAGATGTGAGACCCTTGCTCATTGCACCATCAGGATTCAAGCAAACCGGGCCGAAGACGGCTGTAATGCCAGAAACCGGTCCCCGGGAGCTTGTTTCCTTCCCAGTGTAAGAATTGGCTTTTGTAGTTTGGTTTGCCCTGTTCCCATCATGCACTGGGACAGGAACAGACTAATTTGCATACAGCCAGGTTCTGAAACTGGGATGGTGCAGTGAGCTAAAAAACGGTGTTGGATCTAGCCCTGATCTCTTGACTGGGTGAGAGCTTTTTGCTTAATTCAGAGACTCTGTCCCTCACCACCCCTTGTTGTAAATATTTTTGTCCACCCTAAGCGTGGAAGGGTATTCTCAGATGTGAGACCCTTGCTCATTGCACCATCAGGATTCAAGCAAACCGGGCCGAAGACGGCTGTAATGCCAGAAACCGGTCCCCGGGAGCTTGTTTCCTTCCCAGTGTAAGAATTGGCTTTTGTAGTTTGGTTTGCCCTGTTCCCATCATGCACTGGGACAGGAACAGACTAATTTGCATACAGCCAGGTTCTGAAACTGGGATGGTGCAGTGAGCTAAAAAACGGTGTTGGATCTAGCCCTGATCTCTTGACTGGGTGAGAGCTTTTTGCTTAATTCAGAGACTCTGCCCCTCACCACCCCTTGTTGTAAATATTTTTGTCCACCCTAAGCGTGGAAGGGTATTCTCAGATGTGAGACCCTTGCTCATTGCACCATCAGGATTCAAGCAAACCGGGCCGAAGACGGCTGTAATGCCAGAAACCGGTCCCCGGGAGCTTGTTTCCTTCCCAGTGTAAGAATTGGCTTTTGTAGTTTGGTTTGCCCTGTTCCCATCATGCACTGGGACAGAAACAGACTAATTTGCATACAGCCAGGTTCTGAAACTGGGATGGTGCAGTGAGCTAAAAAACGGTGTTGGATCTAGCCCTGATCTCTTGACTGGGTGAGAGCTTTTTGCTTAATTCAGAGACTCTGTCCCTCACCACCCCTTGTTGTAAATATTTGTGTCCACCCTAAGCGTGGAAGGGTATTCTCAGATGTGAGACCCTTGCTCATTGCACCATCAGGATTCAAGCAAACCGGGCCGAAGACGGCTGTAATGCCAGAAACCGGTCCCCGGGAGCTTGTTTCCTTCCCAGTGTAAGAATTGGCTTTTGTAGTTTGGTTTGCCCTGTTCCCATCATGCACTGGGACAGGAACAGACTAATTTGCATACAGCCAGGTTCTGAAACTGGGATGGTGCAGTGAGCTAAAAAACGGTGTTGGATCTAGCCCTGATCTCTTGACTGGGTGAGAGCTTTTTGCTTAATTCAGAGACTCTGTCCCTCACCACCCCTTGTTGTAAATATTTTTGTCCACCCTAAGCGTGGAAGGGTATTCTCAGATGTGAGACCCTTGCTCATTGCACCATCAGGATTCAAGCAAACCGGGCCGAAGACGGCTGTAATGCCAGAAACCGGTCCCCGGGAGCTTGTTTCCTTCCCAGTGTAAGAATTGGCTTTTGTAGTTTGGTTTGCCCTGTTCCCATCATGCACTGGGACAGGAACAGACTAATTTGCATACAGCCAGGTTCTGAAACTGGGATGGTGCAGTGAGCTAAAAAACGGTGTTGGATCTAGCCCTGATCTCTTGACTGGGTGAGAGCTTTTTGCTTAATTCAGAGACTCTGTCCCTCACCACCCCTTGTTGTAAATATTTTTGTCCACCCTAAGCGTGGAAGGGTATTCTCAGATGTGAGACCCTTGCTCATTGCACCATCAGGATTCAAGCAAACCGGGCCGAAGACGGCTGTAATGCCAGAAACCGGTCCCCGGGAGCTTGTTTCCTTCCCAGTGTAAGAATTGGCTTTTGTAGTTTGGTTTGCCCTGTTCCCATCATGCACTGGGACAGGAACAGACTAATTTGCATACAGCCAGGTTCTGAAACTGGGATGGTGCAGTGAGCTAAAAAACGGTGTTGGATCTAGCCCTGATCTCTTGACTGGGTGAGAGCTTTTTGCTTAATTCAGAGACTCTGTCCCTCACCACCCCTTGTTGTAAATATTTTTGTCCACCCTAAGCGTGGAAGGGTTTTCTCAGATGTGAGACCATTGCTCATTGCACCATCAGGATTCAAGCAAACCGGGCCGAAGACGGCTGTAATGCCAGAAACCGGTCCCCGGGAGCTTGTTTCCTTCCCAGTGTAAGAATTGGCTTTTGTAGTTTGGTTTGCCCTGTTCCCATCATGCACTGGGACAGGAACAGACTAATTGGCATACAGCCAGGTTCTGAAACTGGGATGGTGCAGTGAGCTAAAAAACGGTGTTGGATCTAGCCCTGATCTCTTGACTGGGTGAGAGCTTTTTGCTTAATTCAGAGACTCTGTCCCTCACCACCCCTTGTTGTAAATATTTTTGTCCACCCTAAGCGTGGAAGGGTATTCTCAGATGTGAGACCCTTGCTCATTGCACCATCAGGATTCAAGCAAACCGGGCCGAAGACGGCTGTAATGCCAGAAACCGGTCCCCGGGAGCTTGTTTCCTTCCCAGTGTAAGAATTGGCTTTTGTAGTTTGGTTTGCCCTGTTCCCATCATGCACTGGGACAGGAACAGACTAATTTGCATACAGCCAGGTTCTGAAACTGGGATGGTGCAGTGAGCTAAAAAACGGTGTTGGATCTAGCCCTGATCTCTTGACTGGGTGAGAGCTTTTTGCTTAATTCAGAGACTCTGTCCCTCACCACCCCTTGTTGTAAATATTTTTGTCCACCCTAAGCGTGGAAGGGTATTCTCAGATGTGAGACCCTTGCTCATTGCACCATCAGGATTCAAGCAAACCGGGCCGAAGACGGCTGTAATGCCAGAAACCGGTCCCCGGGAGCTTGTTTCCTTCCCAGTGTAAGAATTGTCTTTTGTAGTTTGGTTTGCCCTGTTCCCATCATGCACTGGGACAGGAACAGACTAATTTGCATACAGCCAGGTTCTGAAACTGGGATGGTGCAGTGAGCTAAAAAACGGTGTTGGATCTAGCCCTGATCTCTTGACTGGGTGAGAGCTTTTTGCTTAATTCAGAGACTCTGTCCCTCACCACCCCTTGTTGTAAATATTTTTGTCCACCCTAAGCGTGGAAGGGTATTCTCAGATGTGAGACCCTTGCTCATTGCACCATCAGGATTCAAGCAAACCGGGCCGAAGACGGCTGTAATGCCAGAAACCGGTCCCCGGGAGCTTGTTTCCTTCCCAGTGTAAGAATTGGCTTTTGTAGTTTGGTTTGCCCTGTTCCCATCATGCACTGGGACAGGAACAGACTAATTTGCATACAGCCAGGTTCTGAAACTGGGATGGTGCAGTGAGCTAAAAAACGGTGTTGGATCTAGCCCTGATCTCTTGACTGGGTGAGAGCTTTTTGCTTAATTCAGAGACTCTGTCCCTCACCACCCCTTGTTGTAAATATTTTTGTCCACCCTAAGCATGGAAGGGTATTCTCAGATGTGAGACCCTTGCTCATTGCACCATCAGGATTCAAGCAAACCGGGCCGAAGACGGCTGTAATGCCAGAAACCGGTCCCCGGGAGCTTGTTTCCTTCCCAGTGTAAGAATTGGCTTTTGTAGTTTGGTTTGCCCTGTTCCCATCATGCACTGGGACAGGAACAGACTAATTTGCATACAGCCAGGTTCTGAAACTGGGATGGTGCAGTGAGCTAAAAAACGGTGTTGGATCTAGCCCTGATCTCTTGACTGGGTGAGAGCTTTTTGCTTAATTCAGAGACTCTGTCCCTCACCACCCCTTGTTGTAAATATGAGGGGCTACCATCAGCGTCAAGGCCGCGAGACATCTGGAACCCTTACACGGCATATATGTTGGAGAGAACGGATACTGTCTGAACAGGTGATGCTGGTTGTAGACACTCCTGTGACTTTCATTGCCCGCATTTGGAGTGCTTTGACTAGTGAACATCGACACTATGCAATTGAAATACTGCTCTAAAATTGTGCTGACATATTCCCAACTGTCGTTCCGTGTTGCTGACTATGAGCCTACCTGATTTATATACCTGTATTTCATTTATTGATTATCATATCATTTGTAATGTATGTATGCATACCTTCAACCTGTTCTAAGGTTGCCTGTTTCTCTTTTGTCAAAATGATAAATAAAAAAATAAAAAATAAAAAAATGTAGTAATGAGGAACAGAAGTACCAAGCTCCAGATTACCGATTTGCAGTTGTTGATTACCTCTGAATAGCAATTTGGGAATCGGTATTCCTTTCATACATCTGCATTATTAATTTGCGTTTTGGAATGATTTGCATTCACAATTTAGTGATTCTCAAACACAGAATCTGTTTCAATGCTAACCACATGGACACCTGCCCCAATCAAGCTTACTCAATATGACGACAACTACTCAACATCAATGTCACACCCATTCTCAATTCCTCCACCTCTTCGGTGACCTTCCCAGATGCTTAAAAGCAAAAACTGTCTTCCCATAACTGACAAAATCCTCAGCTGACAGTTCAGTGCTTGCCAATTACAGAGCAATCTCACAGAGGTCTTAGAAAAAATCATAAATAGACACCTCACTGAATACCTAAATGATTACCAACATCTCAACCCCACTCCACTCAGTCTGATTTTAGACCCAACCTAACTTCCCTCATATCCACAATGGATGATATTTCCATGAATCTGTACAGAGGAAACATGGTGGCCCTCCTCCTCCTGGACCTCAGATCAGCATTTGATACAGTCTCCTTGCCCATCACATGCACAACATTAGAATCCAAGGACACATTCTCCAATTGTCCAGTGGATCAGCTCCTTCCAGACTGAAAGGACCCTGTCAGTCAGCTTGACACTGTATACCTTGGATGCCTGTGACCTAGTCTGCAGAGTTCTGCAAGGATCCTCCATGAGCCTGGTCCTCTTCAATACATACATGATCCCTCTACTCAGTACCATCTGTTCTCAGCATCATCTGTTCTCACAGCATTGACGTCCTCTCCAAAACCACCAACAAGACTAATTTTTTGAAGAGCACATAATTATGGGACTCCAACAGAGCTAGGACCGACACCCACCCTCACTGCCCATGCCAAGAACCTCAGGATTATCATTGAGGGCAAACTCAACATGAGCACCCTAGTCAATGCTGTCATTACCTTATGCTTCCATACCCTGATAATGCTAAGGAAGATTTTCAAATGGCTCCCAATCAGCACCCGGAAAACTGTCAAACATGCCCACAACAAAAAAAGTCACCAGACCTTGGTGGGCAGAATCACTCTTAACCTCCCACGCTGCACTCATGTCACACCACACCACACCTGAAGGAGCTCCATTGGCTCAGCATTCACAAAGGAGCACAATTGAAACTCCTCACTCATACTTTCAAAGCACTACAAAACACTGGCTCAGCATACAACAATCATATCTGCTTTCACATACCTTACAGACATCTCCGCTCGTCTGGAAACCTACATGCATGAACCCCATGCATATGAAAAAGGAGATCAGTGGACAAACCTTCTTACATCACTCCTAATGCATGTCATGACCTGCTGCTACATGTAAAAGCCTCCCACACACTTCTTGAATTCCGCAAAAATCATAAGATCCGGCTTTTCGAGTAGTCCCAGTAGGCCCTAAATGTGTCTAGACTCACAACTGCTCAGCGCCAGCATACCCTTCCATGTGATTGTGTGCTCTACAAATTTGTTTGTGAATGCTGTTTGTGAATGCTTTCGCAAACTGGGTTAGTTGCACTTGAGTATTGTTTGATGACCTCACAATGAGGAAGTCCTGAAACACTAGCTTTACGGAAGCTTAGGGAACACTGAGGAGGACCGACATTGTTCATTGAGCAATCGACCAGGGGATTGATTGCAGCAATCTCCAAATTTTGACAAGTCAAGGGAAGAGGCACAGATGGATGGTGGAGGACAAAAAAAATAATCTGTCTGCGCAATTAACTAGTGCCTAAGACTATACATAATTAGCTGCTGCTGGTGAATTAAGGGTTACTGAAAGTGAAAAACGCTTCTTGTCCCAGTACCCTGTTACTGAAGGAATGAATGTGCATCACACTTATGGTCAAGCTGCCATTGGTGAATTTTTTGCTTGCCTTTTGTGAAAAATTGAAAATATAATGAAGGTCAATTTCCATAAAAAATATTGTTATTAATCAAAACCTGAGATAAAGATAACATGTATGTTCTGCAGCAGCAAAACAGTTGTCTTGTACTTTGTGCAAACTGTTCTTTGTAGACTTACTTTACAAATAATGAGTAGTTGTGTCTGCTCTTCCTTCTCTTGAGCTGTTTAGCCCGAAATGCATTGGGATGTATAAACAAATACTGTTGCTACAGTTCTGGAATTTGTGATTACACAACAACATCATAAGAACATTTATTAAATATCCACCGATCAACAAATCACCAACAACCTCATCTGTAATATTTATTTGAATTGTCAAACTTGTATGTTTACTTTTGTTGAATTGGAAACATTTTTGACTAATACATTCTATTGTTTGAAGATTTACAATTTACACTCGTTTGAGTGAATAGGGCAGTGCATTTGGTTACTGGCAACTTCCCAGGATACTCATCTCGCTTTCAGATTAAATGTCTAGCAGGGCCTTTTACCTTTTGCACGCAATGTAAAGTTTTGAGTATTGGATATTACTTGTTTACCTTGTTAATTTTGTTCACTGAGTGCACACGCTGCTGCGCTACCCCATTCTTCCTTCTCTTGAAGCATTTTGCGGTATATGGGGTAGTGGATTTTCCTATTCAGTATCAGAATCGGGCTGAGTATGAAAAGCCTTACTAGTAGCTATATTATGAAATGTAGCACAGGTTGCAATGACTTGATAGCAAATGACAGGGCTATATTGCAGTGTGCCAGCACTCATATGAATGCTTTGAAAAACAAGGGGGCCCAACTACTATTGGTCAGGGACCTTGGGTAGTTTACTAGTTTCAAACAGAAGATTAAACAAACACTGAATATAGACTCAAACAGTACGATGTCCAGCCGGACAGATACTTTAATATTCAATTAGTTTCCAAAAAATTAACAAAAGACATTTGAAGTGAGACCCAAGCCTGCACCCAACTCAGCAAAATAAGATGATCAATGTGAAATAGAAAAGGCCTAGGCAGGTTAGTTGTAAGTAAGTAGCACATACTGATATTACAAACAAAATATAGTGGGACACCATTACACATAAACGATATTTAGTTGAGAAGTGTATATGGTTTGCATTAAGTCGACGGCGTTTTGATCCTTACAAAACATATTAGGATCAGCATCAGGACATTTACATTAGCATGCCTGGGTACATTTGCCTAAGGTCCAGAAGAGAGCCATATAGATACGCCACAGGGGCCTGAGCGGCCCAGGCTGGGGCAGATTGAGCGTCTGGACCTGGTGCGATCAAACCTGCAAGAGGTGGGTGGAGAGGACATCGCGTACGCGGTCAATATATCAATTAGAAGGGTTAGGTCTGAATCGTCCTAGTAGTGAGGATATTCCTGCATGGGCATGCTTCCTGTGGGGAAACACGTCCATGCAGCAATGCCCTCACTATTAGGCTGATTTAATTGGCGAGCGTGGATAATCAACCTCCTGGCAAGATTTCTCAACGCAGGAGGTCAGATTTCTCATTGCGAGTCATCGTGTTTGCTTGCATTGAGAAACTGTCTGTTCATGTTGAGAAAACTGCTGCTCGATTATAAATCTACTCGAGCGGCAGAAAGGAAGCAGCACCCGCTTGTGCTGTGCATGGTGCCGTTCACAATGATTGCACAAACCGTACAAGCACCTGGCACTGAAAATCACTGCGAACTGCATTTATCTAAAGGAACTCTGCCGCTTGCGGAGCTCCGTGTAGTGCTGCAGAGTTTTTTTTGCACTTCACAGACTTCCACACAGCGGAAATCCACAAACTCCACCCAGGCTTAATTATAAGGCTCTCTCTTCACAGGAAGTAATGCATTCATAGAAATGCATTTTCCCTTAGAATGAACATTATGATGCAGTTGAGTGTACTGCAAGAGAGAGATGCACAGAGCCAAATGCTTCTTTCATTCACATGTTTTGTACAAACCCCTCTTGGATTATATTTAAAGCTGCTAACCTCCAAATGAGTTCCAACTGACAAGGCATTCTCATTAAAATGTGACTGAGGGAAATAATCAAACTCAAAGTAATGGGTTGGTTTCCCTAGAGACCAATCTTTAAACTTCAAGCAAGTACGTTCTGTTTCCTCCTTGCGTAGGTTTAGGTCACAAGGGATCGCTGAAGTTACTCTGCGGGTATTTTTGTACAAACAAATTAAATTTTGTTTGCCATAGTGTTGCCTAGTAGTATGCAATCTAGGCTATCAAGTGCTAAGCTTTACAAGTTTATTTGTTTTAGCATCTTTTTAGTTATGTTCTGCACAAGTTCAGGCTAAAGAAAATTGAGACCAGAAATTACAGTCAGAAACAGAATCACAAAGCTATTTGCTCTTGTACGTTCAATTTACACTCATAAAGTTTTACGAGTGTGAAGTCATTTGATTCACACAGCATGGGTTTCCACTTTTAAAAACAAATACTTATACATACATACATACATACATACTCGTAGAGATCTCTGATTGTTATATTGTGGTTATACCAAGAGCACAGAGGGACTTGCAGCCAGCCCACTTCATACCATTGGTTGGCTGTACAGTTACCCTTATTTTCATGCTTCTTATTTGATGGCTTGCCTTGTCGATTTTGTGTCTGTTCCTACCCTGGAACATTCCTAATTTACTTGTGCCATTCCAATGCTTACTTTTAGGAAACTGCTTTTTTCGTGTCGTAATCACTCCATAAGAGTGCATATATTTTCAAGCTGTCCTCCTAGTGTGCTTCGTTTTCCTCCTCTACGCTCCACGTTGCTCCACGCTCCAGGTTGCTCTGTCTTGACCTTCTACCCTCCCCTCCCCCAAGAGGCGGTTTAAGAAATAAATTAGGCAAATTTCCAAGACCGGTTTTCAACCTGATGGATTTCACCATCACAATGTTGCAGTAATGTTCTGCTATGTATATTGTGTGTAATTATCTGACGATCCGTTTTACCCAAAAGACTTACTATTGCACATTTTCTTTATATTTAACACCTAAAGACGAACTTAGCTCCTACCCATTTGTTGTTTTTTGTCACAAAAAAGTCAAAAGCTATCCACACAGATCCACACCACACAATTAAACTCCACACATTTCTAATCCACACCACATAGTTCGACACCAAAGCACAGAATTCAACTCAACAACACAATTATACAACACAACACATACATTCAATCCTCACTAAAGAATTTCACATCAAACCACAAAGTTCAACAGCACACCACATAACTAAACTCCACTACATACCACTCCAAAACGCAAAATACAATTTCAAATAATTACACTTCACATAATTTCAGTACACCCAGTTCCACATAATTACTATCCACATAATTCCACTACACACCATGCTTCATAATTCCACTACACAAATACACTCCGCATCCAACATTGAATGCCACACAATTCCACAACTAACAATTCCAATCCAACCCACATAATTCCACTAGACACCACATACATACACTCCTAAACACATGGGTAAAAGATATTGTCATTTACAATGCCAATAGCTCTAACTCAAGCAATTACGAGACCTACTGCATTTTGAATACCTGTTACTTCTGTTATCATAGTGGGACAATGCATTGCCTGTGAGTGAATACGTACAATTCCCCCTTAAAAGAGCAATCAGTGGGGCTTATGTGCCAGTACTATGAAACTGAATCTGTCATTTTAACCCCTTCAGCACGGCGCAAATTTTCGCGCTGTGCTGAAGGTTCTAATGAGCCTATCGGCTCATGACGGAACGGTTCCGTCATGATCACAGCTCAACCGACGCTCATTACGGAACCGTTCCGTCATGAGCAATGAAGGGGTTAAAGGTTAACAGTAATAAAGGAGAAAAATGATTGTCTGAAACAAGGGAGCAAATTCTTGCCTTTTTCTGGTCGTCATTACTCTCAAACCAATGTGTTCCACATGTGCTAAACTCAGAAATTCCATTATTAAACCAATTGGAACTACTAACAGAGCATGCCTTCTGAATGCATCACCCTCAATGGAAAATCCTTATGCCACATGCAAACACCCTCATTCCGTCTTCCCCACCACCCTTCTAAACTTCACTTAAATGTTTCTTATAAGTGTCATGACTTTATCTTCTGGTAAACTAATTATCATTCATTTTCAGAACAATGCTCTTCCTAACAAAGAAGTCACTGACCTCTTCACATACTCTTTATCTTTCACTTCCTTCTTAAACAAATCAACGGTAATGTCAACAGATAATATGCCTGGCTGGGAGAACTCTTATAATTTTAACTTACTGATAGCTATCTGGGCACGCATTTTACCTGCAAATGTGCTAGTAATCACTAAGACTAATGACCTTTGGTCTGTCTTTGGTCTGTCATTCCCCACAAAGTAGACCTAAAAATATGCAAACCTGACCAAGATGCTAAAGCATCACTCATTAACAAATGTTTGGGCCTCTGCACACCTCAAAGCTTATTTGAGGAGCCTCTGAACCCCTCAAAGTGTATTTGCAAAAACGTCAGTTTTCCTTAAGTTACACTTCAGGTCATTCTTTTTCATATGCACCCCCAGACCGAGGGTCCTGCGATGTAATTGTGGAGTACATTTTGAATGAAATTCAGCGTTCCCCCGAAAAGAACTTAATGTATCGTTTATCAGTAGATTGGGAGCCTCTCCTATTTACTTCACCAAAATCTATTGAGTGTTACCGCTTCTCACAATCAATGGTGACTTAGCCCCCCTACCCAGCCTATAATTTTACCCTTCAGACTATAGTCAATCATTTATCTTTATAAGATCATCAAAAAATTCTCTATACTCTCTTGTGAAACATCTTGTTATTGACAAACACTAATGCATCATGTTGGGAACATTGGACTCCTTATGCCATTTGAACATGGATGAGCTCAATGTAAGATCACATGGTATTGTTCTGAAGCAGTAGTCTACTTCCAGAGTCATATAATTTAGCAGGTGATGTTACCTTGGTGCAAGACAGTGTTGTGGTACGCAAATGCCATATTTTTGGTTGGATTCATCTCTGCTCCCTGAAGTAACAAAACATCCCTTTAGCATTGGATGCCTGGTGACCTAAATGTTGATACTAGGTCCTAGAGGTCAACACATATCCAGAGAGTTCTATTGGTTTTATGTGGTTGAACCACTAGCTCTAACCATTTTGAACTTTTCTATTATGTCTTTCTTGCATAAATTCTCCTTAAACTCTTTCCTCATTCAATCTATGCACTAAGGGCCTGATTCCGATATCGTATGGAAAGCAAACCCAATGACTCGTGTCCCAAATACTTTCCATATGAGTCATGCAATGGAGTGCAACTAATCAAGTATGATGCATTTGAATGCCTCCGGATACGATTCGGTCGGACTCCCATTGACTTCAAAGGGAGCCTATGTACTGAACGCGTACACAGGCTCCCATAGCAAAAAGGGGTGGGTGTGGAAAAGCTTTATCCCTGTGGTGGGCACCCTATTGTGCCCGCTACACTGTGCATGCTCTGACAAGGGGGACCCATGAGCACACTCCTGTGACAGATTCTGAGGGTCCCTGATGAAGGGGGTCCTGCTATGGCACCCCAAAGTACGATTCCGACAATTGTTTTGTCTCGCTGAGACCGAGGCAAAGTGGCTGTATGAATCGTGCATCGTACTCACTCAGTCGGAATTCGGCTCCATTGCATGGCACCGTCTGGCTACGAACTAGTCGTACAGACAGGATCGGGTCCCAGAAATGATTCGATTTTACGCGTACGCGATCTTCGCATTGTACTTGAAAGTTCTGACCTTTGTACGATTCGGTCTGAAACAAGGGCAACAAATCGGATCCGGGAAAGCCAAATCCGATTTAAAGGCCTTCCGAATAACATCGGAATTGGGCTCTAAGTGTTGCCTTGGTTGAGCATACATTTTTTTGAGCATTATCCTGTGGCCTTAAAGTCCTACTAAACTGTCAATTAAAACTACTCAGGAAATGTCTCCATGCAATCTGTTTATTTGTGTGTTAAGTTTGATGTAATAAAAATATTTGAATTGCTACATTTCATAAGTAATGAACACCTCATCTTTTGGCCTCACTGTTGATTATTCCCAATCCTCTCATACCATCGACATAGGCTTAGATCATCATCTAGTACATGAATATCATTTAAGGTCTCAGCTCACATTCTTGAGAACCATGTTGATAATTTTATCAAGAGTCTACAAGAGAGAAACTAATACCCCTTTTACATCTAAGGTGCTCCCTATATAAACTGAAACAAACTGCAGTCCGTTTGCAAATACATTCTAGGAAATCACAGTCAATGGCTGTACAAAAATAGATACACATATATTCACATTTTGTAATATCACCTGATACTTTATTGGCATTGCACTTTGTATTTTCATATAAATGGTAAAAATACATACAGTGAAGGGTGCACAGAGTGTGTGCACTTCAACCGGTTGTTAGTGCATGAAGATGGAGATAAGAATTAATTCATTATTGGGTGATACAGAGAGGACCAGGAATGAAACAGAAAAAGCACCTCTAAAGCACTCATATGAAAATGTGGGGCCTATGCACAAGACAAAAATGCAGTCTAGACCAGTCCCAAATTATTTGGGGCAAGAAAGTTGCAAGGATGTGACATTATTCTTTAGCCACAGCGGATTGGTGCATCAGCGCTCACAATAATCTCAGCCACCTGCACCCCAGTATATTTCCCCTTTACATCTTGGACATTTGTTGTGTCATCCTCGAAGATACTTTGCATTTTTCCCGTCCAGGGTATGTCAGCGGTGTAGCACGTTCCTGTGACAAAGTATTCCACAGAGTATTTAGGCCTAGCTTCGAGTTTGGCATTAATAGTGTCAGTCTTTGATTCTTTCCTACTACCTGCGGTACCCGCAGTAAAAGTGGTGGTGACAGAAGTGGAAACAGACATATCTCCAAGACCTGGGATGCCTGCTTTTAACTCAACAGTAACTCCTAACTTAATGGAGGATGTAAAGCTCCAGCTAGATTCTGTTACAATAGTAAAGGACAACTGCCTATCAGCATAAACAGGTGGGCTATCTTCGGGAGCAGCACAGTTTTGCACTTTGGTTCGGGCACTCAATTGTAAGGGCTCTGCTCTCAATATTTTCTTATCATTGAAGTTATATTTAATATCATAAAGGACTACTTTTTTGGTGGGCTTGCTATTATGGACTAAAACGTACTTGCTCTTCAGCACGTATGCTGGGATATCCATGTCCCCGTGCCTTTTAATAGCAGACATAGCATTGAGGGTTTGACCTTCTGGATTTATTGGAGATGCTTTCCAGATGCTGACATCATCCCTGGCCCCACTTCCAGCATCATTCCAAACCCAGGTCCACTGTGCCGGAGTTACATACTCTGCTTTAACACAGCGGAAGTCATCAGCAGAAGGAGCTGCATAGTTCCCTGTAGCTGCATAGCCTAGGGCTACATAACCGGATGGACACACAGGACGCCAAATGGCACCATCCCTATTAGCTCCCGAACCCCTATCTGTCCAAATCTGGACAAAGGAGGTAGGCTTCACCAGAGTCCCTGCCTTAATCTCCTCTGCAAATACTCCAGTTGGTTTATCGTAATTATCAACGGCGATGTGGCCCAGGCTGCAGCAGTGGTCAGGTTTCCAGAAGGAGACATCTCGAGCTGCTCCACTCCCTAAAACACAAGATGAAAAACGCATGAGTCCAACGCTTATGCATCCCTACTCATATTGCAAACATGTCCTTTATGTAAGTCCTTGCTGTTTTAAGAAGCTTGTCTTCCATCATTTAAGGCTACCAGAGCTTATAATTACCAATAAAGATCAAAAAAATCCTCCTCAGTTGTGTAATGTCAGTATGTCAACAAGGATTGTAAGCAGTAGGGGCACATTTAAAAGATCTTGCACCACTTTTGCGTCAATTTTCCCATGTTAAAAATGACGCAAAAGTGGCACAAGGGGCTTGTAAATCTGCCCCCACAAACTCACAATATGGGTCTGACTCGTGAACCTCAAATTTACGAGTTGATCTTTAAACAACTTTTTGAAATGAAATGGTAAATAAGGACCAAGGGATGAGAAATTCTCAGAGCATGCATGCAAAGTTCACCATAACTACCAAGCAAAGTTGCTGATTATTTGTGTCAAACCACAAGTTTGTAAAGGCCTCACTTGACACATTTCTCTTCATTCCACCCTTTGACCTGTGTCGGTTCAACAATGGAACAAACTCCCGGGGGGGCTCCGGACAGAGGTATCAGAGAGGACCTTCCGTAAGGAGTGGAAAACCCACCTTTTCCCTGCAGCAGTGTGTGATGAGCCACCGTGTCGAATGCAGCACTCAAATCTAAAAGAATCAAGACCGCAGTATGTCCCTCATCCACATGTTGTCAGATGGTCTCAGTCGACAGGAGAAGTGCAGATTCAGTCGAGTAGGATGCTCGAAAGCCAGATTGGGTCGGGTGGAGAAGATTGTGTTTGCTAATATGCGCCGTCAATTGGGTATTTACTACCTTCTCGGCAATTTTCCCAAAATAGGGTAGTAGCGAGATAGGACGCAGATTATCCAATTGGCCCATGCTGACATTAGGTTTCTTCTTCAGAGGTAGAACCACAGCCTCCTTCCATTTCTTTGGGATGCTGCCTGAGCTAAAAGAGAGCTCTAAAAGATGTCTAATGTAGGGCTCTAATGTCTCAATACTGCCTTTCAGCACTTAAGGCGATGCAGGATCTTTGGGTGAGCCAGATTTAATGTTAGTAGCTATCTTATTTAGGGTGTCCTGAGCCGGAACTGTAAAAATGTCCAGGCATTCTGATCCCAGTATGTTACTGGGCACGTTCGTATCCATACTCCATTTCCGAGACGAGGCTGGGAAGGTGGAGTGAATCTTTTCCGCCTTTTCTGCGAAAAAGTCAGCCACTCGATTACAAGATTCCACTGAGCCCACCACAGGTGCAGCGATATTAGACAAGAATGATATCTCTTTAAAGATGATGAATAACTCCTTGACTGAGTTCTCAGCTGTCTCTATTTTCCCCTAATTTCTAATTAGGGCATGATATCCCTTGAGACTGGCTTTATATTCATTCCTGTCCATAGTCAAGAAGTCTTTCCTCCAGCGTCTTTCGAGGCACTTGCACGCTGCCTTCGCCCTTCTTAGTTCTACCCCAAACCAGGGGCGGGAACCGTTTGTCTCCCTAGCCCCTTAGAGGACCAGGGTGCATTACTGTCAAGAGCCTCCGTAATGCAACTATCTAATGCGCCACATGCAGACTCAACATCCTGCCCACCCGGAGGTCCACCCTGTGTAAGGGCCGTGTTGAAATTCTCTGACGAGAAACCCACCCGCCTCCTACGTTTCTCTTTATTCAACACCAATTTCTGTTCTTTCCTTAGAGGAATTCTAATTTTAAAAGGAATCAGAAAGTGGTCTGACCATACGACCTGGAGTGGAGTCTCCTTTTCAAGTGCTCCCCAATTTGCTAAAATCAGGTCCAATAAATGGCCCAACTGACGAGTAGGGAGCTGCGATTTTAGTGTCAACTTTAGTGCTGCTAATTCTAGGCAGATCTCTTGAGCCCCGGTATTGGAAACATCTTCAAAGTAGAGATTCATATCCCCCAGTAACAGCAATTTCTCATACCTAAGTGCTCGTTGGATGAGACCTTTAATTAAACTAGGGGCGAACCTAGTGGAGGATCCTGGGGGTCCATAGACCAAGAGCCCTTTAATAATATAGTTGTTAGAAGCATGAATAGAGAAGAAACCAGCTTCACTGTCCATGGTATCAATCGACTCAAGAGTACATTGAATGGTGAGTTTATAAATTATTGCAATCCCTCCTCCCCTCCCAGTGGGTCTATCTACCCTGGTGATACCATAGCCATTTGGGAGGGCCTCCAGGATTTCCGGGGCTGAGTCCTCATTTAGCCACGTTTCCGTGAGGTAAAGCACATCCACTTTACCATCTAACAGATGGTCGTGGATATCTATTTTGTGCTTCCTCAGCGATCTAAAGTCAATCAAGGAGAGGCTCAGTATCTGGTCAGGTTCCCTGAGCTTCACCTAGTGCCAACTGTGAAAGAACAGTGATTACACACCATGCTGTTGTTTCCCACCTTAATACTATGTAAACAGTGTTCCCCCCATCGTAGGACGAAGAGAATATAGCTGGTGGAAGTTGTATTGTAAACCGGTCTCTGAACTGTCCGGGGGTCTGGCCCCTGGCACCGGTCGGGCGCGGACCGGCCCAGACTGGCTTGCCTTCAGCGCGCCAGCGGCGCGCTCGCTGCGCATCTGGGGAGCATCTTGTTTAAATCCCTTTTCGTCTTCCACCAGCAGCCCGACAGCCAGCCGGAAGTAGGGGTGGGATTACTGTGTGGGAGGTGTGTCCTGCAGCGTTTCCCCGTACAAGCGCCACAACAGCCGTGACGGACCGGAAATGCTGAGAGAAGCACAGAACTCAGTAAAAACCGCAGTAAAACAGTGATACGTTTTAAAAGCAAGATGATTTCCTAGAGCACAGGCCCAATTCAAAGTAACCCCAACTTTCTTTAGAGTCCCTTAGTTGTGCAAAATCGCAATAAGGTGCTTTTTTTAAAACCACACAATTCAGTTACAACATAAGATTAAAAAGAAGAATTCCCCGTGTTTTTCAATGTCCTTAAACCCACCAACAACAAGCAAACAGACCTTATATCTGCACCCCAATGCGCAATTCATGCACCAGCTGGGAGCAATTTGCATTCATAGACTGGCATTTAGTGCAGTTAAAAGTGGCCTAGGGAACAAGCGTAGTCAAATCAAGATAATGGTAGCCCCAACTCCACGAGGCTTGTGTGGGCTAAAGCAGATCCATAGCCTTCTGTTAGAATTTTACTTAGCCATCCCTTCATCTAAGCTACAGATGAAATGAAAATGGTCTCCAGTGCTGAACCACAACAGTATAAATAAAATGAAATTAATGGGAGGTTGTGCCCACCTATGTAGGTGTTGGTTACAAGATGGCTGATCCTATTGAAATTCTCATGGGCAACTTATCTTGGATGATTTTCTTTATGGAGACAAGATAGAGAGTTAGCAGGTATATGTACTGAATAGGTGGAGTGGACTGACATGGGTCCTTGGGAAAGTGGGACGGTATGCACTCATCAAGACAGCTGACATCAGTAAACATTCTCAAGAAGAAGTGAACATCTTTGGCACTTATTGGAGCTAAACACTGATATGAAACATGTCAGTAGCAAAGAACTACCACATTATCTATGATCAAATCTCAGCACACTGCATAAAAGAATTTCAATGGTCGCAAGTAAAGAGACCATCAGCGTGAACAATGTCTCCTATTGAGAAGAATACTGAATCAAAAACTGTGAACACAAAAACACACAGATACATATACAAATTCATGTAGGCCAGACTGTTTGACTAGATGTCTTTTACAGAGTGCAGTTTTAGGTATATAATAAGCCGACCAAGGGCAAAACCCTTGGCCAAGCTGGTGCCTCTAAAAAGACATCATGCATTTATCTCTGACGTGACTGACTCTTCACTAACCATAAGAGCCAATCAGGGTCAGTAGAACTGGAGCAAATTCCCAACGCCCCTCTATGCCAGCCCATATCTGCGTAATTAAATCTGTAAAGTGACCAGGGATTTATAGCGACCTTAAAGATCTGCGATGTTACCTTTGTCATCCCAGATGTTGACCATTTCTTGTGTCTGATAAAGAGCCAGAGCAATGTCTTCAGAGTCGCCTTGTGAAGGGAGGGTTATTTCATCATATTTCAGGATGTACGGCGTATCTGAAGGTCTGTTATAGTTGCTGACGGATAGAAAGGACTCAGAAGCCAAACCTTTAAATGGAAAACATAGACGATTTACATTAATTTCATTCAACTTTGCCCCAAATGTGTTGACAGTTATACAATATTTCTAGATTGACTGGAATAGAAAAGCTGTTACTGTGCAGGCCATCTTTGAAGGCCATGAAAAGACACTGAAATCATTATGGTAGGATGGTTACTTTTTTACCCACATTGTAAGTGCTGCACCAGTTCTGAATGACTTGTTGGGCTGATTTAAACTGATACGGTTTATGAATAAAACCTCACCCCAAAAACTAGGTATACATGACTACTTTTTCTTCAGGAAGAGGACAGAAAGTCTGGCTGACAGGGCTGGACTGGGAAACAAAAACAACTGTGGTAAAAATGATCAAAACATGCCCGGCTACACAAAGGAAGCAAACGTAGTGAGTGAGGTTGATTCCCTTTTCTCCAAAGAGTACACTGCCAGAATACAGACTTCTACGTATCATGCTACAAAAATATTATAGCAAGAGTATCAAGAACAAAAATATTCTGAATGTTAGTAAACAGAGGTAAATATAGATTTAATAATTATTCTTTTTTAAAAATGAAAACATTTTAGTACACAATCAAGATTAATATTACTCTCCAAGGACTTCACATATATGGTCAATAATTTTGTCCAATAACGGTCCCCATTCACCACTACGGTTACCCTTCACCTAGTCACATTTGCATAAGGCCTTCTCAGCTGTCAGTTCACCGAGTTCATAGTTCAAAGTCTATGTTCTCCCTGTGTATGAACCAGGAGGCTACCCAAATATTGACAATATTCCCTCCAGATCTTTTTAGATTTATTATATTTTACTCAACATATATGTACCTTTCCTCATCCTCGTCCCACTCCAATGCACACACATCACCACCAGACTAATTCATCAAAACAGGAACTGCATCACTGACAAGGACTGAAACAGTGCTCTCCCACACACACTGACCCGAACACAGCAACACCATCCCCAAAAGCCATCAAGAATTTCAACAGTTGGTCATCAATTGTGCAGATTCCCTACGCCACCCTCACATACAGCATTACAACAAGATCTAGACCACAGGCTACAAAGAGGAAGGAACTCAGACTGAAACTCCATTCCATTCAACTGGGGCGCAAATAGAAAATAAGTCAGGATAATGTAGATCGGAGCATGTTCCAATCCTCCATGATAAGCTACCACCAAATGTGCCACTCCGGTGGATGGCATTGATGCCCACACCAACAGAAGTAGAGAAATATTTACCATTGTGAAGGATTTCACCTCACCAGTGGCCGCCTCCATCTTGATCACCCCCTAGCAGAACCTCTGCAACAATATGTCTCTATTCTTTAGCAACAAAATAACATTTACGGTGACTTCAACCTACAACTGGACCCAACAGACCTCACCAAATGCTTCCCAATTGTATCTAGAAAACTAGTGCTAAACAAGTCTCACCCCAGAAGAACTACTGCCACCATGAAGTCCATCAATTCAGGGGCCCAATTGGATCCCTATCCACACTTCGCCTGAAACTGAAACTCATCAGTGCCATGCTCACACATCCTGAATGCATCCACCTCTTTTGCGACCTTCCCAGATGCTTAGAAGCATGCAGCTGTCCTCCCATTGCTGAAGAAACCCTCAGCAGACGCTTCAATGCTCGCCAACTACAGACCAATCTCCCTGCAACCATTCCAGGACAAAAGTCTTAGAGAAAATCATCAAAATAAATCACTGAAGACCTCAATGACCACTAACTCCTTGATACTATTCAGTCTAGTTTCAGACCCAAACATAGCATGGAAACTGCCCTCATTGCTGCCATGATTGACATCTGCATGACTCTGGACATAAGAGACACAGCAGCCCTCATCGTCCTGGAACTCACTGCAGTGTTTAACAAGGTCCCCCATCCCCATTCTCATCCAACTCCTATACGACATTGTAATCCATGGACATGCACTCTGATCAATCTGCTCTTTCCTAACTGGAAGGAGTCAGGCAGTGAGCCTGTCAACATACACCTCGGACACCCTTAACCTCAGCTGCGGGGTTCTGCGAGGATCCTGCCTGATCCTGGCCCTCTTCAAGACATTCATGATCTCTTCAGCCAGCATCATCAGCTCTTAGTTTAATCTTCCCTCCTACACAAATGACACACAACTCAATGTCTCAATCACAGAATAATTGGCTTTTCAAGTAGTTCCATTAGCCATAGGTTTGACTAGACTCACACCTGCACAGGGTCAGGATACCCTCCCGGGTGATAGTGCATCATACAAAGCTGTATGCAATACTATAGCAAACTTTGATAATATGAATATATCTAAGATATGTAGATGTAGAGTTAACATTAGTTTTTTATTTACCTATTTATTCTTATTTTCATAGTGGTCGATATTCGGACATACAACTTTTCAAGATAGGTTGGCGGTTTTACCCTCAAAGAAAGTTTTGAAAATATGCAGCTGATCAATGCATTATACAACACAAATTATTAAATGGGAACAAGTATTTTACTCGATTTTTAAAAGGAAACTAGGGGACGAAATCCAAATGAAAAGGAAGTAAACTATGAATGTTCACAATTCTGAGCATGAAAAGAACGTTACTATCATTTATTGAGAGAACTTTTCATCTCCTCCAAGCCGACATGCAGCTTGCAAGTAGAAAACTGCCTTATTTCTACTTTGACAATTTTTATGTGTCGTAATTCTTTATTGAAATAAAAGTGTACAACGGGGTGTCAATGCAAAAGGAATGTAATAGTGAGCCACAACATTGAATGGCGCAATAAAAAGGAGAAATATGAGGAGGGAGAAGGGAAGGGGAATGGGGCGGTACAGGAGGGAGGACGCAGGTCACTAACAAAGACAGGGTATCCAGCCTTTCACCCTGTCGCTCTGTGCCAGACCGCGGCTGCTGGCTGCAGCATACTGAGCATAGATATATATCCTATTACAAGAAGTATCGAGGCCCTTGTGCCATGGTGTCTCTGGAGGTAGGGAGAGTGGAGGGTAGGTGCTTTGGGGTTCCGTGTGATGCAGGTGCAGGGGTGGAGAGGGCAAACCGAGGAGGGAAAAGGCCGTTGTCTATGTCACAAGGTGGGGAAGCCAGTGAGCCCCAAACCATGAAGAAAAATACAATAACTGTGTGGGGGGAGAGGGGAGATGGTGTGGGTATAAAAGGGGCAGGGAAGAGGATCGCAGGAGGTGAAAAGGGGGGGGTGTCCTAGGTAACTAGTGTGTTGGCGCGTCCAGGGCGTGGATGTACTGCATCAGGGGTCTTTGCTGAGTGGGGAAGATCCATATATCTGCATGCCCACGTAGTGGGGGGAAGGGAAGAAAAAAAGTGGGGGGGAGGGCATAGGAACGGAGGAGGCGATACAGAAAGGGGGAGGGGGTGGTGGAATGGGCCCAAGGTGATAAGGAGGAGAGTGGGGGAGGGAAGGGGTCAGTGAGGGAGGGTGGGTCAGGTATGGAGACCAGGGATTCAACCAAGGGGAGGATTGAGAGGGTCCTAAATCACGACATCGGATGACAGGTAATCCTCTGTACCGGGTAGAAACGTGAGGGGTGGAGAGCCAGTGCTGATGCAGTAAGGCTTAGCAAGCATCCTTGAGGAAAGGTGCCCATGTTTGGATGAACATCTCAGCCTGGTCAAGTTACATACCATAGATGATGCGTTCATGTGTTGCCGTCTGCATCATTGCCACCATCCAGGCTTCCTGAGAAGGGAGAATGGGTGAGTGCCACTGGGAAAGGATGCAGAGCAGTGTGCAGGAGGTGGTGTTGCAGTTGGGATAGATCAGGGGAGCCTCTAAGATCATGTGGGAGGATCACAGGTGGAGTAATGTGGAGCTGGAGGGGCATGGACATCCACAGAGTGTCTCCTACGTAATTTCAGAAGGACTGGATTGAAGGGCAATAACTTAAGATGTGGGTGAGGTCGCATTAGGTAACTGTGCACCTCCAGCAGTGTGAGTGGGGTAGGAGGCCAGCCCTTCGATTTGCAGTTGATGTGGGATCCAATATCATTCTTGGAGCATCTTGAACAAGCAAAATTTCAATCAGGCTTTCTCGACGCCTTTTTTCTAGGGCTTCCACAGCCTTAGGTCAATCCGCTTCCTAGATGGTGATCTGAAGGCTGTCCTGCCACTTGATGTGAAGGCTGCGGGAGGGGAGCTGTGAGGAGAGGTGGTTCGTGAGTGTCCTGTAAAGCCCCGACATCACACCTCGATGTCGGCCCCATGTGAACAAGTATTCCACCTCCGGTGAGGATGGTAGGGACCATGGACAGGGACCCGGGCAGCGCTCCAGGCAATGTTGCAGTTGCAGCTATTGCCAGGCCTGTCGTGGGTGGAAGCCAGATTCCTCCTTCATCTGGTTAAAAGGCTTCAGGTCACCCTCAAGCAGCACCTGGTACAAGGTATTTATGCCCGCTTCCACCCAACGCAGCCAGCAAAGGGTACAGACATCAATGCGGATGATTTAATTGGCCTGTAGTGGCATCCAGTTGTGTAGTCAGTGATTCACTCCAAATAGGTGGTGTGCACGGAGCCAGGCTTTAGACATGGCCTGCTGCACTGGTTATGGGTGTGAAGGTTGAGGGTCGTGGGCCCCATAGAGAAGGCATGGTCCATTGTCTTGAGTAAGGATCGAACGTTCAGTGTGAACTCATTTTGGAGGGTCTGTGGTACCCGGCAGTTAAGTAGGAGAGTTAAGAAAGATGTAAGGCCAGAGAATAGTGTTCCACCAATGATAAGCCCAGGCAGCCACAGGAGCGACACGCCATAAGTTTGGCTGCAGCTATTCGGGGTCGGCTGAATCCCCACAAAAAGGATCGGATCCAGGAGTCAATGGTATGTAGTGTGGTCAGTATCACCGTAACAGAGACCATGCCGAGCATGTAGGTAAAGCACAGCAGCTAAACCATCTCCACCGCCTGTGCCCTACCCCACACAGAAAAATAAACAGCAGTGATCATATATCAAAGTCACATTTAATCTGTGTGATAAGGGGGTCAGGTTGTCGGTGACCATCTTGAAAAGGCCCTGTTGACCAAGATTCCCAGTGAAAGAGTTATCTGCGGATTGCCGCCATTATGGTGCATATTGACAGTGGGGGGCCTTTGCTTACCTTGTTACCGGACAAGCCGTAAAGTTGTCTATGACATCCAGTAACGCTGGAGGGGAGTTGCCAAAATCTCGCAGGGTGAGCAGGATGTCATCAGCATAAAGATATATCCTGGAGAGGCCTTCTGTGATGGGGATGTCAGCACTGAGTGGAGAGTGTGGTGAATGATGGATACCAAAGCCTCAATTTCCAGTAGAAATAAGAGTTGAGAGGGTGGGCAGCCTTGACGTGTGCCCCTCCAGACCTGGAAGGGGTCAGAGATGAACTTTCCGCAGTTGACCTGGACCGTCAGGCACTTTAACAACAGCAGAAACTTAGAGATAAACTGATCCCCCAGTTCAAACCATTTTATGGTGGCGGAGAGATACCCCCACTCAACGGGGTTGAACTCCTTTTCAGCATCTAGGTATAGGGCCACAGCCTCCTCCGGTAAGTTCCTGGTGGTCGAGAGAGTATGTGCCAGAGTGATGAGATGGTACCTGGAAGAACAGCCCGGTACAAAACGAACTTGTGAATTATGAATGAGGGAGGGAAGAACCTCTTTTAAGCGTGACACCAATATGCTTGCAAGGATCTTAATGTCACGGTTTAGGAGAGATATTGGTCATTAGCTGCCACACAGCAAAGGGTCTCTTCCCGGTTTTTGGAGGACCGCGTTCACTGCCCTTTTAGGTGAGGGATGCCAAAGAGGCCAAACGCTCTGCCTCTTGGCAGGCAGCATGTAGGGAGTCGATTACCTCCTCCCCTGCCCATTGATAGAATTCAGCCTGGAAGTCAATCTCTCCCTCGGCCTAGTACTAGGAAAGCTGGGAGATCGCCATCATCATTTCCTCCTAGCTAATATCCCCTGCCAGAAGCTCTCTGCCCTTGACAGTTAAGCATGACAGGTCGACCTTCTCAAGGAATGTGGTAATCACCCACCGGTGCCTTCGGTGTGTAGAGTGTGCCATAGAATGATGCCAACTCATTAACAATGCCTAGGGTTGGGTGATTATCTCCCCCTCAACCGACCTGATAGCTGGTATGCCCATGGCAGCCTCCCGCTGTCTGAGCTCGGCTGCTAGCAGGCCTTCTCCCTCTGTTCATAGTATTGCCCTTTCATGTGCGGGAGGGAAAACTCACCATAGAGGTATAAAGTCTGTTGAGGGCCATACGGGCCTTCTCCAGGGTTCGGAGTTGGGCACAGTGGGGAAGGAGGAGTAGAGATGGTTGAGGGTGGTGATCTATGCCCTCAACTCAGCACTGGAAAGAGAAGCTTTCTTATTGGCCACGGCGGCATGTCTCATTGGTTGACCATGGAGGGATGCTTCTGCAGCCACCCAGAGCACCCTGTGGGAATCTATGGAGTACTTCTTGTTTGTCATGTATGCAGAGACAGGGGCCCGTAGTTGGGCCTTGCCGTGGGTGGAGCAATATCTTTGTAGGTTCAGGCGCCATGGTTTATGACCCAGGGAGGTCAAGTCCACATCTAAGGATAGTAGGACCGTGGAATGGTCGGACAGGGCTGCTTCTAGAATACGGGATTCCTCAACAAGTGCCAATGCTGGGTGGGAGATGAGAAAATAGTCTATCCTGGATTGCGTGCTGTATACCGAGGATAGAAAGATATACTCCTTGTCGATCAGGTGGCATATATCGACAAGGACAAGGTTGGAGGTGATATCCCCCAGCAAGGCTCTATCTGCATAATTTCCCTTATCTAGAGGGCCAGTCCTGTCGAGAATTGCATCGCAAGCGAGGTTCCAGTCCCTGCTGATGCAGTATTTGGACGCGCTGAGCTTCACAAGGAGGCGATTTGACTGGAGAAGGAAGGCATGTTTGGCCCCTGTTGGTGCGCATACAAAACCCACACATAGACACTTGGATTTGCACACACTTGGATTTGCAAATGCTATCTGCCATCCGGGTCGGACCACATCTTTACACCATGATGAGCAATGATTTGAGGATGAATATTGTTACTCCACATGTTCACTGTAGACTGTTTGTGCTGCTAGTTATTACTTTGTCCACCCAGTGGCGATGCAGTTTGTCGGCTTCTAGATCATCAAGGTGTGTCTCATGTAGGAGGGCCACATCCACTCTTTTTGCCTGCAGGTATGCAAGCACTTTTTCCATTTAATATAATGTGTGAGGCCATGGACGTTCCAGGAAAGGATGCACAAGATTTGATGGGTGCGCAGTGCGGGTGTAGTCATGTGGAGCTGGGGTTTGCACAAGGGTAAAAGCAATTGTGTGGGGTGGTAAGGGTGTGTGGTGAGAGGAAGTCAAGGAGGGAGAGAGTGGCCCGCAGGTGTGTGGGGGTGATGCAGGCAGCAGAGGACCGTGAACCGTCAGAAGGTGCAGAAGGGGAGGGTGGAGGGTTGAAAGTGGGGGAAGGGGCTGGACAGTGGCTGAGTAGAGAATGGGGAGAAGGCACAGGGGGAATAAAGGGAATCGGAGAGAGGTACGGTGTGGGTGGAAGAATAGGGGGACCGAGGGAAGGAGGGGGAGGTCTCAGGTAGGAAGGGGAGGGAGTAGTTGGGTGGGGGGGTCGGGCAAGCTATAAGGGTGCCTGCAGTCAGATACCGGCCGGGGCAGGGAGGGCAGTCTCGTTACAATAGAACACACTAGAGGAAGAGTCGGAGCACCCTTAAAGGAGAAGCTTTTGCAATCTGCAAGTGCTGGCAAGGCGGCCTGTGATGATCAGACCGGTCGCGCCTCCCTTGAAACTGTGGGCTGCGGCTCCACCCAATGGCGCGGGCTCTGTTCACCCCGGGCCACGTGGGGCCAAGAGAAGAGGTCTGCAGGCTCCATGCGGACAGCCGTCACCATTGCAGTGCCAATGGTAAGTGTCATATGGCAGGAGAGGCGGGGGTACAAGTTGGAGGAGCCCCTGCGTGATGGTAGATGCTGCAACCGCCTTCCAGGGCTTGTCCTCACGTGGAGCTCCTCAATCAAGTGGCCAAATGGGACTGCTTAGTCACAGTTGTCCCAATATCCAGAAGGTGTAAGGCCTTTTAGGAATTGTCCCCAGCCTTTTGGTTGGGAATAAAGCCAGACTGGAAAGGTTCCCAATCCACACCTGCAAGCGCGCGCATTGCTGTGATTTTGGTAAAAACTTTTCACAGAAGGGACAAGGGAAGGTACAATCCCCACTCCTTAGGTTCATTATGTGGCTTCAGGTTCAAAGAGATGGAGAACTCAGTCAAGGAAGGAGTTACCTGGCCCTCTCAAATAATGTTTTGTTGGGCCTTGAGTAGCACAGATAGAAGGGAAAGTGCAAAGCTTCTGCAGAAGGCCCCTGGAAAATCATCCGGTCCTGGTGCCATAAAAAGCAAATTTTGGATATTGCCAGGAGGGTCTGCTCCTTTGATATAGGGTTTTTCAAACTTTCCATCTCTTTCCACTTTCATTCAGGTACTGTAACTCTCACTACATATGTGGCTCGGGTCTGCACCGCAGACCCGTAGGCTCCGGAGCAGCATCATTTTGGCTCCACTCTTACACATCACAATCACGAAATATATACATGCACTTAGCACATGTAATCTGTGTCCTAACGATATTAATGTAAAGTGTTGCACTTGACATCACTATTGAAGTGCATTCGCTATAGTCAGTCAGTCAGTCAGTCAAACATTTACTTTATTTGGTTAATCATAACCATAAAGCATACATATACAAAGAAGACTTCCATAAAAAATAGTAGCAAGTTAAAAGTTCATTTAAATAAAATGTATCTTATTGTTCATTAAATTAACCACTTTGTCTCAGGCCTTATCTATAATTTGTTTCTGCTTTTTAAAACTGAGACTCTACAAAATTCATAAATTTTACCCCGCGGCATGCTAAAATGTTTGAACCTCCTCCCAACCAGCTAATCACAGCTTGCCTGCAGGTGCGAATCTGTAGCATGTTAAAAATTGGTTTCAATAAAATTTTTCTCTTTTCTTTTAAGGGGACACATGTACACAGGAGATGGCACAGAGTCTCACTGTGATAATCACATAGTCTGCATCTTTGACCCTGATATATGTCCTTCCAAGATGGAATCAAGTCTTTGGAGGAATGGTCACCCATTCTGAGGGCCATATATTTTCTTTTTAAAGATAGCCTAAAGTGCGCCATGAGGTATGGTTGTGGTTTTAAACATTTGTACGAATTTAGGATAGTCCATGCATGTCTTCGTTTGGCCAGGGTCTTTTTGTCTTCAACCAAAGAGAGTGCTTTTGTATTTAGCTTACAAATCTTTTTAAAGGCGGCTTCTTCTGGTGGGTTCTTTCAGATCTCCACCATTTTGAGGGTTTCTAATGATGCTCGCAGGTCGTAGCCCCATGAGTTAGATTCCTGTTGGTCATGTTGTTTTTTGATTTCTTGCCAACATAAATTATTTAAGGATCCTGTCTCTGCCATTCTCAGTTTCCAGCACCATTTCACTAGTGCTGCTTTCCTTTGGTATACTTGATTTTGCAAACCAAATTCCAGCCTTATTTGGGCCGGGGCCGTTCCTTTGTGTAGGAGAAACACGGATTTATATATTTTTGTCTGTAGGATATTTAAAATGTCTGATTCTTTTCCGTGCCATATTTCCAGTCCGTATGAGAGAGTGGGTAGAACTTGGGCTGCCATTACTTTTAGCAGATGATCTTATGAAGGGCATTGCAGTTTCTTTTGGAGAACTTTGTACGCAAAGCTCAGTGATTGTGCTTTTGCCGCGATTATTCTTTTTTGAGTTAAAAGTGACATGTTTTTGCTTATTGTGACCCCTAGATATTTATACGCTGTTACTTCCTCTATGTGATTAGAGAACTCATATATATTGTGTGCCCTATCTTTATTAAAATGATATACTCCTTAAAGACTTGATAAAAACCATCCTAACTCTATTAGAGTTAATTTATTTAGAAACAAAAGAAATGTATGTAATGCGAGCACTGAAGTTTCAAATTTGCATTTATGATGGAGTTCTTAGTCACATTTATACTCATTGACTCAAGTTATTTCATCTGTATGAAACATGAAACTAATGTGCTGATATTTTCCATCCATTTGTAGTTGAATGTGCACATTTACATTGAAGTGCACCATTTATTTAGTATGGTAAATGCCCATAACTGTATTTCTTTTTGTATAAAATATTGTTTTTCCATTTTCTGCTTCCATATCTTTTCCTTTTAGGTATGTTTGCTGGGTTTGTTAGTTTGAGAATAGATACAACACTGTACAAGTGATAGAGAGAGAGCCTGAGAAAAGGACCTTGACAAGGTACAAGGAGAGCTAGAGTTTCAACTGAATGTCTCCATTTATCAATGTTGCGAGGAGCCGCAGGTAATCAAGGGCAATAAAGTTCCCATATTCAGCCTGGGATATTTGGTAAATGTTGCAGCTCACAATGTGAGAATGGAAAGGACACTGGAGCCCTGGAATGATGCGAACAGAGGGGTATCACTATGGAGACTCTTGTGGTACTAACGGGTTTTCACACTGGCTGAGGGTATCTCACTTTCCATGTTGACTTTGAGAGGTGTAGACGGTCATGCTTTCCTTTTGGATTCTTTGCTGAGCATGGCTTAGGCTGACACTTATACTCCTGTCCCGAAAATACCCTTGGCCAAGCTTCAGAAATGCTGACACTTTCCAAAAATATTTCTATTTTTCTGCATTTCCTTGATTTTTTGATCCTTTTATGTGCTAAACCATCCTCCTTAATTTGGACTTTGATGCAGATGAATTTAGACTCATGTATACAAGAGAGAATCAGATACTTTTTTTTCTAAGCATCAAATTCTAATATTGATCATTTGTATTGCTGTGACTGAACTTCTTGTCTGCCTTATACTGTTACAAATGAAATTCTTTAGGAGGTTGGGTTATCCAATTGTTTTTCTGTATCTTTACATCACGGTATCGAGAATTGTTTACCTTAATCTGACTGCTAATTTGCAATAAACCATCTTAACTATTGTTACTGATGCCTGATCCTTATTGTGTAGCCAAATGGGTTGCACTGTTATTTAAATTGATTGATTAAACTTAACTTCCTTTACCTCTCAGTTGAAGAAAAGGTCTATTGGATAACCAATGATAAGAGGTTTAGCCCAGTGCTGGATCAGCTCTTTCATGTAAAGTTGTGAGTAATACTCATGAAAGCATCTAGCCTTCTCCAAGTCATTTATGTGTACTCGCCCTTCTGTGGATTTAACTCTAGAGATTAAGTTTTTGGCTTGTTCCCCTTCACGAAGTTAGCAAACCATTTGCCAGATTTATTGCCCCCTTATTATATTTATTGTTGACTTGGGATAGTAGATTTGCTATTCTATCCAATTTTTTAGCCCTAATCTAGCTGTGTACAATAAAAGTTATTCTCCAGAGTTTTTTCAGAGTGGGTATCCTTAACAGTCTGCTTATGCTATCTTTGTTCCATTTTATCTCTTTAAATGTCACTAAATACAGATTGTAAAATCTCTGAAACATGAGGTGCCTAAAAAGATGTACTCGCAAAGGGTTACATCTATAGAAAGGGAGGCTTGGTCGTATAAGAGCCAATCTGCCTTGTTTGACCTAAATACAAACTTCCTTTCAACATGTCTGGGTTTCATACATGCATTATGCTATCTTTGTTCCATTTTATCTCTTTAAATGTCACTAAATACAGATTGTAAAATCTCTGAAACATGAGGTGCCTAAAAAGATGTACTCGCAAAGGGTTACATCTATAGAAAGGGAGGCTTGGTCGTATAAGAGCCAATCTGCCTTGTTTGACCTAAATACAAACTTCCTTTCAACATGTCTGGGTTTCATACATGCATTAACCCCTTCGCTGCTAGGCCTTTTCCCCTCCTCTGCTAAGCCCTTTTTTGGCGATTTGGGGTAGTGTGCGTTAAGGCCCTTGTAACTTTTTGACCACATAAGGTATCCACGCCAAATTTGCGTCCTTTTCTTCCAACATTGTGTGGATTCTAAAGGCGCACAGGGTTTGTGGATTCCCTTGGAGGGGTCCCGGAAATTAACCAAAATATAGTGTTTTTTTTGTTTTTTTCAGAAAAATTGGAAAAACGGGCTGCAAATGAAAGCCTCTGGGGTTTTCCCTGAAAGAGTTATTAAAAAAGGGTTTGTGGGGCTGAAATCTCCATTTTCTCAGCTTTTAGGGAATAACAGTCTTTTGTCAGAGAACCGACATTTTTCACACAGTTTTGGCATTTTTCTTGGACATAGCCTTTTTTTCCTATTTTTAGAGCTTTCAACCTCCTTCCAGTTAATGGTAGAAATGCGTTTGAAAGCAATAATGGATCCTGGAAAGCTGTACATTTTCGAAAAGTAGACAATATTTTGAATTTAAAAAGGGGTCATTTGTCTAAATCCATGAAGGTTTCTTTATAGAAACTAACAGTTAAATATTGGAATATTTGAAAAAGTGTTGAAAAAAACAGCCTTTTGTCTCAACGTTTTCACCTATAACTTTTTCTAATTTTGACAGCTCTTGGAAAGCAATATACAATTACATCCGTTAGACCTTCCTGGTTGTGGGGATATATAGGACTTGTAGTTTCACCAAGAACCTGACGAACCCAGATCCAAAAACTGAGCAGCAACTTGCAATAGTATTTTTTTATTTCCTGGGTATAGAGCACTTTGTCTTGGAAAATGTATACATGGAAAAATCTGTATGAAAGACACCTATGTATTTCTGAATTGGGTATAAATTATAGAGTTCAGAAACAGTATATAATTGCTAATTTTCAAAATTGGGAATACTCATACTAGCATGAGAATTATTGGTCCCTGCTTCAACATCCTGCGCATGCTTCGGAAGATCTTCTGGTGGATCCCCACAGAGACCAGGAAGACCGTCACCCAGGCCCTCGTCACCAGCCGACTGGACTACGGCAACGCACTCTACGCCGGAACCACCGCCAAGATCCATAAGAGACTCCAGCGCATCCAGAACGCCTCAGCCAGACTCATCCTCGACTTCCCACGACACAGCCACATCTCCGGACACCTAAGAAACCTGCACTGGCTCCCGGTCAACAAGAGAATCACCTTCCGCCTCCTTACCCACGCACACAAAGCTCGCCACGATCAAGGCCCGAGCTACCTCAACAACCGCGTCAACTTCTACGCTCCCAAACGCCACCTCCGGTCTGCCAGCCACGCCCTCGCCGCCGTCCCAAGCATCCGCAGAGCCACCACAGGAGGAAGGTCCTTCTCCTACCTGGCCGCCAAGACCTGGAACTCCCTCCCGGCCGACCTGCGCCTGACCCAAGACCACCTCTCCTTCAGGAAGAAGCTCAAGACCTGGCTGTTCGAGCAGTAGCGGCACTCCCCCCCCCCCAAGCGCCTTGAGACCCTACGGGTAGGTAGTGCGCTCTATAAATGTCTTTGATTGATTGATTGATTGGTCATTTTTCAAAAATATATTTTTTTTACACAATGTCTTTCATTGAAAGGGAGAAATGCATGAAAGCTCAATTGGTAATAACAGTTGATTTACAAATCTGAATTACCCTAAGTCTGCCTATAAAAACGGTACTTAACTTGTGTGGGTCTGCCTTGTGCCTGCGACAGGAAACGGCGCAAAATGCAACGTGGTCACACCTAAATTTTGCAGTTACAAATTTACCCTTTTTTGGCAAAGTGCCTACCTGTAGTTTTTGCACCCTAGCTCTGCCGGCACCTAGGGAAACCTAGCAAACCTATACATTTTTGAAAAGTAGACACCAAGGGGAATTCAGGATGGGGTGACTTGACTGCCTACCACCAGGTTTTGTTACCCAGAATCCCTTGCAAAACTAAGAATTTGACAAAAAAAACACATTTTCCTCACATTTCTGTTGAGGAAAGTTCTGGAATCTGCGTGGATCAACAAATTTCTACCCACCCAGCGTTCCCCCAGGTCTCCCGAAAGAAATGGTACCTCACTTGCGTGGGTAGGCATAGTGGGTGCGACACGAAACAGCGCAAAACGCAACGTGGTCGTACATCAATTTCCCAGTGAAATCTTGCGCTCTTTAGACAAAGAGACAACCTTTTGTTTTTGAGCCCTAGCTCTGCCAGCACCTAGGGAAACCTAGCAAACCTATACATTTTTAAAAACTAGACACCCAGGGAAATTCATAATGGGGTGACTTGACTGCCTACCACCAGGTTTTGTTACCCAGAATCCCTTGCAAAGCTAAGAATTTTACAAAAAAAAACACATTTTCCTCACATTTCTGTGAAGGAAAGTTCTGGAATCTGCGTGGATCACCGAATTTCCACCCACCCAGTGTTTCCCCAGGTCTCCTGAAAAAAATGGTACCTCACTTGCGTGGGTAGGCATAGTGGCTGCGACACGAAACAGCGCAAAACGCAACGTGGTCGCACCTCAAATTCCCAGTGAAATCTTGCGCTCTTTGGACAAAGAGACTACCTTTTGTTTTTGAGCCCTAGCTCTGCCAGCACCTAGGGAAACCTAGCAAACCTATATATTCTTGAAAAGTAGACACCCAGGGAAATTCAGATGGGGTGACTTGACTGCCTACCACCAGGTTTTGTTACCCAGAATCTCTTGGAAAGCTAAGAATTTGACAAAAAAAACACATTTTCCTCACATTTCTGTGGAGGTAAGTTCTGGAATCTGCGTGGATCAACAAATTTCCACCCACCCAGTGTTCCCTCAGGTCTCCCGAAAAAAATGGTACCTCACTTGCATGGGTAGGCATAGTGGCTGCGACATGAAACAGCCCAAAACACAACGTGGACGTACCTCAATTTCCAAGTGAAATATTGTGCGTTTTGGACAAAGAGACTACCTTTTGTTTTTGCACCCTAGCTCTGCCAGATTCTAGGGAAACCTAGCAAACATATACATTTTTGAAAACTAAACACCCACGGAAATTCAGGATGGGGTGACTCGTCTGCCTACCCCCAGGTTTTGTTACCCAGAATCCCCTGCAAACCTACAAATTTGACAAAAAAAACACATTTTCCTCACATTTCTGTGTTGGAAAGTTCTGGAATCTGCGTGGATCAACAAATTTCTACCCACCCAGCGTCCCCCCAGGTCTCCTGAAAAAAATGGTACCTCACTTGCGTGGGTAGGCATAGTGGCTGCGACATGAAACAGCGCAAAACGCAACATGGTTGCACCTCAATTTCCCAGTGAAATTATGTGCTTTTTGGACAAAGAGACTACCTTTTGTTTTTACGCCCTAGCTCTGCCAGCACCTAGGGAAACCTAGAAAACCTATACATTTTTGAAAACTAGACACCTAGGGAAATTCAGGATGGGGTGACTCGTCTGCCTACCCTCAGGTTTTGTTTCCCAGAATCCCTTGCAAAGCTAAGATTTTTACAAAAAAAAAACATTTTCCTGACATTTCTGTGGTGGAAAGTTCTGGAATCTGCGTGAATCAACAAATTTCTACCCACCCAGCGTTTCCCCAGGTCTCCCAAAAAAAATGGTACCTCACTTGCATGGGTAGGCATAGTGGCTGCGACATGAAACAGCGCAAAACGCAACATGGTCGCACCACAATTTCCCAGTGAAATTTTGCACTTTTTGGACAAAAAGACTATCTTTTGTTTTTGCGCCCTAGCTCTGCCAGCACCTAAGGAAACCTAGCAAACCTATACATTTTTGAAAAGTAGACACCCAGGGAAATTCATGATGGGGTGACTCCTCTGCCTACCCTCAGGTTTTGTTTCCCAGAATCCCTTGCAAAGCTAAGATTAGTACAAAAAAAAAAACATTTTCCTGACATTTCTGTGGTGGAAAGTTCTGGAATCTGCGTGAATCAACAAATTTCTACCCACCCAGCGTTTCCCCAGGTCTCCCAAAAAAAATGGTACCTCACTTGCATGGGTAGGCATAGTGGCTGCGACATGAAACAGCGCAAAACGCAACATGGTCGCACCACAATTTCCCAGTGAAATTTTGCACTTTTTGGACAAAAAGACTACCTTTTGTTTTTGCGCCCTAGCTCTGCCAGCACCTAAGGAAACCTAGCAAACCTATACATTTTTAAAAACTAGACACCCAGGGGAATTTAGGATAGGGTGAGTCCTCTGCCTACCCTCAGGTTTTGTTACCCAGAATTCCTTGCAAATCTAAGAATTTGACAAACAAAACACATTTTCCTCACATTTCTGTGGTGGAAAGTTCTGGAATCTGCGTGGATCAACAAATTTCCACCCACCCAGCATTCCCCCAGGTCTCCCAAAAAAAATGGTACCTCACTTGCGTGGGTAGGCATAGTGGCTGCGACATGAAACAGCGCAAAACGCAACATGGTCGCACCACAATTTCCCAGTGAAATTTTGCACTTTTTGGACAAAAAGACTATCTTTTGTTTTTGCGCCCTAGCTCTGCCAGCATTTAAGGAAACCTAGCAAACCTATACATTTTTAAAAAGTAGACACCCAGGGAAATTCATGATGGGGTGACTCCTCTGCCTACCCTCAGGTTTTATTTCTCAGAATCCCTTGCAAAGCTAAGATTTTGACAAGAAAAAACATTTTCCTGACATTTCTGTGGTGGAAAGTTCTGGAATCTGCGTGAATTAACAAATTTCTACCCACCCAGCGTTCCCCCAGGTCTCCCAAAAAAAATGGTACCTCACTTGCGTGGGTAGGCATAGTGGCTGCAACATGAAACAGAGCAAAACGCAACATGGTCGCACCACAATTTCCCAGTGAAATGTTGCACTTTTTGGACAAAAAGACTACCTTTTGTTTTTGCGCCCTAGCTCTGCCAGCACCTAAGGAAACCTAGCAAACCTATACATTTTTAAAAACTAGACACCCAGGGGAATTTAGGATGGGGTGAGTCCTCTGCCTACCCTCAGGTTTTGTTACCCAGAATTCCTTGCAAAGCTAAGATTTTGACAAAAAAAAACACATTTTCCTCACATTTCTGTGGTGGAAAGTTCTGGAATCTGCGTGGATCAACAAATTTCCACACACCCAGCATTTCCCCAGGTCTCCCGAAAAAAATGGTACCTCACTTGCGTGGGTAGGCATAGTGGCTGCGACATGAAACAGCGCAAAACGCAACATGGTCGCACCACAATTTCCCAGTGAAATTTTGCACTTTTTGGACAAAAAGACTACCTTTTGTTTTTGCGCCCTAGCTCTGCCAGCACCTAAGGAAACCTAGCAAACCAATACATTTTTGAAAACTAGACACCCAAGGGAATTCAGGATGGGGTGATTCCTCTGCCTACTCTCAGGTTTTGTTACCCAGAATCCCTTGCAAAACTAAGATTTTGACAAAAGAAACACATTTTCCTCACATTACTGTGGTGGAAAGTTCTGGAATCTGCGTGGATCAACAAATTTCCACCCACCCAGCGTTCCCCCAGGTCTCCCGAAAAAAATGGTACCTCACTTGCATGGGTCGGCATAGTGGCTGCGACTGGAAACGGTTCAAATCATACGGTGGTGAATTTACAATACCCAACTGCAAAACGGCCTTGATTTTGGGGGGGAGGCACCTGAGTTTTTGGCCCGGGGATCGGTGGTATTCTTTGGAAATTACCAAACCGAAACAGTTCTGAAAAGTAGACATCTGGGGGAGTCCAGGGAGGTATGGCATGCGTGGGTCCCCCAATGTTTTCCTACCCAGAACTCCTTGCAAACCTTAAAATTAGGTAAAAATATCACTTTTCCAAACTTTTTTTGCGTGGGATCTCCGTGCTGGCAAAAATGTCCTACCACCCAGCGTTCCCCTTGTTCTCCCGAGTAAAAGGATACCTCACTTGTGTGGGTGCCCCAAAGCAGAACAGGCCAAAAATGAATTTTGAAAAAAGTAGTATTTAAGTTTTACAAGTTTTACAAATTAAGCCCCCCTGCCTTAGTCACAGGCCTTTGACCCACCCACACAAGTGAGGTATCATTTTACTCGGGAGAACAAGGGCAACGCTGGGTGGTAGGACATTTGTGCCGACACGGAGATCCCACGCAAAAATGTATGGAAAACTGTTTTTTTTACCTAAATGTATGGTTTGCAGGGATTTCTGGGTAGGAAAACATTGGGGGACCCACGCATGCCATACCTCCCTGGACTCCCCCGGATGTCTAGTTTTCAGAACTGTTTGGGTTTGGTAGTTTCCAAAGATGCCCGCCGAGCCCCGGTCCAAAAACTCAGTCCCACCCCCCCCAAAAAAGAAGGTAATGTTGATACTGGTTATTGTAATTTCACCACCGTACGATTTGGACCTTTTCCTGTTGCAGCCACTATGCCTGCCCACGCAAGTGAGGTACCATTTTCATCGGGAGACCTGGGGGAATGCTGGGTGGGAGGAAATTTGTGTGAGCCTAGTGATGCCATGATTTCCCACACAAAAAAAGTGTGAAAAACTGATTTTTTCAACAAAAATCGATGTTTGCAAGGGATTCTGGGTAAGGGAACGTTGGAGGATCCACACAAGCAATACCTCCTTGGAAGCCCCGGGGTGTCTACTTTTCAGAAATGTGTGGGTTTGGTAGGTTTCCCTAGATGGCCGTCTAGCACGGGGCCGAAAACCCAGGTAACCCCTCTTGCAAAATCTAGTGGTATTGAATGTCAATACCACTAGCACTAGCACTAGCACCGCTCCACGGCCAGCCAAGCACCACTCCGTGCACAGACAGCAAAGTACCACTACACGCACACCATCCAGCCAAGCGCCACTCTACACACACCACCAGCCAAGCACCACTCCGTGCACAGACAGCCAAGTACCACTCAATGCACACCACCAGCCAAACGCCACTCCACACACACTGCAAGCCAAGCGCCACTCCACACACACCACCAGCCAAGCGCCACTCCACACACACCACTAGCCAAGCGCCACTCCACACACACCGCCAGCCAAGCACCACTCCATGCGTAGATAGCCAAGTACCCCTCCACGCACACCGCCAGCCAAACACCACTCAGCGCACACCGACAGCCAAGTACCACTCCACACACACCGCCAGCCAATCACCACTCCGTGCACAGACAGCAAAGTACCACTCCACGCACACCATCCAGCCAAACGCCACTCCACACACACCGCCAGCCAAGCACCACTCCGTGCACAGACAGCCAAGTACCACTCAATGCACAGACAGCCAAGTACCACTCCACGCACACCATCCAGCCAAGCGCCACTCCACACACACCACCAGCCAAACACCACTCCACGCACACTGCAAGCTAAGTGCCACTCCACACACACCGCCAGCCAAGCACTACTTCTTGCCCAAGGGGTCGCTTCCTAAAAACTAAATTTAAATTCCCTGGTGCTAGTGGGTATTTTCTGCCCCCCCCCCCCCGGGGGCAAAAAGGCAAATAAAACGGGCTGATTTGCACCCAGGGTGGACAGAAAAACAAAAAACACAATCATGGCCACCTGGAAGCGACCCTTACACAAGAGGTCGCTTCCCAAAACAAACACAATGCCCCAACAAATAACCCTGGTGCTAGTGGGAAATTTCTGCGACCCCTGGGGGCAAAACGGCCGAAAAACAGGCCGATTTGCCCCCACGGGGGGCAGAAAAACAAAAAGTTAAGTGTGAGGCCACCTGGACGCAACCCTTGCCCAAGGGGTTGCTTCCTAAAAGCTAAAAACAAAATCCCTGGTGCTAGTGGGCATTTTCTGTCCCCCCTGGGAGCAAAACGGGAAAAAAACGGGCTGATTTTCCCCCAGGGGGGACAGAAAAACGTAAACAAAAAATATGGCCGCCATCTTGGCTCCAAAAAACAACCCTGGTGCTAGTGGGGAATTTCTGCCCCCCCTGGGGGCAAAACGGCCGAAAAAACGGGCCTATTTGCCCCCAGGGGGGGCAGAAAAACGAAAACATCCTCACAGCCCGCCTGGAAGCGACCCTTGCCCAAGGGGTCTCTTCCTATAATCTAAAATTACATCCCTGGTGCTAGTGGGGACATTTCCGCCGCACAATCGTGACGCTGTGCGCGATCGTGAGGCAGAAATGCCCTGCAAAGAGACATCAGGGGAGAGGAAAAACTCTTTCCTCTCCCCTGATGCCTCTTCGCTGCTCCAAACCCCCGCCAGACACTGTAATCCTACCTTTTCCCCAGACGCGCAGGAAGCAGATGGCTTCCCGAGCGCTGGGAATCCCTGATGATGTCAGCGCGGGCTGTGCGCGCTGACGTCATCAGGTATTCCCATGGGGGGGGGCGGGGGCGGCAGCGGAAGGTCTTCCGCTGCCGCCCCCAGCAAAACAACGAAGATCAGAGAACCTCGGGAGGAGCGCCAGCGCTTCCCCCGAGGGTGGGGCTGATGACGAGCTGGCCTTGTCATCCGCGCACGGCAGGTAAGCGCCATGACGAGCCCAGCTCGTCATTAGCTTCGAAGGGGTTAAAACCCCAACACATAAAACACAATTTTCCTATTTACAGCAGTAGCCTGCTATATTAGAAGAAAAGTGAATGTGAATGCTTCTACTCTACTAGCATGATGTCAAATCAAATCAGTCTTTATTTGGCCGTAATCACAACCATAAATCACAGAGCAAATACATTTAAATACAATGTCAAAAATAAATACCAATAAAAATTAAATATTGTTGGAGTTGGCTTTTTTTGGCTAAAGTTCTTTAAACTTTTTGCTTTCCCCCTAGACCTTTTTTCTTACATGGTTTTGCCAACTTAGATGCTTTGGACACTTTGCCAATGCTGATTAGTGTCAAAGTGCAAGTGCTCCCTGTATAAGGTGTAATGGTAATTGGTTGTCCATGATTGGTATGTTTGCCTTACTTGTAAAGTCCCTAGTAAAGTTCACTATGTGTGCCAGGGCTGGTAATGCAAATGCTACTAGTGGAGCTGCAGCACTAATTGTGCCACCCACACAAGTAGCCTTAAAATGGGAACTCACTTTGCTAAACTGCCATGTTGTTCTGACAAGTGCACTCACTTGCCAGACCTTACCCTTCCCTTTCTATGCACATCAGATACCCCTATGGTAGGCCTAGGGTACCCCCTGCACAGGGTGCAGTGCATGTGAAAGGTAAGACATTTACTAAGGTGTGTACCATGTCCTGACAGTGAAATAATCTCCATTTCGTTTTTCACTGTTGAAAGGCAATCTTGCCCAGAGGATAGAATGGGGAGGCTCTGTAATATGTTTTTTAGCCTATCTTCCCAAAAGCTTAAGATGGAGAGGTGAAGTTTAGTGTAACTGAACTCACAATGAAATAACACATCTTTTTATGAAGGTGGTTTTTGTATTGTGCTGTTAGAAGACACTCCTTTAGAATGGGCTGGGTTTTGTGCTTTAACATTTCTGTATGTCTCTGCCTGGTTGTGGATTGACTGTGTGGATTTAAAAGCGATAGGATCTGGGGAATGTCTTGACCCAGGGGAGGAGGTGAGACAGCAACAGGCTGACCTGTATCTGGAGTGTGGGGGGTGAGTAGCCCCTAGAGGTGAAGAGGCCTGGGTTGCTGATATAAAACAATTGCCCCATCTCCTGCTGAGTGATTGAGAATCCAGACCCCCACTAATCAATGGAAGAAGGTGTCGCTGGCAGGGAGGCACCCACAACTGGTTTGAACAGGGGTCAGGGCCCCCCTGTACACAAAGGCTTCAAAGACATCTAGGGGTATAACTATGATAGCTATGATGCACTCTGGAACCAGTAGCTATCCCAGACTGTGAAGCGGGCCTTTTCAAAATCCAATTGAACCCGAACTTCACAATGTCAGGTCTTCTTATTTATCGCCCCCCCGGAAATTCCTCTCATTGGGCATCTAATTTAGCTAATTTCATCACCCCACATTATATTACATTAAGTAATTTTTCTCTGTTCGGCGACTTAAATTTGCACTTAGAAGACCCCTCCATTCCCTCCTGCTCACTTTTACTTGACGACTTGAAAGCGCTAAATTTGTCCCTGATCAATTCTGAACCCACTCACACAGCCGGCCACCTGCTGGACCCTTTAATCTCATATATTCAAGAGCTAAAATGCCTTGCAACCACGCCTATAAGCTGGTCGGACCATCATCTAATAAAATTCAGCATCACTCTCCCATCCACCCCCAATGTGCAACACGTCCTTCCAAACACATCGAGGAAAAATTGGAAATTAGTGGACTTAGAAACGCTTAACGCGGCCCTAAAAAACAACCCTCCGAGTAATAGCCAAAACATGGACAGCTTAGCGGTTGCTGCACAAAAATGGCTCAGCGATGCCGCTAACCAATGCCTGCCCTCTTCTCGCACTAAAGGGAGCAGACACCGCCACCCGGCTCCATGGTTCAATGATAGTTTGAAAAATGAGAAATCTAAATGCAAAGCGCTGGAACGCAAATGGCGAAAAAACTACGCCCCTGACGCCCAAAAAAACTACCATGAAGCCAGGAACATGGCCTGCGCTAAAGCACGAGCCACTTTTGTTTCAAAAACCATCATGATTTGATTGATTTGATTTGATTATGGGTTTTATAGAGCGCACAGCTACCCTAGGGCATCCCGGCGCTGGTGACTATCATCCTGGAGAGTGGGCGATCAAGGGGGGTAGTGCTCAGGGGAAGAGGAGGGTCTTCAGTTTTTTCCTAAATCTAAGGTGGTTTTGTTCTTGCCTCAGGGAGAGTGGGAGGGCATTCCACAGTCTCGGAGCATTGTACGAGAACAAGCGACCACCTGTTCTGGCCTTCCTAATTCTGGGGACTTTTGCAAGGGAAAGGGAGTTAGATCTGAGTTGTCTAATTGATTGTTGAAGGGACACAAGAGATCTGAGAATAGGGGGGCCTTCGTTGTGCAGTATTTTATGTGCCATGCACAAGGTCTTAAAGTTGACCCGTTCTTTGACTGGCAGCCAGTGCAAATTTCTAAGGGCCGGCTTGGCAGAGGTCCTTGCTGCAGTTCCTGTTAGTATTCTTGCCGCCGCGTTTTGTGCACATTGGAGTCTGTGGAGTACAGAGACTGGGGCCCCCAGATATAGGACATTCCCGTAGTCCAGTCTGGAGTTCACCAGCCCCTGCATCAAGAGCTTCCTGGATTGAGGGGGGAGTAGATGGAGAATCTTTCGTGCCATCTTCATAAGGCCGAAGCACGTTCCCGTGGTTTTCCTCGCTTGTGTTTTGAAGCTGAGGTCCTGGTCCAACCATATCCCCAGGCTTTTTACTTCGGATTTTGGGGATGGAGGGGATCCCATGCATGGTGGCCAGGGAAGGGGGGTGGGTATTTTGTTAGGGTTTCCCAGAAGAAGTATTTCAGATTTTTCCCCATTTAGTTTTAACCGGGATTCGCACATCCATTGGTGAAATTTTTCCAGGCAGCTGGACAGATTGGAGAGGGCGTTGTCTGGTTGGTTGAGGGGCACGATGAGCTGGGTGTCATCGGCGTACATTATTGATTTGATCCCAAAAGGTTTAACAACATCCTCGAGAGGAGCCATGTACACATTAAAAAGTGTGGGGCTCAGGGAGGATCCCTGAGGCACCCCACACTTGAGTGCATAAGCCCTGGAGATGGAATGTCCGTCAGTCACTTGAAAAGACCTGTCCTCCAAGAAGGATGAGATCCAGGCCAAGGCGGAGTCTGCCACTCCCAGCAGCCCGAGACGATGAACAAGGGTTGCGTGGTCCACCGTGTCGAAGGCGGCACTCAGGTCGAGGAGGATCACTGCCACCGATCCTCCTACGTCCAGTATGCCCCTCGCTTCTTCGACCACGGCTAACAGGGCGGTATCCGTCCCTTGTCCAGGTCTAAAGCCAGTCTGGGTTGGGCGGAGAAGATGATTGGACTCTAAGAACTCGGAAAGGTGTTGATTTGCCACTCTCTCAGCGATTTTGCTAATTGCCGGTAGCAGAGAGATAGGTCTGAAGTTTGATGGGTCAGAGGGGTCAAGGTGTGGTTTTTTTATAAGAGCCTTTACCGTGGCTTTTTTCCAGTTTACTGGGACTGTGCCAGTTTCGAAGGAGGCATTGATCAGGTTAGTGAGAGGGGGGGCTATGGTAGAAGCAACTTGTTTAAGTTTACTGATCGGGGCTGGGTCAGATGGGGCGCCGCTTTTGACTTTGTGCAAGACGCTAAGAAACGTTTCGATAGTAATTTGAGGGAAAGAAAGCAGCCTTGGGGCGTCTTGGGAGGCCGGGAGGAAAGAGTCTCTTAGTGCAGTTGTCGCAGGCAGGAGGGAGTTCAGGATTTTTTCGATTTTTTTTTAGAAAAAATCGGCCATCTGGTTGCATTTTGCGCCATCCAAGTCAGGTGGGGGTGGCGGTTCCTGTATTTTGGAAAGGAGTTTGACTATCCGGTAAGTCTCTTTTGCGGAGTTGGTTGCGGCTAGTATTTGGTCCTCGAAGTAGGAGGTTTGAGCCGTTTTAAGTGCATTTTTGTAGAACCTGATGTGGGCTTTGTAGCCACTTCTGTCTTCCGAGTGCCAGTGCTTTCTCCATTGGCGTTCCAGCCTTTTGCCTTTCCGTCTTAGTTCCCGTAGTTCCTCGGTGAACCACGGTAGTTTGGAGGATTTCCTATTAGTAGGAAGGGCTTTAAGTGGCAGGATTGTGTCGAGAGAGTTAGTGACCCATTTATGTAATTGAATTTCAGCTTTGGAGGGGTCGGGGTCAACTGTGGGCAGTGTGGAGAACAGCGAGCGTTCCCATAGGGTAGTATCTAGTTTTTTCCATGGCCGTGACGGGGCCCGGGGGCAGGGAGTATCCGGGATCTTCTTTGGAAGTTGGAGTTTGAGAGGGACCAAAAAGTGGTCGGACCAGGGGAGAGGGAGAGGGGTTTGAGCGGAAAGTTTGGAAAGATTAGAGAAGATGGGATCTAGCAGGTGTCCTTTCAGGTGGGTGGGATCGTTGCTGACCAGTTGTAAATTTAGGGAATTTAGATCAGCTTTCAGTTCTGTGGCAAGTTTGTTGCCTTGATCATCAAAGTGGAGGTTTAGGTCCCCGAGGATGGTAAAATTTGGCGTTCCGCACGCCAGGGAGGTAATGGCATCCATGAGTGAGTTTATAAAACACCCTACCTGTCCTGGTGGACGGTATATTAGCAGCCCAGTTAGTGTGGTAGATGGCGGCAGGTGTAGAGAGAAAAGGACATTTTCACAGTCGAGAACAGGACTGTCTTTGAGTTGACAAGCGAGGTTGTCGCGATAGATAATCGCGATGCCCCCACCCGTGCCCGTCGGTCTATTAAGGTTTTTGATGTGGTACCCAGGAGGTAGTGCTTGGATAATGTCCGGGTCGGAACTCTCGGACAGCCAAGTTTCTGTTAAAAACAGAACGTCCAAGTCCGACTCTGTTAATAGCAGATTGATTTCGGTATGGTGTTTGGGGAGTGACCTGCAATTCAGCAGGGCCATCTCCAGGCAGGCGGGTTCAGAATGAACTAAGGGGGAGGCCCTGTACGCGCAACTAGGGCATTTATGGGGCTCCTGTTCCGGATTGATAGGTCCGTTACATCTGGTGTTTGACGGTTCTCTGAGTTGGTGCAGAGTTTTTTGTTCGTAAGTGATTCGAGGCAGTTCTGAACCGACCAAGGGTGTGGGCTCTCGGCTCGGGCTGGCGCGGACGGGCGCAGACGGGCGCAGACGGGCTTGCCTTAGGCGCGCCTTCGGCGCGCAATCGTCGCGCCCGCTGCGCTCGTCCGCTGCGCTTCCTACCCTGGCACATGTTTTGTGCAGTGAGGATTGGACGTCAGAAGGGGGTGTGGTCACCAGGGGTGGGCGTGTCTATCCTCGCGCCTCGCCCTCGAGAATGGCGATCAGGGTGTCTATCGTTGCAGCGTGTGTACGCTGTTCAAGGAAGCAAGAGCAAGTGAGTAAGTGAAGTTTTTTGTAAAAAGCAGTTTTTATCACACAGAAAAGATTTTAAAAATGAGCAATCTCGCTCCCGGCTTTCCGCCTCAGGAGTCTCTCGGGAAGTAGTGTCGCGCTTTAAGAGCTGCGCGCACTATTTATACTGGTTCAGAGGGGGCGTGGTCACCAGGGGTGGGCGTGTCTATCCTCGCGCCTCGCCCTCGAGAATGGCGATCAGGGTGTCTATCGTTGCAGCATGTGTACGCTGTTCAAGGAAGCAAGAGCAAGTGAGTAAGTGAAGTTTTTTTAAAAAGCAGTTTTTATCACACAGAAAAGATTTTAAAAAATGAGCATGGAAGCCACTAACATGCCAAAAACTCTTTTTAACAAAGTGAAAGAATTGGCTGGCGCTCACGCTACAGCTGAAGCACCCCCATTAAACCCTCAACAATGCCAGGCATTAGCATGTTTTTTCACCGAAAAAATTGATAAAATTATCCTTGATATTAATGCCAATAACAAAGAACCATGCTCTCACTCTGACTCTGAACGAGCTCCCTCATGTGCCAATACATTGGAATCCTGGCCTGCCTTTTCAGTAGATCAACTGAAATTGATTCTCAAGACCATTAAATCCGGCTCTCCTAGGGACCCTATTCCAGTCAAAATCATTAAGCAACTGGATGACAGTGCCTTGAATATCATTGTAAACCTTTTGAACTCCTCTCTTGACCTTGCCACTGTCCGAGCCCTATAGAAACATGCCATGGTTACGCCTCTTTTAAAAAAAAACACAGCAAATCCGGATACTTTGGTCAACTACAGACCTATATCCCTGCTTCCTGCCTTCTCCAAATGTATGGAGAGACATGTGCATTCAGCTCTATCAAATTTTGAGAAGAAAATTCACTTCTACACCCCTCTCAGTCGGGTTTTAGGGCGGGCTTCTCCACAGAAACCGCCCTGCTTGGAGTTACTGAACATATTCGAAAACTTCTTGATCAAGGTCAGACGGTCGCGCTCGTGCTGTTAGATCTGAGCGCGGCCTTCGACACTATTTCCCACGAAACTCTCATCAAGGAACTGCATAAAAATGGTGTACGCGGAAAGGCCCTTGATTGGATCCGTTCGTTCCTGACGGAACGAACCTTCCAAATTACTTCTTCAATAGCCTCTTCAGATACCCTGCGAGCACCTCATGGAGTGCCTCAGGGATCTATTCTGAGCCCGTTGTTTTTCAATTTATATCTCAGACCCCTGGCCGACCTTGCTGAAAACTCTGGTCTCACCCTTATGACTTACGCCGACGACTCCCAAATTATCTTTTCCCTATCCGAATCCTGTCCAAACTCCCCCTCTTTACTCAAAACAGGACTCCAAAACATCCTGAACTGGATGACGAGAAACCAGTTAAAACTCAATGGGGACAAGACAGAGATCTTGGTCTTGGGAAAGCATCAAGAACTGTGGAATCATCTTCATTGGCCGGATCAGATGGGCGCCTTTCCTACCCCGGTGACCCATGTTCGAAATCTGGGTTTTATTCTGGACAACTCCTTGTCCATGACCCAACAGGCCAGTAAAGTTACTGGTCTATGCCTCACCATAGTCAAATGGTTGAGGAAAATCCTCTGGATGCTGCCTCTTGCCACACAAAAGACCATGGTCAACGCCCTTATAACATCTCGGCTTGACTACGGCAATATTCTGTACCTAGGCGCTAACAAAGCAGTAGTCGGCCGACTACAACTGGTCCAGAACGCAGCAGTCCGCCTATTATGCAACATTCCAAAAAACACTGGAGTCTCAAGTCATCGCCGGGAACTCCATTGGCTCAGGGTTGAAAACCGAATCCGCTTTAAAGCCCTGAACTACATGTTCAGAATTAAAGCAGGCACGGCACCCAAATACCTCCTTGCTCTAGCCCACCCTTACACTCCAAAGCGTAACCTTTGGTCGCAATCAGCGGCCAATGTTTGTGTGCCGAGATTCAAACTGGCAAGAGCAGGTGGCAGATCTTTCGCACACCTGGGACCCTCCCTCTGGAACACACTCCCTCCCTTTATCCGAAAGGAGGAAAATTACGTCAGGTTTAGAAGGCTTGTCGAGACCTGGCTATTTGATCAATAAATCTCAATAGCCACCTTCCCTCACCTGTCTTTCTACTAGCTGAATCTAGGCGCCGGGAAACCCTTCTTGGGTAGCTGTTGCGCCCTACAAGTTGAAAAAAAAATACATAAATAAATAAATAAATAGCTGAAGCCCTTGAACTTAGGAGAAATGGATTGACAAGAGTGAACAAGACTGAAGCTACTTCATGGTCAAGAGGAACCTTTCCAAGGAAGAAACAATTGAGGAGACTGACGGAAAGGACTGACCCTTGCTGTGTGTTCCGGGCTGCAGTTTGCTGTTTTAACCAAGGAGAGGCTAAAGGGGCTTTGCAGTGTGCTGTGTCCCCCTGCTTGAAAGGACTTTGCTGTGCTGTGTATTGAAGTACCTAATCCCCAAGGGCCCGAGGTGAGCTGGCTCCTAGTTGCAGAAACTCAGGAACACAAATATTTCCAAGAGAGTCTCAGTGATGCTGTGTGTGTGCTGCGTGAGAAGCGGTCGCTCCCTGCTCGCCCTGCACTGCTGCTCACACAGCCTGCCTGCATTCAGATTGCCATCTGGGTATCGTAGCGCTCTCCCCATTGCCTGCTTGGTGCCAGGAAATCGTAGCGCTTTGTCTTTAGTTCCCTGCCTCACCGCGCACGCATTGTGCAACTTGTGTGTTTTGTGTGTGTTTACTTTCGCATTTGGGAACGTGGGAACTTCATTTCATTAATTTTGCCTGATTGTACCGAGACCATAGCGTATTCCACCTCTGTGCCCCAATCTCAGCCAGTTTCACTCGGAGTATCGTTGCCATTTTGTTTGTTGTGCCTGCAGCCAGCCTCCCCACCCCGCTCCCGCCTCCCAGCTTGATCCTCCCTCACCCCCGCCCCCTCCACCCTCCATATATGACAGATGCTTTCCCGCGCAGCGTTCACGTGCAGCGGTCGCGCCCCTTGCACGCCGAAGGTGCGCCAAAGGTAAGCCCGTCTACGCCCGTCCGCGCCTGGACCGCGCCCAGCACCTGTCCCCCTGGTCTCTGCTGCACCCAACCCACTAGAGTCTCATAAGATGCCGCAACTCTCCTCGCCCTCAAACCCGGACGCACACCACAATGCTGCAAAGCCACCCCAGGACATACCCACGGCCCATTCGCCTGCCTCTCCTGCAAGTTCATCTGCTTCAGGACCCTCACCAAATCCACTTCCTCCATACACAGCTCCGACTCTAACCGCCTGAAGTGCATCCTGCTTAACACCCGCTCGGTCCACAGACACGCAACTGAACTCTGGGACCGACCCGACACTGCGTCACCGGACATCGCCTTCCTTACAGTAACTTGGATGAACACATCATCAGCACCCGACATCGCCATAGCCATACCGGACGCTTACAAAATCATCCGAAAAGACCGCACCAATCAAACAGGAGGAGGCATCGCCATCATCCATAGGAATACCATCAAAATCACGACCAGCTCCGACGATAATCTCGCAACCGCTGAACATCTCCACTTTCAGATCCACACCGACCCTAGGACCACACTTAGAGGCACCCTCATCTACAGGCCTCCAGGTACCCGCACTCAATTCAGCGATGACATCACGGACTTCGTCAGCCCACATGCCCTCGCCTCTGAGAACTACATTCTTTTAGGAGACCTCAACTACCACCTTGAAAACAAACAAGACAGCAACACCACTACCCTTCTGGACAACCTGGCCAATCTCGGACTCAAACAACTTGTCGACACCCCCACCCATGTAGCCGGACACACGCTCGACCCTATCTTCACCTCCAGCAAGTACATCTCCTTCTATCACACCACAGCTCTCCACTGGACTGACCACAGCTGTGTTCACTTCAGCTACAAAACCACCCTGACCCACAGCCGCCCTCAACCTATTCCTCGGAGAAACTTGAACAAAATCACCTCCGACCAACTCTTCACATCACTCAACCAAAACCCTCCCACCCTCTCATTGGACCCAAACCAAGCGGCCACCAACCTCAAGCAATGGATCACCCACAGTGCTGACGAATTAGCACCCCTGAAAAAGCACCAGATCAATTCAGCCAGCAAAAAGGCTCCCTGGTTCAATGATGACCTTAAAAAATCCAAGAAGCTATGCCGCACCCTGGAGAAAACATGGAGAAAAAACCCAACCACCGACAACATGGCCACCCTCAAGGCAGCCACACGCAAACACCACCAACTGATTCGATCCGCCAAGAAATCAGCATTCAAGGATCGTCTCGACAACAACACTCACAACAGCAAGGAACTTTTCAACATCGTCAAAGAATTCACCAACCCCACCGCAGCATCTAACGACATCACTCCCTCCCAAGACCTCTGCGATGCGTTATCCTCCTTCTTCTACAACAAAATTGCCGACATCCACAACAGCTTCAAGAATACCTCCAGCGATCAACCCTCCCCACCCCCTCAGATCCTACTCCGCCAACTAACAACCTTAGCGCTTGGAACCCAATCACCACTGAAGACACCACCCGCCTAATGAACTCAATCCACTCTGGTTCGCCAAACGACCCCTGCCCCCACCACATCTTCAACAAAGCGGACTCCATCATTGCACCTCGCCACTGAAGTCATCTGTGGCGTACCACAAGGATCTTCACTCAGCCCCACCCTCTTCAACGTTTACATGAGTCCACTCGCCTCCATCGCGCGTCAACACAACCGTAACATCATCTCTTACGCCGACGACACCCAGTAAATCCTTTTCCTCACCAAAGACCCTAACACCGCCAAAACCAACCTTCACGAAGGCATGAAAGAAGTAGCCGAATGGATGAAACATAGCCGTCTAAAACTCAACTCAGACAAAATGGAGGTGCTCATCCTAGGATCTTCCCCCTCTGCCTGGGACGACTCTTGGTGGCCTTCCGCTCTGGGCACAGCACCCACACCCACAGACCATGCACGTAACTTCGGATTCATCCTAGACTCCTCTCTCTCGATGTCCAGACAAGTCAACGCAGTCTCATCCTCCTGCTTCAACGTGCTTCGCATTCTCAAAAAGATCTTCCGCTGGATCCCCCTCGAGACAAGAAAGACTGTCACCCACGCACTGGTCACGAGTCGACTGGATTATGGTAACACACTTTACGCTGGAATCACAGCAAAACTACAGAAAAAACTCCAAAGCATCCAAAACGCATCAGCGAGACTCATATTAGACATCCCCCGCCAAGATCACATCACCAGACACCTAAAAGACCTCCACTGGCTTCCCATCAACAAAAGAATTCCATTCTGCCTTCTCACCCACGCACACAAGGCCCTCTACAATCTAGGACCCGAATGCTTCAACACTCGACTGTCCTTCTACAAACCCACCCGCCAACTAAGATCGTCCAATCAAGCCCTCGCCGCAGTCCCGCGCATCCGAATATCCACCATGGGTGGCAGATCCTTCTCCTTCCTTGCTGCCAAGACCTGGAACTCACTCCCCACTCACCTCCGCCTTACTCAAAACCACATCTCCTTCAGAAAAGAACTCAAAGCCTGGCTATTCGACGAATAATGAACCCCGTCCCCAAGAGCCGTGAGACCCTCTGGGTGAGTAGTGCGCTATATAAATGCTCAAAATTGAACTTGAACTTGCTTGTTGCAGCCTGAGACCCTCGTAAGAAGTGCCCTGTGATCGTGGGCACCTGGAGTCCAAGCGAAGATCAGCAACGCTGTGTGCGTGTACTTTTTGTAGCCTCAGCCCTTCAAAAGGATTGTAATGTTATCGTGTGCACCGGAGTCCAAGTGAGCCTCAGCGACGCTGTATGCATCTGCTTTGTAGGGATTGCCTTGTTATCATGCACACCAGGAATCCAAGTGAGTCTCAGTGATGCTGTGTGCTTTGTGCAGCCTGAGACCTTTGTGAGGATTGCCTTGTTATCGTGCACACCCGGAGTCCAAGTGAATCTCAGAGATGCTGTGTGCACGTGCTTTGTGCAGCCTGAGACCTTTGTTAGGAGTGCCCGGCGATCGTGCACCCAAAGCTCGAGTGAGTCTCCGCAGCGCTGTGTGGGTGTGCCCTGTGGCAGCCTGAGATCTTCGTAGCAGTAGCGGCCTGGACCAGCAGCCCCAGATGAGCAGAGCCACCAGCTCGAGCTCGCCATTGCTACAGCGAGACCATGAGACAACCTTGTTGAGGGAGGATCTGAGTCCTGCTGCCTGGAATTCACAAAGATTGCATCGGAGGCCCAAGTCGCTGGAGGCGGAGGGGAGAGGGAGGTTGCGCACCCCAGGTAATGTGTATCGATGCCCGGGGCAGAGTGCGGGCTCTGAGGGAGACGCTCTTGGCCTCTCTCATTCCGGCAGCGCGAGCCTCTGCTTCAGCTCATATTGCGGCCTGTACTTGCCAAGGGAGTGGCAGTACCGGGGCCGGAGTGCGGAGCTGCACTTTTTGTTTCACCATACACGTGTTGGGGACAACTGTTGACAGAGGCTGACTGCAAGTCAGAAGGAGTAGCAGAGAGACCACCTAAGGCACCGTGATTGGCGCTGAAGTGTATTACGCATTGCATTATACCTGCATAACGAATGACCTAGTTAGTGTATTACGCATTGCATTATTTCTGCATAGCGAAGTACCTGATTGTTGCGTTATGCATTTCATTTTTTTTTAACTTTATTTTTCAATGTTTTGCAAATTACAAAGCAAGAAAACCCCCCTCCAAGGCATCGGTAAAAACATGTGTGCACAGATCGACGGACTCATTATGGCACATCTCGGATTAGGACAACATCTGAAAGCAGACAAGTTCATACAGAATAGCAGTATAATGAGCAGATAACATGACATTTTGTGGAAATCAGGCCATTCCCAGCTCCATGCACCGTTCGAGTAGCCCCTCAGGTTGCCCCTGTGAGAAGTTGGCCTGGTATATAATGCTCACTAATTCTAGTGATCACTTTGTACCATGCCAAGCAACCCTTATGATGATTGGTTGTAAGTCAAACTTATAGACCAGTTATCCTAGTGGTAACGTGGACAAAGCAGTCTTAGGCTAAACTCTGAAAGGCATGTGAAGCCAGCTGTATTACCATACACAACCCCCTTGAATACCAAATGAAAGGACACCACACAGATATATATTGAAAATATATATTGATTTATTAACTAAAAGTATCCCCTGGACTCTTTATGAGCACAGAAGCACAAGCGTTAAATCACAAGACAGTTTAAAATACATCAAAAGTTGCACAATATGGATGAGCCCTAGGGGCCACCTAAACCATATACTAAGAAAGTGGTATAAGAGATACCAATCAGAACGGAAACAGGCCTAGGGCCTTGGGAATCGCTGGAGATATTCGAGACTAGCAGTGACTAAGTCGGGAAAGGTCCGCGGGATTCGGGTGCAGTGTTTAAAGTGCACGCACTCACCAATGTAAAGTCTATGGTGCGTAAAAAGTACAAAGTTAGTTAGTTCGGAACCTTCCGAGTGACCTAGAACGCTGAAACTTAAGACACAGGCCCTTGAGATGTGTACCAGTGTAGGAACACCGGCGGAGCTGAGTTACCTCACCCACAGGAAGCGGGTGCACAGGGTCGAAGTAGTGTCAGGTTCCGTCACGCTGGTCGATGGTGCTTGGAGCTGAAGATGCTGCAGGCGGCTCGATGTGAAGAGTTCCGGTGAATCCAAGGGTGGATCTGAAGATGTGAAGACCTGAAAGCAGAGGGGATGATGTTCAAAGTCACTAGCCAGTGACTACCGTGGAACCAGATTGGAACCAGGCGATGTCGGGTGCAAACAGGCATTGAGGTGTAGATTCTCTCTGCAGCCACGTGGACACCGGGGGATGAGGACGTCCAGGAGTCGGTCATGAGCTGTCATACGCAGGTTTCTCGCTGTTGGCCGTGTCGGCGACCTGATCGGAGCAAACAGGCCTTGGCTAAGGCAAGCCACGCAGGAATCGAAAAATGCTTAACACTCGGACCAGCAAGGTCAGAGCGGGTGCTCCTTTTCACAGGAGCTAGGGCAAGTCTGGAGCAACCAGACCCGCAGTGTAGTTTGTCGGTTTCGCCGCCAAGATGGCCGCTGACCATGTGGCTAGTGGCCGGGATGGGGCGTCGAGTGGCACAATGCAAAAGGGCCCCACGCAAATCGTGGAGATGCTGGAGGGCTCTTCTTCTGTGCAAGGGCTGCTCGGTGGTGTGGGTTCTCAGTCCCCAAAGCACAACGTTGAGGATGCCTTGGTTGCTGCGCAGTCAGCTTTTCAAGTGTCTTCCAAGAGGTCCGGTCCCACGTCACTCGGTGCCTCCATGGGTCCCTTCTTTGCAGGGACTGTGGATCGGGCTGTGAGAGATCTGGGAGTCTGGGTCTTGTCAGGCTCTAAGCTCGGGCTCCGGCGGGAGGTGGCGGCAAAGCAGACGTGGAGTTGCTGGTTGGTGCCTGTGTTCACAGGGTGGCCACTCCTAGGCCACAAGGGAGATTCTCTTCAGTCTTCTGTGCAGCAGAATGTCGAAGTCCAGTCGTCTTCTTCGTGTAAAGTTGATTCAGGATGATCTGCTGTGCAATGGCACTGCTCCCACTCTTATTCCCAATCTGAGGGGTGGATCACCTACTAGGTCCCTCCTCTGGGAGGAACCAGGAAAGGGGGCGGTTACACCCCCTTTCCTTTGTCCAGCTCCTCGCCAGGCCTGGGTCTGGAAAGTCCCAGGAACGGTTTGGACTGGCTTATGCACGGGGACACCTTGTGTGCCCCGGGCATGTCTGTTTCTATTCAGCCCTGTCCTACCCAATACACAAAACCCTGTCTGGGGTGGTGCTCGCACCTCCCAAGGCAGGAAACCCTTTGTCAAGGCCTTCCTTGCTGGAAGGACTCCCAGCAGCAGGAGGCCAGACTCGTGTCTATGGTGGCAGCATCCATTTTGTGATGCTGAGGCTCTGGTTAACTTTAACCGGGGTTAAGGCTACACACATGTCGTGTCCCTCTAGAAGGGTGGAATGCTATCCCCGTCGACAGAACTGTCGAGGGGATAGTATTCCAATTCGTATGACACCTTACTCGACATGTTTTGATAAAGCCAAACCAAAGATAGCATATAACCGCGAGGATTATAATGCACTTAAGAGTATATGGTATGGCAATATCCCGGAACAGCTTAGGGAGTGGTTCCCGACCACTGCAGACAGGCTCACCTCATGCTAGAGCACCATCTCACATATTTCCAAGCACTCTGCCTCCAGGATTGATGAGGCCTTCCATAGGAGTGGCTAATAGGAACATATGTGTCCAGTTTAAGGGTAGATATAGGGATACTATATCTAAATAAGAGGTGATTACACCAACATACCCCAGCTGAGTGATCAGCCAGTTGTGTCAAATATGGAGGCCAGGCCAGGGGTGGCACAATACATGCTGCAGTCCCTGGTAGGCCTTGGATGCACCTATGCCCTGGGTACCTAGGGTACACTGTTACAGGGGCCAACAAGGTGAACCAGTTCCAATTCGTTATGCACCTAGAGTGCATTGGCAGTAATTTAGAGAGAGAACAGCAGGCTGGGGGTCTGATTAGCAGGCCCACAGCCACATTAAGTCAGAAACCAGTGAAGCAAAAAGCTAAAATTTGGGGTGACCATAGGATAGCAGACCCTATTCTCCTACAGCCCCTACCCCTTTCCCCTCAGATTCTTGCTCAAAAAATAAATTGTCACTTGTCCCTTCAGAGTCACTGTATAACGAGCGCCCATCTGCAGCTAACCCTGTTATACACATGGTTCGCCACGCCAACAGATCCTCCTGGAGTTTCTCATCCCTCCTAGTGTGTTCCATGTGTGTCTCCTCTGCGAGTGTCCACTCCCTAACATCCCGGAGCCATGTGTCTACGTCCAGGCCCCTCTGTCCCATCCATGTGATAGCGACCCTGCACCTGGCCAGCGCTAGCATCAATTGCAACAATTTGTATGAAAGCTTCCACTTCCTCGGCTTGGGGACTAATGCCAACAGACAGTGTAAGGGCGATAGTTCGATTCGGAGGCCAGTGGTGGCCGTTATGCGAGCTACAACCCCTGTCCAAAAGTTCCCCACCAACGGACATTCCCAGGCGAGATGTAAAAACCCCGCTTCCGCTGCGCTACATCTAGGGCAGTTATTCCTTCTATCCTCCGAGAAGCGACTCACCGACTTCGGAGTAAGGTAGGTGCGGTACAGAAAGTTAAAATGTATAAGTTTAAAGCTCGCATTACAGGACACCGCCGCATCAATGCCCCTATACGCTTCCACTGTCCCTGATCCAGAGGCACTCCCAGGTCCGCCTCCCAGGCTGCCCAAGTCGGTGGCTCCGGAGGGGCAGAATCACGCCTCATGGCTGCATAGAGCAAAGCTATTAACCTACGTCCTCTGCCACAGGACAATATGATATGTAAAGTATGGGTCACCGGGGGTATCTCTGGACACTGTGGCCAGACCGAGCGCACAATAGCATGCAACCCTTGGTAATGTAAGTATTGCCCGCCACTTAGGCAAAATGACTCCTCTGCCTGCTCATGCGTGATGAAGCTCTCCGAGGGGTAGATCTGCTAGGACCTCACAGCCCCCGTCTCTCCATTCTCGGAAGGACATGTGGCATTCTATTTCTACCATGGGGGCCAGTATCCAGATCGGTAGATCCCTGTGGAAAGGAGGCAAGCGTAGGACCCTTTCTATAAAGCGTTGACATATGCCCGCAGTATGTCGTACCACATAGGGTAGCTCGACGTCGGCCCCGGCCCCACGCATCAGTGCCAGCTGAAGCTCCTGCACTGTCGCCCTTCCTGCTAGTAGTCGTGTCCCCCATACATCTGTTTCTGCAAACCATCTGGCAGCCGTAATTATCTGTGCGGCATAATAATAAAGATCAAAGCATGGGGCTTCCAACCCCCCTTCCTCAAAGGAGCCCACAACAGTACGGAGGGCAACTCTGCTGCACCGACCCGCCCAGAGCAGGGATGTGAGCAGCGTGTTAAGGGTCCAGAAAACGTCTAGGCGGTAGAGGGCACAACGTGTTCTGAAGGACATATAGTGTACTTGGCAGCATCACCATCTTGGAGACAGCCAGCCACACCATTAGGGACAGTGGTAGAGTGTTCCAGAAGGACACGGATTGCTGGAGAGACTTAATGACCCGGTCTATGTTGCGGGCAAGGGACTGCTCCTCTGTCGAGGCCACATGAATACCTAGGTATCGGAAACTGCTCTGTTCCCAACGCAGCCCAAGCTCTGGCAAGTCTTCCCGGGGAACCGTTGGAAAACCAGATAGCAGGAAAATAAGGGACTTACTACGGTTGAGCCGCAAGCCCGACACCTCGCCAAACCGGTCCAGGTCATACAGTAACCTCGAAGGACCTCCCTCAGAGCTTTCAGGTAAAACGTGTCACCCCCCTGATTGCCCCATTGTCTCATCTCAGTCCGTATCGTAACAGCAAACGGCTCGATGGCTAGGGCAAAAAGTAGCAGAGAGAGGGGGCAACCCTGTCTCGTGCCCCGTCCCAGCAGCCACTCCTCTGATCTCGCTGCGCCTAGACACACCCTGGCTCGAGGGGAGCTATATAGTTTACGAATCCAACGACTAAAATTGGGCCCCAGGCCTACATTCCGGAGGACCTCCTGCAAGTAGCCCCAGTCAACCGTATCAAACGCCTTGGCCAGATCTATGAAGACCAAGACCGTCTGTTCTTCCCTACCTCGTACTTCGTGCTGTATATGGTTCAGACATCATAGCTTCATAGCCGTGTTCCGCCCAGGAATAAAACTGCATTGATCTTGATGCACTAAGTGCTCCATGTGGGGTGCTAGCCGTGTGGCCAATAATTTAGTCAGAATTTTGATATCCGAATTTATCATGGTAATCGACTGATATGACGAGGGGTCATGTTTGTCCCCCCCCCCCAGTTTCAGGATCATGCATATTTCCCCCTGAGCCATGCTCTGAGGGAGCACTCCAATCTCGAATGCCTCATGGAAGACCTGTAGGAAGAGTGGTGCCAATACATCCCAGTATTCTTGATAAAACTCCGGCGGGAACCCGTCACTTCCCAGCAATTTTGCACGCGGTAAGCGGGCAAGTGCCACGCGGATCTCGGTCAGCATCAGGCCTGCATCTAAATCCTCCCTATCCGAGTCCAAAAGGATCAACATATGCAGTTCCTGTAAATAGGGGAGATAGTAGACCTCCGATATGTCAGGCTCTGCCCTGTATACTTGTTGTAGATGGGATTGGAGAACCCCAAGGACGGCCCGCTCCGAGTAAACCACGTGCCCGTTCCGGTCCCGTAAGGCTACAATACGCTCTGGAGTCTGTTCCCTCCTTAGAGTCCAAGCCAGGAGCCGCTCCTGACTTATCGCCCTCCCGATGAAGGCGCTGCCTATATTGGCCCAGGGTGTATTTGTCGAGTCTATCCAGTATGTCTTGTAGCCTAGCTCGGGCTGCCTGTTACTCTAGTTTCTGTGGGGCACTAGGGTCCGCTATGTGATGAGCCTGCAGAAGGGTATCCTCCTCTTTCTGGAGGTCTCAGAGAAGCTGTTTCCGAACTCCATAGGTAAGCCCCATACAAGCGCCCCTCACTACTGCCTTCAGGGCCTCCCATTTAGTGGCCTCAGATAAGCCCCTCTCTCCCCAATTAGGGTCCACATAGTCCCGTATGGCTGTTTCCACGTGCGCTTTTCCTACTTGGTTGATGAGCACATCCACCGGGAGCCTCCATGTATGAGGACGAGCAATCGAAGGCCCCCACTGAACCATGCAAGCTACTGGAGAATGATCCAATAAAAAACAAGCCTGGTGAGTAACCTCCACAGACATAGTAAGCTCAGCATTAGCCACTAAGACTCTATCTAAACGGCTGTGGGTGTTGTGCGTGGGGGAGAAGTAAGTGTTTACCTTCTGCGTTGGGTTCCGTTGTCGCCAAACATCTACTGCCCCTATGTTTCCCATGACCTCCCTGAACTGTTCAGTCATACGGGGTTTTGTGCCCTCCAGGCGGAGACCTGTCTAGTGCTGGGTCAAGAATACAGTTAAAGTCCCCAAACCAAAGTGTCGGGCCCCCAGGTCGTGAATCAAGACGTCTTGTAAGGCCCTAAAGAAGGCTGGGTCATCCGTATTGGGTGCATAGAAATTTAAAATTACAATGTCCCTGCCATCCAGCTTAGCCCTTAGGAGCAGATATCGACCATTAATGTCTGCCTCCATATACTGCATCGCGAACGGTACCCCAGGGGCCACCCAGATCAGAACCCCCCTGGCATATGTAGAGAAAGACGCATGAAACATCTGTCTACGCCATTTTTTGGCTAACTTATGTGCCCCCTCGTCTACTAGGTGGGTCTCCTGAAGGCAAGTGATGGACACTCTATGTCTCCGGAGGAAGGAAAGGACTCTGTATCTCTTAGCGCATGTGTCTAACCCCCTCACGTTCAAGCTCAGAAACTTGTGTCCCATGATTTCCAACATAATCTACCCCACCGCAACCGCCCGCTCCCAGTGTAGTTCCTCTCCGGTGCCCGACCTGTAACACAAACGATGCCTAAAATATTCCCCTGAAACCTTCCCTTTGAACAGTCCCCCCCTCCCCCCTCCCACGAGCAATATACCAGCAACAACCAAACATGCCAATATCCCCTTTCCCTGCTGGTGCCAGGACATGCACAGCCACCCCATTCGCCCAACGAGGCTATATACACACAGAAACGAAAAAAGAAACTCCCCTCCCCCCACCCCGACTCCCCGCAAGACCCAATTCCAGACATTTATACCGGGCTCATACTGTCGAGCACAAATCTATATATAGTCCCCTTCCCCCGACCATGCTCACTCCCTCCCCCTCTCTCATAACGTACCTAGAGCTGAAAGGCGCCTTTCATACATCATGGCACACCCACATTTCTTCCTGAATCTATCCCTGAGAGGACCGAGATCTTGTCTTATGGCATACACTCCTCCCCCCATCCACTCAGCTATTTCAAGATGGATCCGCCGTCTCAGGAGTCCCGACCTCCGCAGTTTCAGGAATCACTGGGGCAGTTAGTGGTATGTCTACATACCACTAACTGCTATGTCCTGCAGTGTATCTGGGACCAATAGTTCTCCGGGGGCCATGGATGTCGAAGGTGCCGTGTCCTCTCCAGCTACGGACGATTCCAGATGCAAGGCACAATCAGCTCCCACTATTACTCTGCGTCTCTCCTCACTTGTAACTCACTCAGACCGGCGTTGTCGCCTGTTCATATGCCTTCTCGGTGCTCGAGTACCCCATGTCCCGCGGTGACCACCACGTTTGCCTGGCGAAAGATTCTCTCCCCTGATCTTCAACCATTCCCAGAATTCTTCCGGGGAATCAAAGAGTCGGCCTTCCCCTGAGCCAGCACCTTCAGTTTGGCCGGATATAGCAGCAAGTACTGCAGGTGCATCTCCCGGAGCTTCTGTTTAACTCCCAGGAAGGACTTCCTTTGCTCTTGGACTTGCTGGGTGTAATCCGGGTAGATGGAGAATCTGCTGTTATCAAAGGTGAGGTTCGCCGATTCTCTCGCCGCCTTGAGGATGCAGTCTCTGTCCCGGTAATTAAGAATTTTCGCGATTAGGGCCCGCGGAGGTGTTCCAGGGCGTGGCGGAGGGACCAATGCTCTATGGGCTCGCTCGATCACAAAGACCTCCGATAGGCCCCTCGGGCATAACTGTGTACGAATCCAGTTCTCTAGGAAGCGTTCAGCATTTCCTGCCTCTACCCACTCCGGCACTCCAAGGACTCTGATGTTGCTGCGGCGCACCCTCCCTTCCGCGTCCTCTGCTCTTCTCTCCAGGTCTCCAGTCGTGGCAGTGAGTTGTGCGACTGTTTTTTTGAGGGATGCCACCTCCCCTTGCAGCTGTTCTATATTTCCTTCTGCGTCGGAAACTTTATCGGCCACCTTCCGCAGATCCGTGCGCAACAGATTCACATCTATGGACACCGTTTCTATTTGGGGCTCCAGTGCAGAGCGTGATCCCTGGATCACTTTAAGCAGCTCCGCTCCGCCCCCTCATCTTGGCCGACTATCGTGTGATCTGCTGGGACGGTAGTCTTTGAGTGGTATACTGTGTGATCGTATTTGGCTGCGTGGAGCGCAACATCCTGTACTTTCGCATTGCAGACACTCCTTGTGTCCTTTACGACTCCCTGATGGGCGGCAGGCCCATCGATGCTTATTGATTGTACTGTCTCAAGGCCAATCTCCGATCCCAAGTTCCAGGATACTCTTTGTATACCCACGTCTTAATCAGCCACCACGACACACCCAGGGGGCCTGTGGCTGTCAGAGATTGCTCAGCGACTTAGGGGTGTCCCTCTGTGCCCCATGCTACTACATTAGGGGGTCAATGATTGTGCCCCAACCTACTTCTCTCGCCAGGCACCACTACTTCTGTGGGAGGAGGTGCCCGGGGGTCGCAGGTAGGCAGCGCAACCCATGGGCCTTGCAAAGTGTCTCATTCGTATCGGGCCCGTCCACATGCGTGATCGCCCTCCCTGACAAGTTTCCTCAGGAGGCCAGCATGTCCGAATGTCCGTTAGGCAGCTTCCGCCCCCTTGTCTACTATGCCTTGCCGGGAAGCCCTCAGACTGCCACCCCGTCGCCGGTCCCACGGAGGCGGCGTGGCTCTCAGCGGTGTGTCCCACACCTCAGGGTAGATACGGGCATGCCTACAAATCTTCTCGGGCCGTCCCTCCAGACCGTACCCTCAGTCTGACTGACTGTACCAGGGATAGCAGCTAGGGCCTACACCGGCCCCCAGGACCTCAGCAATTATACTGGTCCAAAGGAGCCGCTGCGCCCGCTCTCCATCCTTGTCCACTCGCCCAGGGGGATTTCCTACCCATCCGCCATCCGATGTCAGAATCTGCACTCCATGGCCGGCTCCAGTGGCATTCAGTCCCGGGGCATTCCAACCGCCTCCAGATCACGCAGGGCTGTCGTCTCTCCCCCGTGCCGGCCGGCGCTGGGAGTCGGGTGGGCACCTCCTTGCCGGCGGTCCCACCACGACTGCCTACCACGCTCCAGGCCCCCAGAGGACTTAAGGTTCCACTCGGCACTCAGACCTGCCACAATCGCCGTCTCTGTTAGGCCTCAGGCCGCAGCCCGGGGGACTCGTCCAGCGACGGCCGCCTCCACACCCTCTTGACTGGGCACACACAAGGCTCCTTGTACCTCCGTGGCCCCCCGCAGGCAGGCAAGGATCTCAGTGGCGATGGCCCACCGCGATGCAGGCGCACGTCCCGGGGTCTCGGTCACGCCGCCGATTGCACCCCCAAGCACTGCGATACCGGAAGGGAGAGCTCCGTAAGCTCAGGCCAGGACCCCCGCAAGGCTACTCCAGCCGGGTGCTCCCTGGCTGTAGGCTCCGACGTTGCAGAAGCGGGTTCAAAGCCTCTGGGCCTCCGCAGTTCCTTTTGCGCCAGCTGACGCCACTCTCCCGCCGCAGGCCTCAGACCTTGGCCTCGCGTAGTTCCAGGGTCGGGGCTCCTCAGCGCCGATAGTCTCCTCGGCTTTGCTACCAGCAGGACGCCTATATTCGCTCCAGGAGGTGTCCTCAGGTGTTAGGGGGTCGTGCAGTGCCCAATTGCACTCCACAGGAGCCCTTACAGGATATTAGAACAGGATTTCAGGGCCGATATGCCGGGAGCCGGAGGAGCTCACGTCCTGTCGGCCATGCTGCTTGGCCATGCCCCCCATGCACTGCATTATTCTTACATTGCAAAGTGCCTGGTTGTTGCGTTACGCATTGCATTATTTTTACATTAAAAAGTGCCTGATTCTAGCATTATGAACTGCATAACATTGTATTAGGACTGCAGTGGAACATTTAGAAGTGCTCATTAATATCACCAGAACTTACAAGGGCTGGCTTACCTAACAACTGGACAGAAGGAATATCACAAATACGCATATGTTGGATTCATATCATGTGGTCTTATCGTATATCTTTTTATATAAATTTATACTTGTTTTTATGAAACTAGTGTGGAGTCCATTTGTGGTGTCATCATTTGGTTGCTGTGAGCGTGGTTGCAAATACTTTACACATTTGCCTTGAAGATAAGCCTGACTGCTCGTGCCAAGCTCCCAAGGGGGTGAGTGGGGGCTATCTCAGAAGGTGTCCTTCATTTCCTTGACGTGGAAACAAGTGTCCCTATTTGGCCTAAGGTACCTACCTCAGCCAACCAGGTATCCCGGGTCTAACAAGTAGGATCATGTATAAAACACTATGCAGTAAAGGATATCCACAGAATATCAGTCGGGTTTCGATTGTCTTGATCTCAAGCTGCCACAAGAAAGGAGTTTACTGTAAAAAGGGTGTTCTTATTTGGCAAAAGCTGCAGATGCATGAGCACCATGCAGGCTTGCATAAAATTCAAGTCTTTCAGGAGGGGCCACAGGAACTGCTTACTGGGCAGGCTAAAATATTTACATAAAAGCAGAAAATGCAGGGTATCCTGTGGAGACCCACAGTTGCAACCACAAAGCCCTCTCGTACTTGATTGAGACCAACCAGATGGGGTGGCTAAGAGATGGTAAAGCTGGTTAAACCTGAAATGAGCCACCAAGAACCAGGCTGTTTCACTAGTAAGGAGAGGACGTAGCTCTCCATGCCCTGCACAGTTTTCAGCAATAAATGCCCCATCACTGCAGGCTTCACAAACTTTCACGAAGAGAAAGGGCACACTTATAGTACAAATCCTTTACATAATTACGCTCACAAGTAGTCAGAGAGTCATAAGATATCTGCCCTACCTACACTAATGAAAGATGCCTTTACGCAAGAGGTCCAGGGGATTTTATGTGCATTTTCAAGTGACAAACAGTCGGTAAAAATCAGGCGGTTTAGCTGGGCACCCTCACTGGACCATATCTTAATCCGACACAATAAAGGCTTGAAGGCAAACAAGGCAGCAATGTATTTTACACCCAACTCTTCATGAAAAGAAAACGGAGCGCTCTGACGCACCCTCCTTAAAAACTTGTTTTTGTGCAAGCTGTATCCTATGCAAAGGAGTACCCCCACACTTCAATTCCGTATGAAACCTTGGAAAGACATTTCAGGCCTTATTTATGAGGCCTTACGCTGCCGTGTCATCACTTTTTTGTGTTACGGGCGGTGTAAACAATGTGCCACACTGTGCCATATTTACAAAGTGACGCATCTAGGCAGATGCGTCACTTTGTTGAACCCTGTGCTACATTATACCTGAGTCAAGTATAATGAATGCAGAATGGGCATTCCCCCATAAACAAGGCTTGCAGAAGTGGTAACCGTGAAATCTATGAGATATCACTGTGCCACATCTATGAGTTTACTGGGTCAAATCCTTACGCCTGCTTCACAGCAGGCATAAGGACTGTCACAGGCCCTTTTACATGGGACTCGCCAATCTGTAATGACACATTGCTAGAGTTGCATCTGTTTTGCAACACACTCCGTTAATATTTCATTATTGCACCACCAGATACATAAGCATTCCTGACGCATCTGGTCAGTCCTTGCGACATGGAGCACCGTACTGTAAATATGGCACATCCTGGTGTCGCTGGGAGGGTGCATTGAAAAGTACTGCTTCACTGTTTTCAACCATCAATGCAACACTGCTCCAATATTACTAATCAACATCTACCATAACTTGCAGGAGAACACAGCTAATTCGCTCACACTTGCAAAACAACTAGAAACCTTACTGCTACACCATTCATCATTAGACTGTATTATCCTCGGTGACTTTAACATCCACAACATAGGGGTCTCTACTGAGCAAAATCAACAGCGCGGGGCCGCCAAAGCACTGAATGAACTTTTAAAATCCTACAAACTGGCGACGGCGCACACAGTGCTCTTAAAGAACACCCCGGGAGCCTTGGTCGGTCCTACGTACAAAAATCAAACGACGATCGACTACATCATCCTAAGCGATAAACTGCAAGCCCAAATGACAAACTTCATTGTACACCAACGCAATGACAGCGACCATGCAGCTCTAACAATCACCATGAATTTATTAGTGAATTCACAACATAGGCCCGTATGCATCGGGGAAACGGACGGCCAAGAATTAATAAAGCTGCCCAGAAGAATTAAATGGGGACAAGTAGCCACCGCAACTTTTAACAACTGGGCAAACTCATGGGCAGGTTGGCCACCGCGCATAAACAGCCACGATGCAATAGCAATATGGGATGGAATCACCGTTACTTTAGCGGCAAAACTCCGGGGACACGGGGACAAACAAAGGACAATCTACTGGCATCCTCCGACGGCCTTTGGATTTAATGCAGAAATTAAAACAAGTGCAAAGGACTTAAACAAAAAACGAAAAGCCCTCAGTAAAAACCGCTCAATCACAAACAAAATACAACTGCAGGAGGCTGCAAAGAGCCACTCCAAAAAAGTGTGGGCCGCAAAGCGTAACCATTGCGAGGCTCAGTGGCTGAAAATCTTCGATTTGTTGAGCCCGGGGAAATCACAGGAGTTCTGGAGTTACAAAAGTCACCTTGGTCGAGGCACAAATCACAAAGAAAACTCCCTTGAGGCATCAGCCTGGGTCTCTCACTTAAAAGCGCTCTCCAACGAAGATCGACCAATCACTCAGCCACACGACACGCCCCCCATTAAGAGAGAATCCGGCTTTAATCATCAAAACAACGCCCCCTCCCGGAAAATCTCTAGTGTCCAAAATATTTTAAAAAATCAGACCAAATGGCGCACCGGGCCCCAATGGCCTCCCAGGCCACTTGTTCAAATCAAACATTGAATTCTGGTCCGAAAATCTGACCTTCCTATACACTGACTGCTGGCTAACGGGGGATGTGCCGGACTTGTACCAACTTCCCCCGCTCTCGCCCCAATGACGCTCATAGGTGGTTTACACCTCTTTTGAAAAATCTTAAATTAGAAGTCCGTCAAATGGAGCGCAAGTGGCGAACAGCCTACCTAGAAGCAGATAGAGTTTATTACTGTAAAACACGTAAGGACTACCAAAAACTCATCCAGGAACATAAAACTGACTATTTCTCAAAAAAGATCCTTAATGCCCACAACAAATCCAAAGAGTTGTTTAACATTGTCGAGAACCTAAGCGCTAGCGATAGAACGTCTCTCCCGGTAGCTCCTACTCAGGAGCTCTGCAATTCCCTGAACTCATTTTTTTCTGACAAAATTAGCATAATTAAACAAAGCATCCCCATCACTCAATCACCGCCCCTACTGACTGATACTTTCTACAATACTGCGACCCTAAGTTCGCTCCCCCCTGTTGACAGCACTATGCTATCCAAACTCCTTGCCAAAGTTAAATCAGGTTCCCCTGATGACATCTGCCCCCCTTTTATTTTGAAAGAAATAGGAACCAGTATTCCTGAGGGTATACTATCCTTATTGAATGGCACGCTCACCCAGGGTAAAGTCCCCGAAAACTTTAAAAAAGCCCTTCTGATTCCCTTACTCAAAAAAGCAGGAGCTAACCCGCAGGACCTGCAAAATTACAGGCCTATATCCCTGTTGCCCTACTGTGCCAAACTTTTGGAGGCTCATGTCTGTAACAGCATCTCCAAATTTTTGGAAGAATCAGAGTATCTTGCACCGAACCAGGCTGGCTTCCGCCCATGCCATTCCACCGAGGCGGTCATTCTTTCGGTGCAGAACACTCTGAGACGGAATGCGGATGAGGGAATACATCAGGCCCTGGTGCTGTTGGACCTCTCGGCTGCTTTCGACACGGTCGACTATAACATCTTGGTCGACCGTGTCGAGCAGGCAGGTCTCAGGGGCCTGGCACTGAGCTGGATTCGCTCATTTATTACTGGGCGCACTCAGGCTGTCAGACTGGGACCTTACACTGCCCCCACCATACCTTCTACCTGCGGAGTCCCGCAGGGCTCTTCGCTTTCCCCCCTGCTTTTCAATTTATATTTACGTCCCCTTCTGCACTCCCTTAGGAGGGCCAAGGTGACAATTTTCAACTATGCTGATGATTTGCAGCTCATCTTTCCTTTAAACACCAAGGATGCTGTGGTTGAATTTCAAAATACTATGTCCCACATTTTAAACTGGATGAACTGCAGTCACTTGAAACTTAACCCTGGCAAGACCGAACTGGTCTTGCCGGGGCAGAGTGCTCTTAGTTGGAACCCTAGCTTTTGGCCTTCCAGCATGGGAGCCCCCCCATCCAAGTCCTCCTCAGTCAAGAGTTTGGGGATATATATCAGCGAGGACCTTTCTCTTAAAAAACAAGTAGGAGCAGTTGTCTCAGCTAGTTTTTTCCAGCTGAAGAAAATCAAGAAAATTGCAAGCTTCTTCTCCCCAGCTGCCCTCACTCAGATTGTCATCTCCCTGGTTCTGTCCAGACTAGATTTTTCCAACAGTCTCTACTTTGGCATTCAAGCTGGAGAGCTAAAACGCCTTCAGCTGGTTCAGAACCAGGCTGCTAGACTCCTCCTGAACCTCTCTAAGAGACAGTCTGTTAGATCTGGCTTGAAACAGCTACACTGGCTGCCCGTGGAGCAGCGCGTGGCCTTTAAAACAGGGTGTATTCTATTCAGATCTCTGCACGACTCTGGCCCCCTGTTCATCAGAGACATGTTTAAGAAATACACTCCTTCCCGCAACCTCCGGTCTATCCATAAATCTCTTTTGACTGTCCCACCTTATAAGAGGAAACGTCTGGGAGGCAGCTGCTTTGACCATCTTGCAGCTGGTTTTTGGAATTCCCTCCCCCTTCATCTGAAACTGAATGATAACATCCTCAGTTTCAGACATTCCCTGAAAACCTGGCTTTTCACTCAGGCTTATTGCTGAGCTGCTCCTCCTCTTCTGTGACTGCTGCGTTCGTTCCTTTCTATAGCGCCATGAAGCCCCCGGGCGTACGAGCGCTCACAAATATCTATTAACATTAACATAACATTAACATTAACATGGCGAGGCTCGCTCTTGCACCCAATCCATAAGAAAGGGACTACATCGGATCCAACGAACTACCGCATGATCGCCCTCTTGGACATCGAGGGCAAAGCCTACGCCAGATCAGGTTCTCCATATTGAGGAGTGAGCAACTACCTAGTAGCGCCCCCCTACAACCTAGGCCAGCCTCGAGGGCATTACACCGAGTGACGCCTGAGCTGTTAGCTCAGGCGCTCGTCGATCACCCGTGCCCTTTCTCGGGTGACCTGGAGTTGGACACAGAGGCCTTGCAGGGTTGGCTGGTAGAGAGGCTGAATGATTTAGCCCCTGTAATGGCCCCCCGGCCCATTGCTAAGCGATTGTCTGCGCCGTAGTTCACGGAGGCGCTGCGTATCGCTCGTAGCCAGTGTAAGGTGGCAGAGAGGGTATGGCGCTCTCAGTATGATGGGGAGGCCAGACTCGCATATAGGTTGGCAATTAAAGCCTACCATCGCAACATTCTCTGTGCAAAGAAGGAATATCTTGCCAGAAGGATAGAGGCTGCCTCTAACTCTTGTAAGGAGATCTTCACTGTGGTGAGGGAGTTTACGGCTCCTAGATCCAACTTGCCTCAAATAGTGCCATCTGAGGCGTGGGTCTGTGATCTTGTGAGGTTTTTTACGGATAAGATCAAATTGATTCAGGCCTCATTTCCAGAGAGGTCCGATTAAGGGTTTTGTAGCATTGGGGTAGGACCTGTTCCATCGTCCACGCCAGATGTTGTTTTGGCGGAGTTCCCCCCAGTTTCCATCGATGCCTCCCTTGGGCTTTTGGCCAGTTGAAAATCTGGCTCGCCACTTGACCCTTGTCCGGCCAAATTTCTGGCCAGGATGGCACCGGTGGTGAACCCATTGGTCAATCCTCTGTTGAATTTGTCTTTGAGGGAGGGGAGGGTCCCGCGGGCCTGGAAAAGGGCTATGGTGATCCCCCTCCTCAAGAAGCCTGGATTAGACGTCGAGGTCCTGGCCAATTATAGGCCAATTTCCCTCCTCCCGGCTCTAGCTAAGATCACGGAGAAGCATGTGCAGGGCGTTCTTTCCTGTTTTCTGGAATCAAATGACCTACTGCACCCCTCGCAATCCGGATTCCGGCCTATTTTAAGTACGGAGACGGCACTCCTGGAGGTGTCAGAGGTTATTCGGGAGACACTGGACGCAGGAAGAAAAGCCATGCTTGTCATGCTAGATCTGTCGGCGGCCTTTGACACCGTCCCCCACAAGGCGCTTCTCGCCAGACTCTATGACATCGGTCTTAGGGGGACGGTGCTCAAATGGTTTACATCCTTTCTTGAGGGCCGCCGACAAACGGTCTGGGCCTCCCCGAGCTCCGCTGAGATGCCGCCTTTGGGAGTCGGAGTTCCACAGGGTTCTGTGTTGAGCCCGACTCTTTTTAATATCTTTATGACCCCATTGGCGGCACTGGTGGAGTCTTTTGGGGCCCAGATCGTGTCCTACGCGGATGACACGCAACTGCTCTTCACGTGTAGGAAAGATCAGGCATTTGATGGAGAGAGCATCCGGGGGTGCTTGGGGATGGTCTTTGATTGGTTTCAGCGGAGCAGCCTCAAGGCCAATTCCAACAAGTCTGAGGTTCTGCTCTTCGGCTGCGCCGCCGACCCTGAGTGGCGTGAGTGGTGGCCAGTGGACATGTGTCCCCCTGCTCAGCCATCTCAGGTGGCCAAAAACTTGGGAGTCAAGTTTGATAACAACCTTACGCTAAGATCACACATTCTTGGTCTGACAGGCACTTGTTTTGGCATCCTGAAGATGCTCCGGAAGTTCTTACCGCTGCTCACAAGAGAACATAGAAAGGTCACTGTTCAAGCCTTAATAGGCTCAAGACTGGATTATGCTAATGCCCTATAGTTAGGGCTCCCCTTACTGGTTGCCCATCCGGAAACGGATTATGTTTAAAACTTTGACTTTGGTGCTTAAGGCACTTTTTGGCTCGGGAGCTAGATATCTGCAGCAAAGGCTTGCCTTTTATCGCCCGGCTCGCTCACTTCGGTCGGAATCTTTGTTCACGGCCGTGATCCCGCGAGCGAGGAAGGCCCGCACTGGGGGTTGGTCCTTCAGTCTCAGGGCCCCCAAGTTGTTGGACTCATTACCTCTGTCCTTACGTAGTACACCCAACTTGCTCCTGTTTAGGAAGAGCCTTAAGACCTGGCTTTTTAACCTTTAGGTTGTTTTTCTTACTCCTTCTTTTTTATGCTGTTATGTTTGTTTGTGTTGAGCTGCCTACATAAAGCGCCGGGACACTCTTTCTGAGTAGCTGTGCGCTATACAAATAAAAGTATAACATAACATAACATAACAGTGCCATCCTGAAGGACCTTACAGACTGGGCAAGTGAAGAAAATCTCCTGCCATTCTGTCAAACCGGCTTTAGACCAGGCTCCTCGACTGTAGACAATATCATTGCACTTTCCTACCTAGCCAATCGAGCGCGGCTGCGTAAAGGCCTCCCATTATTCACCTGCTTCATCGATTACTCAGCTGCGTTCGATGGAGTAGATCGCACCATCCTATGGAGAAAGCTGGTCCACTGGAACATCGACCCCTCTCTGTTAAGAGCGATACAATCCTTATATCAAAACACCTGGGTAAGAATTAAACTTTCAAGCAATTCTGCAACCGACAAGATTGAAACGAACCGTGGCTTAAAGCAAGGGTGCGTGTTGGCACCCCTGCTGTTTAATTTATATACAGCAGACATGGAGATAGCCCTGTCGGGTCCGCCTTAGCAACACCAAAGATCGGGGCAACCAAAATTCATTTTATGCAATACGCGGATGACCTCGTAATTCTGGATCACACAAAAACAGGGCTTCAAAAAGGCACTTACCGCCCTGGCAACATACAACAACAAAAACAGGCTGGTAGCAACCCCGACCAAGTCAAAAATAGTCATCTTTGGGCACTACCCCAAAAAAACAAGAGCAAAATGGAGCCTCGGCCATTTGACCTTGGACAGCACACAGAAATACACGTACCTGGGGGTCTCCTTTCACGAATCGGGGTTGTGTGGCACCCACCTAAAGAAAATTCAGGGTAAAGGGAAGACCATCACCTTCGCCCTATGTAAACTACAAGCCTCTTTACACAGTCCATCATCAACTGCCATTGAAAGAGTCCTCAAGGCCAAGTTAATGCCAGCCCTCAATTACGCACAACAGGCGTACCCAGGCAAACTGAACAAGGAGTTGGAAAAAATTCACTGCGGGGCATACAAGAGACTGTACCATTTACCAAAATGCACAAGAAACACTCTAATTCGCCTGGAATTTTCACTCAACCAACAAAATCTGGAAGAGATGGCAGCCCTAAGCAAATATTACTACCTAACAACAGCGGCACGCGACAACACACTGAAGGCTGTCTTGAAACATATCTTCATGGTACCCGGGAACCCCTGGTCAGCTACCATTGAAACGGCAAAGACCCAACTTAACCTGGAAATCGAGTCGTGGAATCCAGACCTTGTCAACTACACGACCATCAAATACGCGATAAAAAAGCAAGTGCGTGCCTGCTCTCGGGACTTGGACCTTGAGTCTTTCGCGAAAAGAGCCTTTCATGAGTCTCTATGCTTGCCGCACACTGCGTACAACCCTCGAAACCATCTCATGCAGGCCGTGGGTCTCCCAGCCCTCCAAAAGATTCTAGCCTACAGACTGCACCCCCTCCCGCTCAAAGAACTATACCGTCCCGGAAATGCTGGCACGGGAGCTCAGGAATGTAGACTCTGTAATTACAAATGTGAGTCATTGGCCCACTTACTATTCTGCTGCCCTGCCCTACGTGCACCCCGCACCCTCTACCTCAGGCCCATCCTTAGGGACGCGGGGTCACGCACAGCTAAGGAGGCAATCCACCATTTATACTCCTTGAGCATAGTAAACCAGATGGGCCCTGTGACCTCAGTGACAGAGTCAGTGTCGCTCTAGGGTGTGCTGCTCCATAGGCTTGCCCACAAGACTTGAGGTGAACTTCAGTATGGATTGTGGAGGACAGGCCTGCAAGGTTAACCCACACTTGCCCCCACTAGGGTCAACCTGCTAGTGGTAAGACACTAGGTCTTCCAAGGTCTAGCAGGGCCTTCTAGGGTCTAGCATGGGAATGTGCTCCCTCTGCAAAGTTTTCTGGTGTACTGTTCATAAAGGTTGATCATGGTTCCCCAGTTGCAAACTCGACAGCTCTAGCAAAGTTTTCTGGTGTACTGTTCATAAAGGTTGATCATGGTTCCCCAGTTGCAAACTCGACAGCTCTAGCCATAGTGCAACATATTCTCCCAAAGGAGCAAACTTTTCTGGGTTAAGATGTTGCGTCTGGCTACACCCTTTTCCCTGCCCAAACTGTTTTTCATGACCTCCTCTACCATTCATCACATGTTCCTAATGTTTCTTTTTGTAAAAATTGCATTCCAGCTCATTGATTACACTTCATCTGGCACAAGCCGAGGACTATGGCTTGAGCCGGAAAGCACGGCCCGACCTGGAGAGTACGACCCGGATGCGGAGAGTACGACCCTGGTGCGGAGATTCTGGCCCGACTGTGGACGCATAGATGCAACTCGTAAATGACCTATGTGAATAACAAAAGTCTTAAATGACTTCTAAGTCATAAGATTGTATTAAGTCATAAGCTTTTATTAAGAGCACATTTCACCCAAGGGTATCAAAGTGCTAGCAAACACTGGTAAAGGGGAAGAAAGACGATTAACAGGAAGAGGAGAGCAGTCAAAAGAGCCAGGTTTTTAACCTCCTACAAAACTGCTTGTGATCAGTGACTATATGAAGCTACAATGGAAGTTTGTTCTAAAAAGCAGGAGCTAGATGAGAAAAGGATCTACTGCCGTTCCTGGCGGTGCGAATCCTGAGTGAAGTGAGAAGATGTTTGATTCCTAACCTGGTACCAATTTTAGTTTTTTGGCAAGGTAACTTGGCCTGTTTCCATATATTGTCTTATGTACCAGACAGATGATCTTGAAACGGATTTGGGTGCCAAAGGGGACCGTGCAGTGCTTAATTTGAAAAAAATGAAGTGCCGGGGCTGAAAATGCCGCCAAGGAGGCTACAACCACCTTCTACCTCCGGTGTGCCCAACTTTCAACTCCCGCACTGCCTCAGTCTCTATCCTGTAACCATGCCTTGCTGACTGTCCTCTAAGTCATGAGTTTTACTTCTTTACCTACACCGACAGATGAGTGTGAAAACAAAATGTACACCAGATGAAAATGCTTTTTATTAACATATTAATCAGTGCAGTCTGACTGGGTTTGTTGCAGGTCAGGAGGCTGCTTGAGCACAGCAGGTCTTGTCACTGCTAGTGCTGCCTGTAATTAGTTTGGTCCAGTTATGACGACGGCATAGGCATCCACTCCCCAGCTTACTGTGACCTTGCCTGCTACAGCACAAGCACTGTCCCCAGACGCAATGCTGCAATGCCTGTGAGACATGTGAATGGCTGTTGCACCTACTGGGCTCAAGCACACTCAGCAATTAGCATGCTTGGAAGCAGTGCACGAAAACTGATGGTGACTCCATAACGCACAAAAGTTGCGGTGGGCCACAGCCACATCAAACACTTTGAGATTAGTAGCAATGCAGGGCTGCAGGTCCCCACTACAAATATCCAATGGGAGGCTTAGGCTGTGTAGTGGCAGGAGGCAGTGCAGCCGTCTCTGGGAATAGAATGCAAGCCATTCGTTAATATTGACTTCTTGGATTCATGACAGGCGTGACTACATCATCACTAAAGTGAAGATACACAATCATGCCTGCCTGAATAGACTGTTGCCTGCATATGAAAACATACCAGCCCATCACCATGCAAGGTATGTGGTTCTTTTCATTTTATGTTGGGCAATTAATATTGAGACCACCACCTGCTTGACCAGAAATTGTAGCCCGGCCCTGTGAAAGAAGTGCCGGTGCTGAGCACCTTAAAGTACCTGCTCAAATTAAGCACTGGGACCGTGAAGATTTAGCACCTATCTAGCAGCAGTGTTCTACAGGACTCAGAGTCTAGCAAGAGGCTCTTCATTGATGAAGGCCATCAGGGCATTTCCGTAGGCTAGCCGACTTATGATTAGACCAGAGACAAGTGGTTTTCTGGATCAATTGGGATCCACTGAAAGATCTGACATAGGTTTCACATTAGTCCATAGCAGATGCTCATTATATGGTTTACGTGGTCTGTCATGGACAGCTTGTTGTCGGTCTTCACTCCAAGGTTATGTACCATGGGTTTGGGAGATGGACAGGGCTAAGGCTCTGAGGCCACCATTCATTAGATCAGAAGTCATGAGCGTTCATGAAGGATGATCTCTTTCATACGGGCATTAAGTAGGAGGTGGTTGGTTTGAATCCAGATGTTAAAGGGGTCATGCAATTTGCATATCTTAGTCTGGTATCAATTGTATTGGGACCAATAGTGATGAATAGTTGTGTGTCATCAGTGAATGACACTATATCGCACCCATAGGATCTGATCACCCTAGCCACGGGTACCACATAGAGGTTGAAAAGCATGAGACTTAGAATGAATCCCTGGGGGACTCCCTTATCTACCAACCGGCTACAAGAGACCAGTGTGCCTAGTTGTATCATCGCGGTTTGGTCAATTTCTAAGCCAGGCTAGAGCTGTTCCCCTGACTCCCATCTTCTACAGTTAATGCTCTAAAATACTGTGGGAGATGGTATCAAAGGCAGCTGAAAGATCTAGTAGGACAAGCATGGCTGATTGCCCGCTGTCTTGGGCAAGTCTTATATTGTCGACTACCTCTACCAGCAATGTTTCAGTGATGTGGGCAGCTGGCTTTCTAGATAGGTTGTGGGTTGCTTGTTGACCAGAGACTCTAGTACCTTTCCACAGTAAGGAAGAATAGATTTTTTCAAGATTGGCTTGACACTGGCTGCTTTTCATTTTATAGGGACTGTTGCTTGAATTAGGGATATGTTAAAAAGGTCAGTGAGACTCTTGAGGAGTGCTGGGTCAATGGTAGATATAATATGAGGTGAAATTGGGTTATCCAGAGAACCTGATTTGACCTTAAAATGGGCAGTTTTAACATCTTCTTGAGTGATTTAGGTAAACTCTTCTAGGAGTGAAGTGGCAGATGTCTGATTACTGTTGGGTTCATTTGAATGATTTTCATGTGTTAAAATTAGGAAAGGAGTTATGACTGGTGTTGATCTTTTCCTCAAAGAAGGTGGACAGCATGTCAACCCAGTCTTGTGAAGAAGGGTTATCAGACTGACAGGAGGGAGGATTGGTAAATTCTTTTAGTATTTTATAAAGCTCCTTGAAAAGACAGCCTTCTCGACTCTGTTACTAATATACGTTGTTCTGGCTAACTTAATATTATCTAGCTAACATCTGTAGATGAGTTTGTATGCCTGTCTGTCCTCAGTGCTTTTGGTTTTCCTCCATTAGCGTTCGGCTTTCCTCCTGGCTAGTTTTTCAGATTTTAGGGATTCAGTAAACCAGGGTGACACTTTCAGCCTTATTCATGAAGGCTAAATCGGCTCGCAAAGGGCCGGATTCTGAGAATCCGGCCCTTTGCGAGTGCGATTTTTGCTTTTGGGATTCAGCATCCCAAAAGCAAAAATCGCTAATTGCGATGTCGCAAATGTGCGAGGAAATGACATTTAAGGAATCTCTATTTGAGATTCCTTAAATGCTATTCAACATCCTATTTCAATTTGCGATTTCGCTATTTCTAGGCGCAATTTACCGCGAGGTCAGACCTCGCGGTAAATTGCGAAAACTCAGAAAAATTCATTTAAATGCATTTTTCTGAGTTGCATGTTACACACACACATGTCCTTTGGACATGTGTGTGTGCAACACCTGTGTCACAGATCATTTGAGGGGTGCTACAGGGTGTCCTTTGGACACCCCTGGCACCCTTCAAATCGCTATCTTATTTGCGATTAGCAAATTGCTAATCGCAAATAAGGAATACTCACCATTCATTCCTATGGGCCTTTTGGCCCATAGGAATGCATGGGGAGTTTTTCCTTATTTGCGATTAGCAATTTGCTAATCGCAAATAAAGAATGTGTAGGAATCGCAAAAAATATTGCGATTCCTACATGAATCCCGTTTTGCGAGTCTCAAATAGCGATTCCTTATGATTCGCTATTTGAGCCTCGCAAAACGGCCCGGTCATGAATCAGGCTGTTTGGGCTTAAGCTTGACCCTTGACAGAAGTACGTTGATGTCGATCACCTGAATAATTGACTTCTAAAAGGCATCCACTGCGTGATCTTTATTCTTGGTGATTGTTAAGAGCAGGGGCTGAAATAGGGTAAAAAATTTCTGTTCACCATTAGGATTGTTGGTGGGAGTGACTATTTGTAGAGAAAATTCCAATAGACTGTGGTCCAACTAGGTCATGGGGATAGGGCGCTCCACTTTAATACTGGATGTATTAGTGAACAGGAGGTCACGAGTATGGCCAGCCAAATGGGTCGGTCCTGTCACCAATAGTAATAATACCAGCGTGTTTAGAGTTGAAATCAGTTGGCACATATCCGTGTCAGAAAGAAGCTCAGCGCGAAAATTAAAATCGCAGATAAGGAAAAAGTTATTGCCCACTAGTATGTGTGGAGCAATAATCTCAATTAGATGATTGATAACATAGTTTTTAGGGCTGGTGGTCTATAGACTAGGGCATCTCTCCAGGTTCCTTTGGATTGTTTTCCAATTCTAAAACTCAAAGTTTAACCCACTCTGAGGTAAAGGTTTCCAGGAGGCTAATCTTTAATCCAACCCTAAAGGCTATTGATAAACCACCTCCTCTCTTGATATTTCTGTCAAGTCTGTTAGGTTGGTATTCGGGGGTGGGGGAGCAGTTGCCACCTCAGGAAGGGCAGACTCATGAAGACAGGTTTCAGTGATAAAACGTATATTTGGCTTCTCTGAGTCCAACAATCTCCATATCTCGAGTGCATGTTTTGGGATTGAACGTGCACTGAAATAGAGCCCTGCTAATTGTTTAGATTGCTGAACAATGTTCCCACCTACTACGCTTATAGACCAAGGTAAGGAGTGAGGGGAGGAATCTGTGAATACCAAAAGTCTTAAAGTTAGATTTTTGTCTCAGATCACCTTTGTGCATCAGCCCCATTGTGTTCATTGGAACAGTCTGTAAGTCTTTCCAAAATCACCTCCACTATAATCTTGATGTTGAAAATAAGATTCCTGCAGTAGCCACCACTCTAGACAGGGTAAGCTATGTACACACTAAAAGATAACCTGTGCTCACCCTCTAGTAGCTTGGCACAGAGCAGTCAGGCTTATATAAAGAGGCAATGTGTAACGTATTTGTGCAACACTCACACACACAGTAACACAATGAATAAACTACAAAAATACTTCACACAGGTTTATAAACAAAGCCTACAATATTATAAGCAAAACAAGACCAAAATGTAAAATATCAAATGTATAGAGTTTGAGATATTGAATTTTAATTTTAATTAATGCAGTAAAAGCACTGAGAAGCAATTAAAGCTGAAAGGTTATTTTAGGGCGCACTGGGCTGAAACAAAGTCAAAGTTCAGGCCAACCAAGATGGAGTTTTGGAAGGTTACAGGACCAACTCAGGCCCTGGTGAGCAAAGTACCTTTCATGGTCGTAACACGTTGTGTCGAAGTCAAGTCCCACAGGTACAAGATACATTGATTCTCTCCCTGCAGTGAAGACGTTGTGTCAGTTCCGAAGACGAGTGTCAAAGTTGAGAGGCACTGAGGGATGTTTCGGATTCTGACATAAATTCGAGGGGATGTGTCAATCTCACCAAGCTGCAGTGGCACCGATACATTGTCCGATATGTCAATCTCTGGAGGCAAAGCATTGGTTCCAAAGCGAGGCCCTGATTTTACTCCTGCAACTGGGTTGATGCAGGCGGTTCTGCTACACACAGACAGGATATGAGGCAAAATTGGTTCTGCAAGTATCTGGGCCACTTCCAGTGAGCCAGGCACAAGAACAGGGTTACTTTGCTATCCCTGGGCCTCAAGCAACAGGGGGCAAGCCAACAAAGCCCATGGAGATCACTTGGAGGGAAGGCAGAGTCCAGCTCTCCTTCAGCAGAGTCAGGGAGAAACAGGCAGCAGGGCAACAAGCAGAAAAGCAATCCTACCAGGCAATCAGTTCATTTGAGTCCTTTAAGCAGCACCGAAGTCCTCCTGACAGAGGTTCGGTTGAAGATCCAGAATTTTCACATTTTAGGGGGCTTGAGACCCAGTACTTATATCCAAAAGGGCCTTTGATGTGGGGATGACTTTAAAGCCGGTCTCTGAAGTGCACAAGGATCCCTTTCAATCCATTCCTCTCTGCTAGGCCATCTGGAGATGGTTATAAGTCCTTTGTGTGAGGACAGGACACTACCTATTTAAGTGTAAGTATCAGGCCCACCCATTCCTACATGCCGGGGAAGATCCATAAGAATGCAGATGAATGCAGATCAGTGCTCATGATGCAGATGAGCCTCACCTTACGGTGTTTGTGGCTGTCTAGAGGGACTGCACAAAGTGTACCTGTCACCCAGCCAAGACGTGTATTAGAGACAAGCGGCAAATCACACAGAGTTATATGGAGAGAGAAATGTCCACTTTCTTAAAGTGCATTTCTTAATACAATAATGTTTAATCCAAGTTCACTAGTAAGGAGGATATCTCGTTACCATTCCAAACATATAAACGATGAAAAAGCTACTCCCCTCTAATCAGAAATTACAGCTTAAAAGTGCATTAAGAGATTCCCAATGCTAGCCTATGAGAGCAAAAAAACGATGGATTTAGGCCCAGATCTCTGTACTGGGGTAAATGTATGACATTGTTCTGCATTCTGTCCTTCACCTGTGGTTTTGCATTTGTCACCCCAAGTGAGTCCCACCCACTGGATTCAAGCAAGCCGGGCTGAAGACATCTGGAATGCCAGAAACCGGTCCTCGGAAGCTTGTTTCCGGTCCAGGGAAGGCATGGCTTGGCAGTTCGGGCTGGACTGTTCCCATGAGGCACAGGGTCAGACTGATTTGCATATGGCCATGTCTGAACTGGGGTGGTGTGGAGTGCAAAAAAACAATGGATTTAGGCCCAGATCTCTGTACTGGGGCGAATGTATGACATTGTTCTGCATTCTGTCCATCACCTGTGGTTTTTGTATTTGTCACCCCGAGTGGTATGGGTATGCTCAGACGTGAGTCCCATGCACTCCACACCACTGGATTCAAGCAAGCCGGGCTGAAGACGGCTGGAATGCCAGAAACCGGTCCTCGGAAGCTTGTTTCCGGTCCAGGGAAGGCATGGCTTGGCCCTTCGGGCTGGACTGTTCCCATGAGGCACAGGATCAGACTGATTTGCATATGGCCATGTCTGAACTGGGGTGGTGTGGAGTGCAAAAAAACGATGGATTTAGGCCCAGATCTCTGTACTGGGGTTAATGTATGACATTGTTCTGCATTCTGTCCATCACCTGTGGTTTTTGCATATGAGAGGAGGAAGCCTTACAGTAGTACAAAAATGAAGTAGGATATTCATCACTACCAGGACAGGCAAAACATAAATGTCCATGTGCTCCCTTTTACTTACATAGCTCTCTGCCTTAGGGCTACCTAGGGCCTACCTTAAGGGAGACCTTTATGTCATAACAGGGGAGCTTATGGCTTGGCAAGTAGTTTGATAAGTTAGCACCAGTGGTCAGCAGTGGTAAAGTCCTCAGAGTCCTAATGCCAACAAATAGAAGTTCAGAAAAAGAGGAGGGAGTCAAAATGTTTGTACTGATGCTTCAGAGAGGACCATTTTCCAACACTTAATTTCTTCATCTACCAGTGAAATTGGGGTAAAGCATGCTGTGTCCTCTCTTTGTCCCATATTAAGCACTGGGACTATTGCAGAAGGACACCTGCTTACTGGTAATAGGCCATAAATAGCACCATTGAAGTGTTAGGTCAGAATAGGTGCCAAGAGGTCACCGAAAGATATAAACAGGTCCCCGGGAATCCTATTGGGCCTGGCACCTGGCCTGCTGGAAGAGAGTATAGCATTCCAAATATCCTAAAAGTTTATTTCAAGCTTTGAACCCTCCAGTGGATTTGGAGTGACCAACTCTGGATAATCACAGTCGTACAAGGTTGCAAAATTATTAACCCAATCCTGGGATTGCACTGTAAGGGCCTGATCTGAGACCTATTCCACATTAGCACCTTGGCTGCGGCATGAATTCTGCTGCAGTGCTGGACATTCCAATCGCGGACGTGGTCGTAGTGCGCACAGGCGGAAGGGGTTAAAAAAAGGGATGGTTCACCAGCCTATAAAACGCCGGCACCACTAGCCCACAAGACACTAGCAGCCTGGAAATTCTCACACATCTCTTTCTCTAAATCACTTTTTCTCACCCCTATTGCCAAGCATTCGGAGGCCCTCCCTTTATTCACCTAATTTTTATCCTGTGGTTTCTTTTTTAGGGCCACTAGCAACTCAGTATGTGTCATTGAAAATTTCCTGTCAAGCCATCTGAAAAGATGTGGAGGTTCAGCTGTCCATGGTTTTGTTAGGACCGACTTGATGAACCCACATAGTGAGTCATATGCCATCAGGATCAGACATCAGAAGCATCCTCCTCCAGACATATCTAGACATCCGACTGTCAAATTGCTAATAGCTCCGCATTATAGACATTTTGACATTTTAACCTACACCCTTGATCTTTAAGGATAATGAAGTCCTTGTAAAAGGAGTATGTACCCACCGGTTTCGTTCCCTTCCAAGAGTGTAGCCGAGAGAGGGGGTTGTGGTCACTAAAAATACCCTATTCAACATTAAAATCTATCACTGAAGAACATAAACCAGCTGAAAAAAATGTAATCGATAATAGACCTTCCCCTGTTCCTTTTGAGGTGGGCACTCCATCTTCCAAATCTGCATCATCTTCGCTCATTAGGTTAACTAAGTTATGCTCTACATTATTTAACTGATCACCCTGCTCTGAATGCTTAAGGTTTACTTGTTCCCCAAGAGCACTCTCAGTATCAAGCAGATCATTCAGATAATATTCCAAGCAAGGATGTAAATTAAAATCCCCATCAACATCAGGGTTATATGTGAAGAAATGTGAGAAGAGAAGACATCTTTTTAAAACTTACTGAGGTCCCTGATCACCTCATGTGTCTCCCTCCCGTAAATTGTGTTGTAGACATTAGCAGTCAAAATCGTTGACTTAGTTTAATGACAAGAGAACACCATGAAGAAAGGACAGATTTGTGGAGATCACCTCAGCATTGGCCAGTTTAATTAGCATCACGATCCCCTTCCAGCTTTTCCCCAAGTAGAGGGAATAGTTTTGGAGCTGTAGGTAACATAACCATCTAAATAAGAACAAATTCCCTCCATTTCCTATGTTTATTGTAAACCAATTACAACAAAACAATTGAGGAACTTGACCCAGCCTTCATCACAGATTTTGCTATGTACCACTTTATTTTCTCAAAGACTCGAAGACTTTCTAGATGTTGTTCACTTCCTTAAGCAAAATTCTTTCTAACACAACCTCGCTAAAACTGATGTTGGCTGGCCTTACCACATCCATGTATTTCCATAGCACTATGCTATGCTCTGTGAATTCCTCACAGATAAAACTGGCAAATATGCTGAAGGCCGCGGTCCAGGAATCAATGTTCACTGATACACTTGGTCATGTGGCCAGTTCTCTTGGTTTGGAACCTTCCATGCACTTCGTCTCTCTGTGCAATAGTGTGAATATCTCAATATATTAATTTGCCCAAATTCTTTCTTTGGTGCTTAACAAAAGATGCCTTTCGAATGTATCCGACACCCCATGTACGGAAGTTCAAGCATTCCTTCTGCTTTGCCTATTTCTGTATCGCCTTTGCTTGTCTTTCCAAAGCTATCTTTTGCACCTCTTTGGTACCCACATTTTCACATCCTTCCCTGAAAGTTGCATATTTTTCAGTCACCCCTGCCTGATTTTCCCCAGACCCTTGGCTGCTTCCCTCCATCTGCACACCTGCCGATGTGGACGATTGTTTCTGTGCCAAAAACGTATTCCATAACTCCCACCATACTCCATGCATCCCTGCAAAACCCCATTGACTTCCACTCACTCAGTCAAAATTGCACCTATTTTCACTCACTCTGTCATAGGTCTTTGTCCAGGAACCACAGGTCTCCCGAAACTCCCAACCATTTCCTACCATAATCACATTCCATTTCTTCCCCACTCAGTCTCCAGCTCACTGATCTCCTAGGCCATTTTCCTCTCTCTGGCCACCCATCTTCCATTTTTCCAAATTAGCTTTGTTGCTTGTCTGTCTGTCGAATATGTAATTCCGACCTAGTGGCCTTGCCACCCCATAATGCCCCCTTTTATCATCACCTGGACTTTTTTCCTTTTGAAGATTCCTGCATGTGAGTCTCTAAACGAAGGCGCGACCTGCCAGCTGCCCATCAAAGGTCAATAGTAAAGTACACGTCCTCTTGGGATGAAGTGCGTCTTGCCAACATCTCCTCCCCTTTGGCGCTATGGGATAATGCACCTGCAGATGTCTGTATGGTGAGACGTGTCGGGCTCCAGACTGGCTGCCCATGCCATTCTGTTTAACCTGCTCTCCCCTCCAAGACATCCTGGGTGCTTCCCAGCCCTCCCCTGGTACCCGAATTGTGAGGCTTTCGGTTGAATTAGTCCATGTTTGTCTGAATTGTGAATCAGTTAGCGGAAGTATTTTTACATTTACATTCTGTTTCACAATTTATTTGCGGATTTTGCTCCAAAATTAGATACTACTGATAACATGCACAAAAGTTATCTGTCAGTCTACAGGCGAACATTTGAACATTAGTTCCCTACATTGCTGTCAATGGTCATACAGTGAGCATTAACAATTTATCTTGCACCAAGTACTCTGCTAGAAGAAATAATTTAAAATGTGCTTCATTCTTCCCTCATCCTTGTTCAGTGGTCGAAGTGAATTTAAAAAGTATGGGATCTGTGATGCTGTGCACAATGGAGGTGAGGCGAGTAAGCATGGGGGCAGGGTCAAAGGTGTGACTGAAAAACAAAATATTCTGTAACTTTTTTTGATATTTCCTCAACAGATATGTACATATACATTTTAAAATAAAATGCAGCTTAGATGTAAAATAAATAATGCAAGTTAGGTAAATCAGCCGGAAATGCACTATGGTTCTTTGTGAAACCTCTATTAGTTAATGCACTGCAGAGGTCTGTGTTAGTAACCAGGCAGCCACGGAATTGAATCCTGGTTGGAGCAGTGAAGATTAGTTAAGGGCTAACACAGGACCCTGCAGACCCTGCAGCACAGGGACCTGTGTTACATCCCTTTAAAAACCACACACTTCAAAGGTCAGCTAGCAACTCTTTTCCAATACCTTTCAAAAAGAATTAATCCGTCATGTGACTCCATTAATCGAAGCCAATACAGCATCTGAGCTCCCTTCTCAAATGCAGATTGACCTATTGTTCCCATTTACGTTTCTTTCAGGAAAGTAGTTACCCTGGCAAGAAGGCAGCTGCGGTCTGTGCAGGTAACAGCGGTGGGACGGTGGTGCCGCGTGAGGGGGTATTTTGAGGGACAATGCAGAGGAGAAATTAATCATTTATTTAATTTTTCCTCACTATCATCCCTCGAAATCCCCCCTCATGCGGTCCCACTGCCCACCGCTGTTACCTGGATGGACCGCAGCTGCAAGAAGGCTTGTTTAGCTGTCGGCCTGCCTTCAGTGTCACACCATAGAAGCCTTATGCTGCAACCAAAGCATGTCAGCTGTCCACTTATCTTTTCACAGAAAGCGGGGGAACTGTTTTCCTTTAATTAACAAGCATTTACAATGCAATAGGTCTCGCAATAATTACGTTTGAGCTATTGGCATTGCTAAATATTGCAACACCAATTGCAACAAGTCTATAAATTGTTGGCCAAAATAATTTGTATTTTTGTAGGAATGGTGGGATGCTGCGCTTTAAATGAATATGTCCAAAAGTAAAGTGCGCCATACTGCTATTGTTACAATAGTTAATTGTGGATGCGTTAATTGATGTGTGCACTGATGGCTGGTAATATGTGTCTATAGAAATTGTGCACTGATGGCTGGTAGTGTGTATGCCTGGTGAAAACGCGCACTGACGGCTGGTGGAAGCGTGCACTAACTGATGGTGGTGTTTGTGTCCAGTGAAAGTGTGCACTGATGGCTGGTGGTGTTTGTCCCCAGTGAAAGCGTGCACCTATGACTGATGGCGTCTGTGCTTGGTGAAAGTGTGCACTGACGGTTGGTTCTGTGTGTGCCTGTGGTTGGGTTTGTGGGGTTGTGTGGTGGTGTGTGTGCGTGTATGTGGAGGTGGAGGGGGCAGGTAAGCGTAATGTTGTAAGCTCTGAGGAGCACACCATTTATGCTCACATTCTGAAGCATGTGCTTCCAGACTCCCTGCTCCCCCTTGACGGTCCGTCCGAGTTATACCTTGCACTGCTGTTAAGCCTCAATAAATCCCAGGCACACTTCCGCTTTGCATTTATCGCCGCTGGGAAAAAGCAGTGTACCAGTACATTGATTAAATGGCCGGCTGATGGAGACCCTCCTGTGAAATCTAAGCATTTAATACAATAATCCTCATGTTAGCTCTTAAAGTGACCCTTACATTATATCCTCAAATGACCTTCACGTGAGATAATAAAGCGACCCTCCGATGAGACCTGAAAGTTAGCCTCTTGAGATCCAAGGGTGATTATACCTGAGACGCCAAAAGAAGCTGCTGTGACATGTCCAGGAGCCACCTAAATTACCCAACTGTATTTACAAAAACTACTGAAATGTGAGAAAATAGTTGCAAAATAGGTCATGTGCGAGACCCCGACATGCCGCCCCTACACTAGACGATTACAAAAGTATGCACAGGTCTATTTCTGAGCTTTTAAACTTCTGACCTAGAATTTGTGGTCTAACTAGAACATTATATCTAGGACCCCTGGCAGTGATGGAACAAAGTATGCCGCTAAATTATATGGCAAGAAAAGGCAAATTATGCGGCATAATGCGACACATTTTGTTATATTACTTAACTATTTTGTCTTTTTTACTCACGGTAACACCATCTGGGCAAAGATTTCACCTGTTTAACATCCAAATGCACTAATAAACAAATGAAAGATAACTAATCCACTATTGTAAAAGGTCTTCCACTGCGCTTGAACTCATCGTCTAGCTTTAGTGAGCTAGAAGCATGCAGCGCTAGGAGAAAGCAGCTATGTGCAGAGCGAGGCGCTAAGATAGATACATGTACAGAGAAGAGACACCTTGTGCGCAGAGCCATCAGGAAGGAAGCGAGAACTCGTGGCATCACCTTACAGTACACTCTTTGTTTAATGCCGTCCACGTCAGCAGACCAGAGGCCTGTAGAGAGGTCCTGGCAGGCTTGGCTCAGCTCCCTGAATACTGTAGGGGGGTGGGGAAGGGAGGGAGGAGGAGATGCCTAGCCTGGCTCTGGCTCAGCCTGAGGTCCCGTTGGCACCTTGAGCCCATGCCGAGCTGAGCCTCCATGTGGCATTGCCGGCCCATCTCCCCTTACCCCAGGAAGCGGTGTAATGCAGACCTGCTGACTAGAACTGGGAATCTGGTTCGAGTCACGGAGTCGCTCGACATCCTATAGTTCTGGACAAATAAGCTAATATTCCTGGGACAATAAAAATAAATTTTACCTTGTGTAATGTAACTGGAATGAATGACGCCCCTTAACAGGAGACACGCCAATCCAATACCTGGCCTCTGAAGAAAGCACGCAGCGATGGTCTGCTATGTGCAAATGTGTGAAGGGGTGCATAGCGCTGAAGGAGGTTACAATGAGTTGAGAGGGGGTGAAGGGTGAAATAACTTGCAATACCACCTACCATCGCATCGTCCTGCCCTAACAGCCCCCACATAACGCCTTAATTTGCTAAAATGTGAGGGACAGTACAGCAGCAAAAAGTGGATCGAAATGATAATGTCAGCAGCGTGGGTAATGTAATAAAGGGAGTGGCTTAAATAACATGCAAAAAAATAAAAAAAATTGTGCTTAGCTTAGTGGGCTGCCCCACTTGTATTTTCGCTGTTTCTATAATTGCATCCAGAAATATGATAAGAGTAGCAGCATACTGACAATAAGTCTGGTCTATTGGCTTTGTCAATGGTTGTTAGTTGCATAAGATAAATAAGCAGCAACGATGGCTTGGGCTATAGTATGCGGCAGGGTTGGGTATAAAAAAAAGAGGCCAAATTATGCAGTATAATGCAGCACATTTGGGTGCATGGGGTGACTAAACAGGTGCAAGCTGTGGAAAGATAGTGGGAACACAAGTCACTTGGGGGACATTACCTGGCCTGTAGTCACATCACACGGCTGATGTACGCCCATCCAATACCTGGCCTCTCTGAAGAGAGCACGCATCGATGGTCAGCTATAGGTACCATGGGTTTGTGAATTCCCATGGAGGCGACCCAGAAATTAGGCAAAATACAGCAAAATGTTGGGTTTTTGTGAAAAAATGGGAAAAAAGTGCTGAAGAAGAAAGCGTCTGTTTTTTTCTCTGCAAATTGTATCAACAAAGGGTTTGTGGTCCTAAAACCACCATCTTCCCAGCTTTCAGTAACAGGCAGATGTTTGTCAGAAAACCCAAAAAAATTCTACAGAGTTTTTGCATTTTACTGGTACATTGCCAAATGCCGATAATGGATCCCCAAAAGCTACACATTTCTAAAAAAAATTAGACAAAATTCTGTATTTCAGCAAGGGGTCATTTGTGTAGATCCTTCAATGTTTTCCTATAGAAAGTAACAGTTGAAATAAAAAAAGATTGAGATTTAGTTGAAAGAACTGCCATTTGTGCCTACATTTTCACCTGTAACTTCTTCTAATTAAGGTAGATTTTTTAAAACAAAATATTGTTACATGTGCAGGGCCCTTCTGGTTGCTGGGATATATGAGGCCTATAGGTTCACCAAGAACCCAAGGTACCCAGAGCCAATAACTGAGTTGCACCTTGCAATGGTTTTTCATTATGTACTGGGTATACAGCAATTCATTTGGTAAAATATGAAGAGTGAAACATAGGTACCATGGAAAACTGTATTTCTGAAATCAGAACAAGATATTAGCATGTGAATTAGAGGGTATTGTTCAAAATGACTTTCTTTTTACACACTGTCTTGCATTTGGAAGGCAGAAATGCATACGGAGACAAATGGTAATAACACTTGTTCTACTATTGTGTGTTTCCTTAAGTCTCCTGATAAAAAGGGTGTACCTCACTTGTGAGGGTAGGCCTTGTGCAATTGACAGGAATGGCCTAAAATGCAAAGTGTACACATCACATAGTTCCTCTGAAAACTGACCCTTTTTTTGCAATTTGTCTAGCTGTGGATTTTGGGCCCTAGTTCAGACAGCACCTAGTGAAACCTAGCAAATCTGTACATTTTTTAAAACTACTAGACACCCAGGGGAACCCAGGATGGGGTGACTTGTGTGGCTCTCACCAGGTTCTGTTACCCAGAATCTCTTGCAAACCTCAACATTTAAAAAAAAAAAAAACACATTTCCCTCTCATTTTGTGTTGGAAAGTTCTGGATTCTGTGGGAGCCACAAACTTCCACCCACCCGGCATTTCCTCAAGTCTGCCAATAAAAATGGTACTTCACTTGTGTGGGTAGGCTTAGGGCCCGTGGCAGGAAACGGCCCAAAACGCAACGTGGACACCACATTTTTCCAGTGAAAACTGCCCATTTTTGCAGTGTGCTTAGATGTTGATTTTGGACCCTAGCACAGCCAACATCTAGGAAAACCTAGCAAACCTGTACATTTTTGAAAACTATACCCCCAGGGAAATCCAAGATGGGGTGACTTGTGTGGCTCTCACCAGGTTCTGGTACCCAGAATCCCTTGCAAACCTCTAACTTTGTTCAAAAACACATTTCTGTGATGTAAAGTTCTGGAATACGTGGGGAGCCACAAACGTCCACCCACCTGCATTTCCCCCAGCCTCCTGATAAAAATTGTACCTCAATTGTGTGGGTAGGCCTACTGCCCGTGACCGGAAACCACCCAAAATGTACCGTGGAGACTTCAAAATTATTTATCACTAAACAACCTGGTTTTGATAGGGAGTCGCCTGAATTTTATGGTCCCGGCCATCTAGGGAAACCTACCAAACCCAGACATTTCTGGAACCTAGGGGGAGTCCAGGGAGATGTAGCAATTCCATGCAAACCTCAAATTTAGCTTAAAAAACAAATTTTCCTAACATTTCTGTTAGGGAAAGTTGTGGGATCACTGGGTTGACACACATTTTCTACCACCCAGCTTTTCCCCAGACCTCCTGATAAAAATGGTATCCCACCTGTGTGGCTGGGCCAGGTACCCGCAACATGGAAGGGCCCAAAAAGTATCATGAAACAATCTGGTTGTGCAAAGGGGGCACCTTCGTTTTTGTTACCGGGCCTAGGCAAACCTACCAAACCCATACATATCTGAAACCTAGACACCTAGGGAAGTCCAGGGAGCTGTGGCTTAGATGAATCCCCCACATTTTCCTATCCGGTATCCTCTGCAAACCTTAAATTTAGCTAAAAAGATCATAGTTTCCTTACATTTCTATCTGGGATTACCGTGCCAGCACAAATTTCCTTTGTAGCTAAAGAAATCCAATTTTCCTAAAGTTTCTGAGTGGGAAAGTTGTGGGATCACCAGGCTTACACAAATTACTTACCTCCCAGTGTTCCTTTTGATCTGATAAAAATTATACCTCACTTGTGTGGGTGTTCGATGCAGAATCTCCTAAAAACGTATATTTAAAAAAATGAGCGCTTATACCTCTCTGTGCTATCCCCTCAATCTCTATGTTTTTGGCCTTTTCTAGTCGCAGGCCCTTGGCCCACCCCACAAGTGAGGTATTGTTTTACTTGGGATACCAAGGGGAACTCTGGGTGGTAGGTAATCTGTGCTGGTGCGGCGATCCCAGACAGAAATGTGACTTTTTACCTAAATTTGAGGTTTGCAGGAGATTCTAGGTAAGAAAACGTTGGGGGTTCTACGCAAGCCACACCTCCCTGAACTCCCCTGGGTGGCTAGTTCTCAGAAATGTCTGGGTTTGGTAGGTTTCCTAAGATGGCTGCCTAGCCTGGGACCAAAAATGCAGGTGCCCCCCTTACAAAACCAGATCATTTTGCAATATATATATATATAATTCTGATGTCTCCACAATATGTTTTGGGCCCTTCCCTGTCACTGGTACTTGGTCCACCCACACAAGTGAAGTGCCATTTGTATTGGGAGACCTGAGAGAATGCTGGGTGGTAAGAAGTTTGTGTCAGCCTGGTGATCCCACAACTTTCTCCAATCAGAAACTTGAGGAAAATTTGATTTTTTTGCCAAATTTGAGGTTTGCGGGTGATTCTGAGTAAGAAAATATTGTGGGATACATACAAGTCATACCTTCCTGGACTCTCCCGGGTGTCTAGTTTTCAGAAATGTTTGGGTTTGGTAGGTTTCCCTTGAAGGCCATCGAGCCCTGGACCAAAAACACAGGTGACCCTTTTACAAAACCAGGTCATTTTGTGATCGATAATTCTAATCCCTTGCAAAAACAGGTTGTTTTGTGATAAATTTTGATGTCTCTACAATACATTTTGTGCCATTTCTTGTTGCAGGCAGTAGGCCTACCAGCACAAGTGAGGTATCATTTTTACCTGGAGACCTGGAGGAATGCTGGGTTTGTAGGAAATTAGTGTCAGCCCAGTGATCGCACAACTTTCTCACACAGAAATGTGAGGAAATTTGTGATTTTTAGGCTGAATTTGAGGTTTGAATGGCATTCTGGGTAAGAAAACAGTGGGGATCCACGCATGGTACACCTCCCTGAACTCCCCCGGGGTGTCTAGTTTTCAGAAATGTCTGGGTTAGCTAGGCGTCTCTAGATGGCCGTCGAGCCCGGGCCCAAAAATGCAGGCAACTCACTTGCAAAACCAGGTTGTTTTGTGATGAATAATTTTGATGTCTCCACAATAGGTTTTGGGCCATTTCCCGTTGCAGGCACATGGCCTACCCACATAAGGAAGATACAATTTTTATCGGGAGACCTGGAGGAACACTGGGTGGTAGGAAATGTGTGCCAGTGCGTTGATCCCACTACTTTCCCACACAGAAATGTGAGGAAAACACAATTTATTTTAGCTAAATTTGGGGTTTGCAGGGTATTCTGGGTAAGAAAACATTGGGGGATCCACTCAAGCTCCCCCACGTATCTAGTTTTCAGAAATGTCTGTGTTTGGTAGGTTTCCTTGGAAGGCCACCAAGCCCGGGACGAAAAATGCAGGTGGCCAATTTGTAAAACCAGGTTGTTTTGTGATCGATAATTTTGGTGCCTCCCCAATATCTTTTGGTCCCTTCCCTGTCGCAGGCTCTTGGCTCACCCACACAAGCATTTGCAATGCAATAGGTCTCGCAGTTGTTAGAGTTTGAGCCATTGGCATTGTAAATGGCAATGGCTTTTATTTATGTGTTGTTTTTTAAAACATAAATAAAAGGCATTGTCAATTACAATGCCAATAGGTTATAAACTCTCGCAAATGCGAGACCTATTGCATTGCAAATGCTTGTTACAAACTGTTTAGTGTGGATACTCCGTTTCGCTGATGCAGGCCATCCAACAAAAGTCCTGTTCCCCTAAGTTTATAATCCTTTATTACCAGTTATACTCATGTACACAATTTAAATTGGGTGGATGGGACAATTGGTACATTTGAGAAAACTGTCCACGTCAATCAACCTCTAGATAATACCCAGAATATTATGCATAACCCCAAACACCAATGCTCTTTTCTGAGAACATTGGACTCTTTTGTGACTTTTTGTTTTTAAGAAAATGTTTGTCCTCACCACACAATATGCAGCAGATAAAGGTCATGAACAGTTCCCCCACAGGGTGAGTCGGCAATAAGCTCAGTGCATTTCCTACATCTCCCTTAGTTCAAAAAGTAAGAAAAAAAACTAGGCCATGAAACATGTTAAAAATATTCTGGCGCGTAGACAACTTCGGCAGTTCCTGAGTATTATGCCAGGCTACATTAACAAGTGTTTGCTGTTTTTCTTAGCCAAGAAATGTGGAAAAGCAGGTTCTGCCTTGTAGTTTTTCGCCCCAAGCCCCCATCTATTCACTTGCAAATGCAAAAAGTCTGGAGAAAACAGGTTCTTTCTTCGATCTGGGCTCAGGGGTCATTCCAAGCCTCATGTTGGCTGATGCCGAATACCAAAGTTCAGCCAGGAAATGCCAGGTTCCCAGAGTCACAGCTGTTATTACAGGTGCTATTCATGAAGCTGTTGGATGCCATTGGCAAGGTACATTAACTAAATTAAATTAACTCTTTTGGGTTGCTACACGCTTCGCTTAGTGTTACATATCCTTAGGTTTAGCTCATTATACTTATTTTTGAGGTGCAAACGTTACTGATATAGCTGGGAATGACAAGCCCAACCCATTATTTGGCATTAAGTGTTATGCTTTATGGCTTTTTAGTCTAAACGGAGCCTATTTTTAGTTTGTAAGCATAGCCTGCATAGTTGTTCTATTTCACTTATCTTTTAATCTCTTTCATTTTTTACTTAAGTTTAGAAACTATTTATTAAAAAAAGAGGCACTTTCCTAGAAAAATGCACATACTTTCCAGTCCTACGTGCATCATGTGTTTTGTTGTATTATATTTAAATGGATATTATTAATAAAGCCATATAGCGGGCCTGGCACATTGTTCTACATATTCCTAGCTCTAAAGAATGACCAGATGAGCATAACCCCCCCTCTTGAGGGAATGAGTAATCTTGAAACCCTCTCTATTTACTCAGTGGAACACACAGCTACCCGAGTCCGCATTCATTCAAAATCCTCCATAATTCTGGACACACGTGACAACACGTGGCACTTACAAAACTCGGTATAGAGATATGATAGAATGTACCATAAATGCAGAATTATATCAGTAGTATTTAAATCAGTTGCGGTCAAAGCTGTAAACGGTGGGGGCGTGGCTAGCGGCCGATGATGGCGGCAGCAACCTAGTGAGGCTCCCGTAGCAAGGCGGCTTCCCGCAACAATCCGCATGCCTATCCGCTCACTGATCGGTCCAGAGGGATTGTCCTGGGTGCGGTGACCGAACGGCGCCAGCAAAGAAAATTTGGGAGCGCTCAGACCCCGGCATCGGGACGAAACTTCGTCCACGTCCCTCACAGAAGACAGGCCTGGTGACACCAGGCGAGCACCGGTGTCGAGTGAAACCTTGGGCCGGGCGGAAGTCCACCCTCCCCGGCGCGACCACCCGGAAGTAGCCGCTGACGACAACGCTCGACACCTTCGACTGGCAATCCTTCCCGCCGACCACTTCACCCTTCACGCGGTGTACCCAGTGACGCTACGCAGTGGTGCCCCTTGGCTGCGCTCGACATACGCCGTGGGACCTGTACGGCGCCAGTCGCCATTTTGCTTGAACTTGCCGAGACCGCAACAGCTCTGCGGCCGTCGGCGGCCATCGTCAGCGACCTCTGGCCCATACCCAGTCTGGACCTTCTGCATACCCCCCCCCCCAAGCGGATGGCTACGGGCGTCCGGCCCGCTCCATCATAAACAGTGTCTCGCCGCAAAGGATCAATGGCGGGGAAGGGGCCACGACAGACCGCCGCTCAGGCGAAGCTCGGAAAATATGCTTACGATAACCAGACATCCACTCCACCTGAGCAGCGCAAATCACTGGGAAAGGGTGCAGACAATGACGGTGCAAAGAAAGCCACGCTAGACGATGTACTGCGAGCGCTGGAGCAGGTGCAGGCCACGGTGGGCTCGACCGCGGCCGAGGTTACTCTTATTAGAGCCGACCTCCAGAAAATGAGCGAAAGGGTGAAGCAGGTGGAGGTGGTGACCAAATCATTGATAGAAGATGTTTCCGACCTACAAGTGGCGATGGAGAGACTGCAGGCGGACAATAAACTTTTAAAAAGTAAGCTGGACGACCAGGAAGGGCGTTCCAGACGCAACAACGTCCGTATCTTGGGGGTTCCGGAGTCTGAAACAAAGGGTGCCATGGATCTGTATGTTGAGGACCTTATAAAGACAAAACTGGCCCCGAAAGGACTGTCCAACTTCTTTACAGTGGAACGGGCCCACCGGGTCCCTGGGGGGACCCCAACCCCGGGGGCCGCTCCGCGCCCCATCCTGGCAAGACTCTTTAACTTTAGAGACCGTGATGCAGTCCTCCAGGCGGCCAGGGTGGCACCGCCCATCCAAATCCAAAATTCACGGATTTCTTTCTTCCCGGATTACACGGCGGAGGTCACCCGCAGAAGGAGGACCTTCCTAGAGGTGAAAAAATCACTCCGCGACCAAGAACTGCCGTACTCCATGTTGTTTCTGGCCCGGCTGAGAGTGGTGGCCGATAAGAAGGTCTGGTTCTTTGACTCGGCGGAGACTGCAAGAGAATGTCTGGATGGCTGGCGCACGGTGGACCGCACTTCCAACCGCCGACGCAACAGGACGGGAGAGGAGAGCCGGCCGGGCTCGCGTTCATCGACCAGGGGCAGCGCGAATGGATCACCGTCGCAGGACCACGTGGGAGCTGCTGGAGGCAAATGATACTACCACGAGGGATTAAAACGTGAAACCTGGACCTTACTCCCACTCTGATTGTTCACCAAGTCGTTCATGGACGCTGGCCCGGATGACCCGAGGACAGCAAGGGACCGCCTGCTTTGGGGGACACTCTCCCCTGACGCGCAAGTACTCTGTTTCTGGCATGGGATAAGCGCTCTGCTAAGTTGGGGTGGTGGGCAGTTCTAAGTCCGTTTGGCAGGGAGGCAGGGTGGGGGGAGTTGTGGGGGGTTTGTTCGTTTTTATGGGACGTTCACAATATCGATCACACACTGTAAAATGTGCTATGATGCTTATGGTACTAATGCTGGGGAGATGGAGTCGATGCCGATGGTTTCTGTTTCTAATGTTCAAAGATGGTGGATGTACAGCCTAACGTAATGCGTACGGGGGAGACGCGATTAGGCGGCTCCTCCCTTAAGCTTCTAGCCTGGAATGTGCGCGGCCTAGGTGATAAAGTGAAGCGCGGCCTCGTTCTGTCCGAGGTGAAACGTCACAAACCTGACCTAATACTCCTCCATGAGACCCATTTAATGGGTAGCGCCACTAAGGCCCTGGACAGACGGGGGTATACAATGTTAACCCACTCAGAATTCTCCACAGGGTCCCGGGGTACAGGCATCCTACTTAGAAAGTCCTCCAATTTTATCACCCTCAGCACTAGAACTGATACGCAGGGCTGTTTTGCGGCAGCGGTTGGACAATGGGACGGGCGCCCCCTGACGATAGTTTCGGTCTACATCCCGCCGTCATTGCACTCAGTGATGTTGCCAGCCCTGGGCGATTTCTTACTATCCCTCCCCGAAGGAGACACGCTCCTAGGCGGGGATTTCAATGCACCTGCTGACCCACAACTCAACAGGTTCCCAGCGACAGCCCTCCCGGGGGGTCCCTCCAGGTTTCAGCGCTTCACTGAGGCACTAGGGCTGGTAGACGTGTGGCGCCATGTTCACCCTACACTGCGACAATACACGTTCCACTCCACCGTCCACAATAGTCTGTCCCGCATTGATCACTTCTTGGCGTTAGGGGATGGGTTACAGCTCGTAGAGGAGGTGCTCATACACCCTAGGGGCATCTCAGATCACTCACCACTGACTCTCACCATTACCTCACGAACACGAACACGCCATCGCGTCTTCCCTATGCACGCCTCTTATCTTAAGGTTCCTAAGGTCAGAAAGGCCCTGCAGACCGCCACGACACATTATTTCATGGAAAACGAACCTACCGCAGCCTCGGCTGAGGTCCTATGGGAGGCTTATAAGACAGTCCTGAGGGGGCAAGCAATCAGCTCTATAACATCACATAGAAGGGAACAGGCAGCTGACCACGCGGCGCTTGAGCTCCGACTGCGCGAAGCAACCACTGCCCATGAAGCAGACCCCACAGATGACACAACACATGCACTCGCACTGGCCCAGCGCCTATATACAGACCACGCTCGGCTTGTCACACAAGGCCACATCACAGACACACAAAATTGAGTATATGATGTTGGGGACAAGGCGGGGAAGATGTTGGCCTGGCTCGACAAAAGAGGGGGTAGCTCCAGGGGAATCCAACAGGTGACAGACGAAGAGGGCAATACTCAGACTGACCCAGATCGCATAGTGGAGGCACTGGCTGCCCACTTTGAGAAAGTCTACACTCCGGAACGGGAGGTCACTACGATTGCAGCCCAAAGCGCACTTTATGACATAAACATCCCAGCACTGTTACCGGAGGCTGCAACTGAGCTTGAGGCACCATTCACCGCTGACGAACTGCGGATCGCCATCGGGGCCCTCCATACGGGCAAAGCGCTTGGGCCAAACGGCATTCCAATCGAATGGTTCCAAGCCCGCACTGACGTTCTTAGCCCATACCTGCTCCGAATGTATGAAGAGTGCCGTGCTAAGGGGGTGCTCCCATTGGACCAACGAACGGCCACGATCGTGGCTATTCCTAAGCCCAGTAAGCCCCCTGGGGAATGCTCCTCATACCGCCCCATATCTTTGCTAAACGCAGAAAGCAAAATTCTTGCTAAGCTTCTGGCAAATCGTCTCCTGCCTCATCTGTCCGATCTTATTCACCCGGACCAGTCAGGGTTCATGCCCCACAGGAACACCTCGCTCAATCTCAGACGGGTGCATGGGGTGATAGCTAAAGCGGATGACGTAGGCGAGTCCGTGGTCATTTTGGCACTTGATGCAAAGATGGCCTTCGACATGGTGGAGTGGGCCTATCTCTTTGAGGTGCTCCGATACATGGGATTCGGACCCGTCTTCATCTCCTGGATCAAACTGCTATACACCGCACCGGTAGCGCATGTGGTAGCGAATGGCCACATTTCACGCTCCTTCCCACTAAGACGCGGCACCCGACAAGGATGCCCTCTCTCCCCCCTGCTATTTGCGCTCTCACTGGAGTCCTTGGCGATCCGCATCAGGACTACCCCTTTGCTTAAAGGGATTAAATGGAGGGAGGGCTGGGAGGACCGCATATCGCTTTATGCGGATGATATACTGGTGTATCTGACAGATCCCGATCACGGCATACCGGCCCTCTTGCGCATCTGCAACGACCACGGAGAGATGTCAGGCTACACTATCAATTGGAGTAAATCCGAATTGTACGCCCTGACGGGTAGCCACCCAACGCTTGGTCCAGACTGCCCTCTACGACTGGCCGGTTCCTCATTTAAATATCTCGGTATTCACGTCACGGGTGACCCGGCGGAATACGAAAAACTGAACCTAGCGCCACCGCTGGACCGCCTCAAGCAAGATGCAAGCGTCTGGGCAGGATTACCGTTGACGTTGCTTGGGAAAGCAGCCCTGTTTAAGATGAAATCCCTGCCCCGCTTCCTATATATCCTAGTCAACACCCCCTTCGCTGTGCCCCCAAGGTACTTCAAGAGGGTGGCGGCAGTGGTCTCTGGTCTGCTGTGGGGCAACCGCCCGGCGCGAATAGCACACGCCAAGCTCTGCAGGAGCTGGTACGAGGGCGGCATCGCACTTCCCAACCTCCACCTCTACTACTGGGCGGCACAGCTCAGACCGATCAACCAGTGGTTGCACGCATCGCAATCAGACCCAGCATTCCAGGCGGACAGGGCCCAACTGGGCGCCAGTACCCTGTTGGCCCCACTTTATGATAGACGGAAACTCAGACCGCTGAAGGGCCCAACTAGGCTCACAGTGGCCACCTGGCACGCAGCCACCGCTGCGCTAGGGTGGAAGGACACACTCACCAAACTCAATCCACTCTGGGACTCACGAGCCCTAGGCAATCTTCGGACCAGTAAGGGGTTCTCCCGCTGGGACGACATCGGCATTTCAACAGTGGGGGACATGTGGGAACATGGGGGAATCATCACTTTTGCCCGCCTGAAAGAACTTTATGACCTAGGGCCGCATGAAACCTACCGATATGTCCAAATCCGTTATGCATTACTGGCGGCTATTCCGGCGGGATCATCTCTCCCCGAGTCTTCCGCGCTAGAGGATCGCCTCTTGACAGATTACATGATAGAAAAGGCCACCTCCCTCACTTACCGAAAACTCCTTAACAATTCCCCAGACCCGCTGGTGCCTCTTAAAGAGAAATGGGAGCAGGAAGTGGGCGAGTTGGATGAACATGAATGGAACGAGGCACTGGCATCCCCTAAGGAAGCGGGCATATCGTCTAGAATGAGACTCCTCCAACTCAAAGTTCTACACAGAACATATTACACCAGGACATTGCTTCACCGCATACAGCGAGCCCCTGACCCTTTCTGCTTGCGAGGCTGCGGGGAGGAGGGCACATTCTTCCACACATTCTGGGACTGCTCAGTTATACACTCCTATTGGCGTCAAGTCATGCGCACTGCGTCACAGGTGTTGGAGGTCTCGGTACTCCCGGAACCGCGGCGCTGCCTCCTCAATGTGTGGGAACCAACCGACCTGTCCCGGCATGGCCGCCTCTGGGTAACGCTAGGGATGATGATGGCCAAGAGAGATATCGCGCAGCGCTGGGGGGTGGCAGACCCACCGACGGCCTCACTGTGGTGCGTAAATATGGACAGGGCCATGGTCACAGAACGGGCAGTTTATTTGAACAGGGCGTGCCCGGCCAAGTGGAACAAGGTGTGGTCTCCATGGAACACGTACCGGGGCGACATTTGTGATCCACTACCTGAAGATGACCCAATGGACTCAGACGAAGAAGACGGGGTGGGCTGAGGGGGGCTGAGTAGTGCGGGGGGGTGCACCGGGAGGGGATGGAGGGATGAAGAGGTTCGGCTCAAACTCTACCTAGCGTGAAGGGCGGCGTGAGGCTGGCCCTAACTCAGGATTACACTCACGTCTAACTGGCATTAAGCTTATTGCATTGATCGTACTGTGACTTCCCGAAGTTTTGAATGTTCTTTCCTTAGGTATAAAACAGAAAATAAAAACCTCATACACCCAGCATGGACCATTTGCACTTCTCCTTCACCACTTGTTTCTAGATCATTGCCTTATGTCTTCAAAGGATACGGGCACAACTGTATTGTAATGATCTTTTTTTTCCTTGACACCTTACTTGGCGGCCGGCCCAATTGGGTTGTAGGCGACAAGCTGTGTAACACTGTGAAGGCTCAATAAAGGTTTTAAAAAAAAAAGCTGTAAACGGTATATTTATAATATATTTATAATTTGCCAGCAGTAAATTGCACAGGGGTTTATGCAGGACCATATAGCATCATCCTGATTCTATTGTTTTATGCCAGTTGTATTTCAATAAATACAATTTTGCATCCATCATCATCCTGTTTCTATTTTTTTATGCCAGTTGTATTTCAATAACTACAATTTTGCACAATAAACCAAAATGGTACCGGTATTTTTTATTGCCAATAAATGTAAAGAGTGTTTTCATAATATGGGTAATAAACCCAATAAATTCAAATAATGCTGCCATAAATCTGTTGAATTGATACTGTCCTACCACTGAATCCTAGACACAAAGGCCTTTTCCTATCCAAGTACCCTTGGAATGCTTTTCTGGGATGGATCTGTAGCATGTAACCTGTTAATTTCCTGTGGGCAGCTTGCAAATGGAAGCAGCAACCTGGAGTCATCTCGCATCCTTAGTAAACTCTCCTAATCTGCTCAGGTGTCTATAGTATCAAACTGCAGGTAGGCCACAAGGGACACCCAACATTGAAGCCTCAATAGATTAAAATATTCCTGAGACAATCCATCCATCCATACGGTGGCACCAATCTACTCTTTTTGTGGGATTAGACATACATGTCAATTTTGGAAAGGTGGAGTTTATTTACAAGATACAATGCAGAATTTATAGAGATTGGACCAGAACTCACTCCATAATCTGAAAAACATAAAAATCGTTTTATCCAACCTTTATTGCTCCATAATTTGGCATATCCAAAATCATTTCGTAGTGGCGTTGTTGTTTTATTGCGAGGATGTCTTATGCATTTCAAATGCATCCGTTAATGTGTGTCATTGCTGCTCCTATTTTTAGAGTTCACGCAAAACAATCAGTGTCAAAGCCGATAGATCTAGCGTTGATTGGCACCCTATTGGCATTGGCAATGATTTAGTAAAGTCTTACTAAATATTTATTACAAACATTTAAAAAATGTCCAACTGTGCATACAAAAGAATGCACATGCACAGGCAGACATTTTTTGAAGGTTTTTAAATAAAAGAATACAAAAACATGTAAAGATGCATGCAGAAGCAAGTGCACTCATTTTAGATAAAGTTGGAACTAGACCTAGGCAGAACCCGAGGAATTTCACATAAAAATTCCGGGAGATTCTACAGAGTTCCGCCAATGACCGGAAAATGCACATCGCGCTGCTCGCGTTGTGATGTAGTGCTGGTAGCCCATTCTGCACCGAAAAATCAGCACAAACTGCACCATGCTATTTTCGAGTTGATTTTGCTTCCCCTTTAGTGAAAAATCTACTCGGGAATCTGCCCTCTGACTGCCACTGCTCATGACCGCCTGCGTAACTGCACCATGCTACTTTCGAGTTGATTTTGCTTCCCCTTTGTGAAAAATCTACTCGGGAATCTGCCCTCTGACTGCCACTGCTCATGACCGCCTGCGTATGTAAATCACGCCAGAAGTCCCCTTAGCAACCGGACATCGAGCTCACAAACACGCATTCTGAAGCCTCGCATTCTGACTGCCACTGCTCATGACCGCCTGCGTAACTGCACCATGCTACTTTCGGGTTGATTTTGCTTCCCCTTTAGTGAAAAATCTACTCGGGAATCTGCCCTCTGACTGCCACTGCTCATGACCGCCTGCGTAACTGCACCATGCTACTTTAGAGTTGATTTTGCTTCCCCTTTAGTGAAAAATCTACTCGGCAATCTGCCCTCTAACTGACACTGCTCATGACCGCCTGCGTATGTAAATCACGCCAGAAGTCCCCTTAGCAACCGGACATTGAGCTCACCAACACGCATTCTGAAGCCTCGCATTATTCACATTGTCAAAACATTGCTCGCATTAATAAACATTGAAAATTCAACCCCCTCAATGGAATGTACATTGGCAGAACTTAGAGGTGTCAAATCATTGCAGAAATACGAGAAAATATGGGGAATACTAGAATTGAACTGAATTGAACTGAATTGACATTAAGTCTCGATTTATGTACATTGATGATAAGCTGGGAGATGATCATGTCTGTATGTGACAAACTTGTTTAATCTGAAATAATATTTGATTGTATTTTGTAACTCAATACCAGGTGAAAATAATAAAAATATTTAAAAAAAAAAAAAGAAAATTCAACCCCCTCATTGAAAAAAAAATTCACTGCCGCAGCCCGGCTTGAACAGGAAGCCATGCAACCTGTGTTGGGACAGGGGCGGGGCCGCAAAAAGACAGGAAGCAGACGGGAGCCTACCCCGCGCTCCTGTGCTGAAGCGCTCCTGTGCCCGTCAGCCGGAAAGATTTGCGTGTCAGCTAGCGGGGCTCCCGTGCTCATGGAGAGCCCCCCCTGTTGCTGAGGATGACCCGCTGCCTGCCGAGGGAGAGAGGGACACACGAAAAGAACTCGGTGAGTGGGGTCTGGGGGGGGTGTGCGCACGCGCGTGTGTGTGCACGAGTGTGTCTGTGTGTGTGTTTGTGCGCGTGTGTGCCTGTGTGTGCGCGTGTGTCTGTGTGTGTGTATGTATGTATGCCTGCATGCATGCGTGCGTGTGTAAAAAGAGCCGATGACTGGTGGGGGGGATGGAAAGTGAAAGTAACCAGCGCACGTGTGTTTCAGTCTGTGTGGTGGCTGGCTGTGTGCGCATGCGTGGACGGAGCCGACGTGCGCGTTCGCGCACCCAAATCCTGGAGAAAAGCTAGTAACACCCTCTTGTCCCTCATTCCCCCGAAGTTGATAACTATAGTTGTCGAACTTGGACTGCATCCTACGGATGCTTACTCCAGCTCGACCTAATAAAGTATGGGCACGTTGTGTCCCTCTGTTCCCGCCTACTTTGATCACTGCCCATGTCTACTTCCTACATGCAACTCTTTTTGTAGATCTTGTTCCTTACTCTGGTGGTTATCCCTTAATATGAGTGGCCCATAGCAAACCCCCGGATGAGTTGGGAGAATGTGGTGGTGGGGATACTGCTTTGGGTCATTTGATAGACCGCTTACAGCACTCTAAATTGTATGGGTGCACTATACTCATGGTTTAAATGCACTCACATGTATTTTTGTCATTTGCAGTGTTTCATGATTATTAAGATGCTTTTATTCAAAGTTATATTAGCATTGAAATGCAGTGTACACATTTAAGTTGGACTTTGTAGGTATTAAAGAAATCTATAATTCCTGTCTGTATCATGTGCAGGATGAAATATTACTAGTGCAATGTAATTTGTGTTTAGTTTAAGTTGCCTGATTTATATGCCCAAACTGAAGGTTGTTTTGAGTTTCGTTTCTCCTTGGTTGCTCAAAAATTATAATCACATGAATCCTTTTTGTGCTAGAAGATAGTGTGTTCTCATCCTACTGCAGGTGCAGGAATTCAACCTCGTTATTCTTAGATTTAAGGAAATACCTGGAATGTCTTTGAAGAAGGCTGGAAGGCGAAAAAGGAGGAAGCCTTTTGTGTCTGGTCTATCTGGGAACCAAGGCCACTGGAAGAAGAGTTAATTAAAGCTTCTGTGGAAACTTACTGAAAGACTCTGTAATTGGAAAAGTTTACCTTGTGACGTATTGTGGGCTGAACATTGCCGTTTTGTATAATGCGCAGGGACAGGTTCGGGAGACTTCTGCTTATTTCGTAGTAGAAGGAGCATCTCAGAGCGAGCTCCATAGCTTTAAGCTATCAGACGCATTTGACGTGAGTACTTCTTAGTATTTCAACACATACTAACACCTTTGGGAAAGGATGTTGGGGAAATAGGTAGGATGCTCACATAGTGCAGAGTATGGAAAAGTTATCTTTGTTTTCTTCTCTAATGAAAAGAGAATTGGACTGAGCTTCTATTCTTTGTTGCATTTTTATTTTGGAATTCATCATATTATGCCTTTTGTGCCGAATTATATTCGTAGACTCAGCTCTGTATTGATTTTTATGTACCTATATACTCTGATATTGAGATGTGTTTATATTCAATTATTGTTGGCCTTATAATAAATCCACAGAACTGGCATTCTTAGTCTGTTGACCTTTAAAATCATGACTAAATTAAAAGTATAACCTTGAATTGTTTTACTTCCCTCAGCCCTTTTAGCCGGCTATAAAAGATCATCTGCCTTGAATTTAGTAAGGAAGGCAAGTAGTACAATTTAGCGTAACTACATTCAACCTTTTCCGTTCTCTCCAGACCTATATCTACTGTTTCCGGGGAAAGCGGACACAGACCTGCTTCCGCAGCTGCTGAGGCTGCAGGCATCTAGCTAGTGCCCCTTCTCCTCATTCAGGCCCAGCACCTTATTATGGCTAGAGTTTTGCGAGAGATTATATACAGAAATGTTCATTCCGGCACCAATGTCTCCTTGTCCAGACTCTTGGTATCTTGCACTGGGGGCCAGCACTTGTGTTGTTCAACATTTTAAATTAGTTCATTGCTTCTTAAATAAAAAAATGAATACCTCCAGGCTGGGCAGGGTCATTCTCTATTCTCCAAAGACTAACGTCTGCAGCAGCGCCGGATCCTTTGTCCTCCCAGATAGGAAAAAGGAAACCAGTTTGAACCAGATCTGATTGGACGCACCTATGAAACATTGTAAGATGGTGTTACAATTCTGCATGAATTTTTTGAATGAATATTTCACAGTGGTAGGACACGTACACTATGTTTTTGAAACAATAAACATAACCATCGAAATGAGAGCTAAATATTAATCTAAATTCACATACAATAGAGGTTAAACAGGGTAAGTTCAACCCAGTAAATGCATGTATTACGGAAGGGACTAAGCATTATAACCAGTAATCATTCTACAGACTCGATGCAGCATCAAGGAACACATTTCTGCAAGAAGATAATTCAATAAATCAGTCAAAGCACAGCTCATCAGGCCATTGCCTTCACCAATGACAGCTGAACAAATGCTGGAGGAGGCTGGCTGACAGATCGCAATTTTCCCAGCTACGTTACTCTTCTAGGTGCACATTCCGAGAAGGAGCATTTGTGGCTACCGGTACCTGTTATATATGGCAGAGATAGCTGTTAGACATGCTCCTTTTAAAAGTTGACCCCCTTGCAAGGTTCAAGGGGCATTCAGAAACACAAGCCCCAACACCCAAGCCCATTTTAAATTAGGATCTTATGGTAATATCAGGCAGTACACAGCTGCTCGATGGAAGTCTAAAAGTACAAAAATTCAAAGCCCTCAAAGATGTAGACAGAACAAAACCAAAGCTACCATAATCTAAACAAGTATTTACAATGCAATAGGTCTCGCATTTACGAGACTTTAAAGTATTGGCATTATAAATGACATTGCATTTTGTTTATCTGTTTTGAAAACCAACACATAAATAAAAGCATTGTCATTTACTAATGCCAATAGCTCAAACGCGTGACATATTGCATTGCAAATGCTTGTTTTTGTTTGTGATCTTCAATAAAGAAAGGCGACACCTAAAATTCTAGTTGTCCCATGTGATTACCAGCTAGAACATGTGTTCGTTGAATAGCCTATGATGTTCCCGCACCAACAGTTTTCCCTTTACAGTGCACAAGATGTTGTTACGGCTATGGTTGGGCACTGTAATGCCGAACCTTTCTAGTTTTGGGTTGTTCTCACCTGAACCTCAATCTTACCATTGGAAAAATAAATCTAGCCTTTCTTTGTTAGTTTAATTACATTTTTCCATATGACATATACATGTCCAAGTACTCCACAACTGGAAGATATATTAACATGAGCAGAACCAAAGTCTACAATTCAGGTACAAAGATGATCAGTTGGATGCTTTTACTAGGTCCGGAGGCCCTGTTGTATAATTGTGCTACCTCCAGAATGCAAAATTGACAAAACTTGCAACAGGCAATAAGGAAAACAAAAAGTACCTGAATAACTTCAGCCTACACAGACTTCATTGACAATAAATCTTGCTTTAAACCCCCTCATCCCCTTTGTAACATGTTAGCACTTCTCTTTTTAATGGCAAGGTTTGGAACACAGTGGTCACAATTCAGTTACACATATGTAGATGGTGCATACCCCTAAAATCAGGGGCGGCTACACCATGTGGACGGAGGAGTGTCACACCACTGCTTTCTCGCAGTGAGAGAAGCAGAAACATCAAATGTTTGTTTGAGAGCGGGCGGGTCTGCTCGAGGGCACGGGAGGAGTGGCTTGCCCACTGTTTTGGGTGCTGACTGTTTGGTGAGCTCTCTGGGGCCGACCAAACCAGTCATGCGCACTCTGCATTTTCTCCATGTAGGCTGCATGCAGCCTACATGGAGAAAATGGCCTCCCCACAGATGCGTGTGTGGTCGGAGGAGTGTCACACCACTGGTTTCTCGCAGTGAGAGAAGCAGAAACATCAAATGTTTGTTTGAGGGCGGGCGGGTCTGCTCGAGGGCAGAGGAGGAGTGGCTTGCCCACTGTTTTGGGTGCTGACTGTTTGGTGAGCTCTCTGGGGCCAACCAAACCAGTCATGCGCACTCTGCATTTTCTCCATGTAGGCTGCATGATAGGCTACATGCAGCCTACATGGAGAAAATGGCCTCCCCACAGATGCCTGTGTGGTCGGCGTCCCAACCAATCACAATACTGCCAGTGCAGCGACAACGCGGGACCGGGCCGGCAAAGGTAAGTTAACTTTTTTTAATAGTAAATGAAACCCCTCAACACCTGTGAGTCATGCTAGCAGCGACTGCCCAAAATGCTAAATCATTACTTTTGGCTGTTACATGAAATAAACAAAATGCTGTAATGAATGGACCTTCACCCCCTTTTGCCGCCAGCCACAGTATCTTCAGGTTAATCAATCATCAAAGTGACCCCAAAAACCAGAATTCGGATAATTCAATTCTTGGTTAATCTGCCCTGTCTACCAATGAAGAATACACCCATTTCAAGCAATGGTGCATATACTTTAAAGCTCCTTAACACAGTATTCCATCCATCAGTATTTCAAATTACACCAAGGGAGGAGATGTGAATAGTATTCCACAAACAAGATGTCCTTCAGTTACACAGTTCACAAGTCCAGAAAATAAGGTATGGTCCCAAGCTTACTCGACTGATGCTGCTGCTATTCAGAAGCCCATGCTAGTGAATATAGATCGGCTCCCTTACGTGATCGATGTTACGTTAAAATGTTCCTCTAAGTCCTGTAATTTTGTTATCCCTTGCAATTGTAATCAAGAAGCCACTCTTGGCTTATCGCCGTTTTCGGTAATGCTGAGAAGCACTATCCTCGTTCTCCATTTACAATCTTTTCTTTGATCTGGTCCAGTTCAATTTCGTCCATGTTGACATTGATCTCTATGAATGGTGGTAATGTACTGCTAGTTAAGTTCACAAAACAGGAATACTTTAATAAAGAAATGTTATATCAACTATGGACAATATAACCAAAAATCACTCTGGAGGACCGCAACATCTTATGTGAGGTACGTGACAATGGTTATGAGGCACAGGCTAAGGCAAATTGAACATTTTAGATAAACCCTAGGCCTATAGTGCATGACTGAGAGACACCTGGCCCTGCTGTAAAGCGTGAAACAGAAATATGATGAGATAAGAAAGCATTACAAAAGAACAGGGTTGCATTGAGGAGGTAACTGTTCGCATTTAGAAAATACAGGATTATAATAAGACAAGTGTTTGTAGACTGTGAGGAGAGCAGGGTCCCACACAGGAAGCGTAGAGCTTTCATGAGGTAGGTGGTCATATTCAGAAAGTGTAGAATTATAATACAAATAATGTTGTTGCTCTTTCAACCTCTGTCACCACGGTTATTTTTAAAATCAAGACCTAACTGCTCCCATTATAACTTCCATCGCCTACTGGTCTCCCTTGTCCTCCCTCTGTGCCCCCTGATTAGCTCTCTTCATTTTGACCCATCTGCAACTTGTTGGCTCTCTATAAACCCTGTTTTGCACCATCTGTTTTCTTCCTGCTGTAATCCTGCTTTGCACTCCTTAATTCGCTTTTCACTTCACTTCATCAGTCTACTTTCTATTTGTTGTTCTCACTTGCTTCCTCTGACTTCTATTTAGCTCAATGACTTCTGTTCTGTGACTTTGAGTGACTTGTTTTGCTCGCTCTGTTCTGCTTCGCTCCAATTTCTTCCACCTGTGGTCCATGACCGTCTTTGCTGCACCTGCCCGGGTCCATCTACAACTCCCTGTTTTGCTCCCTCTGAGATGTTTGCTACCTACACTTTTGTTTCACTCCAAAGTCTCCCTCGGCAGGCAAACAACGCCTGAGAGCCTAGCCTACTTTAAGGATTCCCAGTAATCCCTCTCTACCAACTACTCTGTCCCTCGAGAAGTCCCCAGAGCCGCCTTTTCTAAGGGAGGTACCAGGAAGGCCGTACACCAGCTTGGTAGTTAGTTACTCTTGACTGCATTACTCAACTCAACCAGCAAAGGACTGTGGAAATATCAGAGCTATACAATGCATCAGCACAGCCAGTGTTGAGAACACCTTGGACACCAAGGCACCTGATTGGCCCTTCCCTCGTATGAAAGAGGTGATATTATACCATTTTCATTGCATGACTGCTGTGTGAACTATGTGAATGGAAGGCTTGCGTTGTTATAGTATATACTGAACTTTAACCACCAAATTCCAAGAAAGAATATTCAAACGCTCTCGACCAGGTACATTTTTGAGCCATTGTTATGCACTTGAACCAATTCTATATGCCATATTACAACGGCACTTGCTAGCGATTTATATTCCATCTACATATCTTCTTACTCTAAGCTGAACAAACTCTGTGCACCACATAGAAACAAAGTCATCTAGATTGCAGAGTGAAGCCATGTCAAGAGAACCCCTCTACCCCACACAAATGTACATATCGGGCCCAATGACTACAAGCTGCCTCAAAAAGTAACAAATACATACACAATCACCTTTCCATGGGAGCTAGACAACTCAGCAACACAAGATTTCCCTGAGGCTGAGCACCGAGGGAAATAAAAACAAGCATTGAAAATGCAATAGGTCTCGCCTTTCATTAAGTTAAAGCCATTTGCTTTCCTAATGGTATTATATAGCAAAGCAAATTGCTTTAACTTAATGAATGGCGAGAATTATTGCATATTTAATGCTTGTTAGCCAAGTCAGGAAGACTGGGATTGGAGATCAGTATAGCTGCCTTCTATTTCTGGCAGACCTGCCATCAATGTTTGTTCACCTATTTATTCTCCCGTGTCATTCATTGCCTAACACCATCTTCAAAACCAGTGTTGGTTATGGCCAATGAATATGGAATTTGTAAGGAGCCTGCGTGGCCAAGAGACTGAGGAAGCCGAACCCCAATAATCACCTGAACCCCAAAAATGTTACTAATATGATTCAGCTCCAGAGTCTCCAGTTGATCTAGTAGTTAGAGACTACACTCCTCATCAGGAATCACAATGTAGCAGAGTTAAACAGGATAAAATATTAGCCGCATAAAGGACTGAGTTCTATTGTAAAAATAGAGCAAATCAAACATTTATTACAGGATAACGAAAATGTGGTACAGAGAAAGAAATGCATGAATCTCCATGAAAGCTCCACCTCAGAAGTGCAGTATATTACAAAATCATAACCATAGATAATCCCTAGTTAGACAGTCTAAAAAAAGGAAAACATTTAAGAGTTGACTCATAAAAAGCAGTGGCAGTATGACAAGTCGCCTTTAAGGAGAATGGCAAAAGAAACCCACAATAAGAGACGTCTTCCATTTGCTTCCTCAACAAGTACACTCTGGAGATGTACCATACAAATAAAATATTTCTTAAACATGGCTCATAGAACTAACACCAACATGTCTTTGGTGGAAGACCTTGAAAATTATACTTTGGGTACATCACGGAAGACTCATTCAGAATTCAAAACTGGACCAAGTGACACGCTACAAGTACCTGGGTGTCCTGGGTGACAGCAGAGGGTCATTCAAACCCCAACTGGAGACACTTTACCAAAAAGGAACCATGAGTTACCTCACAATGAAACACCTTAAGAAGATTCTGCCAGACCACACGCTCGATCCCTTCCTACAAGTACTGAGAGCTCGTCTCCAACCAACATTAACACACAGGAGCGAATCAACCCTAGGAAAGGATGCACAGACACTAGACAAAGTGATCGGTAAAACCTACAGGTCAATCTTTCAGCTTCCTAGATACGTATCACCAGCACAAATTCGTCTGGAATTTGGAATACAAAAGCAAATGGTGGAAAGAAGGGGTAGCTTTATAAAATGTTGGCACAAGATCAGAAACGCAGAGCAAGGCACCCTAAACACCCACCTCTGGACTCAACTGCAAAGACGTGAACGATCACACGCTAGAGAGTACTTGATGCAATCACTAGGAAGCCTAGAACTGACTGGCATTTGGAACAGCTCAGTAGATCATAAAAGCTTTAAAAAGCAAGTAACAAAAACAACGAAAATAGTATCGCTACTTAAAGATAAAGAAACCCTGCCGAAAAGAGCCCACGGCTGGATAGTCTTAAACAACTATAAAACCCTCAAACCACAAGCATACTTAGACAACGGCTTCAAGCAGAAGACAAAGGAGAAATTCTTAAAATTCCGACTAGGCGTACTACCGATCCTCCCTCATCTGGCGCCATGGGAAAGGAACTATAAAGATCAAACCTGCCGTCTCTGTGGGGCAGGACCTGAAGACATAACCCACATAATATGCATTTGCCCCAGCTTACTGGACATAAGGAGAACACTACTACGTGTAAAATGGAACCAGGAGGGGGTCGGGTCATGCCGACAGGCTGTTAAACTGTGCTTCAATCCAAGCAAGATCCAACTAAACTGCAGAACCACAACATTTCTTGATGCAGTGGCAAAGAGAATCAAGGAGGCACAAAAAGAAGTAACTGCCCAATAGCCAGAAACATGTCCTAGGGCATCTTTCGAACTTTTGGCCCGAATGCAGAAGAAGTTGAACCACTGAATCATTTTAACTTTTGATACTTATTCTTTTATTCCTGTTAGTAACCATTTTCTCTTTTAAACAATGTATTTTAAATTGTGAGTTTTAATTAACTGTGCAATGAAATGTACCTTACCTTACCTTACCATTCAGAATACAAGCTTTCTAACAAATATACGTGCTATTCTGTGGACGTCATTAACTTGATGGTCTACATAAACAATGGAAGGGGTGGTTTTGCAGCAGGTCACTGACAGAGGGGAAATGGACAGCAGAAGTTGAACCGAACACTAGAAACCACATCCATTTTATAATAATGGAATTCAACATGAGAATATGAAATATCTATTAATAGCATTGTTAGACCTGGCACCTTGGCGTGAGTCTCCCTTCCACTTTTTGCTGATGTGCCTCCGATGTTTTGCTGGTTTTCCGATACTCAGGGCACTGCGCCACGGCTGATCCGTGCCGCAGTGCAAGTGCTCCCTACTGTAAACTGTATATACGATTGGTATCCCTGATTGGTACATTGGATTTACTGTCAGACCCTAGTAAAGCGCACGAGAGAGTGCCGGGGCTTGTAGATGCCAATACTGCTGGTGGGCCTGCAGCGCTGGTTGCGCCACCCACCCGAGCAGCCGTAAAGATGTGTCTGGGAACTGCGACCGCAGAACCCGCGTGCGGTCCCGTACTGTCACGCTAGCTGGGCAAGTGTCCCCACTTGCCCGCACCGACCCTTCCCTTGACTACATATTAGTCACCCCTATGGTAGGCCTGCAGGCAGGGTGCATTGTAGGTGCAAGGTAGGACAAGCCCTGATGTGCGTGGCATGTCCTGGTAGTGACTTACAACGAAGACCGTATTTCACTACTGAAGGCTACCGGCTCCATTAGGCCAGACTGAGCTGCGAGGATTATTACAACCTATAACCCCCGCAGGCTCAAGGAGCATGGTAGTGAGTCATGTTTAGTATGCCTGAACTCAGGAGAATGAGATATTTCTTGTAGGCAAGTTTATTTCAGTATCCTGGGTTTGCAAATGCTACTTTTAGAAAGTTAGCATTTGCTTGCCTAACCATTTCAGTTGCCTCTGCCAGTATGTGTATCCGACTGTCTGGGATGTGTGAGTGACAGGGCGGGAGGGATGACAGGTGGTGAATGCGCAGATTACACCTTAGTGGGAGGTAGGAGTGCCTCTTGACTCGAACTGTCACTGTGTTCGGCCACCACAATGCTGGCTCCACCCTCCTGGGGAGCGGCGGATGACTCTGCCGGCACCTGGCCCAGGAAGGGCGAAGCCCCATCAACAAGGTACTCTGGCCACCCCTGTCCGGACAATGCTGGCTCCACCTCCTGTGGGGCGTCTGATGCGCCTGCCCCTCACACTGAAAGCAGAAGCCGGAGTACACCCGCCGAGGTACTCCAGAACTGAGAGTGGCTATGCAAAGGCCCCCCTGGCCTGCGAGAACAAAAGAATTGGCCTATAAAAGAAGGAGCCCTGCTCCTTGAAAGTTAGATCCGGTTTGGGCCACAGAAGGACTCTGCCCTACGAGAAGGACCGTGAGAGACAAGGAAGGGTGCTGACTCTTGCCTGTGTCTGGTGCCTTGCTGCTGAAGGAGAGGAAGACAAAAAGGACTACGAAAAGACTTTTGTGCTACTTGTGCCAAACTCTGCAAAGAGATCTCCAAGGGCTTGCAACTGAACTTGCCCCCTGACCAGCATCCCAGGACCAGTGGACGCTACCCCCCTTGGAAGAAAGCGACTGCGGGTGCTGACCATCGCCGCAGCATCGACAAAGAGGAATCTCCTCTAAGGCATCCACACCCTCCCGACCACCGTGACCGGGGCCCAAAGCAACAGCGGAAGCAAAGTGAGGACCAGCAGCCGCTGGCCCGAACATCGTGACCACAACTGCACCGGGAGCCCGAGAGCAAAGCAAAGGAGGACCCGTCCGGTCCGAGCTATCGAGGGGACTGCATAGCGAGCAGTCGCTCACCTGCAAGGACAGACAGTTGCCCTACGAGAATCCACAAGGTCGGTAGCCTGCCCGACAGCCCAGCTGTGAGCCCGCAGCTGCACCGACATTTGGCTGGGTACGTCCTGCACTTGGGGACCGTACTGCCACTTGTCACCGCCGCACAGCCGCCGTCTCCAAGGTCGGAGCGGGCGATAAGGAGAGGACCGTGCCGCCACAGAGCACCGCTGCCCCGGACGACCAGTGACCTGCTCGGCCGAAGAGCCGCAACGATCAGCGACACCGGGAAGGCAACGCGACGTGGGACAGATCCCCTGGAAGCCGCCGGCTCCACAAAGAACTTTGGTTAACACCGGCCTACGGGCCTCAAAAGAACTGCGATAAAAACTGTGGTAACCTGAAACTAATATCCTGCAACCGTATCCATAAAAATTATTGACTGTATTCACAAGCCTGCGTAAAATCTATATAAAGATATATATTTTTACAAGAATACAGTCTGGTCTCGTTGTGTGGTGGGTTGGTTGTGAAGGTGTGCTGTTGCAAGTGTTTAACCCTATGTGCCCCAAAGATTAGCCTACGACTGCTTAAGCCACACTACCTAGAGGGTAAGCAGAGGTTGTCTGGAAGGTAACCCTCAGCCCTGACGAGGAAGAGAGAGTCCCTGCTTGTCGCTAGTGTTGCACTGCGCCAACTAGAGTCTCCCCCTTCCTACATTGGACGCAGCGGTGAGGATTTCGAATTTACACTTGCGATAGTTATACCTGAGCTTCTGACCACTACACAAGGATTACGGTACAGTTACTAAACCACAGACTATGCTTTTTAAATTTTGCCGAAAGAAGATTCCGAGTGCAGAAACCATGCCGGGCACAAAGAGCCTGGATGGAGCGGAGTCCACGACCTCCGAGGTGTTGGAGATAGAATGGGACGCCGCAAAGCTGGACAAATACTCAAAGATGGAGCTGAAGTTTTTTTGTAGGAAACTAAAGGTTCCGCACGCTGGTTGCAAAAACAAGCCGGAGCTCTACAAGGCCCTGAAAGCCTGGGTGGAGTCCAGAAAGACCCCGGAAGAGCAGGACGTCCTCGCCGAGCAGAATACGACGGAGGAGCAGAATGCGCTTGGGGACCTGATCGATCTGGAAAGGCAAGACAGCGAGCACAGCTTGGGTAAAGGCCTGTCGCCAGAGGAGCTGGCGGACAGGAAGGAAACCCGGAATCACGAAAGAAAGTTGGCAGAATTGAAAATCCAGCTGGAGCTTGAAACGAAAAGAATGGCGCTGGAAGAGCGAAAGCACCAGATGGATTATGAGGTGAAAATGAGGGAGATAAGTCTCAAGGAGAGAGGCTTGGATCGTCCTCCCTCTGGTGGCAGCACATCGCCAGCGCAGGTAGAGTCAAGAGTGCATATCCCGAAAGACGTAGTCAAGGAGTTCTTTAAGGGGGATGACATAGGACAATGGTTTAGGGCATATGAGGTAGCCATGTCCTCCCACCGGGTCCCTGACAAGGATTGGGGAGCGGGGTTGTGGGGAAGGTTCCTTAGCGAAGGGAGAGATACCTTGCTAGATTTGCCCGTTGAGAATCAGAGGTCCTATACCCACATGAAAGAAGCTTTGTTGAACAGGTACGGGCTTACCCCTGAAATGTATAGACAGAAGTTTAGGGGATGTACTAAGCGGCCTGGGAATACGTATGTGGAGTATGTGACTTACTTTTGCAGAGCGCTGGATGGTTGGGTGAAAGGTAACAAAGTTAATGATTTTCAAGGTCTCTTTGATTTAATTGCATGGGAGCACTTGTCTGATCACTGTTTTCCTGAGTTACGCCAACACCTGATCGATAGCAAGCTGTCCAACCCGAGGGAGCTTGCTGAGGAGGCGGACCGCTGGCTCAGCACCAGGGTCCACAAGGGTCCCGTGGGAGATTCCGCCAAGAGTGGGCAGGGTCCCCAGCAGAAGAGTGGGGGGGACAAAGGGGGAAAACAGAAAGGGTTCCAAAAAGGCCCCCAAAGTAGTTCCCAAGGGAATCCGCAGCAGGGTTCTCAGCCTCCCCCACCCCCGAAGCAGAAAGGGGCCCGACAGGTAAACCTGTTCCAAAGGGGCCCTTCAATTGTTTCAAATGTGGCGAGCCTGGGCACATATCCAGTGACCCCAAGTGTCGCCTATTTGGAAAACCCGCACCCACTGGTGCTCCGCCCCGACAAGTGACTAGCGTTCACCTGGGAGAAGAAATGATGGTCCCGGGGGGTGGAGATCCCGTTCACATGACCCTGGTCTCGTTAGGAGACAGCGAGATGATCCCTACGAACTACCTGCCCTCTAACACTAAGAAATATGGGCAGGTGGTGATCATCAATGGTAAGGAAGCTGAGGCTCTGAGAGACACAGGAGCCAGTGTGACTGCGGTGAGGCAGCACCTGGTGTCTCAAGAGCAGGTTGTACCCCATGCCTACTGTAGGGTTATCAACGCTGATAATTCTGAGAGTCAGTGTCCGATGGCTCAAGTTCCCTTCGAGTGGGGGGGGGTCTCTGGTACTCTGCAGGTCTGTGTGAGAAAAACCATGCCTGTTGACTGTTTGCTAGGGAACGACTTGGAGCACTCCCCTTGGGAAAAGGTGGAGAAAACGACTCACCTGCGGATGGTGGGTCTGCCTGACTGGGCGTGCGTGACCACCCGGTCGATGGCAGCCAGTAAGGGTGATCGAGAGGTCCTGGGGCCTGATGGAGAGGCCCAGGAACCGGCTTTAGGGAGAAGGCGCAGGGGGCGCGGGAAACCGGCCCCTGACGTTCCTACGGTCCAGGAGGAGGCAGACCTTGAGGGGGATGCCCTGGAGCCTACAGGGGAACAGATCGCCGAACTGGGGGACCTGCCTGAGCTGACCCATTGGCAGCAAGAAGGAGGACCCTCCAGGGAGGAATTCTGCAGGGAGCAGAAAGAATGCCCTTCTCTCGTGGGTATGCGGCAGCAGGCTGCAGACCAGGCCAATGGTGCTCAGGCCAAAACACATTACGTGTACTGGGAGAACGACCTCCTGTATTCGGAGCCTAAGGCTGCTGAACCTGGGTCAGCCCGTGTGCTGGTGGTACCCCAGAAGTTCAGAGCCTTCCTACTGGGTCTGGCTCATGATGTGCCTTTAGCAGGACATTTGGGGATGGACAAGACCTATGACAGGCTTGTCACCCACTTTTACTGGCCCCAAATGCATAAGAGTTCAGATGCTTATTGCAGAACCTGTCCGACTTGCCAGGCAAGTGGGAAGACGGGAGGGAAGAACAAGGCTCCCCTCCAACCCTTCCCTGTGGTCGGTACGCCATTCCAGCGAGTGGGTATTGACATCGTTGGGCCTCTGGACCCCAAGACAGCCATGGGCAACAGGTTCATCCTGGTCTTGGTGGACCATGCCACCCGGTACCCTGAAGCCATTCCTCTGAGGACAGTGACGGCTCCCGTGGTGGGGCGTGCACTGATGGGAATTTTCTCACGAGTAGGATTCCCTCTAGAGGTGGTGAGCGACAGGGGGACCAATTTCATATCGAAATATATGAAGTCCCTTTGGCAGGAGTGTGGCGTAACATATAAGTTCACCACCCCCTACCATCCCCAAGGTAACGGGTTGGTTGAAAGATTCAACCGAACCCTCAAAGGCATGATCATGGGCCTAGAAGGTCCGATGAGGCGTAAGTGGGACGTCCTCTTACCATGCCTGCTGTTTGCATATCGCGAGGTACCACAGAAGTCCCTAGGGTTCAGCCCCTTTGAACTGCTGTACGGCCACCCCGTGAGAGGACCACTGAGTTTGGTAAAGGAAGGCTGGGAGCAATCTCCCAGGAAACCTCCCCAGAATGTATACAGCTACATGCTGGCCTTCAGAAACCAAACCAGACGCTTCAGACAACTTGCCGAGGCAAATCTGGAGGCGAGCCAGGAAGAAATGAAGCAGTGGTACGATCAGAATGCCACTCTGGTCGAGCTTCAGCCTGGACAGGAGGTGTATGTCCTGGCCCCAGTGGAGCCCTGTGCCCTTCAAGATAAGTGGACAGGACCATTCGAGGTTGTGGAGCGGAAGAGCCCCGTGACATACTTGGTGGACATGAAGACGCCCAGGAACCCTTTGCGGGTCCTCCATGTCAACCGCCTCAAGCCCCACTTGCGAAGGTCCGAAGTGGGCATGTTGTTGGCAACCGATGACGGAATGGAGGAGGAGTCAGAGCCTCTCCCGGACCTCTTGGTGGCCTGTGAGAAGGATGGGTCAGTGGATGGAGTTAACCTCTCACCCTCCCTGACCGCCGAACAACAGGAGGATTGCCGCCAGTTGCTGGGGCAGTTTCCAGACCTGTTCTCCCTGGTTCCGAGTGTCACAGATTGGTGCGTCCATGATGTGGACACTGGAGACAACTTACCGGTGAAGCACAAGGCTTACCGGGTAACTGACAGGGTACGGGCCTGCATCAAGGAGGAGGTCTCCAAGATGCTTGCCCTCGGGGTGGTTGAGTCTTCCAGCAGTCCTTGGTCCAGCCCCGTGGTCTTGGTGCCGAAGGCTGCTGCGCCGGGAGCCACACCCGAACTCCGGTTCTGTGTGGACTACAGAGGACTCAATTCAGTCACGAAGACTGACGCGCACCCCATCCCTAGAGCTGACGAGCTCATTGATCGGCTAGGGGCTGCCCGGTTCCTCAGCACGTTTGATTTAACGTCTGGGTACTGGCAGATCGCCTTGACCGATGGGGCAAAGGAGAGGTCGGCATTCTCTACCCCAGATGGGCATTTCCAGTTCCGGGTTATGCCATTTGGAATGAAGAATGCCCCTGCCACCTTTCAGAGATTGGTCAACCAGGTGTTGGCTGGACTGGACGAGTTCAGTGCCGCCTACCTGGATTACATCGCGGTGTTCAGCGGCACCTGGCCCGAACACCTGCGACACCTCTGGGAAGTGTTGATGGCCCTGCGCAGAGCAGGCCTCACAATCAAGGCAAGCAAGTGCCAGATTGGGCAGGGTTCAGTGGTGTACTTGGGACACCAAGTTGGGAGTGGCAAGGTAGCCCCCTTGCAGCCCAAAATCGAAACCATCCTGGCTTGGGAACCCCCCAAAACCCAGACTGCAGTGAGAGCCTTCCTGGGGCTCACTGGGTATTACAGGAGGTTTGTCAAGGGCTATGGCACGATCGTGACCCCCTTGACAGAGCTGACTTCGAAGAAGCAGCCTAGGAATGTGATTTGGACTGACACCTGTCAGAAGGCTTTTGACACCCTGAAGACTGCCATGTGCACGGCGCCCGTGCTCCTGGCCCCAGATTTCTCCAAGGAGTTCATTGTGCAAACAGACGCTTCAGAGCATGGTGTAGGGGTTGTTCTTTCACAGATGACTGAGGAGGGCTTTGACCAACCCGTAGCCTTCATAAGTCGGAGGTTACTTCCACGTGAAAGTAGGTGGAGTGCAATAGAGCGTGAAGCATTTGCTGTGGTCTGGGCGCTGAAGAAGCTAAGACCCTACTTGTTTGGGTCTCACTTCCGAGTTCAGACGGACCACAGGCCCCTCAGATGGTTGATGCAAATGAGGGGTGAGAACCCGAAACTGTTGAGGTGGTCCATTTCTCTACAGAGTATGGACTTTACGGTGGAACACCGCCCTGGCACCGATCACGCCAACGCTGACGGTCTGTCCAGATTTTTCCGCCTTAGTGATGTGGAACTCCCTGGGGAAGGGTAGTTCCCCCCACATTTCAGCTGGAGGGGACACATGTTAGACCTGGCACCTTGGCGTGAGTCTCCCTTCCACTTTTTGCTGATGTGCCTCCGATGTTTTGCTGGTTTTCCGATACTCAGGGCACTGCGCCACGGCTGATCCGTGCCGCAGTGCAAGTGCTCCCTACTGTAAACTGTATATACGATTGGTATCCCTGATTGGTACATTGGATTTACTGTCAGACCCTAGTAAAGCGCACGAGAGAGTGCCGGGGCTTGTAGATGCCAATACTGCTGGTGGGCCTGCAGCGCTGGTTGCGCCACCCACCCGAGCAGCCGTAAAGATGTGTCTGGGAACTGCGACCGCAGAACCCGCGTGCGGTCCCGTACTGTCACGCTAGCTGGGCAAGTGTCCCCACTTGCCCGCACCGACCCTTCCCTTGACTACATATTAGTCACCCCTATGGTAGGCCTGCGGGCAGGGTGCATTGTAGGTGCAAGGTAGGACAAGCCCTGATGTGCGTGGCATGTCCTGGTAGTGACTTACAACGAAGACCGTATTTCACTACTGAAGGCTACCGGCTCCATTAGGCCAGACTGAGCTGCGAGGATTATTACAACCTATAACCCCCGCAGGCTCAAGGAGCATGGTAGTGAGTCATGTTTAGTATGCCTGAACTCAGGAGAATGAGATATTTCTTGTAGGCAAGTTTATTTCAGTATCCTGGGTTTGCAAATGCTACTTTTAGAAAGTTAGCATTTGCTTGCCTAACCATTTCAGTTGCCTCTGCCAGTATGTGTATCCGACTGTCTGGGATGTGTGAGTGACAGGGCGGGAGGGATGACAGGTGGTGAATGCGCAGATTACACCTTAGTGGGAGGTAGGAGTGCCTCTTGACTCGAACTGTCACTGTGTTCGGCCACCACAATGCTGGCTCCACCCTCCTGGGGAGCGGCGGATGACTCTGCCGGCACCTGGCCCAGGAAGGGCGAAGCCCCATCAACAAGGTACTCTGGCCACCCCTGTCCGGACAATGCTGGCTCCACCTCCTGTGGGGCGTCTGATGCGCCTGCCCCTCACACTGAAAGCAGAAGCCGGAGTACACCCGCCGAGGTACTCCAGAACTGAGAGTGGCTATGCAAAGGCCCCCCTGGCCTGCGAGAACAAAAGAATTGGCCTATAAAAGAAGGAGCCCTGCTCCTTGAAAGTTAGATCCGGTTTGGGCCACAGAAGGACTCTGCCCTACGAGAAGGACCGTGAGAGACAAGGAAGGGTGCTGACTCTTGCCTGTGTCTGGTGCCTTGCTGCTGAAGGAGAGGAAGACAAAAAGGACTACGAAAAGACTTTTGTGCTACTTGTGCCAAACTCTGCAAAGAGATCTCCAAGGGCTTGCAACTGAACTTGCCCCCTGACCAGCATCCCAGGACCAGTGGACGCTACCCCCCTTGGAAGAAAGCGACTGCGGGTGCTGACCATCGCCGCAGCATCGACAAAGAGGAATCTCCTCTAAGGCATCCACACCCTCCCGACCACCGTGACCGGGGCCCAAAGCAACAGCGGAAGCAAAGTGAGGACCAGCAGCCGCTGGCCCGAACATCGTGACCACAACTGCACCGGGAGCCCGAGAGCAAAGCAAAGGAGGACCCGTCCGGTCCGAGCTATCGAGGGGACTGCATAGCGAGCAGTCGCTCACCTGCAAGGACAGACAGTTGCCCTACGAGAATCCACAAGGTCGGTAGCCTGCCCGACAGCCCAGCTGTGAGCCCGCAGCTGCACCGACATTTGGCTGGGTACGTCCTGCACTTGGGAACCGTACTGCCACTTGTCACCGCCGCACAGCCGCCGTCTCCAAGGTCGGAGCGGGCGATAAGGAGAGGACCGTGCCGCCACAGAGCACCACTGCCCCGGACGACCAGTGACCTGCTCGGCCGAAGAGCCGCAACGATCAGCGACACCGGGAAGGCAACGCGACGTGGGACAGATCCCCTGGAAGCCGCCGGCTCCACAAAGAACTTTGGTTAACACCGGCCTACGGGCCTCAAAAGAACTGCGATAAGAACTGTGGTAACCTGAAACTAATATCCTGCAACCGTATCCATAAAAGTTATTGACTGTATTCACAAGCCTGCGTAAAATCTATATAAAGATATATATTTTTACAAGAATACAGTCTGGTCTCGTTGTGTGGTGGGTTGGTTGTGAAGGTGTGCTGTTGCAAGTGTTTAACCCTATGTGCCCCAAAGATTAGCCTACGACTGCTTAAGCCACACTACCTAGAGGGTAAGCAGAGGTTGTCTGGAAGGTAACCCTCAGCCCTGACGAGGAAGAGAGAGTCCCTGCTTGTCGCTAGTGTTGCACTGCGCCAACTAGAGTCTCCCCCTTCCTACAAGCATTATTTGCAGTTCTAAGTGGCTTAGTTAAATTGTTTCAGTTTCAATCCCTTCTGTTTATCAGTTACGGCTATGCATCATAAAAACTTGAATATTTCAATAATAATGTTCACGCAATATTTCCATATTATCATAAACACTATAAAAATACTCTAAAACTTTAAATTTGAAGAAGTAACTGAAGATCTGGTTGTCATAGGAAGGACAAAGTATAGGATCCTGTTAGGATTGAGACGTCATAGATAAATAAGATTGACGAGAATTATTGTGAATGTGCAGTAATAATGCCTTCGCCTCAAAGCATGCATGGTGCATAACAGTGTACATTCTGCTGTGTGCTCAAGACCAAAGCCCTCATCTCTCAATGCCACTCACGCGGCCCTCAAGCTTACACCAGTATCTCCATTGCCTTATCCCATTATCAATCATGCTGTTTGCCCTATTGCCCCGCAACTCTTCATCTTTATCCCCATAGGTACCTCCCCAATTACCCAGCATAACACCTCCCTCACTTGACACCCATCACCTTAATTTCTCCCGGGTGTCACCACTCCAAGTGTCACCCACACTCACTCACCTCTTTCCCCTTCCCTCTGTTCCTCCTCCTGCTGCAGCACTCTCAGGGCCCCAAGCTCAGTGTTCTCAAGCACGGCCCGAAGCGCGGGGTAGGTGTCCCGCTCCTTCAGACTGAGAGTATGCAGCAAACGATCCAGCAGTAGGCCCCCACTTGCCATTTCCAGCACCCGCCTCTCTCGCCCGGTTAAGGCCCCGCGTTCCTCCAGTGCCGCGAGTAAGAGGTGAGGCTCTGGCAACGCAGCCGAGAGCTGCGGTATGCAGTGGACAAGCAGCACCTGGCACCCCGGTTCCATGGCCGGTGAGGGATCCTATTTCTTCTAGGGGGTGCCACCAGCCCTCGCCCCTCCTGCGCCCTCCTCACAGCAACACAGGACTTCTCATTCCGCCGCCGGTATCCAGACTCCCACCCCTTCAGCTTGGTCGTGTTTGTAAACAACGTATGCAGCCGTATGATTCGAGCCAGCACAGTAGACCTCCGCCAGTACTGTGATTGCTACTCCTTACTTTCTCTCGCCGCACTCTTACCTAGTACATCTCAAGTTCCCACAGTACAAAACGGAGATGAAAAGTAGACCACTGTAATATGGTGTTGACGTTTTTTTCAACAACGAATTTCCAACATGGCTACTGAAGGAACAACTGCGGTCTAGTTTTCAAGACGTCTCGTACTTCCATCCACTAATGCCTTGCCAAACCTGGTCCAAGCAGCTGGTAAGCTGCACTATCCCTGGCTTCAACATCGCTGACATCGCTGGTTTCTGTCAGTCATAATGACTTGTTCCCAGGGTAGAACCTCCGTTGGTAACGACGGTGCTTCGCGTCCATCACGTGTACAGCCTAGGAACGGCTGAGCATTTTCCAGGGACTAATTTTTAATACAAGGGAAAACACAGTTAAAGTAAACAACTACAAAAACGCCGACCTTACCCCAAGAAGAAAATGAACTGTGCAAAAGAGGCAGGGCTTTAAGATGAACAAGCGCTTGGAACAAGCGCTCCGCATGACGTAGACTTTCCTCTTTTAAAGCCGCCCCACTTGGACATTCTCGGCCGGACTTCCTGCTTGCATAAAAGGTTTATTATCTTCTTTATGGGGCCATTTGTTTGGCCCCATAAAGAAATTAAGAAACCTTTTACGCCAGCAGTAAGTCAAGCGAGCCAGTCGGAATGGGATGGCTGTAAAAGAGAAAAGTGTACATCACCGGAGCCAATGGCTGGCCACCGTTTAGCATGAACGGTGACGCCAGCAAATAGAAAAAAGGGGCGGGGCTTAACCTTGCTAGTGAAATCTACCCAAAAACATAAGATCCCGCTAGCGAGACTGCGCATGCACAGCCTACGCTAGCCGAGAGCGAAAAAGAAAAGCGTGGTCCATGATACACAGTACTACACTAAAAAGACCCCCACCGGACCCAACACTTCCTATTCATTCCATCAACTTATAAAAAACATTACTATACATTTATTATGTTGGCCATTTTGGGGCAATTTATGTCCGGTCGGTGATAATCACAGATCGGTGAAAGGGCTACTGGACCTTACAAATGCTAGCAGTGTGCTGTGCAAAAGGCGGGGCACAAAACAGAAGAAAACAGCTGTAGTGACAAGGGCTCAGCTGTCGGAGACTCAAGACAGCATAACAGGTTTCTTTCGGTGATCTGACTGGAATATGCCCAGAACTTCTACTAGCAAGGAACGCGCTATTTTTGAGTTTGCGTCACCGAATTTCGATGTAAAACGCAGGAAATGTTTCCACTACCAATAATTGCTCCTTAGGGTTAGTGCCGTGCGATTCGGTGACCGGAGATCTCTGACGCCTCTTATTCTGAAAGTAAAGGAGGCAAAGAATTATACGCCCGCTCTGATTCATAGTATATTTATCTGGCTGACAAATAAACCTGTCATGAAATCGGTGTAGGCTCCATGTGTAGCCAAAACCATATTCTGTTTATTTTTAATTTGATGAATGAGCCAAAGATTGTGAGTGGGTTAGCATCAAGCAAATGCCAAAATAACTTGCGCAGCAGGCATGGCCTCGCCGGTCGTTTACGCCAGCCAGTCTTATAATTAAATGAATTAAATCGGGCCCTATGTATGAAATCACAGATTTATGATAAATGAGTGTCTCAAGACTGCCAGGAATTAACTTCACTTTCACTTGACATTTAGCCACTGATGGAACTTCATTATTTTAGGATGCACCGCTGGGACAAGGGATACTAAATGTTTGGCTATAGGGAGTAAAGTTGATGGCGTTTTTAGCTCTTCGTTTTTAGGTTGAGCCTAGTGTTGCAGCGCATGCGCTATTGCTTTGCAAAGCATGCAATATTAAGCATAGCGTGGAAGCTTTGTGGAAGCTCCGCCCAGTCTCTGTCCATCTTTTTAAATGCTGCCTGCCTTCCCATTGGTTGTAGGCTTGTTAGTGTCCCCTTATGATGGCCATGTTGTCATTTGTGTCCTTCCATGGCTACTGGCCCCTTTACTGCACAGAATACTTTCAACAGTTGCCCCCCCTCCGCAGTCTGATACCTTGCAATTTGTACTTGTAAAGCGCACTAATACCCCAACTGGGGTGTCCTGGCGCTGTAACGCATACCGCTGTGGAACCCTTCCTGACTTTTCCCTGTGAAATGACCACTCCTGGGCACCCCCAAAGTGAAGCCAGGCATCCCAGCGCTGTTGGGGCCATTGTGGAGATTAAGCAAGTTATTGCCCAGAGTTGCAGAGTGGGGTCCATGATTAGAATAGGCACAGATGCGAGAATTATCAGGTCCGAGGAAATTGAGCCCAAGACCCGCCTAGGCGGGAATTGAACCCTGGTCCAGGGCCAAACTTCTGCGTCAGGGTCTGCCGCTCTAACCATTGAGCCACCCTTCTCCACATAGGGCCCGATTTAATTCCTGTCTGGTGGCCAGTTTCTCTACCTAGGCGATGGAGAAAATTCTCCATCCCCTTTACAGTGGTGCAATCCACTAAATTTAGAAAAGTCGCTGGTCAGCGTACATTTCTAGTATTGGCAGAAACCATTGTAAATGTAAATTGATACTTGTATAGCGCACTACTCACCCGCAAGGGTCTCAAGGCGCTTGTACAAATACCGCTGTGGAACCCATCCTGGCTTTCCCTGTGAGGCTTCCACTCCTGGGCACCCCCAAGGTGGAGGCCAGGCATCCTAAGCGTTGTGGGGGCCGTTTTGTAGATTAAGAAAGCTATTGCCCATAGTTGCAGAGTGGGACTCCATGATTGGAATAGGCACCGAGGCGAGAATTATCAGGTCCATGGAATTTTTGAGCCCAAGACCCACCGAGGGGGGAATTGAACCCTGGTCCCGGGCTAGACCTCTGCATCAGTGTCTGCCGCTCTAACCATTGAGCCACACTTCCCATGACATGCCAATGCATTGTTAGTTTGCCAGATTGCTCTGTCAACATGACAGATCTGTATGGCAAACGAACCATTTTTTTTTTATTAATCCCAAAGTGGGATTTTCTTTTTGAAAACCAAAAAAAACAATGCCCTTCCAAGGCAAAGAGGGCATTAAGCACTTTTCAGTGTCATGTATTGCCAGCGTTTTGCCTGACAGTGACATGTATTAAAAATCAGCTGTATGCCTGTTCTACTAAATTAGGTAGGTGATCATACAGCCAAACCTCTGAATGCCAATTTTCCCAAAGGCCTCAGAGGAGTTTGACCATGATGGAGACAGAGTAGCCTCTAAGGCGATCAAATCTATGGTCAGCCCAATTCCAAATCGGGCAAGATGACAATAATGTTGGGGGGTGAACTTCTTCACTGTTGTGATGGAATTCTGTCTCAACAAACATTTAAACCAGGCCTTAAACCTAAAAAAAATTGATCAATTTTGTTTTCTTTCAAATTTTGAAGACTACAGAATAACAATTAAAAGTAGGCAACAATACATTTCTTCAGCTGGTGAACAGCCATCTTATTTCTGATTATTTGTATTCTAATCATGGAGCTATTCAAAACTTTGGGGCCCATTACACGCCCGCCACCATAACGGTAAACGGGACCACCCACCAGAGGTGCGGCGGTCCCAGTGTGCCTATTAGGATGCGACTTTCACCCTGGCGGTCTCATTCTTCATATTTAACATTGTAGCGGGCGGTGCTTTGGCATCACCCGCCACAATGTCAAATATTCATGTTGTGCATTGGCCTGCATAACGTGACAGGCACCGCGCCAAATGCAGCCCCCCAAACTCTAGCCCCCCAGGGGCCTGTAACAGACCCCAACAGTGAATTCCTGCATGCCTTTCCATGGAGGAGTCCCTGCCATGGAAAGGCATCCAACCGCAGCCATAGTAATATGGATGATGGTGTCTGCAAGGCAACACCACCATATTGTGTCCCTTTTCTGCCTGGTCGGCAATCCGACCAGCGGAAAAGCGGCGGATGGTCAATCCGTCCGCTGCAGTGCCCCCACCATAGTAATATGGCAGGAGTGAACCAGGGCCATTTGGCGGACGGATCGCCCCACGGGGCTGGCTGTCAGGGAGAATTTACAGTATATTTTGTTGAAGTCTCAGTAATGAACCCTGAGCTTTTTTTTAAATATTTACTGTTGAACTGTATTTCTTAAACCACAAATAAGTGCATCTGCATTCCATACTTCGTTTTATGAATACAAGATGAGAGTAAATGTAATTTATTATAATAAAAATACACAATTAGTCCAAACAGCCTTAACTTTAATAGTGGAGTTTCAAAGGGTGCAATATCTTCATTTTGATTTAACCCTGTCCATGCTCATGACGGAATGGTTCCATCATGAGCACAATTTCTAGTGAGCTCAAAACGGAACCATCCGTCATGAGCACATGCTAAGGAAATCCCTCTGCTGCAGACTGCAGAGGGATTCTCCTTTTTTTGCCTGCAGAGGTGGGGAAGAGCTCCCTCAACCTTCCCAGGCCTGTTTGTGAATTTCTTTTCAATACGAAATCGAAACTGAAACTTAGTTTCATTTTCTCAGTTTCGATGCTTGTGGGGCTATCTTAGCTCCACGAGCACTAAAAAAGATGGGAGAGGTTTTGTTGGAAAGGGGATAATCTCCCCTTTCCAATGGTACCCTTCCTCAGTGAATCTCTGCTTGGGGATCACCTCAAGAGGGCGATCGCCAAGCAGGGATCCACCCACTAGCACCAGGGAGGGGGGGAGCAGCCCCATGGGCAAGGGCCCATATTTGTTTGGCCGCTACAGACTTTCTGCCTCCCAGGGGGAAAGATGGGGGTGGTAGCCCCCAATCTGCCCCCGGGGGGCGGAAAGTCCACTAGCCATCAGGGATTTTTGTTATTGAGGTTGGAGTGGGGAGTCCCAAAAAGGGCATGGCAATGCCCCCTCAAGAAATGTCAGTCTTTCTACCCCCCTGGGCAAAGATGTGGGCAGTAGCCCCCAATCTGCCCACCCCAGGGGGGCTGAAAGCCCACTACAAACCAGAGATTTCTTTCATTCAAATTGACATTGGGGAGGGGCTGCCCAAAAAGGGCATGGCAATGCCCCCATCCCCGAGAAATGTCAGTCTTTCTGACCCCCTGGAGGCAGAAGCCCCCAATCTGCCCCCCCGGGGGGGGGAAAGCCCACTAGAAACCAGGGATAATTTTATTTATTGATGTTGGGGTGGGGGCTGACCAAAAAGGGCATGGCAATGCCCCCCACCCCCAGTGAAATGTAAGTCTTTCTGACCCCCGGGGGGGCAGATGTGCACAGTAGCCCCCAATTAGAAAGCCCACTAGGTGCCAGCGATTACTCTGGCATTTTTTATGCATGGGGTGGGGGCTGCCCAGAATATCATTCCAATTCCTCCACCCCCCAAAAACATAGCCACAGTCTCTCTGCCTCTCTTGGGGGCCTATCGGGGCAACCCCCCACCAATTCCCCACCAGGGTGGCAGAAAGCCCACTAGGCACAGACTTGTTTTTAGCAATGTGCCTAAATGTGGATTTTGGGCCCTGGCATAGCCGGCACATAGGGAAACCTAGCAAACTTGAGGTTTGCAGGAGATTCTGGGGCAAACAATGTTGGGGGACCCACGCAAGCCATACCTCGCTGGACTGCCCCGGGAGTCTAGTTTCCAGAAATGTGTGGGTTTGGTAGGTTTCCCTAGATGGCCGCCGAGTCCCGGGCCAAAAACTCATGAAGCCCCCTTGCAAATCCCTTGTCGCCGGTACTTGACCCACCCACGCAAGTGAGGTACCAGTTTTCTCAGAGGACTTTGTGGAACGCGGGTGGGTGGAAATTGGTGGATTCACGCAGATTCCTGAACTTTCCACCACAGAAATATGAGGAAAATGTGTTTTTTTAAAACAATTTTTTAGGTTTGAAAGGGATTCTGGGTAACAGAACCTGGTCAGAGGCAGTCAAGTTACCCCGTCCTGTATTTCCCTGGGTGTCTAGTTTTAAAAAATGTATAGGTTTGATAGGTTTTCCTAGGTGCTGGCAGTGCTAGGGTTAAAAAAACACAGCTAGGCAATTTGCCAAAAAAGGGTAATTTTTCACTGTGAAATTGTGGTGTGTCCACTTTGTGTTTTATGCCATTTCCTGTCATGGGCACTAGGCCTACCCACACAAGTGAGGTACCTTTTTTCTTGGAAGACAGTGGGGAACGCGGGGTAGGTGAAAATTTCTGGATCCACACAGATACCAGAACTTTCCACCACAGAAATGTGAGAAAATGTGTTTTTTTGACAATTTTGTATGTTTGCAAGGGATTCTGGGTAACAGAACCTCATGAGAGGTAGTCAAGTTACCCCATCCTGGATTTCCCTGGATGTCTAGTTTTAAAAAATGTATAGGTTTGCTAGGTTTTCTTTGGTGCCGGTAGAGCTAGGGTTCAAACACTACAGCCAGGCACTTTGCCATAAAAGGATAATTTTTCACTGTGAAATTGTGGTGTGTCCAGGTTGCGTTTTGTCCCATTTCCTGTCGCGGGCAGAAACATATCCACAATAAACGAACTATTTGTATTGTAAAGGCACTTCAGAGCCCTGTTTTCACTTATACTTTAACGAGGTTAATGAATAAAGGGCTTGCACCACACACCACCCCTCATACATTTGTAATGTGAATAGATTTCAGTAATCACACCAATAGGGAGACATAGAAACTCTAGAACCCCCTTAAGAACTCTATGAGAGATCCTGAGAGCTTTCTTTGTTTATCTCTTTGAAACTATTGTCAGGAGGGGCCTGGTGATAAAATATGCAACTTTGGTGGGTGAGGGCCACCTTGCTTTTTGAGGGAAGACCTCCATTAGAGAGTATTAAGTGTAATAAAAACTCCTTTTGCTTTGCACCCTCTCTTGTTATATAAAGGAATCTGGTATATCTTGATTGTATATCATGGTATCTATATGGCCAATGTAGTATTTGGGAAAGCATACCAGTGATACCTACACATATATCTAACTTCTATCTTCCTTCTGTAATGAGTACTAGCTTAAGAAGCGTCACAAATTAATAAATATATCTCTCAATTTGATCAACACTGAGATCTTTGAGATAAAAATGGCTGCTGTTGTCATAAAATATATCATTACAATACAGGACTGGTCTTTGCATTAAACACACAAGGCAAATAAGATAACCGAGTCACTTCACTGTATGAACGTGATATTTATGTAGCCATCAATGTGGGGCTCTCTTAAGCTATTTACTATATTAATCTCCCTCTTTTGTGGGGGCTTCCAAAAACTGATCCTTTTGTAAAGTGACAATTTTTAAGCTCTGGCTCACTAGCTATGGCTTCACTGCAATTTATTTCAAGAACACATCTCCATGTTGAATTGGGACACATGGAAATAAATTGCCCATGTTCTCTATTCACAGCACTGGATTTTTTCTAACAATGTACTTGGCCTTGATGAAAACTAGGGCTTTCTTACAATTAAGGTCACAACCTCTGCTATCTGCAACAACTAGGATGACAACCTCTGCTAGAGTATTAAAAAAGATGTTGTAAAACAGATGGTAACAAAAGACTTCTTATTCAATTTGAACCAAATGATACCATGATTTGCTCCACACCTGGAGTCCTGTGTTCCAGAATCATGACCCTAACAGCAGATTCCTCCACCAGAGACCAAATTAGAGCACAACCCCCTGATATGGTGGCATGTGCTACAGCAGTATACACCATCATAGCAAAAACACAAGAAATACTGGGAAAAGAGGTTGAATTGCCCAAAAAATGTATTTCAAGTCAACAGGACTATGGGCTGTCAGATGATGAGTTGATATTGCAAATAGAATCTTTGGAAATAACACTACATTGTGGTACTCTGATAGCAAGCAACCATAATAATGTTTAGTGGGCATGTGTTGTCTTTGTAGAGCCATGAAAGTTAGTAAGAAAGATACTGGATGACCTACAGTTTGATGATGATCCGAAGAAAACAGTTGTTGTTTTTCAAGAGGACATACCATTGAGGACATTGTTAGAAGTCAGAATACCCACACTAAGCAGAATGTTTGATTCAGTAAAGAAAGCAGATTTGTCCCAAATACCAGACATCTTGTGGACTAATATTGGTCTCATCTGCACTGCCACACCTTTCCGAATTACATTGAAGGATGGCCCCCTCTTACCAAAGGTGAAACAATATCCCCTGTCTAAGAAAGCAGATGAGGGCATTGCACCTTGTATACAGGCGTTTCTAGAACAGGGACAGATTAACCATGCAGTGTCTCCTTGCAATACCCCAATTTACCCAGACAAGAAAGCTATGGCACCTGGTCCTTCATCTAGATGAATATTTCGAGGATGCCAGGTATTTTTTCAGTTATGGATCTTAAGAATGCCTTCTCCAGCATTCCTCTTCATCCAGACAGCCACTGTCTGACAGCGTTCTCAAATTGTGCAACTCCGTACTTGTACTCATGTTTACCCCAAGGGTACTGAGGGTCCCCCAGCATGTTCAACCGAGCAATAAAGAATGATCTGTCAAATTTTCAATGTAACAGCACTCTGTTGCAATATGTCAATGACACATTGATTTTTAGTCCCACTGAGCAACAGTGCAGAAGAGACACTATCACCTAGATGCATCAAGCACCCATTCTACGAATCCCAAATTGCGAAAAATAACGAATCGCTATTTAGAAATCGCAGAATGGGATGCATCATCCAAATCGCTAAATATCCGGGAATCGCAACCGCCCGCAATCGACAAATGCGAATCTGCAAAAATCCCAACTAAATCACAGAGTCGGCTGTTTCCAAACCCCTAATTGCTATTCCGCAATTAACGAAATCGCAATTAGCGATCTCACAGATTGCGAGATCGCAAAAACGTGAAGTCGCATCTTGAGCACAATGATGAGATCACTACCAGGAAGTAGCCTGCTCCATGCATCATTTGGATCACAGAGCTGGATACAGGAGGAATCAGAACACTGAGCTCCAAGAGACACACCCTGCAGTGCCAATACAGGATTGTAAAAAATACCACAATGTCCCAGGAAGCTGCAGGACAAAGTGAAAAACCCAGGTAGCGCAAAATAAAATTTAGCGAAAAAGAACTGGAGTACCTGATAGAAGGAGTCAGCAGGGACCACGACCAACTGTTTGGGAAGCTGTCCCGGAAGGTGCTCGAGGCTACCAAGAGGCGCATCTGGGTGCGCATCAAGGCTAAGGTCAAAGCGGTGGGAGTCACGCAGCGGTCCATCGATGACCTAAAAAAGAGGGGGTATGACCTCGGAGGACGTCCCAAGGAGCACATTGCTGAGAGACAGGGGAGAGACTGGCTACGGGAGGAGGACACTCCAAAGTCCCTGAAAAAACACCCATGGAGGACCTAGTTGAGGACATCATCCACTCTGCAACCTGCGTGGGAGTTACTCAACTGGACACCTCCCGCACCACACACCAATCTCAAGGTAAGAGCCATGCTACTGCGACCCCGTACTCTAACAATGCCCATGCTCCCAGTGCAATCCATATTTGTAACCCCAGTAATCCAGTCCCTGCTCCTCCCAAACGCCCAAATGCATTGTGGAACCTGTAGTGTGTCAATGTGCCCTGATACCCACACACAGTCAGGCTAGTCAAGTAACACAGACCCCTAAAGCCAGTCAGGGAATGCAGACATCAAGTAATAGCGAGTCTGCATACATGTTGCTACATCCCAGGTGCCTGATCTATAACATTAATCATGCACTCATCCACATCACAGGTGCTGCAGATGCTGACACGTCTGACAGTGAGATTCTCCACATTGTGGCGACACCTGAAGAGATGGAGGGGGAGAGCCAGCCAGCACCTGGACCTGCATCTGCACCGAGACCCAGGGACACCCCTGCAGCTACTGGTGGAGCACAACCTCACCACTCGGCACGCATGGCAGTGGAGCAGATCCCACCCCCACCCAGGAGGCAGACACGACGCCCAGCAAGTGTGCAGGCCCACACCAGCAGCAGGTTAAGGCTGCAGTGCTCCGTGCCAACCACAGCAGACATGGAGCAACATGCACACAACTTGGGCCTGGGCATTGAGGCTCAGATGCTTGCTGTGCACCGTAAACAGGCGCAGCACAAGGCAGCAATGCAGCTGCAGCTATATAAAACTGCAAGCAACATTAGTCTCCTCACTGAGAGTGTGCAGGAACTGACCACAGCGATGAAGGAGATCAACCAGCTGATGGTAGCGCAGCAGGACATCACCTGCAGACGCAACAGGCAGCTGCTCACACAGTTATCAGCCTGCACACGTTTCAATCACCTGATTGGGAATGCCACTTTCCAGCTCTCGCGCAGATCATTGGCCATGCAAATCCAAATGGTCCATTGCTGAGCTGACGTTGCAAGGGGCCTGGAGCAGGTCGCTAATGCTGTGGAGCACCAACAGGCGGCAGACCATGGCAATGTAAAGGGGGGGATGATGCCAGCAAAGGGACATCTAGCCTCAGCAGCCTGTCCGTGCCGGTGCAAACAAAAAGGCGGTGCAGTTCCCAGCCCAACACTGCATCACGACAAAACCAGCCTAACATGGAGGGTGAGAGGCGACAGGGTGTGTCTGGCAGGAGGCACTAGTTACTTGACATTTCTGGCAGTGCCGTGATGAGGTAACCATGCACCCCAGCCCAGGTGACATGAGATTGGATGTCTGAATACAGTACCACTATTTTTTGCTGATGAATGCACATCGAGAGCTTGTGAATTAAACAAAATCTTTATTTTGAAAACAAATCTTCCTCATGTCAATCATTGATGTGGCTTGCATGAGTGCAGTGTTGTGTGAGGGGTATGGGTGCACTAGAAATAGTTCTGTGTGATGGTGACCTTCAGCAGGATTCTCCCCGTGTGCATGATGCACATGTGCAGGTGGCAGGTCGTCCCCCTCCGACTCACTCCCAGACACCTCAACACGTATCCTCGGCTTGGTGGCAATATTGTGCAGCATGGCGCACATGGCAATGATGCGGCAGCAGATCTCTGGCCGGTATTTGAGGGCCCCGCCAGTCTTGTGGAGGATGCGGAATCGACTCTTTAACATGTCAAATGTTCGCTCTATCACATTTCTGGTGTGTATATGCGCAGCAGTGTACCTCCTTTCCTGTGGTGTTGCTGGGTTGAGGAATGGGGTGTGGAGGTATTCACGGAGGGCGTAGGCGCTGTCACTTGAAGGGAGGAGCAGAGGGTCAGTGCCTGTTATGCGCGACCAACATGGTCTTAACATACTGTATGTGGGCATGTGTACTTACCTATGAGATGTCCCTCGCCAAATTCACCCCTGACCAAGCGGGTGAGTATGCCGCTGTGCCGGAATCATGCATGCTCCCTGGGAATTGTGCCACAATGTCTTTAATGATGGTCTTCGCATAGCAGACCATCTGAATGTTGAGGGAGTGGTATGACTTGCCGTTCCGGTACATGTAATCGGTCTCTGTGGGTGGACAGATGTGAATGTGGGTGCAGTCAATGCAGCCAATTATATGGGCAGTATGATAGAAGTCCAGTTTTGTTTGCATTAAGCCTGTTGGGTTGTTGGGAAGGTGATGTAGTGATGTATCTGGCTCAGCATGGCGTCCAGGAAACTCTGTAGGCAGCGTGACAGTTTACTCTGGGATACACCCCCTGCATATGCGACTATCCCCTGGAAGCTGCCGGAGTCCAGGAGGTGCAGGCAGCACAGGACCTGGACATGGGTGGGCCTGCATTGGTCTTCCGTGTTGGGTGCTGCATCCGGGGATCAAGGTCTCTGATGAGCTTCTTAATCATTGCCCCATTGAGCCTATATTTGGAGTAGATCTCCTCTTCACTCTGTCCCAGGAGTGTAATCCGGAGCCTGAAGATACGCTCCTGGATCCTGCGTCGGTTCGGGGCTGCAGCCTGGAGCCTCAGCCGTCTTGCCACGATGTAGAGACCTGCCATTGTGACTTTCCTCATGCTCCTACTGAGTTCCTTAAGTGTGTTTGATTGACCCAACACCTGTTTGTTGTTTGCAAAAAAATGTTTTTTCCCAATTTGACTTCATGGTTACCACCTAGTTTTGCTTCTTCTTAAATTGCGACTCGTATTTAGCGATTTATGGTATTTTCGCTATGTGCGATTGTTGATGAACGGGAATAGCGATTTATTTGGCTGCGATTTCGCTATTGATTTCGCTAAATGTGTGGGTAATCGCTTTTAAGGAATCGCAATGGGGGTTTCCAAATGGTTTAGCGATTCTTTGTTTTGCAAATCCGCAATTTTCTGCTTTTGTACTTGATGTATTATGGAAGTGGGAATTGCAAACGCAATCGCTGTTTCGCAGCGATTGCAATCGCAATTTCGCTTGCTGCATCTATGCGTATATCTCTTCTAACCACTCTTGCCCACAGAGGATATAAGGTAGAGAGAGAGAAGATTCAGTACTCTCTGAAAGAAGTCCAATGTTTAGGACAATTGCTATCAGCAGCTGATAGGTTGATAATACCTGAAAGGGCAGCCTTCATCTGTCAAATGACAGAAGCAGAAACTGTCAAAGAAATGCAGACACTTCTGGGTCTCTGTAATTATATGAGACAGTGGGTGTTTGACTATAGCACGCTGATATTCTCTTTGTTAACTGCTACCAAATAGGCAAGAGATAGTGAGGACAGGATAACATGGACACATGGCGATGAAGGAGGCTATTCAGAAACTGAAAAGTGAAATAACAAATGCTCCGAACTTGGGAACTCTGTATTTCACCAAAGAGTTTTATTTATTTGACCATTGCAATGGTCAGGTGATGACAGCTGTCCTCACGCATAAGTATCCGCTAGGGCACAAACAGATTGCATACTTCAGTAGGCTACTGGACCCAGACATGAAAGGACATCATCCCTGTGAACAGGCTCTGGCAACTACAGACTTTGCAGTGCAGAAGTGCACCCCCTTAGTTATGGTAGCACCCTTGACTCTCTAAGCAGAACATGCAGTATTTGCTATAATCCAGAATGTGATAACCACTCTGGCTACTCAGAGAGTGTCTGGATATGTCATGGTCCCCCTATGGTAGCTCACAAACTCACCAGACTGCTGTGTCCTATCCAAACCTTGCTACATGACCCTCTATCAGGATTATTGTATCCCTCAGAACCCTGTAGTATGATCGTTGTACAGGATCAATCGTACTAATGACTCTGACTTATAAAGGAGGCATGATCAAAATGAATAACTTTATATCTATAATGTCCAAACTCTTTTTTTAAAATTTGTTTTGATTTGTAGCCAGTTCACGATTTACAGTCTTTTTTTACCCTGAGGCTGCCATATGTCACGCATCCTCTATAATATTGGCCGCACCCATCAGCTCCTTACTAATTATTCTTTCAATGACGAGCGGGTAACATCCTTCATTTCTGTTGGCTGGATTTATCATTGCAGGTGAAGTTCTCTGCTCTTGTCTGCTGTATCCTTGCTAATGGATCGTCCCATGGGAGTCTTTTTTCAGGTAGGAAACAACTGTCTAAATTTCAAAGACTTTTGTTCCTGGGGCCTTGTATATTGTATAATGGAAATCCGCATGTGAGAAACAAAATGCTGCATGTACAAGAAATCACAGGGACGTGCGCTTAGAAAAGCATACAACTATTATGATTCAGGATGTTCTAAATAAAGCGCACACTTGAACAATAAGTACTTGGTGTTAAGAGATAAATGCGCATTGGTGAACAAGTGAATTAATTATGAATATTAATAATAGAACAAAATAAGGTTGCATTATTCACAAATGAATAAATACATAGAAAACTATTCAGTGAAATACCTTGAACAGTGAACTCTTTCCAGAGATTAGAGTACTCTACGGTCATTACTCTTTGTTTACTAAACCTTATTGCGCTACGGACAATATCTAGGAGAGTAATCCCTAAAGGAATCTACCTAAGACCATTACTGGATATTATCAAAGATACCTAGTATATTTCTTCTTTTGAACTCCTTGATTTTCCTTTACCGGTAAGTAAAGGTTGTTTATAATATATACCATATATGCATGGTAAGAGACTAAGGTAAAGAACCAAAAAGCATCTGTTGAATTTTCTACATTCCAGATATCCCTTCCCGCAGTATCCTCCCTATTTCCCTTCCCCTCGTCTGGCCACTTTGATCCTCTGGTGTATATTACTCAGAGTCAGATCTTCTGGAAGGTGGGTTTCTTGAGAGTACTGCTCCTGAGGAACTAGACAGCTTTGTGACAGAATAATCCACCCATGGATTTTGTTCCTCCGAGGAGTATCACCAAGATGACCATATAAGAGGATGTTTGTAAAATGCTTGGAAACATGCAGAAGGATCAAACTGCAGCACTGTTAGAGACAGCAACACCGGCTACAGCAACACCGGCTAATTGGGTAGAAACACAGCTCCCAGCCATCCCTGTGCCACCCTCATCAGCAGGGGGGCTGGCCCCAGGGCCTACAATCTCCATAACTGTGCCTTCCACAGTACCTCTGGCATCTCCAGAACAGTTCGCAGGAGATCCCACCAAGTTCCAAACATTTTTTATACAAATCCAACTGCATTTCATGGTAAAACCAGCATCTTTTCCAAATGCGCAGACCTGTATAGCATTCCTCATTTCTTATCTAATTGGGGACTCTGCTTTGTGGTAGTACCGGTGGTTAACTTGAATTATCTTTTACTCTTCAACTGACAGTCATTTAAGTCAGACTTTGAAAGAGTTTTTGATAGACGTACAATTACTGGATCAGCAGATCGAGAACTTCTGGAACTCAGACAAGGAAATAAAGATCAGATCCATTACTTGACACAATTCAATCGATCGGAAACAAATTGACCGGAAGATAAAAGAGCAGCCCATTTCTACCAAGGTCTTAAGGATGACCTCAAGGATCTCATAGCTCCTACTGATCCTCAACCTCTTCATTGTGGAGCATGAATAGCCTTAACCTAAGGTTAGGTCATTGCCTGTCAGATAGAAAAGGAGACAAAAGGAGAATATACTTTAAACAATCTGTACGTCCCAGGGACAGAATCAATCAACCTAGTACTGACCACAGTGAACCTATGGAAATTGGTGGGATACAAACACCATTCACTCAAGAAGAAAAGGATACACAACGCATAATTGACATTTGTCTATATTGTGGAACCAAAGGTCATTTTGTCAAAGAATAACCAGTAGGGGTGGGCGGAAGTCGCGGAAGGGACTATCGCTGAGAGGCACAGTGCCTCTCTGCAATATTTCCACTATGCGAGCCTGCCCGCCCACTGCACGCTTCCCGCCCACCTCCCGCCCGCCTTATTAAATTATGTTTAAACGCTAAAATACAACTTAAGGCGGATGGGAGGCGAGAGGCAGGTGGAAGGCGGTTGGGCGGCCAACTTCCATTGCGGAAATATGCCCCGTTTTTCCACCTTCTTTGTGGAAGGTGCAAATTTCCGCACATTCCGTGGGCGGAAAGGAAATGTCCGCCCACCCCTTATAACCAGTCCAACACAAAGTATAGAAAAGCATGGATATACTCTGTCAAAAACAGGAAAACTGAAGAGCTTGAGGAACAAACAGGGGAATTCCTCGAGTAAATTCCTTGATTCTTCCGATCAAATCATAGCCAACACTTTAAAGATCTTCGCTCCACACCTAACCTCAAATGTACTCCAGGTATTATAGAAAATGATGTAGTGAACAAGGTGGATTCTGGGGCCGCTGGGAATTTTACTGATACCACCTTCTGTTCCAAATTAAGATTCCCACTATTAGGAAAGACAAACCAGAATCTGTCCTTGCTGTTGATGGTACAGTACTCACATCAGGTCTTATCACGCATACCACCAATACCATAACCATGCTATGCGAAACATCTGAAAGTAAACATACTGAAAACCTTTGCTTTGACCTAATTGATGCACCTCAGTTTGGGGGTAGTTCTGGGAATGCCATGGCTCACCAAACTTAACCCCTTGATTGATTGGGCCAAAAGAAGCATTGTCTTTAAATCCGACTGGTGTCATGAGGAATGCCTTTCTCAGTTAAGCTCTCAAGACAATATAGCACATACAGGGATGAAGCCTATAACTGGAGCTCATTGCATAGCCACGCTAGTGGAACAAGATACTGAATTACCCCTGCAATATGGATCCTTTCACGATGTTTACCATGCAGTAAAATGTATGCCCTTAAAGAGGTAGAAATTCAACATCTACGTACCTATTTGGATACATTTCTCAAAAATAGATTAATCAGGCCTTCCAAATCCCCAGCATCCTCGCCCCTCTTCTTTTTGCTGAAGAAAAATGGCAAATTCTGCATGTGTATTGATTATAGGGCATTAAATAACATAACTGTAAAAAAAATGGAATCCTCTGCCCCTTTTCCCAGTGCTTCTTGACAGCCAAGGTTTATACAACGCTAGATCTAAGAGGGGCATACCACCTGGTGCGTGTACGTTCTGGAGATAAGTGGAAGACTGCCTTCTGAACTCGATACAGTCTATTTGAATACTGCGTAATGCTGTTTGGGCTGTGCAATGCCCCAGCTGCATTTACCTTCTTTGTAAATGACGTTTTATGGGAATACCTAGACCAGTTCGTAATCGTCTACATAGACAATATACTCATGTATTCTAATTCCCAGTCCGATTATGAACTCCATAGAAAAACCATCCTAACAACATTACGGAAACATTGTCTTTACTGCAAACTACCCACATTTTAGTTCCATGTCAACAGAGTTGAATTTCTGGGTTTCATTCTTTCACCTCAAGGCAATCATATAGCGGATCGTAAAGTAGAAGCGATTCAAAATTAGCCAAAACCAATATCTGTAAAGGACATTTAGAGATTCTTAGCATTCGCTAATTTTTACTGATGATGTATTCCAATTTCTCTGCCAGAGCCACTCCCTTAACACAATTGTTGCAGAAAGGACGCACATTTCAGTGGTCATCTGATACTGAGAGTGCCTTCCAAGACCTAAAAACGGCCTTATGACCTCTCCGGTATTCAAACATCCAGACCTTTCAACTCCATTTATTATTGAAGCAGATGCTTTAGAGACCGCTATAGGAGCTATATTTTCAGAAAACAATGACATTACTAATCATCTTCATCTATTGGCATTTTTATTTAAAAAAATCTACCATCAGAGAAAAACTATTGCAGGAAAAGAGGTATTGGCCATAAGATCTGCATTCAAAGAATGGTGACACTATCTGCTTGTTGCTCAACACCCCATTTCGGTGGGCACAGATTATAATTTGTAGTCCTTACAAAGTGCTAAAGCTCTAACTCCTCTTCAATTATGATGGATTATTTCTCTTTACAAATGATTTTCATATAACCTTCAGACCTGGCAGTGCCTATAAGAAAGTAGATTCGCTCTTCCGTTATGGAGAATCATCAACACAGATCCTACAAAAGGAGCTAAGACCCATGATACTTTCTGACCACACAATTAGAATAACAATTTCGGCACAGTTTTTGACTGAAATCAGGAATATTATGCCTATACACAAAATACTCTATTAGCAACAACAAGATAAAAAAAGATCTATGATTGATGGACTTCCATTGGAAGGACGTTTACTTTCTGTCCCAAAAAAAGACTACAAAAATAGGTACTTCACTGGTGTCACACGCATCCCTTAGCAGGTCATCCAGTTGTACCAAAACCTTAGACAAAGTGAGTCATCATTTTTGGTGCTCAGCTGTAAAAAAGATGTCATTGCTTATGTAGATGCCTATGATACCTGTATAAGAGCTAAATCTGAGCATTCACCTTAACGAGGGTATTTGCTACCTTTACCAACACCAACACATGTTTGGGAAGACATTTCAATAGATTTCATTACTAATTTGCCAAAAGACCAAGGAAAAACCGCTATTCTTGTAATTGTGGACCGCTGTCTAAAATGGCATATGTTTTGGCTTGTGATGGGTTACCACTAATTGCTGCTCTGGTAGACATGCTCTCATATCACGTGGTACGATTACATGCATTACTACGATCCATAACATCAAACTGAGGGTCATAATTTACCTCCAAATTATGGAAACATGGTGTACAGCCTTACAAATCAAAAGTTATCTCTCTACTAGTTTCCATCTAGAATCAAACAGACAAACCAAGTGTGTTAATCAAGTACTGAAACAATATCATTGTTGTCATTAAGGCTAGCTCACATGCATGCTTCTTGGGTGGATTTGTTGTGGGAAGCTGAGTTTGCTTATAACATTTTGATGCATATATCCACCAAAATGTCACCATTTTATGTCACTCACCATTTATGAATCAAACAGGCACACAAATTCAACATTTAGATTCCAAATCACAAAGGAGAAAAATATTGTTATCTTTTCAATGGAATGTAGCCAAATCGAAAATAACATGCAAAATATTGGCACACTCTATGCATCAATCCTGTATCGTTTTAGTTCCAACTGCCAAAGACAATGAGAATCCATCCAGTATTTCATAGTTCACTGCCTTAAACCAGCAACAAATGTAACAAGGACTAGATCTCCCCCAGTGGTGGTAGGTGATCATCTAGAGTATGAAGTACAGAGAATCAAAGTCAGTAAAAACAAAAATGTGAAATTGTGGTATTTAATCTCATGGAAAGGTTATGGGCCTGAAGAAGATTTGTGGGAACCCAAAGAAGCTGTTCAGGCCACATGATTGATCCGTCAAATTCATAAATGCCATCCACAGGTCAACTGCTAAAAAGGGGAATCCCTGCTTTTGATTGGGAGGGCTGTCATGATCCCCTATGGTAGCTCACAAACTTACCAGACTGTTGTTTTCCTGTCCACAAACTCACCAGATTGTTTTGTCCTATCCAAACTTTGCTACATGACCTTCTATCTGGATTATTGTAGCTCACAGAACCCTGTAGTATGATTGTTGTACGGGATCAATAAGTATTAATGACTCTGCTTTATAGAGGAGGCCTGAACAAAAGGAATGACTGTATAACTATAATTTCCAAACTCTTTTTATTTCATTTGTTTTGGTTTGTAGCCAGTTAGCGATTTGCAGTCCTATTTCCCAGAGGCTGCCATATGTCACGCAGCGTCAATAAAAGTGGCCGCACTCATCCGCTCCTGCCGAATCATTCTTTTGACGAGGAGTGGGTGAAGTCCTTTGTTTCTGTCGGTTGGACTCCTCATTGCAGGTGTAGTCCTCTGCCTAGGCCTATATGGACTTGTTTGTGCCCTACCTGTGCTGGTTGTTTGAGGAGATAATTGAAACAGGTACAATGCAGCAAACAATAGGAGAGGTGCTCATAGTCACTCTGCTAAAGCCGGGTAAGCACCCTAAGTTGGAGCTCCGGGCATAGACGGACTCACAGTTCCTTTTTACAAGACCTATATGGACTTTTTAGTGTCTTACCTGTGCAGGTTGTTTGAGGAGATAGGTGAAACAGGTGCAATGTTGCAAACAATGAGAGAGGCCCCCATAGTCACTCTGCTAAAGCCTGGTAAGCCCCCCCCCCCCAAGTTGGCGCTCCGGGCATAGAAAGACTCACAGTTCCCTTTTACAAGGCCTACATGGGCTTGTTAGTGCCCTACCTGTGCAGGTTGTTTGAGGAGATAGGTGAAACAGGTATAATGCTGCAAACAATGAGAGAGGCGCTCATGGTCACTCTGCGAAAGACGGGTAAGCCCCCCCAAGTTTGTGCATCCTACAGACCGCTATCACTTCTCAATGGATACACGAAAATATTTGCCAGAATTTTAGCTAACAGGCTTGCTCCCCTCCTCCGACCCTCGTAGGCCCAGAACAATCTGGGTTTGTGCCAGGATGCATACAAGACGTTGGACCAGAGGTCAGGGCCGCTGCAATCTTTCTAGATGCAAAGAAGGCGTTTGACTCAGTTGAGTGGTCATTCATGATGGCTGTGTTACGTAGAATGGAGTGGGAGAGATTTTTTTTTGTCTTGTCTCAGTTCTGTACAACCAACTGATACTGATAGCCAGAGTGAGATCTGGAAATCACGTTACATTTCCTTTCTTGATATCTCGGGGCACTAGTCAGGGCTGCCCTCTATCCCCACTATTTTATGCTATTGTAACGGAACCCGTGGGGCGCGCCCTTAGGGAGTATCACAGACATTGGGGGATTCACTTTCCAAATTACAATTTGATAATGTCGGCCTATGCAGATGATATGCTGCCGTATGCATGAGACCCAGCTACTAACCTAGCCCCTCTGATTCGAGGTGTAATAAGATTTGGCGGTGTCTCTGGGTTAAAGATATATTGGAATACATTTATAATTTCCTACTGACTTCTACTATAGTCCCTTTCGACTTAGAATTCCCACTGCAGTGGACCACGGATTCCATAAGATATTTGGGTATACAGGTGCACACTGACTTGGAGATAGTGCTGCGGGACAACTATGGAAAGTGGTAGCTAAACTTGAGGAAGATATTGAGAAATAGATTAGGTTGTCACTGTCCCTGGTGGGCCAACTCTCGCCGATGAAGATGATTGTATTGCCTAGATTATTATTTCTTTTCAACAACATCCAATGGTAACCCAGCAATACATCTTCAAAGGGTTAAAAGCCTTGATGGTTCATCTGGCATGGGTGGTGAAATCTTCCCTGGTTAAGATGGACACACTTACACTCCCTTATTCCATGGGCAGGCTGGGTGCTCCGGATCTCGAACTATACTACAGAGTAGCGCAGTGCTCGCATGCCTACTCCTGGAGTCATAGCCCAAACACTCTTCCACACCCCCACATCGAGAGAATAGCGGTTGATTCCTCCCCCCTTCCTAGACGACTCACCCAACCTCCCAATAGGCATTACTGGGTATTGGACTTTATTATTTCGTCCCTATAGCTTGGCATGAGTTATTAAAAAGGCAAGCAGGTATTCTACTTAATTGGCCTCTGCTCCCTTTGGGCTGGTGTTAATGGTTCCTAATGAGTGTTGAGAGCGTTCAGATTCATACTATGGTGGATTTTTTTCTGATGGCAGGGTCCGAACTTGGGAAGAGGTCACAGCTGGTGTGCAATGTACTAATATTCTCACGCAATTTCACTATTTCAGGGCAGTTATACCACAAAGGCATTGTGTGATGAGTATTTAGAGCTCCCTGATCTCCACTCTTTCACCTACCTTCTTCATGCTAAATATAACAACAAGTTGGTGTCTAATTTATACAATATGTTGCAGGAGTTTAGACGCACACAATATTCTTCGGCTAGAATACAGTAGCAGCTCGACTTAGGCATTCATATAGATGACAGTAAATGGAGGTACTGTTGTGAGGTTACCCAAAAAGTGTCACTAAACGGCAAACACAGATTGGTCAACTTCAAGTATCTTAATAGGGTACATTAAACCCCGGAGCGACTGCACAGATATAGTCTGAGATAATCGGACTGCTGTAAACGCTGTGGTTTAGGCAGCGCAGACTTTTTCCACATAGCGTGGTCTTGCCCCCAAATTGCTTCCTTTTGGAACCAGATATTTCACGAATTGGGGAGTATAATAAGAACTCCAATCTCCTACCTCCTGGCAGCCCTGTTTGGATATAAAAAGCCCCTGAATAAAGATGTAAGAAAACTCATTGGTTTGGGCTTGATCCTGGCTAAGAGCCAAATGGTGATGCACTTGGCACGCGGCCCACCTCCCTCAAAGTCTGAATGGGAAAAAGACATGATGTTCTGTAACACGCAGTCTGAAATATACTGTGAGCTCATGTCCCCGCAGAGACGCCCAAAAAGCTTTTGGGGCCTGTATAAGCAATGTAGTATGGTTAGAGATGTGGGCGAGACGATTGTTAATTAGTATCATCATCACGTCAAAATATGATTTTTATGTATGTGCATGACAAGATGGATAATGCTAAATATGTCAAATTGCTTCCTTTTGGAACCAGATATTTCACGAATTGGGGAGTATAATAAGAACTCCAATCTCCTACCTCCTGGCAGCCCTGTTTGGATATAAAAAGCCCCTGAATAAAGATGTAAGAAAACTCATTGGTTTGGGCTTGATCCTGGCTAAGAGGCAAATGGTGATGCACTTGGCACGCGGCCCACCTCCCTCAAAGTCTGAATGGGAAAAAGACATGATGTTCTGTAACACGCAGTCTGAAATATACTGTGAGCTCATGTCCCCGCAGAGACGCCCAAAAAGCTTTTGGGGCCTGTATAAGCAATGTAGTATGGTTAGAGATGTGGGCGAGACGATTGTTAATTAGTATCATCATCACGTCAAAATATGATTTTTATGTATGTGCATGACAAGATGGATAATGCTAAATATGTCAATTTTAAATTGGTGATGTAGAGCTGTCAGTTGAATGGTGTCGCTAGAAATGAAGATGTACTTTTGTGTTTGAATCCTATCTGTAGACAATGTTGTAACAATTTCTTGCTGGTGATTCATTAACTCTTCTTGCTTTAATTTCAAATGGTTCGGGACTATGGTACAGAGCGGTGAACTATTAAATAAAATTAAATTTAAAAAAATTAAAAAGACTATTACTGGATATTATTGACAATACCTAGTATATTTTTTCTTTTGAACTCCTTGATTTTCCTTTACAGGTAAAGGTTGTTTATATTATATATCATATATGTATAGTAAGAGACTAAGGTAAAGAACCAAAACTCATCTGTTGAATTGTCTTCGTTCCATATCTCCCTCAAGACAGTACTCTCCCTATTTCCCTTTGGCTCGTTTGTCCACTTTGATCCTCTGATGTATATTACTCAGAGTCAGAGCTGCCAGAAGGTGGGCTTCTTGAGGGTACAGCTCCTGAGGAACAAAAACACCTTTGTGACAGGATACGAGGTGATACTTGCACTGCCATCTTTGAAGGTTGTGATTTGTCATATTTAGAACCCTGCAATAATCTTTGCCCACCCAATAGGAAGGGGTTATTGGAGGAAACATGGCGGCAGCTAGATGACCTGCCGTGGTGCTCTGAGCTTGGGCTCCTGTCTTGGGTATAAGCTCACGGTTTTGCCACGCCAGAAGAGCGGTTTCACTGCTGTGAATTTCATCGCTCTTGTTCTGATTTTAAGACGCAATATGTTTCAAAATCACTATTGCGTTTCTTCTTCCCGTTTCTTGCCTGTGGAGCAGCGTTCTCCGTCCTTCATCGCCCATGCTTCTGGTGGGGGCGCGTCTCTCTCTCTCCTTGATCGGCTACAGTCAAGCCAGTCGCCGAGATTGTCGGGCTTTCCCGGATCGCCTCATCGTCTTTCGCCAAGTTTCTGGCATTGGTCACGGGCCGCCCTGGAGCTGAGGAGGGGCAGGAGGCTCCGCAGTGTTCTTGGAGGGTCCTGCACTCTGGCTGCTGGGTTTGCTGGGTCCTTGGTGAGTGGAGGAGCCCTGAGGGGGACAGCGACGACGGAGGCAGGTGAGGCAATTGTGTCTGGAGAATCATCCCAGTTGAACTCGGAGGAGGTGGAGGCTGATTGCTCGGTTAGTCGATCTGGGGAGGTGAGTGTTTCTGTCATCTATGCTTCCTTGGAGAAGAGAAGAGGAAAGCGTGGAGTGAAAGGAAAGGAGTGTAAGGGAGGGAAAAACTCAGTTGGGGCGCCTGTGTTAAACATTAAGGAAGTACCCCTAATCCCCAATCTACAATCAAGCCCTGATTTCATGGTGTCTAAGTAAAGGAAAAAATCTACTTTTTCATGCACTGAAGTAAAGGCTAAACGGTCCAAAGCTGTAAAGTAGTAAGGGGGCTCAAAGCTGATGAAATCAGCTCCAAGATTACACCATCACTCCGCTCTTTCTTTAAGGTAGTCCCCCAAGTGTTAGACTTGGCAGGGAATCGAGTTGCACCCTGCCCTGGTTTTTCAAACACTTTGGTATCTGAGGTTCCTTCCTTCAGTGACATGAGCGGAGCGGATTGTTTGCTAGAAGCAGAGGCCTCTGTGGAAACAGAAGGGGAAGGGGAGACTGAGCTTCAGGTTTCTGTACCTGTGTTGTCAACGTCACAGCTAGCCCTACAGGTGCCGCCTCCGTTAATAATTTCGCAAGAATTAGCTCTTGTGGCATCTAGTGAGTTTTCTTTTGAAGCAGCAATGGAAGCTGGGTCAACGGGTCCACAAGATGCTTCACAAGGCACCTCACAAGAGGTGATTGTACAGAAGGATACCATTAATCTTTTGAATCACTGCCCTGTAGGTAGTTATAGTAGCTTGATGGCCTCTTCTTTACAGCTTATGTTCTCTTCATTGTCAGCCGACATTAAAAGAGGTTTTGATGCTTCGGCTGCTAACCAGTTGGAGATCAGGAATTTTTGTGAATCGCTGGATAAAAAGATCGATGGGCTTACCTCCAGGACAGTGGTACTTGAAGATACTATGGCCGAAATTTCGCTTCATTTAGATCAAGCTAAGGATGACATTGTTAAGCTTAAAAAGGAAGATCTTATCCTATCCGAAAGAATGGAATACTTGGAAAACAATGACAGGCAGAGTAACATTCGCATTCTTAATGTTCCGGAGGGGAGTGAGGGCACAGACATTTAACAATACTTCATCTTGCTCCCAAAGGAAGCCTTAAGTCTAGATCAATCAGCGGAAGTTCTAGCTTTGGATATCCAACATATCCACAGGGACCCTTTTCGGAAGAACCCTCAAAGGTCTAAACCTAGGAGGATTCTTGTAAATTTTCACACCTACACTCTTAAGGAAACAATCCTTAATTTAGCTCTGAGGCAAAAATCTCTGGCGGGGAAGGGTTTCAACTTTCAGATCAGGTCTGATCTATCCAGGGCTACCCTAGATAAACAATGGGAGTTTGGACGAAGGCTTGAGGCATTTTGAAAGCTAAGGGTAGTGGCGTAACTTAAGTTACCTGCCACACTGAAAATTATGCACAACAATAAGATGCATAATATTAGGTCTGTGCAGGATGCTGATGAGCTACTCTTGGCGTTGGGCAATGCGAAAGGGCCCTCGGGGTTAGGTTAGGTTAGGTCATATATGTTTGGTTCGGATCACTGAAATATTATCGACGGTCACATTATCGACTTGCTAAAATATCGTTGAAAAATTATCGACAACAAAAATATCGACTTTCTATACTTATTACACAAACTACATAAATATTGAGTCAAAAATATCGAGTATTTAGAATATCGAGTACATAAATATTGCCTTAATAAATATTGACTACAAATATATCGTTTTACATGAAATTAGCCCTAACACTACAAAAATATCGACAACTAAAATATAGACTACTAAAATATCGTTTTTAAAAAAATATCGAATTCATTTTTGTACCCTTTCATTTCTAAAATACAATATTAATCATCAATAAAAGTTATTGCTCTATACAAAATACATTTTACATATAATACCTGTTACTTTTATAACATTCCTATTTATCTACATTTGCTATACTTTCTATTACATGCGTTCTATCATTTTCAAAATATTCTTTGCATTTAACAAACATTTTCATTACTTATTTTCACTGAAAAATCTATTTCATTTAACAACTAACCTGCTTTAATGCGGCAATCACCACATACCACCATTCTCACATCAACAAACACACCAATTAACAAAAAAAAATTCAAACTAGCCTATACAATGCTTCATTACATCCTACAACCAATCAAATCACAGCACACAAAATACACATACTATAAAAGGGATACATGCATTCTACCATTTGTTGCTGCTAACTCTATAGAAAGTAGATGCCAACACTCTGAAGATTTTGTTCCTGAAGAAACATCTTTAAAGATCCAGCTCACTAGCTAATTATTCAAGTAAGTAACAGTGCATTATTTAGAAATCTAAATTAGAAGTGTACTATTTTACTTACATCTCCTAACTCTTGCACTTATTTTATTTTTATCTCTTCCTACATTTCTGATAGAAACTAATCCAAATCAATTCCTAATACATGGTCATATTTCTTCACATGGAAAATCAGATAGTAAGTATATAATAATGCTCTGTTATACACCAACTGCTGTTTATAAACACTATTTCACAAGATTCTTTCTTTATTTTAAACATTATATTTACAGATATACTGAAATTTTCCTATTTCTACACTACAAATGTATAAAACTACACTAATTAAACATGGAAGTATATATGTTTTTGTCATTAAACACCCATTATTAAAAATGCAAATTTCTAAACAACATATCTTGCATATTACATCTTCCCTACAGATCATATAAAACATCCAACATCAACTATACCAAAAGACAAGACTACCCTTGTAAAAAATGTAAGTATGCTTGTAATTTGTCTAAAACTTCAGAAAAAAACGCAAACTATGTTCTTAACAACATGTTATATATTTTATATTTCCTCTACAGATATTCTCAATACATCATACAGCTATTCTGCCTACAGCAAAGAAAACAACTTATTTAGAAGTTAGTATATTTTTAAATATTTCCCATTTCCCAATGGTTCAAATTATTAATTATAATAATTTACATTTATTTATTCTATCTTCTCTACAGATCTGAACTTTACTACCTTGATGTACTCCACCAAATACTACAACTCTACTATTTAAACAAGTAAGTATATGTAATGTTTACATCAAATGTACTACTAAGCAAAATTGACAACTGCTTTTTCCTAGGAAAAACGTTTGTTATGTCTAAACATTAACTTAGGATTTCTATATTTTCATACCAACAGTAAATAAAGAAATACATACAAGAAAATCCTTCAAAATACAGTTCTGCATTTGTGATTACTACTTTTAGTAACTGTAAGTATAAATACATCATTAATGATGTTTGCACCACAAAGTGAAATATATGTGTTTTGATTTTGTTTCTTTCTACTGTTTCCTAGAACAAGTAAAACAAAATGACAGAAGGTGCAGAATTTGTTATGTCACAGAAAAAGAAATTACTATTATGTTATATGGGTTATGTTTATAATCAGGAAAGACAAAGTGGTAGAAAAGTTTTTTGGAAGTGTACCAAATGTTACTCCAACAAATGTTATGGGAGGGCTACTACTGAGGAAACTAATGTGTTATTTACCAGGGAACACAATCATCCCCCAAATGTCACAGAAATTGAAATAAGAGATGCTTTAGAAAGTATTAAAACTGCTAGCACACAAAGTGATAAACCAACAACACAAATCCTTAAAGAAGAACTGTTAAAAGTCCCAGCCCATGCTTCAGGTCAACTACCCTCTATTAACTCCCTGAAACGCACAATTGCACGCACTAAAAGACTCACTAGCACAACCCAACCCAACCCAACTACTTTTGAGGAAATTATTATTTCACCAGAAATGTCCATCACACACAATAAAGACAAATGTATCCTTTTTGACAATGAAAGCAGTACAAACAGAATCATTATGTTTGCAACTGCAAGTAATTTAAGAAAAATTCAACAGTGTCCCCAATGGATGATGGATGGAACATTTAAACCATGCCCAAAACCTTTTTATCAATTATATTCCATCCACGGTTTATACCATAACTCTAACATACCTTTCATTTACTGTTTGCTACCCAACAAACAGCAAAACACTTATACAGAAATATTAAATGTTCTCAAAACTGAAATCAATAATTATTTTCCTGAAAAAATAATTATTGATTTCGAATTAGCTATGATTAATAGCATTTTAAGAACATTTCCCCACACAGCAATCCAGGGTTGCTATTATCATTTTAATCAGAGCATATGGAGGCATCTCCCAAAATCAACTTTAAGTATACTATACTCAACAGATAGCACCTTTGCCTATCAAGTTAAAAAATTGATAGCCCTGGACTACGTTGCTGTTACCGATGTAGCGGAACACTACAATTTATTAATTGACAGCACATATTACAAGAGGAATGAAGATAAACTAACCCCATTACTGGACTATTTCGAAGATACTTGGGTGGGAAGGTTGCACAGATCTGGACATCGACGACAACCCAAATTCCAAATCCCTTGGTGGAATGTCTATCATAGTACTTTAAACCAAGAGGCTAAAATAAACAACAGTGTAGAAGGGTGGCATAATGCTTTCCAAGCTACCACAAGCAGAGGCAAACCCACATTCCATAACCTTCTAGAAGCTTTGAAAAAAGAACAAAGCTATCAAGAACTAAGAATGGAACAATCTGTGTCCCAAATTGGTCCAAAACTCACTAAACAAACTAAACAAATGTTCCGACTACTGCAAAGTCAAGTCACACTATACCCTACAACTAGAGGATTAGAATACCTGTCAATAATAGCTAAAAGTCTACTAGAAAAATGTCTACAAAATATACTAATGTCTTCTTACAATAATGGTAAAATTACTATTCATAAACATTTGTAATCAATTATAAATAATACATATTTGTTTAACAAACTTATCAAAATTTGAAACATTATTTCTGAACAAATATGCAATATTTATAATTACATCACACATACACATTACATAAAAATCGAAATTTCCCACCCAATAAAAAAAGTAATTTAAATACTTACAATTTTTGTAGATGAAAAAGACGTAATCTAGCAAAATGCAATCCATACAATCCAATCCAATATAGGACAATTCCAATATGGGAAACCCTCAAAAACCCGAAAATTAATTAAAAAAAAAAAACGCTCCAGGAAATCCCGAAAACAGTAGTGTGGACACTTTAGTATTTAAAGTGATATACACACAACTTTTAAAAAACGGTCACGCATATCAATGTATCAATCCAATTCGAAACCCTCCAAAAACCCGAAAAATGTTGAAAATGTGTAAAAACCGCTCCTGGCAAACACGAAATATAGGAGATAAATGTCAAAATATAACCATCATAAGTCATACATTAATTTCTCCTGAAAAAAACATGCTTCCTTCCATGTAGTTTTCATGCGAGGAACCGGAACCTGTAAAATAACAGACATATCGAAACCCACCCACAAATAGCCCATAACATTAGTAAATACACTCACAATTAACAGTAACCATGTAAGTAGACATTTCCGAACACTTAAAATAACACTAGAACTAAAACATACACGACGCATCTATAACGACGACATTTCACCTAAACGCTACTTAAACAATTCATACATACACAAAAAAACACTACAGAGTCCGAATATACCCTCAAACATTACCACTTAGTTATAATTTGTATGTAAAAATAACCTTACCTCTCTCCACGCGAAGCAACTCCCAACCGCGAGCTTCTCCAGTCCTGAATGAAGCGCAATAACCTTACGCGGTAAAAAAGTAGTCCCCTTAAACCATTTTTCTAAAAGTATCATAGACAATACAATGTTATAGTTTAAAAATATAATACATACACATTTTTAATTCTACAAATTAATACACTAGACTCATTATAATTTAACATGTTTAAGAAATACAAATATATTTAATATTAATTAATATATAGTAATTATTATATATTAATAATATTAAAAAATTATGTAAGACTTGGAATAAAAGATGTAAATATTTTGTAATTGTGTACATTTATTGGACTAAGTTTGTGTTTGTTTTTAAGTAAACATTATAATTGTTTATGGTAATAATTAATAATAATAAATAATATAACCTATTTATTGTTATTATTATCAAAATTATAACCATTTAATATATAAACAATGCCCTGAAATAATGTATATTTTTTTCTCTGAATGTATGTTTTTCTGAAAAGAATAAATAAATGATTCTGTTTAGTAATTAATAATAATAATAATACATATATTTTTTATTATTTTTATTAATTATTACAAAATGTTTTATAATAATTTCTAACTATTATAAAAGTATATAATTGCATAAATAATCTTTTGGCAATACCAGATATTATTATTAAACATATTGTTCCCCTATACTGGTATAAAGTTTACAACATAATATATTTATATGTTTCATTTAAAAACAACTTTGTCTGAAAAATGTAACAACAAATGTTTTAATTTGTATTTCAATTTCTTGAGTCAATGTAATAATTGTCATGTTACTTTATAAAAATGTAAATGTTAAAAATATATATTTAATAATATTAATATATAATATTAACATTATTAAATATTAATGGAAGAAGTTTAAAAAAAGTGTTTTTTATTTAATTCAATATAAATACTTGTAACTCAAAGTTAATGATGAACATATGTTATATTTACAGAAAAAATTTTGTTAACTAATTTTGTTTTATAATTGACAACATGTATATAAATGAGAATGTGTTATTCTGCGAATACTACATTTCAAAATAATGTTATGTTATTTTTGTTTGTGATTGTATTGTAGTACACATTAAAAATTTCAAAAATGTTTTATAAAGTTTTGTGAAAACATCCATGTTGCATTATTTTTTAATATTATAAGACAGTAATGTAAAAATGTATGCAAATGTGCTGGACACTGACCAATTTAATATTTCCTATTGCTACTCCAGTCAAGCTAATATCATGGAAGGTGCTGGACACTGACCAATAATTATTTACTATTCCTACTCCAGTCAAGCTAATATCAGTGAAGGTGGTGGACACTGACCAATGATTAATTACTAATCCAACTCCAGTGTAGCTAATATCAGTGAAGGTGCTGGACACTAACCAATTAATAATTACTATTCCAACTCCAGTCTAGCTACTATCAGGGAAGGTGCTAATACATATATTTTGTAGATAAATTAAAAACTTAATAATGTAATGTAATTTTTTTATTTGTAATTTTATTTAATAGCTTTAATGTATTTTTGTGTTTTTTTACCCTGTACGCCTGTACCCCAAAAACCCAAAACTGACCCTAAACACTAAAAATACCCCTTCACCCAAAAACCCAAAACTGACCCTGAACCCTAAAAATACCCCTTAACCCAAAAACTGAAAACTGACCCTGAACTCAAAAAATACCCCTTTACCCAAGAACTGAAAACTGACCCTGAACCCTAAAAATACCCCTTTACCCAAAAACTGAAAACTGACCCTGAACCCTTAAAAAACCCCTTAACCCAAAAACTGAAAACTGACCCTGAACCCCAAAACATACCCCTTTACCCAAGAACTGAAAACTGACCCAGAACCCTACAAATACCCCTTTATTCCCAAACTGAAAACTGACCCTGAACCCTATAAATACCCCTTTACCCACAAACTGAAAACTGACCCTGAACCCAAAAAATACACCCTTACCCAAGAACTGAAAACTGACCCGGAACCCTTAAAAAACCCCTCAACCCACAAACTGAAAACTGACCCTGAACCCAAAAAATACACCTTTACCCAAGAACTGAAAACTGACCCTGAACTCTTAAAAAACCCCTTTACCCACAAACTGAAAACTGACCCTGAACCCAAAAAATACACCCTTACCCAAGAACTGAAAACTGACCCGGAACCCTTAAAAAACCCCTTAACCCACAAACTGAAAACTGACCCTGAACCCAAAAAATACACCTTTACCCAAGAACTGAAAACTGACCCTGAACTCTTAAAAAACCCCTTTACCCACAAACTGAAAACTGACCCTGAACCCAAAAATACACCTTTACCCAAGAACTGAAAACTGACCCTGAACCCTTAAAAACCTCTTTATCAACAAACTGAAAACTGACCCTGAACCCAAAAAATACCCCTTTACCCCAGATTTTTAAACTGACCCTGAACCCTAAAAAGACTCCTTTACACAACAATAAATATTATTATTTAATTACCAATCAATTAATAATTAACAATAACAAAAAAGTAATTATATTAGCACATTAGCTGTAATTAATAGAATGTATTAATTAATAATATTTATTCCCAATTAATTAATTAACAATAACACAAAATTATAGATAATAATAAAATAACTCTAATTAATGTAATTAACTAATTAAAATTAATTAATTAACAATTAATTAATTTAAAAATATGTTAAAACATAAATTAAATAATTAACTAATTAATATTAATTAATTACCAATTAAGAAATAATTAAAAAACTTAACAAACATATATTAATTAATCAATTATTATTAAATTACTTCCCACCCTATTCCCCTATAAACCCACAACCCGCTCCTAAACATTAACTACAATTTATATTAATATTAATATATATATTTTTTAAAACATTTTTTCTACATATTCTCGATATTTTTTACTTTGACTATTTATCGATATTTTGTCTGGTCGATATTTTTGAGTCGATATTTTTGTAAACGATAATTTTTTATCATTTTTTTAGTTGATATTTTGTCCAACGATAATTTTGATGTCGATATTTTATTCATGTCGATATTTTTTACTCGATATTTTGTCCATTCGATATTATGTAGTCGATATTATGTCTAGTTACCGTTTGGTTCAAGTACCAAACAAAAAAAAAGCTTTCTTGTAATATTCTGTAACAAATCTGGTACTACCCATCTAATCCTTGTTTGAGGGGGGTATAAGATTCCGCATAAATAATGGGGGATATCAATAAATAAATAAATAAATAAATAAACAAAATAAAAAAATAATAAAAAGATAGAAATAAGGAACAATAAAAAGAGGGAGAAAAAAAAATATATAAATATATGTTATGTTATAGAACACGTAATGTTATAACCCCTCACACCACCACCACTTACACATATAAGTTGATTTAGTCGCTGGGGGGATTATTAATAGCTCATTATTTTACTTACTTCACCTATTCCGTTCCCTCTGGCTTACACTAATTAAACGCGTGACGGGAGCCAGGAGAAGGGGCATCATCTTCTGGATAGGGCAAGTGTTTTGCAAGGGGGTGGGTGGGGCAGGGTAGGGCACTGGGTAAGAAGGTGGGGGGGCAAGAGAGAAAATATAAAAAATTCCTCGTTTTCTGCCTGATTTGGAGTATTTTTGGAGAGGCGTGTTCTTTCTGGACTGCAGTATGGTATTACAATTTTAGATGGTCAGAATTCGTTTCTTTGTTGATGGGAGACATGAAGGTGGAAGCTATTGCTCTCCATGAATAGTGTGAGAATCCTCTCCTGGAATGTCAATGGCCTTCGCACCAGACCCAGAGGCGATAAAATTATGCAATATTTGCGGGATTCTGATGCGCAGGTCATTGTTCTCCAGGAGACGCATCTTATTGAGTCAGAAATCCATACATTTACAAAGAAAAATAGGTGGATAGACTTCAGTGTCTCAACAACGCAGCCTATGAACATTAGGGGTGTGACGATTATCTTTAAGAAACCACTGAAAGCGCAACTAGTTTCCAAACTAGTAGATCTAGGAGGCAGATGGGTCATAGTATCAGTTATCATCACAGGAGCTCAGTACACTATTTTGGGGTATTATGGGCCCAATCAGGACGAATCCTCAGGTTTGAAGTCTATTTTTTCGCATGTGTTATCATTTTCAGAGCCGATTATTTTTGCTGGGGATTTTAACATAGTTCGCGATCCTATCCTCGACAAAACTCCAAATAGTCGTCCTATTGCCCTCTCTAAAACCAGGGTTTTTTTACTTAACACCATGAAGCAGTAGGGCTATCTTGACATCTGGAGGATTAGGTCTGGTCAGTGTCAGGGTATTTCTTTTCGTAACAATAAATATCATCATCAATCTCGAATTGATTTTGATTTAATTAGTCAGAATTTGGCTGATTTTGTTAAGAATAAATATTATCTTCCCTTACACTTATCAGACCATTCAGCAGTCTTTTTTGATCTTGTTGCATTCCCTAAAATGTCATCTAGATCTTGGTCATACGATCGCTCATTGCTCTCATCAACGGATGATATTGCCTTTCTTATAAAGGAAGCCCGATACTTTATGAATAATAACATTGGTTCTGCCCCATCAACGAGTGTATGGGATACATTTAAGGCCTTTTTAAGGTGCCTTATTACCAATAAAGTTTCTTATAGGAGAAAACTCCATAGAGAAGAGGTAGCATCCATTGAGGCGGAATTGATTAAAACACAAGCTGAAATCAATCTAAATAAAGGTTTGTCCTCTGATGACCTTCGGGTCTTGCAGAACAAATTAATCTCTTTAAAGGGGCAGCTGGGCTCGGTGTTGAATTCTCGTATTCTCGAAAAGTGGGAGGCCAGTAAAATAGCCCACTTTCAATATGGTGAAGGGGCAGGTAACTATTGGCCTGGAAGGCTAAAACTGACCAGGTCCGAAATAACATAGCCTCAATCACTGACAATAATATGTCTTATACTACGGGCGTTGATATACGAAGAATTTTTTGAGAATTCTTTCAAACTATCTATCGTGAGAATAAACAAATAGAAGTAGCCAATATTGAGGATTGGCTGAGTGCGATTACCCTCCCCTCATTGACCTCAGAACAACGTACCTCTCTTGATAACATAATTACTGAAGAGAAGGTCAGAGTGGCTATCGTAAGTAGCAAGAAGGGGAAGGCAGCTGGACCCGATGGTCTTCCAGCCGAAATCTATAGAGCCTTGGAACCGGCTATTGTCCCCTTTCTCACCACATTACTCAATCAGATCTTTCAGGAAGGATTACCGCCCCCTACTTCTTCGGATAGTTTATCTATAACTTTGTTATTAAAGCCTGGGAAACTATCCTCGTGCTGTGGGTCCACAGGTCAATATCGATTTTAAATGTCGATTATAAAATCTTGGCGACTATCTTGGCAAAAAGATTAGGGGGAGTAGCAACTGACATTATACACCAAGATCAGAGAGGGTTCATTAAGGGTCGGCAGCTCTATGAACTCTCTTATGATCTGATAGTGGCTATTGATATGGCAACAACAGACACTCTCCCCTTAGCGGTTTTGACGCTCGATGCTACCAAGGCCTTCGACAGAGTGAATTGGTCATACCTGTCGAGGGTCTTGGCTAAGTTTAATATCGGGGATGGTTTTCGGTGCGCGGTTAGCCTATTATACCACAATCCTATGGCTTGCCTGCTGGTGAATGGGGAACTGTCAGATCCATTTACTATCACTAGGGGAACTTGCCTGGGCTGCCCCCTCTCCCCTCTTCTATTCGACATATACATTGAGCCTTTTGCCCAACGATTGAGGGAAGATAGTAATATCAAGTCTTTCATGTATAGGGGCTGGGACCAGAGGGTGGCCCTGTACACTGACGACATCTTGATTTTCACCTCAGAATTACGTACAGCCCTCCCTGCTGTGATTTAGTCAGCCTTGGATTTCGGGAAGGTTTCTGGGTATGAGGTTAATGCCTCAAAAACCAAAATGATGGTCTGGAATGATAAAGATCTTGGGACAGGGGTCCAGCCCAGCCTAAGTCTTCGGTACCTCTGTCTTAATATTGTTAAAGATATAAATAAAATTGCTTCTATTAATTTTTCTAATGTGGCAAAGGATTGTCATAGACTAATGTGAACATGGGCTTCCTTTGTCTATTTTGGGAAGAGTAAATCTGATTAAAATGTCTATACTAACTAAGGTCTCTTTTTTGTTTAATACCATCCCTCTTTATTTTGAACCATCACTCTTATCAAAATTACAAAGTGATATTAGTTATTTTATTTGAAATAAACACATCCCAAGAATTGCCTGGAAAAAGCTTAGGCGGCGTAGGGAAAAGGGCGGCTTAGCAGCTCCAGACCTACAACTATATGCATGGGCATTTCAATTATCTCATGTCCGTATGTTATTAAAAATGCCTACAGATTGGTGTATCGGTTGTATGTTTTCAGCATTGCTGAGGGGGGCGAATTTAGCACAGACTGCTTTCCTGTTTAAATTTGGTGACCCCAGCTTTTTTAAAGAAAGTAAAGCTGAAGGTATTGCAGGGCTTGGCGTAAACATGGGCTAAACTCAGGGGCTTCCTAAAATTAGGGTATTTTTCCAGTAGGTCACCATTATGGGAATCCCCTGGAGCCCCGGAGTGGTTGGGGGATGTTCTGGCTCTGCCTTTAAGAGCTGCAGGCTTAGAAGTTTGGGGGGACATATTTATGGAGGCATTTTTTTAACATGGGAATCTCTGAAGGATAAAGCTGGCTCAAATCTCTCCAGATTTAAATATCTTCAGATCGTTAGTTGGGCTCATTCATACACCTCACTTAGGAGCAGCCTTCCTCTGGGAGGGGGTAGTCAGTTTGAGACCCTACTACTTGATAAGCCACCAGTTAGAAAGGAGATTTCTTTATGGTATAATTTAATGCTTGATGAAGGGGATTGCGAATTCTTGCTGGCAGAGAAGCTATGGGGGTCATCCTTGGTGGGCCATAACCAGAAAATCTGTAGGTAGCTTCATGCACTGTGCTGTGGGACATTGTTAAGCCCGCTTGGCTCCAGAGGAACCATATCTCCACTCTTCACAGAGCCTACTATTCTCCCCTTAGGCTATTCAAATGTTCCAAAAACTCTCCAGTTGCATGCGCTAGATGTGGTTTGTCAGTGGACTCTGACGTCCACATGTTTTATGAGTGTCCTCTTTGTCTTCATTTTGGGTTGATATTAGGGTCATTCTTTCGGTCTCTTTGGGGTTTCAAGTTTCAATTACCCTCCCGCTTGTTATTTTTTGGGTTACAGGTGCGACCTGAAGTCCCTATTTTATTCCATTCTAAGGGCTAGCAGAGAGAAATTGACTGTGTTTTTTTTGTCCCATGGTTCAATGATTATACTGCTATGGTTCTAACTTCCCTGCTACGTCTGGTGTACCAAGGTATTCCGGTCCGTTTTCTTGTGGCCGGGCTATGATGGCAGTAACTTCACACTTTTATGGTTTCTTCTGAGTTTGAGGCTTGGAGAAATTGACATTGCTGTTGGGAGTCACGTTGACCATCTAGCGGTCCCTACCAGGTTTTCTGTGGCAGCATGTCGCTCTCTTTTGGCTTTATCTCCTGAAACCATGGTGGAAAATGAGGACCAAAAAAAATAATAATAATCTTTGCCCACCCAATAGTTGACCCTGATGAGAATGCACATTACTGTGAAACATATAGTAACAACAAATGCAGTTAAGCCACAGATGACCCTATACCAAGTAGCATTGCCTACTTTGTTGACGATTACTCTACGATTTACCAGGAGCCAGAAATTAGACACAGAGGGGCAGGAGTAGTCAAGGCCCAATAGCACAGTTCCTCTTTACACTGCAAACCATCGAACAATTGACATTACCCACACATTATTCTGCCCAAGCAGCAGAACTAACAGCATTAATAGGGGCCCTTAATTTTGGAGCAGGAAAAGTAATGACCATATACTTGGATTTAGCGTATGTAACAACCATTGTGTACTCAAGCATCATGAGGTAGAGCAGCAGAGTGTTTCTTAAATCAGATCGTAGCACTGGGATGCATAGGAACGTCTTAGAGGCTCTAATACATGCACTTGCATTGCTACAGGCAGTGGCGGTTGTGAACTGTGCAGCACACACAAATGCACAGCATTTTGTGTCCTGGGGTAATACACTAGCATATCAGGCAGCTAATTATGCAACTAGACTCACACCCCAAAAGGTACCATCAGACCCACAACCTGCCCCTGTTCTGATGGCTCAGACTGCCTAACCAGTGGAGTCTGGACCCAATACTAACACAGACAAGGACACACCTTACTACACTGAGATAGCACAATGCCACCTGAGAGAACTGCAGGAAGCTGCTAGGTAGCACGAAAATCAGTTATGGGAAGATACAGGGTGCATCCAGTCAGGGGATGACCTAGTGTACAGACAACAAATTACAGGGAAAAACAGTAAAGCCACAGGGCTTGCTTGCAATAGCCCTAAATTAGATTAATTTGCCAGCCCTTACATAAAAGGATTATTTGGCAACATAAATCTAATAAGACTAGTTTGTCACCAATTTGAATGACATCATTACCATGTATCTGCACAGCAGTTTTCCCCTAATCCCACCTTAAAAGTGATATGTTGCACCATTCTGCAACCACAAGGTCCTTTTAAAGTCCTCTATCAGTACTTTGTAGATATGATTGGTAGGTGCAGTAACTATTGGAACCTCCTCCTTGTTGTCTGGCCATTATCCAGAATGATGAATTAGGACTATGTGTCCATTGTGACGTCAAGTCAGCAGCCACATTTCTAATTCGTGAAGTGATTACACGATGGGGAATCCCATAAGGGAAAAGATCCAACAATGGCACTCATTTTTTTAATAAAATATTTGAACCTATTACAACACAGTTAGGTATAAAGCACACATTTTCCCTTATGTACCACCCCCAAATTAATGGTATCATTGAGCGCCTGAATGGCCTCTTGAAGAGCAAGATCAGCAAAATATGACCTAACTCAAACATGAAATGGCTATACTGTTAGCCAATAGAACTGTTCGCCCCAAGGAATAAACCAAGTTCAGACCATCACTTGACACTCCATCAGACAGTGACAGAAAGGTCCATGAGTGTATAAGTTTCCGCCAATAAGGAGTATGATTCAGAGAGATAGTCACAAGCTCTGAGTGATGAAATACTTATGTATTTGTGTGAATTGATGAAGTGTACAAGGTTCATATCAAAGCAGCTAACCAAGGAAAAAAGAAAAGCATGCCAAAGCCAAGTCAGACCTCCCAACTGTGCAGATAGGAGACCAAGTGTTTGCATACAACTGGGTCTGTAAATGGAGGGAGAAATGTTTTGAGGGCCCTGCACAGTCACCATGGTCACACCAACCACCCACAAGGTGTATGGTGGGAAATCCTAGATCCACCACAGCAATGTACTTCTCGACCCAGCCTTTCACCAATAATAATGAACAATCCAAATGGAACAAAAGGGGGGGAATGAAGATTGTCCCATCAAAGCACCTCCTTCAACTATGCTTTTGGGCTATTGTTTTAAAGGACAGGACAAAAGATATGCATTTTTGTTTATATGCTTTTTTTTGTCTCTTAATTCTATCCTTTCTTCTCTTTGATAGAAAAGTTCCCTCTAATTCTAATGTCTTCCACGTCCATGTAGAGCTCTCTAATAACAATGTTACCCATAATGCCCATGCTAATTGTCAGATAACATGTGGTGCAGAGACCATGAATGAGTCATGCTTCATTTGCTCCCTAATTCCTCTTGCTACTGGTTCAGATAGTATGTACTTCACAAGCGAAGTGCCCCCAGACATAGCTCAATGTTCAACAAATCTGTACTTGTGTAGAATTATGGCCCATATGCAGTTAACAAGTGTCTACAAAATATGGCGCCTTACCAGAAATACATTCTCACAGATAGGCAGGACATCAGGGAAGAAATATCATATATGAAACCCACATGGTCCTAGATCTAAGATTTTTAGGAACAGCATGTCCACCAACTGAGTGCTACAAGTATTTTGCAAACCCATTGCCCCAGACTGTGTTCGAAGGCCAGGGCTTAGTGTAACAGAGTCAGTCTTTGCCCGCGATCAGTGGCATCCCAACATTGAATATTCCTGTAGGGCCATGTCTTTAAGGAATGGCACTGATGTCAGCCAGGATGCAATAGGGAAATATACACCTACCTGGGACAAGAACATCTTCCATTCCACTTGGGTAGATCGCGCTGTAAGTTCCCAGACTGTCATGAAACTAATTTCTGCCACCCTATGTTTCAGGGGAAATTGCACCATCCAAGTAGGCTAGAATATTGGTTGTAAGATCACAGTATTCTATGCCGACATGCAGGGTGGCACCTCCAGCCTCATGGATTTGTTTTGGAAGTGTGGAAACCTACTGTATGCTCAGCTACCACCACATTGGGGAGGTATTTGTTCCATTGTGACTTTGCATGCTCCAGTCTTGTTAGTTCTTGGATTAAACATATACACTTTGCATAAACACTCCATGAGCTGTCCAACGACCTTGCTATACCACAACAGGATGAGAACTGCAGAATTTTATGGCACAAGCACTTGGAATGAAGTTACCCAGGAGTATTGCCTGTTCACCAATGCTGAATTTTTCGTTGGGAGAATATTGCCAATTCTTTAAGCTTAAGCACTTGCTCATTTGCTCTAGATCACATGGTGGAAGCTCCTCACAGTCATCAGCAATCCCATAAAAGAAGAACTGTGTGCCATAAGAATGATGTTGCTAAACACTGTTATGTACTTGACCTTTTGACAGCCATACAGGCAGGAGTATGCAAAAAGATAGGAATCACATGTTGCACGTTCATTCCAGCAAATGATGCAGATAATGGAACTTTGTCAGAGGCAACACAGACACTGCATAATTTACATACTAAAATGATATATGAAGGAGGTGCTCCAGATAGTTGGTTCAGTGGTTGCTTTGGATAGCTGTCATCCTGGAAATCGGGACTGTTGTGGGCCTTGCTTCCCACAACTGAGGTCTTACTACTAATATACAGTATGATCCAAGTAATTCTGGAATGTATTAGGAGAAAAGGTGCCAAGGCAGGACAGATTAAATCTAAATTAAGTAGTTGATATATCAACTATAGGTAGGAATGTTGTAGGAAATTTAAAACATTAGCACGCTGTATAAAATATGAAACATGAAAATATCGCACAACATCAAGCCCATGCAGAAAACACACAGTTGTTTGTGGTTGAGAACCAGTTTAGGCCCAACTCCCACACTGACACGAGCAAGGTGACAAAGGTCTCAGGCACACACTGCTGCCAGCACACACTTGCATCCACCATGAAACACACACATATTCATAGGCCAAAGAATGCTCTGTCATTAAGCATTGTCAGAAGTATATTGAAGAATGTGTAATCGTTTAGTTCATTCAAGGTTGTAAGGTCACATGTCTTTGAGTGCATTTCCCTGACTCAAATCTGTAACTTGCAAGTCAACTATTATTTACTATGTATAATAAACTCTTGTATTGATATGTATAAGAAGGTCTGTCTTCGAACAGCCATTTAAGAACAACCCCAGAGGTAGCATGAGCAGGGCTGAGGTGCAGTCTGGAGTGTTTTTCTCACTGTTGCAACAGTTAGTAAATACGGTCTTTGCATTGTCAAGAAGAGTCCATGATTTTATACTGGTATTGGGAGTTTTGTCACCCTGCAACAATAACAACTAGATATATTCTTTTCAAATACAAATATTGCCATTTCGCAAGATTTAGCCTGGCAGAAATTGTGCAAGGAAAATACTACACATTTTGAGTTTTCAAGCTTGAAAGCTGTGAAACATGTAGTATTACTATCTGAAACATTACAATGTTACCTCGATTGCAAGGTGCAGGACTTGGAATGGAGAGAATACACCCTTCCTAGCAAATACCACACCCAGGTTCAATATTACCTTCCATAATTAAAGGCAAGTCAAGGAAAGCCTCAACTGCTGGAGACTAAATTCATCATAAAGTGACGACATGCAAGGATTTGTAAGCTACCTAGTAGAAGACAAATGAAAACAAGCAAAATAATGCATGTTTGACAGAACTCAAAAATGAGATTTATGAAGCCATGCAAGGCCACTTATTTTGGCCCTGAGAGACTGAGAGACTTCATAATTCTGGAATAATGCAACGCAGCACAAATGACAACATTGTGTTACATTGCCCTGGAAAGGCATTCCACGGGCAGGGATGCTCCCATGCAACTCCGATTATTGTGGGGGTGTTTACCAATAGTGGTAGCCCTAGGAATGTGGCAAACAGATATGCCTTCTCAGGGGAGGCATAACAAGGAGAAATATCTTTATTTCTCTTCCTTACTTCCTCTCTCTATGTGTGCTGTATTTCGCAGCACATATAGAAAGAGGAATATGCCGCTCTGGATTGTTTTGGTACAGAAAGGTGCAACTTCCTGCACAAAAACAATTCTGCATGCAACACAGGCACCCTTGCACTGTAGTGCAAGGGTGCCTGCGTTGGCCCTAGACAGGCAAATTAGCACCAGCGCAGACACAAAGGTAAGAATGTGCCATATTTCTTTTGAATACAGAACATTCCTGCCCTTTCCCTGTCATGTAACACAGCAAGGTAACTTGCTGCTTTGCGCTGCATGACTGTCCCATAAATATGGCCCGTAGTTCCGACCAAAGGTTTAACTTTGTCTCTCTGAAGAAGGATGAGCAATCACAAACAGAATTTGAAACAATAAATCAACCATAAAAAAGTGTCAAAAATATCTTCTGCTACATGTCTGACCTCCTCATTTTCACATTGAAATAAATTCGGATGTTGTTTTACATTTATTTCTGTCGGTTCTAATGCCCCAAGACATACATTGCCCAGAACTGCTTATATTTCCATCCTTTCTCCAGGCATACTATGTAGATAATGTTGATGAGGTCTCCAGTTTATGTTTTTTACTGTAATTTCTTCTTATTGCCCAGCCCTCATTCCCTCAATGTTAAACTTTACTTTTGTAGCTCTAATTAGATTTGGTTACTATCAACCTTATTATAGCTATCAATACTAAAGTAAGAACACTATGATTACTCAGTTTGAAAAATAAATTGAACCATTAAAAGTACAACTATTCTGAAGCATTTCTGATGTTCTTCAGGATGTGGTTTCTAGTTGTACTAGAATGTGAGGAATAGTCCCAGAGCTGTGTCCCCAAACCGTCTCTCTTGCCTAAATGTTACTGTTAAATAATGTCATGTTTTAATATGCAGACTTTCTAGAGCACTGTGGAATCCAATTCTATGGCACAGGTGTGTGTTCTAGTGTGCAAACTATCCCAGTGTAGTGGGCTTGTGGTGGGGCTGTGAAAGTCAGGTATTGTGAAATTCCACCTTTCGTTTTTGCAGTGTGTTCTGGGTGACCTGAAGACTCTAGTTTGGTGCTGTTCATGACAGGACGGGTCTTAAGACCTTTCATGTAACCCATGGAAGTGAACTTTGTTGTCTTTTAGTTGTACATATTCCTTGTCAAAGTGTTTCATTTGGGGATTGAGGTGATGAAGGTTCATTGCACAGTATACCTGTCCTATCCTTCAAGCAATTTCTCAATTTCAGGCTGATATGGCATTCTTTCCTGCTCATGTGTCTAGTAGCATGGGATCCCTGAGAAATGCTGCACAGTAACGACTGTGTCGTGATTCCGCATACCATTACTCCGCAAGTCGGAACAACGACTTGCGGAGGGGGGTCGCAGGATGTTGGAATAGTATAATTTACTATTCCAACTCCAGTCTGTGCGGACAATAGGAAAGGTGTTGGATTTTAAATCCAACACCTTTCCCCCCCTCCGCAAGTCTCTGTTCCGACTTGCGGAGTAATGGTATGCAGAATCACAACGTGGTCGTTGTAACGACAGCGTTGTGATTCCCTGCGGGGAAAAAGACTGTGGGATAACATCATACATTCCTCTTCGACAGACCCCCTCCTTGATGGACTGGAACCTGCGAACCTAAGCATGGGCGAATTTTGCGAATCTGGCGTTCGCAAATTTTGCAAATTTGCGAACTCGCAATCCGCAAAATCCGCGAATTCTCGCGAATTTGCGGATTTTTTTTTGTGTGTTTGCAAGGATTTCTGCCAGTTTGCAAGGATTTCGGACAGTTCGCGAGGGTTTTGTAACAGTTCGCAATTGCGAACTTACATGTCGGCTCGCAACGGTCACGATTATGTTGTTTCTACGTCTGGTTCATCATCATAGGTTCCCAGCACCCTCTGTTTCACCCCTGCCACCCTCTGTTTTACCCATGCCACCCTCTGGTACATCAATGCCTTATGCCACCCTCTGGTTCATCATCACTGTAGATTATGGGGGGGAAAAGCAAGCACACCTGCCTGCTTCAACTGACATGAATTAATTTGGGGTTGATTTATTAATGTGTCACTGTTTTAAAATTCCAGTCTGGCACCTGCATCCTTATCTGTAATTTGCTTTCTGTTGCAGTGCAATTTTTTTTCCAGGACCTTTGTGGCCTACTTGTAGCTATTCTATGAGCCTGCTGTGAGGGTCAGAGCAGGGTCATACAATTGTTGCAACTAGCAACTGAACTCTGGAGGGGCCCTTGTTAGGAAGCACTACAGGGAACGGTTACTAATGATGAGTTTGAACTTTTGAACCTGCTTTCACTTTTGCAAAACTCGTTTTTCTGCAGAGCAGCATTACAGCAACTTTAATGCCCCACCAAGCTTATATGAGAAAGTTGATTTCTAATCCAAAAGTTATCCAAAGAAAATCAAAAGGCCTCAAATCTAAAAAAGTGCAGGCAAATGTCAACCTGAGGAGTTATTCTGATAAAAATAATCATTTTCAGAAGGTCTATGCTGCTTGCTAGTAGATTTCTTGTGCGGAATTGCAATTTTTGTAATTTCGCGAGTGCGAGATTGTTGCTGCCCGCCGCACCTACATGTTCGCAATTGCGAACTTATACCGCAAAGAAAAAAAATCCGCTGCGTGCGAATTTGCGGATTTTGCGGGAAATTCGCGAATCTCGCGGATTGCGAATTTACCGAAAATCCACAAAATCCGCGAGTGTAATGGATTTTCTGCCCATGCTTATGCGAACCCCTTTGTCCCCCCAACACCTTGAGACCCTTACGGGTAAGTAGTCTCCCTTAACAAACACCTTGATTGATTGTTGTGGTTCCCTGCGGGAAAAAAGATTTGTGGTAAACATTGTTTACCATTGAAGAGCCACATTTTGAGGTTTCTTGTGAAGATGTGGAGCAATGTTGTCTGTCTGAGGTGGAGCAGGAAAAGGAGCGGCCTCCCAATCTGGTCTTTCTGGTGCGGGGGCCTGCGGCGTAGGAGAGCTGGGCTGATCGCAGGGTCCTTTGGGGTGCGTGGAATTTGAGTCCGCTGTTCAGGTCTGCTAGTCCGGTGTCATGGAGGGCTTTGTGAGCATGGGTGAGCATCTTGAAGGTGACTCTAGCTTCGATGGGGAGCCAGTGGAGTGTGTGCAGGTGCTGGGAGATGTGGCAGCGTCTTTGCAGGTTGAGGACAAGTCCAGCTGCGGTGTTTTGGATATTCTTTAGCTTGCAGGTGAGTTTTTTGTTTATTCTGGTATAGAGTGTGTTGCCTTGGTCGAGTCTGCTGGTGATCAGGGCGTGAGTGACGGTCTTTCTGTGTTCGAGGGGGATCCATTTGAAGATCTTACGTAGGAGGCCAAGGGTGTGGAAGCAGGAGGATGAGACGGAGTTGATCTGACGGTCTATTTTGAGATCTGAGTCCAGGATGATTCCCAGGTTGCGTGCATGGTCTGTAGGGGTGGGCGGGCTTCTGAGGACGGGGGCCACCAGATGTCATTCCAAGCGTCGGGGTTTGGCCCCATGATGAGTACTTTCGTTTTGTTGGTGTGTAGTTGTAGGCGGCTGTTGTTCATCCATTTGGCGACGGCTTCCATGCCTTTTTGAAAGTTGTGTCTTTCGTTGTTGGGTTCATTGGATAGGTAGAGGATGAGTTGGGTGTCAACTGCATATGACACAATGTTGAGTCCATTGGTTCTGACGATGGGGGCGAGCGGAGCCATGTAGACATTGAAGAGCATAGGACTTAGGGAGGATCCCTGGGAGACTCCGCAGGTGGTTGGAGTGGGGTCTGAGAGGAAAGGGGGGAGTCTGACCCGCTGCATTCTGCCAGAGAGGAAGGATCAGATCCAGTCAAGGGCTTTGTCCTGGATCCCTGCGTCATGGAGTTTGCGTATTAGGGTGCGGTGAGAAACTGTCGAATGCCGCTGAGAGGTCGAGAAGGATGAGGGCTGCTATTTCTCCTTTGTCCAGTGGGGTGCAGATGTCATCTGTTGCGGCTAGGATGGCTGTTTAAGTACTGTGGTTTTTTCTGAAGCAGGATTGGGAGGAGTCGAGGATGTTGTACACTTCGATGAATGTGGCGAGTTGGCTGTTGATGGCTTTCCCGATGACTTTCGCTGTGAACGGGAGAAGGGGGATGGGTCTGTAGTTTTTGAGGTCAGTGGGGTCCACCAAGGGTTTCTTTGGGAGGGGGTTGATCTCTGCGTGTTTCAAGTCATCGGGGAACGAGGCAGTTGCCAGGAAGCAGTTGATGGTGGTGCAGAGCATGGGTGCAATGGTGTTGGCGGCTCTGTTGAAAATGTGGTGGGGGCAAGGGTCCATGGGGGCCCCGGAATGGTTTGAATTCATCGTCTTCAGTGTGTCTTCGGTGGAAAGGGATGCCCAGCTGTAGATCGCTGTCTTCAAGGTGCTGGGGGTGGTTGGTGAGGGTTCAGTGTGTTGGTTGTCTTCGTCAAAGTTTTCGTAGATGCTCTTGATTTTGTGGTGGAAAAAGGTGCTGAGTTTGTCGCAGCGGTCTTGTGAGGGATGGATGTCGGCGGGCTCGCTGGTGGGTTGGGCGAACTCCTTGATGATGTTGAAGAGTTCTTTGCTGTCTTGTGCATTAGTGTAGATTCTATCTTCAAATGCTTTTTTCCTTGTTTTTCCGATGATTTAGTGGTGTGTGTTGGTGGCGGCTCTGAAGTTGTTGTGGGCTTCTGTGGATTTGATGTTCCTCCAGGCCTTTTCGAGGTGGCAGAAAGTGCGACTTGGCGTGGGTTTTGTCATTTTTCTTGAGGGGGGCTAGGGTGTTGGTGCTGGCGGAGATCCATCTGTGCAGTGTTCGCGCTGCGGTGTTGGGGTTGTCGTTTTCCGCAATGGTTGGGGTGGAGTTGCTGAGTGATGAGGTTAGATGGTCATCAGTGATTCTGGTCCAGGTTCTTCGTAGGAGCAGGTGCTGGTGTCTGTGGATGGTGGGTATTCTGAAGGTGAAGTGGATGCATCAATGGTCAGTCCATGGTAGTTCGGTGGTGTGGCTGAAGGTGAAGGCTTTCCTGTTGTGAAGAGGGGGTCGAGGGTGTGTCCTGTGAGAGCGTGAGTTTGGTCACGATTTGGAGTCCAATGTTGTGGAGGTTGTCTAGGAGGGATGTGGTGCTGGGGTCCACTTGGTTGTGAAGGTGGAAGTTGAGGTCTCCCAGTAGGGTGTAGTTGGTGGACGCGATGGCATGCGGGGAGATGATGTCCGTGATGGAGTTGACAAAAAGTCTGCGGGGTCCAGGAGTTAGGTAGACGAGGGTTCCTCGGAGGGTGGAGGTGGGGCTGGCCAGTATCTTGAAGTGAAGGTGTTCCATCAGGTCTGTGGGCTCGTCGGGGAGTGTGCTCAGGTGAAGGGTGGATGGATTTGTGGACAATGGCGATTCCTCCTCCTGGGCGGATGGCGCGGTCTTTTCTGGAGATCTTGTGTCCTTGGGGAATGGATTGTCCAAACAATCCATCCAAAGAATCATTCAATGAAGGATCAGTTGCTTTGAACCTTGCCATGAGGAACAGCTTCCTGTGATAAAAGCCAGCCTGAGATCAGAGTGCTGGTCCCACTTTCCATAAAACCCAAGATTCATATGTTGTGTATAAACCTGTCTCTGAAATCAACAGTCCAGTCTGAGATCTGACCACTAAGAGGGCCTCAAGCAACCTTTTAATAAACCACTATTTTCTGATGGGTCACTGAGTTAGCCCACCACTGTCTGGAGCAAACCCTTCTGGCAAGCTACTGTGGTTGTGTTTCCATCTTCAGGTGATGAGTTACACTGGCCTTTTTGTTTCCTGAGACAGGATTTCCTACTGGCTAACAAGAGAGCCAAAAAGAACACAGCTACAGCCAAAGTTCTTCAGTTTTAATAGTGCAAATAAACACCAGCAGGACCACCTGGCTTGAATCAGAACTGGTTCAGGCACTCACGGCTGTGCTGCAACAACTTGCATCTGCCTAAATACCTTGCATATAACTGCTCATACTAAGAAGGTTGACTGCATTGTGCAAGAAGCTGTCACTACAAACTCTCCCCATCCACCTATGGGAGTGTCAAAACAAACTGGTGTAGGCCTTACTACTGGGAGGATCTTAAAACTCCTCCTGGGGTACCTTGTTAAAGATTGCAGGAATCACTGTTAGCATGAGCTGAAAGCCATTTTGTTCTTGGCAGCCATTTTAGTTAGCCATGTGCTCTCCATGTGTTTCTCCCTCTCCCAGAGCCTTGCACATGCTCAGAAAGGCCTAGCTGGTAGAATACACTTGCTCCTAGTGTAGAACTGTCAGGCTGTTCTTGCTGATGTAAGGAGAAATGTCTCTCCTCCCACTTTGTTGAGCAAGTAAATTTTGTATACCCATATTAGTCAACAAGCATGCTTGTATATGCCAGGACCTTCCCTTGGGTTTATGCTGACTAGGCAACAAATGCACATATAAGGTCCCTGTTCTCTGTACTCCTTAGACTGGCTCCTACAGTGGGCTGAGGGTACCGTATGACGCAGTCCCCCTCATGTGAGGTTAATACATGCATTGTTTTTATATTACAGCTTCCGTGCCAACTTCTTCTTTGTTGGTTTAAAGGACCGGGTGTATCAGTGATCCCCCTTAGAAGGTTTCTATTTCTTCAACCTAGGAACCACTGGGAGAAGGTTAAAAACTTCCAGGGTCAACCAGGAACTCTGCCCCATCGCATTCTATAAAGACCTCTTCTGCAGTCTCCATTGAGCCGCCTGAGAAACCCCACCCTTCTGGTTGACATGAGGATTAATCGTCAAGCAATCTGTTCATCTGTTTCCCTGCCTAAGCTTTTGCTGCAAAAATGACAGATGCAGTAGATTAATGAACATGCCTGTGTTCACTGTTTTTCTGTTTGTTTGCATCTTGAGACCTGAGAGGATAATGATCACTGCATTAGGTGGAGAGCAATCTAAATGCAGGCGCCTGCTTTATACTATTCCCAACATGAATTATGTAAAGATATAGACCTTACTAGGCCTTCACCTTTTTGAAACCAGTGATGTTTTTGTCTGTATCTGAGCTTCTAAACCTGCATTACCCTACACGAGTTATCCACGAGATCTCACAGCTGCTCCTTATCAGGGGCATCATGGCTCAGCACACCTGCTGCCTGTGAGGCCCCTGTAAATTTTTCCATTTAGCTATGTTTGTGAAAACACAAGTTTTGAGCTTTTATGAACAGTGTTGGTGCGCAGGTCAGCCCTCTCGGTCGTGTCTACAGGCTCCCGATGGCAGGAAGAGGGGGCTGAGGCATGATCCAGATTCAGAGATTTGTTTCAAAATGAAACACTCTGTAGCTGGATATCTGGCTTGTGCATGTCTGAGGGGCCTAGTTCCACTATAATCCCCTCACACAGGCACAATCCATTTTTTTAGCAGACATACTGAGAATGCCTCAGGCAGCACATAATATCTGCTAAAATATGGCTGGCAGGCCACAAATCAATACATCCCAGAAGCCAATGAAAAGCCAATGCATAGAGCCTTTGCTGACTCCTCACTGGAAATCATGGCTTTCAGCTTTCAATGTCCAGCGCCAGATTTCTGCTAGACTGCTGCCATGGCGCCTTTGAGGTGCCAGCTAAGTAATCAAGGTAAGTACAAACAAATGTTATTTCTACATGCATGTTTGCATGTCTTTTTGAGTTTGTTTGTGAGTGATTAAGAGTCAATGGCTTTGAGGGAAAGTGTGATTGTGTTTGAGAGAGTGAATGAGAGTGACAGTGAGGTGAAATCTAATTTTGGGAGTATATATGAATACGTGAAATAAAGTAGGAGGGAGGGATTGAAGGTGTGTGAGTGTGCTAGAAGGAGTGGTTGATTGTAGGTTGTGAAAAGGAGTGGATGAGAGTCATGGGTTTAGGTATCAATGGTGCAGCAGATACATTTTCGCCAGGGCTCAGTCAGTGAGTGAGTGTACGTGTTCTAATAAGTGAGAAAGAGAACCAGTGAGTCTGAGTACATTTGTGTGTGATTAACAGCGAGTGGGAGTGAGTATGAGTGAGAATGAGTAAGTGAGAGAATGTGAGTTAGAGTGAGTGAGGGGCAGGAGAGTAAATGTAAGACGAATTGACTGTGAGTGAGGCAAACTTTGAAAAAAATGAGGTGAACTCCTGGCCAGTATTATGGTCAACTACTTTCAAAGATCACCAGTCTTCACTGCAGCTCACTTTCACTACTATGCGAGCCCAAAAAGAGGGGTTCTTTTGCATTTCTGTACAGTGGGAGGTAGTCTATCGGTGTCTCACAGATCCTAGAGAACTGGCCTGATAGGAGCTATGGCAGCAACAATCCTCCTAACAAATGTGTGAGTGATCACAGGTGTTTATAGTTGTTGGCAGTCACTGTATAGAGCTCAGTGCCATGAAAGATTTACTATTCAAACTCACCAATTTATCAGTCTGTTTCAAGCTGCAGGGTTTGCAATAAGCTAGCCACTCAGATAAATGTACTAAAGGATAGGTGGGCTCAGGCCTATACCCTTCATTCTTTTTCTTAGACCTCAACAGTTTTTTCTGTTACATGTTTGTTTGGTTTTGCCAGATAGGAGTGTGTTAAACTGCAAAGCCTCATAACATGCACAACAAAACTTTTCTTATACCTATGAGCAGCTTTGCAAAGTACATTGATATAAGTAGTTTCAAAAACAGAAAATGTGGATGCTATGAAAACAGGGGCTGTGCACTGCTTGTCGATCATCGGCCGTGTCAGCTGACCTGAACCTCTGAGAAGCCAACACAGACAATCCCACCAAACAGTGCAGAGATCGGTGGGAAAGTGCCCTGCAGGACCCACCCACCCTTCTGCAGTGGATCACAGCCTAGTAACACCCTTATAGCCCACCTCACCTACCCGTACCTTTCACAGCACCAGTCAACGCCCTCCTAGATCCCTGCTGCAACATGCGAGAATTCAATTTTCTGCTTGATTAATATTGTGACCAGGGACATCATTGAGTAGGAAATGGTGGATGGGGAAGTGGGTCAAAGTTAGTGCCTCCTGCTTCCCCACCATTTCCTGATTTGGGAAGTCCCTGCCTGGGACATCAAGAAGAAAGTGACAATTACAGGCTGCACGTTCTAATTGAACAATGGTGGGTTTCAGGTAGAGTAGCCTGGACAGTTCTTAATACTTATTGCACAGCTATAGTATACCCGTGAAATTGCCTACTACCTCATTGGTCAATTTCCTGATAGTCCACAATGAGCATGCATAATTAAAAATTCTCACACTCCAATAGTCAGGGCTATTTTTCTTTATTGTCAGGCATTCAAGGAATTGCTATTTAGCAAACCCACTGGTCTCCTCATTCTCACTAAGCATCACTATGATTAACAATATCTCAAACCTTAAGTTTGTTTGCAAAACTTGGAAGGCTGTACAGAGAGACTGGTGCTGGAAATAACATATCAATGCATAATATATGTCGGAATGGCAAGTAGCAGACTTGTTGTGGCCCAAACAGAACCACTAAATTTTAGAAGTCAATGACCTTCAGCTGAAACGGCTTGCCAAGAGTGAACAGAATGTGTAATTGTGTTGGAATATGTAATTTTCCTCTAACTGTGAAAAGCACTTCTGACAGGTGTTTGATAATATGTGCTAAAATGAGTCTCATAGTACAGTAGTTTAGATCCAGTAAATATCAAATAAGTCAAAGTTACTAATTGAATTTTCTGATGTCGTAAGAGAAAATTCGACTTGTAATTTTTGAGGCTGTTAAACTGGTTCAAACATGAATGATAGACTAGAGAAATCTAAATCAATAAACATAAAACTCTTTTGACTCCACAAAGTTGTAGTATTTCTCAGCACCCATGAGGACTACTGTTAGATATGATCCTCTTTTTTTAGCCCTTTACATGATTATCTTTATTTTTTATCCATTGGATGTTTGTCTATCAGTGATCTGATTTGAGTAGTTTCTGACTTAAGTGACTTAGATTAAATATTTACTTTTGAATTGTAACTTTATATATTGCGTGACTTTAATAACAAACTCATGTCCAAGCGGTTTTGGCTGTACTACAGAATATCAACACCAACAATATTGTAGTACAAGAATATCGAGGACGAATATTGAGGGAAGAAATATCAAATGGTAAGTGTAAATTAAGTAAGTATTGATTTAATATTCCTAATTCTACATCTCTGTACCTTAAAGACATGTGTACCACACACACTCTCACCCACACACACACCCACACAAACACGCGCAATCACACCCACGCACATACCAACACACACATACACACATATATATATGTATTTATATATATATGGATTTAGGTATCTAAAATCTAGACGTACTTGTCTACATGTTATCGATATTCTGTCCTCGATACTGTGTCCCATCGAAATTATGCATTGATTTTTAATCTCAGTTCCACCATTTTACCAGTACTTTTTGGTTTCCTGGATACGTTGTGCTCTTGTCCCACATCAAGCCTGGATTCTGGAAGCCAGTACATCGGTTTCACTCTTCATAGTGACTTACCTGTAGGCATTGGTATTAGGCAGTTGGTGGTGGTTGCCAACTGCTACATTCCCCAAGCAGGCGTATCCAGAGGGTGGTATCATCTGATAAATGGTGACATCTTTTGTAGCTCCACTCCCTGTATCTTTCCATATAACTCTGGAAAAACAAATGGAATAACGTGAAAATGGATTGCAAACTGATGTCTTTATTCCTATAAAGAAATTAGTTAAACGGGCCAATAACATGTGAACAGAAAGCTTTTCAGAAGTGTGGTCTTACAGATAAAAAGATACAAGTATTTGATTTAGAACTTTAGTTCCAGCTTTTAATCTATTTGGTAAAAGGGAATTGTATCCAATCCCAAGACAGATTGCTCAGTGACAGGGCCCTCTTTGAGACTAATGCCATATTTAATTGAGGATGTCAATGGATTTCGATGATATACTTAATATCACACAACACCAACACTGGAGTATTACATCATCTACCCTTTCCTCACATGAAAGGGTAAGAATTGAACCACAGTACTTATTCATTATTTTAACTTAACTTAATGACTTCTACTTGATCCATCAATGCTTGCAAGACTTGCTCTGCTTTTACTTTATCTTGCCACTGTAAAAACAAGTGTCAGCAGAACATGCTGGGCAAAATATAGCACCAGTGTGTAATATCACATGGTAATGCCTTATAAGCTGCTAACCAAAAACACCCAAAACCAAGAAAAGAACTGGAGAAAAATGAGGAGTATAAGGGGGATGACTGCAAGCAAGACAAGAAAAGAGGAAACAGGAAAAAAGAATATGAAATCCTAGTTTGTCATTTTGGTGAAGAACATTTATTTTACAACTAGCTGTACCCGGCCACGCGTTGCTGTGGCTCAGTCTGGTTAAATGGAAGAGAAAGAAAAGAGTAAGCGCACGTTTCTAATATGTTTAATTTCACAATGCCTGTGGGTATACAATATGTTTTTGTCCATCCTAATATATGTATACTATTGTCTAAATGCTTCCATTGTATTTATTGCGCAGCAACCAAATCGATAGGGTCTGTTTGGGTTGCAAAGTGAACCAACTCCTCCCCCCTTGCTCCACCCACTTCCCGGTCTGGCATCCTGACACCAACTGTCCATCCTAATATATGTAGACTATTGTCTCTATGGGTCCTTTCTGAATGTTGCCAAGTGAACCAACTCCTACCCCCTCCCTCCACCCACTTCCCGGTCTGACATGCTAATGTTGCAAAGTGAATGAACTCCTTCCCCCTCCCTCTACCCACTTCCCAGTCTGCCATCCTGACACCAAATGTCTATCCTAATATATGTAGACTATTGGCTCTATGCATCTATTATAGTAGTTGCGCAGCAACCCAATCAATAGGGTCAGTTTGTCCTTTAGATTAAAAACACGTGCCTATTTGACACACGCGTATTCAAATCCAACGTTGTGTATCTATAAACACGTGCTAATGTTGCAAAGTGAACCCACTCCTCCCCCCTCGCTCCACCCACTTCCCGGTCTGGCATCCTGACACCAACTGTCCATCCTAATATATGTAGACTATTGTCTCTATGCGTCCTTACTTAATGTTGCCAAGTGAACCAACTCCTACCCCCTCCCTCCACCCACTTCCCGGTCTGACACGCTAATGTTGCAAAGTGAATGAACTCCTTCCCCCTCCCTCCACCCACTTCCCAGTCTGCCATCCTGACACCAAATGTCTATCCTAATATATGTAGACTATTGGCTCTATGCATCTATTATAGTAGTTGCGCAGCAACCCAATCAATAGGGTCAGTTTGTCCTTTAGATTAAAAACACGTGCCTATTTGACACACGCGTATTCAAATACAACGTTTTGTATATATAAACATGCGCTTATTCGAATTCAACGTTGTGTCAAAATTTCAAATCAATCGGTGAAGAACTTTTGTAGATTTAAGATTTTTATCAAACGCACATTGACATTTTTATTTGTCTGTTTCTGCTTTCGATTAAAAACACGCACCTGTTGGACACGCGCGTATTCGAATCCAACGTTGTGTATATAAAAACTCGTACGTATTCGAATGCAACGTTGTGTCAAAATTTCAAAGCAATCGGTGAAGAACTTTCGGAGATTTGAGATTTTGAACAGACAGTTAAATTTTTATTTATATAGATTTTCCAGAAACAGGTTTGACAGAAGGGGTTCACAGAGGTGTCTTTCTCTAAAATACATAGAGCTGGCAAAAAGAAAAACGTGTTTTTTCATCTCTTATTCTGGAATGGTAGGGTCGATTAACTTCACAAGATTTAAACAAATATTTCCAATGAAATCGGTCTCGCATCAATGAAAGTTTGAGGTATTGGCATTGCATCATTATTTACAACGCCAATAGGTCAAACTTTCAGTAATGGGAGACCTAATACATTGCAAATGCTTTTTAAATCTTAATCGTACTTCTGGGATTTCATTACCTTCTTCAACAACAGGCCTGTGGCCTGTAGAAAAGGGCCTAAATGTTCCTCCTCCAAATACCAACAAGGATGGACACTGCATTTGCATGTGATGGGAGCAAAGAGTCAAAAGATGGCCATAGCTGGCCAACCAAAAGAATCAATCAGTGATGTCTGCTGGGAGAGAACCAAGCTCCAAAAGGCGGGACAGATGCACAATATTAACCAACCAGAGAAAAGGAATTTTAAAAAGCAGGCCAACGCGAACCAAAGCAGTGAGCTTGTCCAAAGTCCCTCATAGCCCATATACTGAATACTGCATACCTCTTAGAGCAGTGCATGTGCTGCCCCGCTCGACCTAAAAAATATAAAAGGTGTTCCCAGATCACAATGTTACTTAGTTTGGCAGCGATATTTCTGATAGTTACTATTATCTTTCCCCAAGATCCCTCACCTTATTGTCTGATTAGTTACAGGCATCACCATTAAAATATGAGGCCTTTTTGTTCAACTCATCTGTTCACTGATAATATTATAAACATTAATACTATTTATTTGATGCACACAAGGTTTGGGAGTTGCAGGCCTGTCAGACTTGCCTCATTGTACTGTTTCTAAATTAAAATGATGCCTGTAGGTGCTTATTCTTGAAAATGAGAAGGACCCGGTCACTGTTTTGTTCTGCCTGTATTTTATTTTACGCAGAATCACACCCTAAGGTAATTAATCCTTGGATGTTTTAACTTTCAAGTAGTTACAAATGTTTACACATTTTTTCAGAAAATTTGAAAACAAGTCTGAGGTTACGTTGTTGTGCACAGAACATATATTTACATGTACTCTAACCTTATTCACAATAAACTCAATAGAAAATTATAAATAAATACATTTTCCACAATTTCTACAAAACATTTAACACAAACAAATATTTCTGACTTCAAGTTTGTACCCTGCTTAATGGTTCCACCAGGTTTTGAAAATAACTTTTTGAATTTATTATAAACCTATTGTGTTTATTGTGAATGAGGTTAGAGTGCATGTAAATATATGTTCTGTGCACGACAACGTAACCTCAGACTTGGTTTCAAATTTTCTGAAAAAATGTGTAAAAATTTGTAACTACTTGAAAGTTAAAACATCCAAGGATTCATTACCTTAGGGTGTGATTCTGCGTAAAATAAAATACAGGCAGAACAAAACAGTGACCATTAAAACAACCGCAAAGGTGCACCACAAAGGACAAAAAATAAGTGCAAATGGTATTTAGCACAAGAAAGAATTATTTCTCAAAAAGATGTTGGTAATCTTCTGGTAACAGTCAGGGTTGAACTGTAAAATTATTTTTGAGTGGTCAGGACAAAGCTTTCATTTGTATTTGGATTCCCTAGGGAATAGGCACAGTAACGATGGGTGCCAGCCAGTGTGCACACAATTCCCTTTAGTAACTCAAGGGCCACGTAACATTACGGGGAGAAAGGTAGTCAGGTGCTGACATTAGGAAGGGTCCATCGATTTATCTCTGTTTCTCAAAACAGTGACCATGTCCTTCTCATTTTCAAGCATGTAGGTGCTTATTCGTCATTTAGGCCAAAGGTTCTGTTCACATTATAAAAATCGACCAGATCAATTTCATTATTCATTCTTCCTACTCACTCTCAAACAAAGAGGAGAGGCTACACACAATTCAACTATATGGATACTATGAAACAACTGAGTGGGTGATCGGTTCCAGGTTTCTCTGGAGCTAAGAAAGGCAAAGTGGCAATTAAGCATATTTTTTCAGATTACGTTACCTTTTGTATTAAGATCTGCTATTCCTTAGTTAAGAAAGACACTCCAGCTGGCATTCATGTGCACTCTACTATGTCCAAGGCAGCTTCTAATGCACTTTCCCGGGGCATCCCCATAGTTATTTGCTGAGCAGTCCCTTTACATTTGTTGCCAGCAAGCCATATAAGCTGTTGTCACAACAGAACTGCAGCTGGTGTCACCTAGAAGCCACTGGCAGTCCAAGGGAGCTATTGTACTGGAATCATTTTCTGGATCTAGTCTGGCATTACAGATTTGTTATGCATTTTGCAGAGGACCCTTTGAGGGACTGCTGAAGATTTCCCCGAAGAAGGACTGCTCATACATTTCCTTAAGGGTCTGACCCAAAAACATCTTTGCTTCTCGATGGACTCCAGGTGCATGGAGAAGAGGAGTGACAGGCTAAAGAAAAGAATCATGGCCCGATCCCACACACCAAAACACAGGTGTCCTGGAAATGCTAAATGGATGATGGTATCAAATCCAGGGTTAAAGTAGCCACACTTGAAGTCATTTGATGCAACACAGTGGTATTGGAGAGGTAAGGAAATGTTTTCCCTATACAGTCTGGCACCTGATGAATATTCAAAATGTGAGAGTTCTGTAGTATGACGTATGCATCAGAACTTTGCAGTGGGGGCTGTGCAGATCCTAATATTTGGCATGGACCGAACACCTAAAAGTAAACAAGATTTTTGGAAAAGTGAGCATCAAAATAAGGGTCGATATACGTTCATTTACCGGCAGAACACCTGCTGACCCTTGTGTAGTGCAATTCTCACAAAAACAAGAGCGACCCATATGTACTCATGTACTGGGTAGTGCTAATTAAGCAAAGATAATGTGCACAAGGAACTAATTTTTCAGTGAAGTGATTAATTTTGACAGCAATTTATGTATCCTACTTGACCTAAACAAAATAAACAGATATAGATTAAAGCCTTAGGTCAATAAAGCATGTCAGTATTTAAACAGTTTTTATACGTTACTACCCACAGGACAAAATATTTAACTCCTCACTTTAGCCAAACTGAATTTTATTTGTTATTGCATATTAGTTTTTCACACAAAAAGAGCATAAGAAAGATGTTTCCTCTCTGTCTGTGAATATAAACAATGAGCAGTGGAGCCCTCTTGTACATACGGAATTATGTATTTTATTACAGGGTCATGAGGAATTCAGCTCCCAAGGTGAAACTATACTACATGTGCAGTAATAGCCAGTTCTTATTTAGCCATTGAATATACAACATTGGATGGCTCACGTTAAACCAAGAAAACATGTATCATTAGACCTCTGTGTACCTAGCGATCAACAATGTGTTTGACAAGCAACTCATCACAATGGTTACAAGGATATTGGTTACACTGCGTTGTCAAGGTATTACAGAGGTGACTTCATTCAATTATGTCAATTAATGTTCAATTTGGAATATAACATTTTTAAAGATTTTTTATATATTTTCATGTATGGATTAATAGTGCATATATTCTGAGCAATGAAATACTATATAGCTCCATACATTAACTTAAATCCAGCCAAGACCTGGATTGGTATGTGTGTCATTAAAGGTGTTAACCTGGGCCCTGCTGAAAGATGAAAACATCAAGCCCATGACCCAGTGAGGTACATCATGTTAGAGTATAAGTTGGTTTGGGTCTCGTCATTTAGCACTGTCTAGAGGGTCTAATCTAGGGCTATCTCTCTTCTAGGTGGCATCTAATGTGTGAGTGTTGATGTTTAGTAACACTATTAGGGGGTGGAGCATGAATGATTCACAGAAGAAGTAGAGCATGATGGCTTAGAGGTTGCTCTAGAGATAATGGGTTATAGTAGTTAGTTTAGACTAATGAATTTCCGCCACTCTTACAGACTATTTTATCCTTTTCTAATTGAATCACACTTTTCGAACCATTTGCATTCCAATAGTTGCAGAGTGAGGGAGATGTTACCACCTCTGGGTGATGTTTTGGCTTTCTCAGTTACTTGCCAACGTATTTCTTCTGCAGTGTGTGATTTCAAGTCAAGTCAAGTCAAGTCAAGATAGCTTTATTCGGTGTTTTAACAAAAAACCATAAAAGCATGACATACAAAAACACAATTAATCTATACATCTCTTTCTCATATAAAAATTTCGTATAATAAAACATCATCTAGGTAAAAATGAGTAAAATACAACAAGTTCATTTAAAATTAATTTACAGGACTCTTGGTATTCATACAGTCTGCTGCTGTATACGTATTATGCGGTGTTTATAAGGAACATTATAATACGAGTTTTTCAGTTTTATACATTATTCAAGAAGTCCTATACATTTCCCATAGACCCCCTGCATTTTACGATAAACGTAAGGAATTTTATCATTGTCACTGTAGTGATTTCTTCTTGCAACATATATAGTCTAAACAGTGCAGTCTTGCAGGTTCTCACCCCCCATGACTTTAACAGTGGTATCAAGTATCTTTTTCTCCCCCATTCATAGTACTTACAAAAAAGTATACAGTGTAAGTTTGACTGTCTGGATGTATCATCACATGGACACTTTTCCATATTTGCCGACCAAATGTTTGTGTTGGGAAAAGATACAAGCCTATAGAACGACTCCGTCCTCATTCGGGTCAGGAGCATTCTATGAAAACACGAATAAGTTGGTGCTAAGTAGGCATGGATTCCTGGGCCATGTAAGATATTGCGGTGCGCTACTATGGTGGATTTGTGCCCATCTAAATACCATCTTCGTTCCGCCAATAAATCTAAACACGCCGTTTTTAAAGATTTTTTTGATATTTGTGTGCATGTTATGGGGTTTGTGTAAAGATCTGGTTTGCCGATGGAAAAAAGGAACTTTTTCACATAAGCTAACCATGGTTGTTTGGTGGAAGCCGAATAGTTTAAACAATCAGAAATTACTTCTCTGTTGAACCCTGTGTCCTCACATGTCCAAATCTTAAACCACAGCATTACTGGTGCTACTTTTATCAGGTCTATGATATGGATTCTATCCAGTTCATTATGGCACACAGTGGTGGACGTGGAGCGAGGAACTGAGAGTAAGTATCTAAGGAAAGCGTTTTCCACTGTTTGGATCTGACTGCTATCTGCTATGCCCCATATGCCTGCCCCATATATGGCGGTGGACACGCATTTAGCAGCATATATCTTAAGTAATATATGCACGGGTTTCCTGCCCAATCTCTTAGCAAAGTGTTTAAGGGCGCCTATTGTGCGGGCAAAAGCTAAATTCCTGGAGGTTATGGCTGGTGCCCATGTTCCCTTATTATTGAATATAATTCCTAAATAGGAGAAGGTTTTAGTCATTGCTATCTTGCTGCTGTTTATAAAGATTTTGCAATTTGGTGTGTTTTTTCGCAAGGAGCATGACATTGTAAATGTTTTTCCTTCATTTATTTTTAGGCCTCTTGTAGACATAAAAGATGAGAAACCTGTTATGGCTTTCTGGAGGCCTAGCTGTGTGCGAGCCATGATCACAGCATCGTCAGCATACAATAATAAAGATACTGAGGTGCCATTTATTTTGGGATAGTCGACTCTAAGATTATTTAAAACGTTTGCTATCTCGTTGATATATAAGTTAAAAAGAAAAGGCGCGAGGATACAACCCTGGCGAACACCCTTTGCTATGGGAAATTTTTTTGTACGCTCTCCATTTTTGCCATACCTAACCGCTGCGCCCGCATCCCTGTACAATTCCTGTATAAAGTGTAAGATGTTTTTATCTATTCCCAGCTTTGTCAAGGTTTTCCACAACACAGCGTGGTCAAGGCAGTCAAATGCCGAGGATAAGTCGACAAAAGTGAGGTAGAGGTTCCCTTGCTTCTTACTAACATACTTGTTTATTATTAAATTCAGATTGAGACCCTGCTCTACAGTACCAACTCCAGTTTTAAAGCCGTATTGCAATTTAGAGAGAATCCCTTTATCCTTAGACCAAGTTTGTAGTTTGGTTAGTAAAATTCTTCCTGCCACCTTCATTAGTGTATCCAGCAGGGAAATAGGGCGGTAGCATTTTGGGTCCTGTCTATTCCCCTTTTTGAATATTGGGATGATTATGGCCTCATGCCATGAATCAGGGAATCCCAATGTGCTATACGCATTTAGTACATTTGCTAATAATGGAGCCCACATTTCTGCATTGACTTTAAATAAGTCGATGGGGACTCCATCTGGGCCTGGGGCTTTTAAATTTGCGCTTTGCGAGATTGCTAGTTCAACCTCAGCAGGGAAAAAGACAGTGTTTAGAGGAAAGCTATCTTGGTTGCTATTATGGATGTTATATTCTGGGGTCATATTTAATGCCTCTTTTTTATATAGGGAGGTAAAATAGTCGACCCAAGAGTCTTCCGCTATTGCTACTTCCATCGAATCTGTCCTGTTGTCCTGGGAGAAGAAAGGAGCATTAATTTCCTTCCAGAAAGAGACATTGTCCCTTATGGAGCTTGCCTTTACTAAAGCTTCCCAGGCCTGGTTTTTAAGTTCATCTTGTCTTGCGCGTAGCGTGTGCTTATAGACACGTCTAGCTTGCCTAATCACATTATTATCCTTGGGAACTGTCTTTAGAGCCTGTAATAGGTCTTTGTGAGTTTTAGAACAGGCGGAGTTAAACCAGCCATGTTCTCTCTTTACTATATCTCTTTTTACCTTTTTTGTAAGTTTATCGTTTATAGTGGCGACAATATTCCCATATGCCACTATAATTTGCTGGGGAGTGGTATTAGATTCTAGGCAGACCATAAATTGGTTCATTTCTTTCTGCACTAGGTCTTTTAGAAAAGTTGTACCATCGATTTTCCCCCACTTTATAGCGTAGCCATTCTTTCTTGCCAGCGAGACCGAGTGGCCATGAAGGATGCTCGGTATGCTTAGCTCAGAGGACTCATCTTTGTCAATCGAGATTGTAGTGTTTATTGGAAAGTGGTCACTTAATGCCAAATCATCCATGTTGAAGCCCACCAGGCAACCTTGATTCTTATTGGTCACTAAGATGTAGTCAATTGTAGTGCCTGGCCCCCGCCCATAGAATGTTGTCTGGAAAGCTACATAAGGCTCACAGAGTTCATTAGCGAACCCCAAGTCCCAGTCATGCATTAATTGATTAAGCATATTCCCAATAATCGAATGTTCGAAGTGTGTGGTGGGATCCCCTCTTAAATTGTAAATTCCACAATTTTTTGTAGCACTATAGGGGCACAGGTGGCAGTTAAAATCTCCTGCTATCATAATGCAGTCTGCGTTCTGGTCACCCATCACGAGCATTGCATTCAATTCCGCTATTAAGGCTTTGGGCTCGGCTTTGGGCACATTTATATATATATTTACCAGAAAGAGGGACCACCCCCTTGCTTTGACTACAAGTCCTTGCAGGGATCTGGCTACCTCTACATTGGAACCACTCGCCAAATATGTGGATAGTTTTATATTACACAGATTGGAAGTAAAGATACAAAGGCCTCCCGACCCTCTGCCTCGATTACCCTGTGTCGCCGGGATATAATGAGTGCTGAAGCCCTCAATATGAGTTTCCTCCCGGTCCCAGCATTCCTGCAGACATATTATATCCTGTTTTGCCATGAAAGATAAGAACGGGTGGGCCCCTATTTTATTACTCAACCCTGCTATATTCCAGGATGTAATTTTCAAATTTAGTTTGTGTCTAGTGGGTTCTATTTCCGCTACCTGAAGGATTGGGCTCTCTATACCCTCCAGATTTGATCCTTGCTCCCTATGTGTTTGAATGGGAATCTGTGGGTTTGTGGGGGTACAAAGTGTATTCTGTGGAGGAGGATCAGGCATGTACCCTGCTGGTAATCTATTGACAATGACGGTCTGGTCTTCACTGATTAGGGTATCTACAGGAGTGCCTAGATTTGTGGGTTTGGGATTTGTTGTCATTGTTGGTCAATCGACCATATCCAAGCAATCATACCTGTTCCTCGTGGGAATCCCCCTCCAATAATCAGGGTGTGCATTCTCTCTTCTCAATGGCCAGGGATGATTTTCCCACCCTCCATTCCAGTTGTTTTTATTGTTCCTGAACCTACTTCTGTTCCCATTATAGTGCCCCACCTGCGTCCAGGTCCAGTCCTGTGGTTCCTCCCAACTATTTGGATCACCGTAATTAGGGATGTTTAGAGGGGGGTAAAAAAAGGAAAGACGTTGTACGTCAACGCCCCCCCTTTTTTCTAAGGCTGGCCATGAGGAGATGTAATCAGCTGTATCGGGGTCCTCACAATTGAGTACAATGCAATCACCCTTTAAAGATTTTTTGGTTTCACCAATCCAGGCCACTCTCCTCATGGAAACAATTCTGCCATGATTGTATGGGTGGAGGGGTCTGTTTTGGCTTAACCACTGTAGTACCTTGTTTCGCAGGGACCAGGGGGGTTCGTCCGTACCATCAGCCAGCTCTGTGACCCCTGTGAGTATAACAGTATACGGGGTAGCTTCAGGCGGGAGATGTATCGGGCGTCTATACCTTGGGGCCTTCCTCTCATTTGCTTGTAATTGAGGTGGTTGGGTTTTTTGAGATGTTGGTATGGTGTCCTTTTGTTTCACTGTTTGGATAGTGGACTCTGCCGAGGCCGGAGTTTTTTGGGAGTTCTCGATGGGGCCTTTTTGTTTTCTCGGCCCTTCTGTTGTCACAGGATGTGGGGTAGATTGTATATTTTGGTTGTCAGATTTTTGCGCTTCTGGGTTTACGGCTTTTTTGGGCGGTTGAGGCTTAGGCTGAATGCCTGTTGAAGTTGGACGTTGGGCCTTCAAATTTGTATTATTTACAGTTCCAGGACCCTTAGCAAGCGTGCCTAGTGTGTTTTGCTTAAATGCTGGAGCATTTAGTTTAGCTAGTTGTTTCTCTATAATCATAATGCTCTTCTCTAGGGGTTGCAGGTGATGTTTTAGCAATCGCCCCAGACTGCTTGTAATAAAGTCGTGTAATGTTATACAAGCAGAGCATGGTTTCTGTGTGTCAGCACCCAGTGTTTGTATTCCTAGAGGCTCTCTAAGGCAAGAGGCATGGGATATTACTGTGCAATTAGCGCCATTATTGATAGAAATTGGTTGGTCAGGCGCAATGATGTTAGTGGTTGATTTAAGAGAGGTCTTGGTGTTTTGCGCAGCTAATGCTGCCTCATGTGGGGCATTATCCATATTTGTGGTTGGCTTCTTTGCTATGGCCCCCTCCCCGTTACCTGTGGGGTCAAGATCCACAATATCTTCAACATCCTGTGTGTTTTGGGAGAATTGTAGGACCGGTGTCGTTTCCAAATCCTCCGAGGAGTTGGACCCCAGAGAGAGTTGGGTAGCGGATAAGTCGACACTATTTGGTACTGTGTGAATTTGTACGTTCATATTGTCGACCTGCTTAAGCAGGGAGGCGGTTGGACCCTTTTTAGGGGTTTGTGCAGAGGCCAGGGGCCCCATGGACGACCTTCTTGCGACCTCCAGTTCATGGGATACCCTGCGTTGTAGTATCTGTATACTGTTATCTATGACCTCATGGGTCTTGGTGATAAATAAGTCTAGTGGGCCGGTGATGTCAGTTAGACTAGAGGTCTTTTTGCTTCTGGTCCGTTTATTCATTGTTGGATGGAATCTAGTACTGCGAAAGTTCAGATGTGTATGGGGCTAATGCAGCAGTAATGTTCAACAGTATAGTACTTAAGCAAGTAATATATAACAAAGAATGGAAATACCGTGGCCCAGTCCAGTCCTGCACAGTCTGGAACGGGCTGAAACGGGCCCGCCCTTGGCCCGGGCTTCGCCCGGCGTCCCGCTCGCGTCCCGCGAGACGGGGGTGGCCTCAGCTTTAAGCGCCGCCTGGCGCGTGAATGACGCGGACTGCGTCTCCAGGGATTCTGGGTCGTGTAGTTTGCTGACCCCACAGCCGCGCTCCACACAGTGGCCGGACCCGGTGTTGGTGCTGGGGTCTGGCGGCGGGAGGCGGGCGGTCAGGCAAAACAAGGGATTCCGGCAGCAGGAACAGAGAGTTCTCTCTCCGCAAAGGCTCGCAGCTAAGGGCGACGTTTGGAAAGTTCCCCCCTTCGACCGGGGTGGCCTCAGCTTTAAGCGCCGCCTGGCGCGTGAATGACGCGGACTGCGTCTCCAGGGATTCTGGGTCGTGTAGTTTGCTGACCCCACAGCCGCGCTCCACACAGTGGCCGGACCCGGTGTTGGTGCTGGGGTCTGGCGGCGGGAGGCGGGCGGTCAGGCAAAACAAGGGATTCCGGCAGCAGGAACAGAGAGTTCTCTCTCCGCAAAGGCTTGCAGCTAAGGGCGACGTTTGGAAAGTTCCCCCCTTCGACCGGGGTGGCCTCAGCTTTAAGCGCCGCCTGGCGCGTGAATGACGCGGACTGCGTCTCCAGGGATTCTGGGTCGTGTAGTTTGCTGACCCCACAGCCGCGCTCCACACAGTGGCCGGACCCGGTGTTGGTGCTGGGGTCTGGCGGCGGGAGGCGGGCGGTCAGGCAAAACAAGGGATTCCGGCAGCAGGAACAGAGAGTTCTCTCTCCGCAAAGGCTCGCAGCTAAGGGCGACGTTTGGAAAGTGTGTGATTTCTCCTTGTAGAGTACGAAAGGAGCAGTTTCTACCTTGCAACATATCCTGTTACGCAACATATCCTGTTACGGTGATGGCCAATACGGGTCCTGACAGTTGAGTGGTCTGTAAATGAGGTCACCTGGGCACCAAATGCAACATATTACGTTAGTAGTGGCACAGTTAGTTTGTTCATTTAGAGTCCATTTTATATTGCCATGGTTGAAGGTTTTTGTCTTTGAGGTATATTGTTAAGCTAAACATCCTCCACAGCGAAAATGCCCAGTGACACAGGGTAGTGTCCAAGCCTTGTTGATAGTTGTACTGTGTTTCAAAATGCTCGTGTCTGAATGTACCAGATGATCCTTGATGTTTTTGCCCTTCATGCAGGAGAACATTCGTAGTTCTTGACATGTACTGAGTGTGTAAGTGTGGGCCAATGTATTTTAATTATTTTGACTACTTGGGTACTCAGCGGGCAAATGTGGTAACACATACACCTCTTTTATCTTGAGTTTTTGGCTTGCTTACTTGTAGGTCCTCATGTGGGCTGAACCATGCCCTCTTCATGGATGTCAGAATCAGTCTTGTTGGGTAAACTCGTTCTCAAAGTCTGCGACAAAGGATATTGGCTTCTTTAAATAAGTCTTTTTTCTTCGTGCAATTCCTTCTGAGATGTAAGAATTGTCCATATAGAAGCCCATCCTTTAACCTCTTGGCTGCTAGGCGTTTTCCCCCTCCTGTGCTGGATTTTGCCATTTTGCTGTTCCCATGACGAGCACAGCTCGTCATCAGCACACGACACCCGTGGGTGATGACGAGCTGAGCTCTTCATCAGCATCGAAAGGGTTAAAGCCCTCGGGTGAAAACTTCTATATTGCAAAAAGGCTATTGAACTCTTTTGGTTTTCAGCAGAGACTGGCAATCCGTTGTTTATTGCGGGTCTGTATAGTTGATAAAGAAATTGAATTTTCTCTTTGTCTGTATTGTAGGTAAGGGTCAAAGCCGATTGACAGTCATGGAGGTAGGAGATGAACATTTCCAGGCTGGTAACAGTGCCAATCCATATTAAAAAGATGTCATCAATGTAAAGCTTCAAACATATGATGTTGTTTTAAAAAGGATTGGTTACATTGATGATGATTCTTTTCTCCAGATCGCCCACATACAGATTCACCAACAAACACAATGTTGACTGCTCAATACATAGCGGTCTAATGTTACTCGTTTTCTTGTTTTAACATGAGCCTTTTCAGTGTTGTATACTACCTGGCTAAATAAGAACAGGCTATTACTGCACAGGGAGTTGAGTTTCACCATGGGAGCTGAATTTATCATGACGCTGTAATAATATACGTAATTCCGTATGTACAAGAGACCTCCGCTGCTCAGTGTTTATATTCCATGGGAAATTATGAATATGAGATTACTATCATAGAGAGAGTGTTGTGCTCTCTATTCCTCGTGCCTCAACCCGTAATTAACCACTCTGAAATGGCCATGACAGAGTCCTTGACGAGGCCCACACAATAACACAGCTCATTTGTCGTCTGGTCGGGGTTTTTCAAACCTGCCCATTGATGACAGGCATAAATGCAAGCTGTCGTGAAGGTGTCTGGCTGCAAGTCTGCCCGTATCAGCTCCATGCCACCAAGAGATTAGGTAAGCCATGCTGATCCTTTAAACGGGAGCTCTTTGTAGTAGCATTCGTTGCCGTTTCGCTTACGAGCTGCATCCTGGCATTGCAGCGGGTTGCCGCTCTAATCTTGAATCCCTCTTTGATTTATTTCAATTTCTTGGTGGTTGTCTTCCTATCCGTTCTACGCCTTGTGCATCTGAATAATGACACAGATCTTCGCCTACTAACAGACTAGTAAGGTGATTCTGGGCGAATTGCATTAATCAGTTGTTCAGGTAACAGTACTAAATACCTGACTCCACTTTACAAATTATCTGCAGGCCCTAATTCGATGGCAATTGCTTTACACTAGGATTTTTACTACATAGTGGGAATGGCCACCATAAATTGGTTTACTGAGTTTCCTATTTGTAGGATCTACAGAAAATGTTGTTACTGTGAACATCATCGTAAGACAAGCTGTGATTTTTCCTCCTCTAAGGGTAAGCTCAGTCCCTTCACTTCCTTCCTAGCAGCACACCTATACACAATTGCAGGTGGTAAATTGTACTCCACCTTGTCAGTAATAGGAACTAAATATCCTTACCGTGGGAAGTACCAGGCATCATACCAGAAGGAAATTACCATTCAGGCTTCCTAATTCAGTCACTTGGGGGCTCATTAGAATGGCGGGCGGACTTTAACCGCCCTCCACCCTAACGGAGAACTGAACCGCCCGCCATAAGTGCGGGAGTCCCGTAGGGGGAATTAGGATGTGCCCACCACAGTGGCGGGCACATCCTCCCTGTTTTGCATTATGGCGGGCGGTGCACTCTGCACCGCCCGCCACAATGCAAAACACTTGTGAACGCATTTTCATTTGCAGAGCGGCAGGCACCCCGCGGTGCCTGCTTCTTTGCATATGTAAATGTGGGGGGGTAGAATAGATACCCCCCCTGTCCTCCCCTGAACCGGCATCACCTGGGGACCCCGCAGGGGGCAGCTGCAGCAAACAACGTCTACCTTTCCGTGGCGGCATTGCCGCAGCGGAAAGGCACCTATATGTGGCCATTGTAATATGGCTGGCGGTGTCCATTGGACACCGCCACCATATTATTCCATTACCGTCGCGGTCGCAAGGCGACCGCAGCGATAAAGTGGCGGACGGTCTTTCCGTCCGCCGCGCTCCCCCCGCCGTATTACGGCGGGGTGGAATCCAGACATAGGTGTCGGGCGGATTGCCTCCGCCAGGCCGGCGGTGGCTACCACCAGCCAGGCGGAGGCAATCCGCCCGACATCATAATGGACCCCTTGGTAAGCCTGCTCAACATTTTGTCCCTTGGCCCACAGTTTTTACTCCCTTGTCACTATACTGAATCTTTTCCTGTCTGAAGTTCCCAGAATTCTTGTCTTCAAGAGACAGCGTACTGCGAGAGGGTCGAAACGTTGGTGGCTTTTTAAAAAGGAAGAGCCCTCAATCATATAGTTATCTCCAAAGAATTGATTGTATTAGATTTCCAATTGACTCCTCTTTTATGTACCAATAACCATCATTACAAGTTTTTCTTTTGCACTTTTTATATTTCAAGGGTTCGGTTATGGTTATTTCACCGGGGCTTACTATTCACCCTCAAATATACAAATGTATAAAATGTAAATACATAGACAAGAAACATCTTTTGTATGCTCTTTTTGTGTAAAAACTACTATGCAATAATGAATAACACTCACTTTGGCTGAAGTGAGGAGGTAAACATTTTGTCCTGTGGGTTGTAACAAATAAAAACTCTTTAAATACTAATATGCTTTATGGACCTATGGCTTTATTCTATATCTGTTTTTTTTTTTTTTTAAGTCAAGCAGAATATAATAATTGCTGTCAAAATTATTCACTTTACTGAAAAATGAGTTCCCTTTATAGTGCAAGCCACATTTGATTAACATTTAACTGGCATTGTATTTAAAACAAGCATTGCCAAAGCCAACAGGTCTAGCTACCAGGACTTTGGCGTATTCAATGATTGACAAGGCTTGTTTTACATTGTCAAGATTTTTGTAACACTTTATTTTTGAGGAGCTGCTGTGCCCTTGTCAATTAAAAAAAATATTAGCTAAATGCAAAGCACACATTGTCATAGCAGTCTCTGGTAGTGAAGATAAACACTTTGGGGGCATTATGATGTTGGGCGGATAGCAACCGATCTGCCCATTATCTTCCTCCGCCAGCCCGCCATTTATCCCCCGCCATAATACAATGGCAGGGGTACATCGGCGGAGAGAAAGACTGTCCCCTGCTTTTCCGCAGGCAGGCAATCGTTACGACTGCCTGCTGTGCGGACCTGGGCCATAATATGGTGGGCTGCCTAGCAGGCACCGCCCGCCATATTATGTTGTGTGCGTATTTAGACCTGTCCATGGAGGCGATGCCGCCAATGAAAGGCATGCAGTCTTTGACTTTGGGGGCCCATTGAGGGGCCCTGGGGTGTTGGTAGGGTGGGGGGTGCACTTGTGAGTACCCATGGTACCTCCTCTTCATTAGCATGCACAAGGAGGCAGGCACCGCGCGGTGCCAGTCACGTTGTGCATGGCAATGCACAACAAGCAACTTTTACATTGCGGCGGGCGCTGCTTACAGCACTGCCCGCTGCAATGTAAAAGATGCAGGATGCAAATGCCAGGGTGGCGGTCGCATCCTAATTGGCCCCCAGTGGGACAGCACACCTCTGACGGTTGGTCTTCTTTTCCTTTATGCCGGCGGTCGGCAATCGTAATGGGGCCCTTTGTGTGTGGATGTGCTTATTGTGAAAGGAAAGAACATCATCACTCATAGGGAAGTTAACCAATGGCTGAAGTGGGATAGCAGAATGATTCATGCTGTAGGCTGTGGAGGAAAAATATGAAGTATGAAACAACAAACATTAATGTCAAGGATTGGCTGAAAATATATATTTTATCAGTGATGTCATGAGTGATGTCACTGACCATGTCATGAGTGATATAATATGTGACGTCATCAGCAGTGCATTGCAGGCGCGCAAGTTATAGTGAGTCCAACTAACTATAACATGGGAATTTCAATGGTTTTATGTCAGTAAAATTTCCAGCTAACCATAACTGGTGTGAAACCTATAGTTTTTTCAGTGAATTTCATAGGTTTTTTAAATGCTAATTCCGAACTATATATAGGGCCTCAAACCTTTGTTTTTTTTCAGTGAATTTCAAAGGTTTTTTAATAGCAAATTTCTATAGCTATCAAATATAATATTTTTTATAATGAATCCTATATTGTATATTTATGTAATAATATTTTTTTGTATGTATATTGTTCATGGTTATTTTTTTTTTGCCCAGGAGCGCTCCTGGTGAGCGCACCAGTAAGCGCAGTCTTCCAGCGCGCCCTGGTGTGTGTACCGGTGTACGTCCCGTTAGCGCTATTGCCGCGAACGAAAACATCATCGTGACGTATCGCGTAGCCGCGTCTGCGTGATACGCACGGCGTAAGCGCACTCGAGCGCATACGATCGTGCTACGTAAGCGCCCCGGGGCGCGTAGCGTAAGCGCGTTGGGTCATGTGACCTAAAAATAACACTTTTCATTGGTTCAAAACAGTTTTGGTTTCCAAATGATGAAAGCCCGGGTCATGTGACCTGAAAATAACACTTTTCATTGGTGCAGGACAGTTTTGTTTTCCAAATGATGAAAGCTCCCACCTTTTTTCCTCATTCTCACTTTTTACTTTGACTGAGGAAGACCTGTTTGTAGACCTATTTGTACCTATTTGTACTGAGAATTGGCTACAGTAGCAGCAGCCGCAGAAGCATCTCAACCACCACCACCACCACAAGGACCACCACAACACCACAGTGGTGGAGAAGAAGAAGAGGAGGAGGAGGAGGAGGAGGAGGAGGAGAGGCGGTACCTGCCTGAAGTTACTACCACCTATAAGCCTAGGGAGCATATTGTCTGGGAGTTTTTTAAAATCCCAAGGGGCCTCAAGAAAGTAAATGCGCCAAAGGTTACTTGTTTGATCTGTGGCACTGTACTTTCCAGGGGTAACCCTGCCAAAAAGTATTCTTTTGGCAACAACACCATGATTCGTCACATGAAACGCTGGCACCCAAACAACTATGCTGCGGCATAGGTCAGAGAACTGACCAGAAACCCTCCCCAATCTTCTCCCAGCACCTCCCAAAGTAAGCAACCCACTCCATCGGGTCCAGAGACAAGTGAGATGGTCCCAAACATCCACACCCAGTTTGGAGATTTCAAAATAGTTAGCAAATTTTGTAGAAGGACAATTTGCTATGGGGATCAAAGTATTAAACTCATCAACCGTGCTGGTGACAACCACAAGTGACAAAACAAACCTTAATTTTTTCCTGATTTTTTTTGCTCCAGTTGAGCCATTTACAATTCCCTGTTTTTGTTTGTCCCCATAAAAATTCCCCAAAAAATATCAAATTGTTCATAAAAGTAAAAAAAAGTACAAAATGTTCCAAAAAAACAATAAAAAAATATAAAACAACAGAAAGAATAAAAAAACAGTTCTTTTTAGAACTACCTCCAATTTATAAAAAAATGCTAAATTTTTTTAAAAATCTGTCATTCTTTTTTCCCCATGGTACGTTCCCCGGTGCATGTACCGGGCGCTCCCCCCGCGCAAATCGGAAAAAAAAAATGTTGCCCCGCGGGGCCCTTTTATGGCCCCCACATCAAACCTAGGGGGTCAGGGGGTCTACCCTGCCCCCTTTTGGTCATTTCCCCCTTTGTTTTTGCCACCTCTTGTGTCTGGATCCTACCGAGACACAAGATGGCAGCCGCTCCGGACTGTTTGGAATGTTGACAGACACCCGAGAGCCAATCAGCTTTCCGCGTGCGAACTCGCGTAGCGCGCTGGTACACGCCCCGGTGCGCGCACCGGGGCGCGCCTATAGATATATATATATTTTTGGGAACCTAAATTACTCAAAATCCACTGGAGCACATATCTTGAGACATAGCAAAGGCACATCGAGCTACCAGTCCCTACAATTTTGCCAAGTTTGGTGGAAATCCATTCAGCCGTTCGGGCTAAAAGTGAGTCCAACTGCCCTATGGAAATTAACATGGGGAAAACACAATTTGGGACCCCCCTCTTATCTCTGCCGCCGCTTGACGAATCCCCCCCAAACTTTCTGCGAAGGAGCGGAGCGCATCGAGGCAAATTTCAGGAGATTTTCAGGCAGATCCCTCAATCGACGCCAAAGTTATTCCCAATAGAATGTTGCGGATTCCCTATAGGAAGTAATCCTAACTATAACTACCTACTGGCGACCACCAGTAGGTCATATATATATATATATATATATATATATATATATATATATATATATATATATATATATATATATACATACATACATACATACATACATACATACATACATACATACATACATACATATATATATATATATATATATATATATATATATATATATATATATATATATATACATATATATATATATTACCTACTGGCGGTCGCATTAAAAGAAAGACAGCTTCAAGTTTATCGGCCCACTGGGGCTTGAAATATTTCAAAGACTTTCGAAATTGCACTGATCCCACCGTGGAGAAACAGCGCTTAACTACAGGTACCAGCATGCATTTTTTTGTTGCTCACTTGAGACACCCACTTGGAACATTCAAATTAAGAGCATGCAGCTTATGGCGCCATGACAAGCCTCACAGTGCATTTTCGTGTGGTCATCCTATGAGGAAGGGGCTTTGTAAAGCCCCGAAACGCGTCAGGACTTATTCTTTTCACTTAGCTGTCTGAAGAAAATAAAAGCGCAATTTTTTACCTGAAGTTTGGTCAGGCATACTTCTTTTCTTTGAATGGGAGTTTTGGTTGGATATATAAGGAGGCAGTCCGCCCCCTGCGTTCTGACCGCCCTGAAAGAGGTACCTGCTGCCTGTGGACGAATGAAGGCTGGATTGTTGTTATAAGAAGCAGGGCATGCCAGCATTGTTCATTCCAGTTTATGGCACGGAGTTTTCAGCCAGGAGAATTTGTATGAACTCTGCGTGGCAAGGGAAAGGTGAAATGCTTCTGCCTTTCATCAAAGGACTTCAGGTTGCAAGCACTTTCCGACATTAAAAGAAAGACAGCTTCAAGATTATCCGCCCAGTGGGGCTTGAAATAATTCAAAGACTTTCGAAATTGCACTGATCCCACCGTGGAGAAACAGCGCTTAACTATAGGTACCAGCATGCATTTTTTTGTTGCTCACTTAAGACGCCCACTTGGAACATTCAAATTAGGAGCATGCAGCTTATGGCGCCATGACAAGCCTCACAGTGCATTTTCATGTGGTCATTCTATGAGGAAGGGGCTTTGTAAAGCCCCGAAACGCGTCAGGACTTTTTCTTTGCACTTAGCTGTCCGAAGAAAATAAAAGCGCAATTTGTTACCTGAAGTTTGGTCAGGCATACTTATTTTCTTTGAATGGGAGTTTTGGTTGGATATATAAGGAGGCAGTCCGCCCCCTGCGTCCTGACCGCCCTGAAAGAGGTACCTGCTCCCTGCGGACAGTGTGCGTGAAAGGAAAGGCTTCAGAGGGGAACGTGTCCTTTCTTTGAAGCACTCTGTTCCAACTTTAAACGTGGTCCTGCATGCCGGACCTCCCGCCTAACAAGGATGTTTTAATGTGCTGAAATCACCACGAAGGGACTGAACCTACTTAAGGGATTAATCAATTTCACCTTCATGTGGACTACAGATACCATCGTGCCTGGAGCACTTGCTGTGAGCCACGCCCACTTAGGGATGATTCATTCACGAAACGGCGAATAAATTCGAAGGTGCTTCTCTCTCCCTCCGTGCAGCAGCCCATGATTAAGAGGCACTCCTCAGCCTCGAAACGCGTCGGGCGGAATGTAATGAACATTGGAGTTGGAAATGCAGGAAGAATGAGGTGACAAATCCGGATGGCAGGGACAGAGTCGAGTGACCTCTTAAAGCACAAGGGCGTTTGTTCTGGATGTAAATACACGGCTGCCCTGGCCGTGGAGAGGTGCACCATTTCCTAACAGTGTGCGTGAAAGGAAAGGCTTCAGAGGGGAACGTGTCCTTTCTGTGAAGCACTCGGTTCCAACTTTAAACGTGGTCCTGCATGCCCGGCCTCCCTCCTACCAAGGATGTTTTAATGTGCTGAAATCACCACGAAGGGACTGAACCTACTTAAGGGATTTATCAATTTCACCTTCATGTGGACTACAGATACCATCGTGCCTGGAGCACTTGCTGTGAGCCACGCCCACCCAGGGATGATTCATTCACGAAACGGCGAATAAATTAGAAGGTGCTTCTCTCTCCCTCCGTGCAGCAGCCCATGATTAAGAGGCACTCCTCAGCCTCGAAACGCGTCGGGCGGAATGTAATGAACATTGGAGTTGGAAATGCAGGAAGAATGAGGTGACAAAGCCGGATGGCAGGGACAGAGTCGAGTGACCTCTTAAAGCACAAGGGCTTTTGTTCTGGATGTAAATACACAGCTGCCCTGGCCGTGGAGAGGTGCACCATTTCCTAACAGTGTGCGTGAAAGGAAAGGCTTCAGAGGGGAACGTGTCCTTTCTGTGAAGCACTCTGTTCCAACTTTAAACGTGGTCCTGCATGCCCGACCTCCCTCCTACCAAGGATGTTTTAATTTGCTGAAATCACCACGAAGGGACTGAACCTACTTAAGGGATTAATCAATTTCACCTTCATGTGGACTACAGATACCATCGTGCCTGGAGCACTTGCTGTGAGCCACGCCCACTCAGGGATGATTCATTCACGAAACGGCGAATAAATTAGAAGGTGCTTCTCTCTCCCTCCGTGCAGCAGCCCATGATTAAGAGGCACTCCTCAGCCTCGAAACGGGTCGGGCGGAATGTAATGAACATTGGAGTTGGAAATGCAGAAAGAATGAGGTGACAAAGCCGGATGGCAGGGACAGAGTCGAGTGACCTCTTAAAGCACAAGGGTGTTTGTTCTGGATGTAAATACACGGCTGCCCTGGCCGTGGAGAGGTGCACCATTTCCTAACAGTGTGCGTGAAAGGAAAGGCTTCAGAGGGGAACGTGTCCTTTCTGTGAAGCACTCTGTCCAACTTTAAACGTGGTCCTGCATGCCCGACCTCCCTCCTACCAAGGATGTTTTAATGTGCTGAAATCACCACGAAGGGACTGAACCTACTTAAGGGATTAATCAATTTCACCTTCATGTGGACTACAGATACCATCGTGCCTGGAGCACTTGCTGTGAGCCACGCCCACTCAGGGATGATTCATTCACGAAACGGCGAATAAATTAGAAGGTGCTTCTCTCTCCCTCCGTGCAGCAGCCCATGATTAAGAGGCACTCCTCAGCCTCGAAACGCGTCGGGCGGAATGTAATGAACATTGGAGTTGGAAATGCAGGAAGAATGAGGTGACAAAGCCGGATGGCAGGGACAGAGTCGAGTGACCTCTTAAAGCACAAGGGCGTTTGTTCTGGATGTAAATACACGGCTGCCCTGGCCGTGGAGAGGTGCACCATTTCCTAACAGTGTGCGTGAAAGGAAAGGCTTCAGAGGGGAACGTGTCCTTTCTGTGAAGCACTCTGTCCAACTTCAAACGTGGTCCTGCATGCCCGACCTCCCTCCTACCAAGGATGTTTTAATGTGCTGAAATCACCACGAAGGGACTGAACCTACTTAAGGGATTAATCAATTTCACCTTCATGTGGACTACAGATACCATCGTGCCTGGAGCACTTGCTGTGAGCCACGCCCACTCAGGGATGATTCATTCACGAAACGGCGAATAAATTAGAAGGTGCTTCTCTCTCCCTCCGTGCAGCAGCCCATGATTAAGAGGCACTCCTCAGCCTCGAAACGCGTCGGGCGGACATGCAGGAAGAATGAGGTGACAAAGCCGGATGGCAGGGACAGAGTCGAGTGACCTCTTAAAGCACAAGGGCGTTTGTTCTGGATATATATATATATATATATATATATATATATATATATATATATATATATATTTTACCTACTGGCAGTCGCCAGTAGGTATTCATAGTTAGGATTTTTTTCAATGCAAAATCTCAACATTCTATTGGGAATAACTTTGGCGCCGGTTGAGGAATCTGCCTGAAAATTTCCTCAAATTCGCCTCTCGGCGCTCCCGTCCTTCCACGAAAGTTTGGGGGGGAGTCGTCAAGCAGGGGCCGAGATAAAAGGGGGTCCCAAAACGCTATAAAAGGGCCCCGCGCAAAAAACAATTTTTTTTTGATTTGCGGGGGGAGCGCCTGGTACGCGCACCGGGGAGCGGACCGGGGAGCGTAGCATGGGGAAAACCCAGTTTATTCACTGCGTCATCTCTATGACCCTTTCATGCGTCAATACGCCCCTTTTGCATACATTACACCTGACGTAGATATAATGTGACGCAGGGGTTTACAAAGTGACGCATCTACCTAGATGCGTCACTTTGTAAATATAACTCAACAGGGATAGCCAGGATAGCCAGGATGGGTTCCACAGCGGTATTCGTACAAGCGCCTTGAGACCCCTGCGGGTGAGTAGTGCACTATACAAGTATCAATTTACATTTATATATTTAACCTCTTTGCTGCTGATGACGAGCTGAGCTCGTCATCAGCTGCGGTGGTCATGTGCTGATGACGAGCTGAGCTCATCATGTAACGCAGGTTTTTTCAATCTGCAGCACCCAGCGAGAAAAGCCGCTGCAGCGATGCGGATATATATATATATATATATATGTTCTCCGTACCATACCCATGACTGTTCTCCGTCCCATACCCATGAACCTATGGACTTCATAGTCCAAAACACTCTCTCTCACCCACACTATATTGTAGTCGGTGACTTTAACGTTCATGCAGTCAGATCTGATTGTCTTCTGGCTTCCCAACTTATTAACACACTTCAATCAGCCAATCTAGCTCTAATCACCCCTGGCACCACGCACCAGGCAGGTCATATGTTGGACCTCATTTTCTCTAAAATACCGGACACCACAACTAAACCCCCGTTGCCACTTCTATGGACAGATCATTTCCTTGTCCCTTTCCTAATCTCATTCCCTGCTTGCTCTCGAACAACAGGAAAACGCACGTATGTGCGAAGGAATTGGGATAACTTATCTACCGAGACCCTATGCCCCGCGCTCGCAGCTGCCCCCCCTTTACTATCAGCAGACGTGAACTCTGATGCAATACTACTGAATCACTGGATTAGCAGCACAGTAGACTCCATTGCTCCGCCCAAAACAGCCACATCACGAAGAGAATCCCGTCTGCTCCCTGGTTCTCCGTAGAACTGATGGCCGAAAAAAGCAAATGCAAAAGACTAGAATGTCAGTGGCGGGCAAGCTACTCCGAACCTGCAAAAATCTGCTACAAAAAAGCCCTACACAGCCTTCATCACTCCATAAAAAAAGCAAAAAAACTATTCTTCGTATCCTCTATTCAACAAGTGGAACAACCTAGCAAAGAAATTTTTAAAATAGTTCAGTCCTTCTTTAAACCCAAGGCCATCGAAACAGAAATTACTCCCTCCGACAAACTTTGTGAGGATATCTCGGATTTCTTCGACAAAAAAATCCTGAAGGTCTATGACTCCTTCACCCCCCCCGAGCCAACAACTATGGCAGACCATGATATTACTGAGATGCCTACCCCTCCCCTAACTCTGTTCCTCCCGATCACCCACGAGGAAGCATTGAAAGAACTACATAAATGCAAATCAGGTGCTCCTGATGATCCCTGCCCCCCCAAACTTTGGAAAATGATGTCGGATGCCACGGTGGGACCACTCCTACACATCTGGAACATGTCCATTGAGACTGGTACGTTCCCTGACTGCTGGAAACATGCCACTCTTCTCCCATTGAAAAAAAACCCCAATGGCGCCCCCGATGACCTGAGCAATCTCCGCCCCATCTCCCTACTAGCAGCCCCGGGTAAAATGCTCGAAAAACTTATCCAACGCCAAGTCAATAGTTTTATCGAAAAAAGAGGTATACTTCACGGTTTCAGGCCCGGCTTCAGCACTGAAACTGCCCTCATTGAGGTTGCTGAGTCAATCAGGTGGTCGCTGGATTCAGGAGCATCAGCTATGCTGGTGCTCCTGGATCTATCTGCGCCTTCGATACTGTGGATCACGGTAGAATGCTGCTCAGATTGAAGGACATTGGCTTGGAGAACAAGGCACTGAGCTGGTTGCACTCCTATCTTACGAACCGCTCTCAGAAAGTAGCACTGGGCGCTTTCTCCTCTAAACCGAAACGGCTGTGGTGTGGCGTCCCGCAAGGGTCTGCCCTCAGCCCGTTACTTTTTAATGTTTATCTGGCCCCAATTTTTACCTTAATTGCCAAATGGGGGGTCAAGGCGATTTCGTATGCGGATGATACGCAACTAGTCTTCCCCTACGCTGAGGTGTCAGAAGCAGCGTTTAGCAAAATAAAAGGCTGTCTTAGTGACGTAGCCAGATGGATGAACACTAACAAGCTAAAATTGAATGCTAGCAAAACCAAGGTACTATTCTTTGGGAAAAGTACTCCACCTTCCCCAGACCTTTGGTGGCCCCCCGAAATGGGTCCTGCTCCCACCCCTGGCACCAAGGCAAAAAATCTGGGTGTATGGTGGGACGAGACGCTTTCCTTCTCCTCTCACATACAACAAGTCACTTCTAACTGCCACCATAAACTCCGCAACCTCCGAAAATTTCTCTCTCTTCTACCAACTGACTGTCGGAAAATGGTGGTCCATGCGACAGTCACATCCAGACTGGATTATTCCAACGGCCTTTATCTTGGCCTCCCGAAATATCTGATACAACGCCTGCAGAGCGTGCAGAATGCGGCTGCGAGATTGATAAAACACGTGCCTTTTAAACATCATATCTCTCCGCATCTACACGAGCTGCACTGGCTCCCAGTGGCGAGGAGAGTAAAATTCAAAGCGCTCACCCTAGCGTATAGAGCACAAAAAGGGACTTGTCCCAACTATCTTAAACTCCGACTTCCCCGTTACCATCAAGAGAGACACCTGCGATCGAACTCTCAGATCCTACTGGCCGCACCACGAGCTAGAAGGGCGAGACTCGGAGGTAGATCTTTCTCGGCAGGCACGGCGAAGCTCTGGAACTCCCTCCCCTCTGCCATCCAATCTTCCTCGTCAGAAGCCAATTTTAAGAAAGACTTGGCTCTTTGCGCAGAAAGCCTAGTACCTCACCCTGCATTCCTCTCTACTGCTGCGGTTTCTTTTCAGCGCCGGGACACCTCCTCGTGAGGTAGCTGTTCGCGCTATACAAGAATCTGTATTATTATTATTATTATTATATATATATATATATATATATATATATATATATATATATATATATATTATTTTTTACTTTACTGGCATATGTACATATATACATATGTATATATTTTAATATATATCTAACACTTTATAATTCATTATAATAATTATTTATTCATATTATTAGGTACATGTATACATTATATTTTATATATGTATGTTTAATTTTTTTTACATTATGGGTTCCATTCCGATTCGGGAAACATATCCGTGTGATGATTCAAATTCATAGCCGTTTCCGTACGAATTGTACAAATCCGTCTGAATCGCGTAGTACGATACGTAGTCAAAAAATACGTCCGAATTGTTGCAAACCGTATGAAAAGCAAGGGAAAATCCATACGATACGGACCATGAGCAGTGAACCGAACGAATCATAAACATGCCGTACGACCCGACAAGTACGATCCGGACCGGGGAATGAGTACACGATTTGTACGGTAAACGTTGCGTATGAACAATTTGTACGGAGAGCAACACAATCACATAGGGTACGGTTCTTACACCCCATGATCGTAGGAGTATGGTTTGTACACCTACAATCATGGGTACGGTTTGTTCACCCCATGATCTTAGGGGTACGGTTTGCACATCTACGATCATGGGGTACGGATCCTACACCCCATGATCTTAGGGGTATGGTTCGTACACCTATGATCATGGGGTAAGGTTTGTACACCCCATGATCTTAGGGGTACGTTCGTACACCTATGATCATGGGGTACGGTTTGTAAATCCCATGATCGTAGGGGTACGGTTCATGGGGTGTACGAACCCGTAACCCCATGATCGTAGGTGCACGAACCGTACCCCTACGATCATGGGGTGTACGAACCGTACCCCATGATCGTAGGTGTACGAACAGTACCCCTAAGATTATGATATGTACGAACCGTACTGGGGGTCCGTTTTGCACGCACTTCAAGTTGAATTCTGCCTTTCCGGACATTTTGAGCTCTTGTAAAAAAAAAATCGTACGGAGTGTTGACTGGACGAATCGTACTTGCTGGGTCGGAAAATGATGCTTCGATCCTTACGGACATCGCGTACTGCCTGTTCTAAATGCAATTCTTATGGATTATTGAGTCGTACAGGCTTTGGTACGATTCAGACGGAGAACTGCTTTGGGTACGCATCGTACTATATTGTACGTACTGAGACGTTCGAGGATACAATTCGTATGGGAAAAATGCTCCTTACTGCTATTTGTACTGGATTTTACCGATTCGTAATCGGCCCCTATATATATTATGCCTAATTTTAAACATAATAATTATATATATTTTTTAATTATTTGTAATATTTACTTTATTTCATATTATTTCTTAAACTTTAAAAAAACAAAGTTCTTAACAACAATATTTTTTCCCCAATATTTTTGTACTTACCATGATGCAGATAGGATGCCAATATTCTTGACATCGATATTTAGGTCCCGATATTTTGGGACCTTGATATTGTGTCAGTAATTCAATTTGAACAGGGATCCCTGGAGGGTCCATGTCCCTAGATATATAATTTTGTTTTCCTTTCAAAACTCCACAATTACTGAATGGAGTTACATAAAATCACAAAAAGGGCACTTTCTGGACCAAAATGTGGTGTAATTTCGGCCAGCAGTTTGGGCTGGTTGTGTTCGAAATTCCTATGGGAAATTGCATGGACAACACACATTTTTGACCCCCCCCCTTATATTTCTCAGCCCTGCTTGATGGATCACTCAAAAACTTTCCATGCAGAAATAGACAAACAGGGCCACTGTTTTGGGAAACTGTTGTGAAGATTCAGCAAACGGGTGCCAAAGTTGTTAGCAAATCATGAAATGCTTTTCCTAAGGAAATTCGGTCCTAACTATAGCTACCTACTATATAGATAGATCGATATGCTACAAAAGTTATTAGCTAATATATATGTATATGTTTATGTATATATATATATATATATATATATATATATATATATATATATATATATATATATATATATATATATATATATGAGAAATAGTTCCCCAATCGGTTCAGATTTAGAAACAAGCACACTTCATCTTAGGGGTTCTCTCATTTATTGTGCAAGTTTCATCAGACCCATGGACATAACAGGGACGCGTTTCGGCAGTCAAGCTGCCTTCATCAACCTAAAATGCACCATATTGGTGCTCATATTTAAAACAAATATTCATTGGCATTGAAGATGAACTACATTTTGTCATGTTTGGGTAAACGGAAACATTTGGGCTGATACCCACGCAAACACTCGGCAGAATCATGATTGCTTAACACACTGCAACAGTGTAAATCCTTCAGTTTTTAAACCGCTTATAAAGTAATTCACATTCTGTGCTTCTCCGTGTTACTGCCCTCTAGTTCACCGCATTTAAGAAAAGTTTCCATCATGCCACATTCCGATTTCCATAAAACCCGGACTGGATTTTATCATGTCCTTAAGTGTGCACAAAAGCATCTACAAAATGTCTGTTTAAAATTCCAAATACGCATTATTTCAAGTTCATGCAGTTTTACTTCAAGCATTGTTACCGACTTAGTTAGAATGTCATTGAAAGGAGCACTCGTTTCCGAGGGCAATCTGTTCTTTGTTTAAAGAAAGATTCCTTAATTTCGTATCATTGTTCCAAAATTAAAAGGAGACTCACAGTGGTAACTGCTCAAAGTTTCAACTCCTTCGGTCCAGTGAAACCAATTCCGATAAGCAGCAGTACGGACCCACGAGATCACTGCATCCTTGGACAGTACCATTCGCAGCCCAGCTCCATGGTGGGGGAGGTTATCCAAGGGGGAGGTCTGGCGGCAATGAGCAGAGAATCTCCAGTCCCTGCCAAGGGAGCTTAGGCTCCCAGCGTATGAACTTGCTCCTACGCGTATGCCTTCACCTCCTCTCTGTCGCCACTCTCCCAACACAGGGGCACACCTGCCTCAAAATCGATATCCAGTTTGCGGTAAATGCTGGTGTGCTGCCAAATCACTGGTGGTGCTCTCAAAGTGGCGCTACCGCTAGCGCTCCGAATGTATGAAAAATAGTTCCCCAATCGGTTCAGATTAAGAAACAAGCACACTTCATTGTGGGGGTTCTCTCATTTATTGTGCAAGTTTCATCAGACCCATGGACATAACAGGGACGCGTTTCGGCGGTCAAGCTGCCTTCATCAACCTAAAATGCGCCATATTGGTGCTCATATTTAAAAGAAACATTTATTGACATTGAAGATGCACTACATTTTGTCATGGTTGGGTAAACAGAAACATTTGGGCTGATACCCACGCAAACACTCGGCAGAATCACGATTGCTTAACACACTGCAACAGTGTAAATCCTTCAGTTTTTAAACCGCTTATAAAGTAATTCACATTCTGTGCTGCTCCGTGTTACTGCCCTCTAGTTCATTGCATTTAAGAAAAGTTTCCATCATGCCACATTCCGATTTCCATAAAACCCGGACTGGATTTCATCATGTATATATATATATATATATATATCCAAAACCAAAAAATGCTCACCTCCAAAGAAAGTAAGCAGGACACAGCTCCGAGTGCTAACAGAGGATTTATTTAAGCAAACCGCAGCTTTGTCCTCGCACTCCATGAAATGCTATGGCAGACGCGTTTCTAGCCGGAAATGGCCGTCATCAGTGCCGGCTTCACAGGCTGGTTAGTAAGTCCTGGACACAGAGACTGCCCCCTAAGTAGCAGCCTGTCGGCTCTTCCTCCTTAATGCAGGTACTTGGGTGGATACTTGTGATTCAAAAAAAGTGGTGCATGGTGGGAACTGGAGTCCATCGTGGTGCCGCATGCAGTGATGTGGTAAACCAAAACACCAGGTGGTGTCCCAAGTTAATGTCGCTGGACTGTGTGCCTCCATACCACTCCCAGGTTTGTTCTTCCAGCTTAAACCGCCGTTAGCACTCTTATCAGGCAGCAAGATACCGCCTACTCTCTCCCCTTGCCGAAATGACCGCCTGGTGTCAATGACTTTTGCTTGGGGGGGGCGCCACGTTGTGCACTCCTCGTACTATACCACAGTTCTGCCTTTGAACGCAGAGCACCAGATTGAGAGGGTGTGTCCTGTACCGGTATCAGCAACCCGGTATTACAAATCCAAAACCCAACGCTCACCTCCAAAGAAAGTAAGCAGTACACAGCTCCGATTGCTAACAGAGGATTTATTTAAGCAAACCACAGCATTGTCCTCGCAGTCCGTAAAACGCTATGGCAGACACGTTTCTAGCCGGAAATGGCCGTCATCAGTGACGGCTTCACAGGCTGGTTAGTAAGTCCTGGACACAGAGACTGCCCCCTAAGTAGCAGTCTCTCGGCTCCTCCTCCTTAATGCAGGTACTTGGGTGGATACTTGTGATTCAAAATAGTGGTGCATGGTGGGAACTGGTCTCCATCGTGGTGCCGCATACAGTGATGGGGTTAACCAAAACACCAGGTGGTGTCCCAAATTCATGGCGCTGGACTGTGTGCCTCCATACCACTCCCAGGTTTGTTTTTCCAGCTTAAATCTCCGTTATCACTCTTATCAGGCAGTAAGATACCGCCTTCTCTCTTCCCTTGCCAAAATGACCGCCTGGTGGCAATGACTTTTGCTTGGGGGGGCGCCGCGTTGTGCACTCCTCGTACTATACCACAGTTCTGCCTTTGAACGCGGAGCACCAGATCGAGGGGGTGTGTCCTGTACCGGTTTCGGCAACCCGGTATTACAAAACCAAAACCAAACGCTCACCTCCAAAGAAAGTAAGCAGGACACAGCTCCGAGGGCTAACAGAGGATTTCTTTAAGCAAACCACAGCTTTTTTCTTGCAGTCCGTGAAACGCTATGGCAGACGCGTTTCTAGCCGGAAATGGCCGTCATCAGTGCCAGCTTCACAGGCTGGTTAGTAAGTCCTGGACACAGAGACTGCCCCCTAAGTAGCAGTCTCTTGGCTCCTCCTCCTTAATGCAGGTACTTGGGTGGATACTTGTGATTCAAAAGAGTGGTGCATGGTGGGAACTGGTCTCCATCGTGGTGCCGCATACAGTGATGGGGTAAACCAAAACACCAGGTGGTGTCCCAAATTCATGGCGTTGGACTGTGTGCCTCCATTCAACTCCCAGATTCGTTTTTCCAGCTTAAACCTCCGTTAGCACTCTTATCAGGCAGTAAGATACCGCCTACTCTCTCCCCCTGCCGAAATGACCTCCTGGTGGCAATGACTTTTACTTGGGGGGGGCGCTGCGTTGTTCACTCCTCGTTCTATACCACAGTTCTGCCTTTGAACGCGGAGCACCAGATCGAGAGGGTGTGTCCTGTACCGGTATCAGCAACCCAGTATTACAAAACCAAAACCAAACGCTCACCTCCAAAGAAAGTAAGCAGGACACAGCTCCGAGTGCTAACAGAGGATTTATTTAAGCAAACCACAGCTTTTTCCTCGTAGTCCGTGAAATGCTATGGCAGACGCGTTTCTAGCCGGAAATGGCCGTCATCAGTGCCGGCTTCACAGGCTGGTTAGTAAGTCCTGGACACAGAGACTACCCCCTAAGTAGCTGTCTCTCGGCTCCTCCTCATTAATGCAGGTACTTGGGTGGATACTTGTGATTCAAAAGAGTGGTGCATGGTGGGAACTGGTCTCCATCGTGGTGCCGCATACAGGGATGGGGTAAACAAAAACACCAGGTGGTGTCCCAAATTCCTGGCGCTGGACTGTGTGCCTCCATACCACTCCCAGGTTTGTTTTTCCAGCTTAGACCTCCGTTAGCACTCTTATCAGGCAGTAAGATATCGCCTACTCTCTCCCCTTGCCAAAATGACCGCCTGGTGGCAATGACTGTTGCTTGGGGGGGCACCGCGTTGTGCACTCCTCGTACTATACCACAGTTCTGCCTTTGAACGAGGAGCACCAGATCGAGAGGGTGTGTCCTGTACCGGTATCGGCAACCCGATATTACAAATATATATATTTCCACAACAAATCCCTTCCAGAAATCAGTAGACAATGCAATCACAGGCTTCTTAGTTCCCCAGACTTTTTTAATCCACTTTACATCAAGGTACGAGGAGACAACCGACAAATTGCAGAGAGGTAAAAGGGGCGTGGCCTTGGACCACCTCTCTGCAACACAGCTCTGTGACACTTACTGGAGGTACCTGGTGGGCTAGTTGGCCCCCAGGGATTCGCAGGGTTCAAGGGGAATTAATCCCCCAACTTAAAACCTGCCAGGGGGCACATTTGCACAGTGGTGAAGGGAGGGGGTGGGTCTGATGTGTGTACTTATCCAATCACTCTGCCAAACCCCAAGCACTTATAAATTCACCATGCACTCTCATTGCAGTACTCTAATCATCCAGTCAGTACCCATGCACTCATGCAAAGACCCATACACTAACTCATGCATTGCTGCAATACCCTGAGCACTATCCATTCAATCCAGGCATCTCCCTGTCAGTACCCATGCACTCCTTCAATCACACAGCCAGAACCATGTACTAATCCAATCACTCCACCAAAACCCAAGCACTTATAAATTCACCATGGAATGGACTCTCCTTGCAGTTCTCTAGTCTTCCAGTCAGTATCCATGTACTCATGGAATGGCCAAGGCACTAACACATGCACTGCTACAATCCCCTAAGCACTTCCCATGCAGACCTCTAACCACCTACACACTACTGATTCACTCCTCCAATTACCCAGGTAGTACCCATGCACTTCAGAAATCACTCTGTCACTACCCATGCACTCGTCCTCCATTCAACCAGCCAGCACTATGTACTTATCCAAACCCTCCGCCAAAACCCAAGCAGTTATAAAATCACCATGCACTGTCCTTGCAGCACTCCAATCACCCAGTCACTACCCATGTACTCATGCAATGACCCAGTCACTAAAACGTGCACTGCTGCAGTCCATTGAGGACTACCTATGCAATCCAGTATAAGCATGGGCGAATTTTGCGAATCTGGGGTTCGCGAATTTGTGTATTTGTGAACTCGCAATCCGCAAAATCCGCGAATTCTCGCGAATTTGTGGATTTTTTTTGTGTTTGCAAGGGTTTCTGCCAGTTCGCGAGGGTTTTGTACCAGTTCGCAATTGCGAACTTACTTGTCGGCTCGCAACGGTCGTGACTATGTTGTTTCTACATCTGTTTCATCATCACAGGTTCCCAGCACCCTCTGTTTCACCACTGCCACCCTCTGTTTCACCCATGCCACCCTCTGGTACATCAACGCCACCCTCTGGTTCATCATCACTGTAGATTATGGGGGGGAAAAGCAAGCACACCTGCCCTGCTTCAACTGACATGAATTAATTTGGGGTTGATTTATTAATGTGTCACTGTTTTAAAATTCCATTCTGGCACCTGCTTCCTTATCTGTAATTTGCTTTCTGTTGCAGTGCGTTTTTTTTCCCAGGACCTTTGTGGCCTACTTGTAGCTATTCTATGAGCCTGCTGTGAGGGTCAGAGCTGGGTCATACAATTGTTGCAACTAGCAACTGAACTCTGGAGGGGCCCCAGTCAGGAAGCACTACAGGGAATGGTTACTATTACTAATGATGAGTTTGAACTTTTGCACCTGCTGAACAGCAACTGTAATGCCCCAAACAAACATAGGCAACTGAACTCTGGAGGGGGCCCTCAGGAAGTACTACAGGGAATGGTTACTAATGATGAGTGAACTTTTGCACCACCTGCTGAGTGCTCTCTGCAGAACAGCAACTGTAATGCCCCAAACAAACTTACTTATGAAAGTTGATTTCTAATCCAAAAGTGATCCAAAGAGAGTCAAAAGGCCTCAAATCCAAAAAAGTGCAGGCAAATGTCAACCTGAGGAGTTACTCTGATAAAAATCACCATTTTCAGAAGGTCTATGCTGCTTGCTGGTGGATTTCTTATGCAGAATTGCAAATTTTGTAATTTCGCGAGTGCCAGATTGTTGCTGCCCGCCGCACCTACATGTTCGCAATTGCGAACTCTCGCGATGCGTCACCAAACTCCCGCGGGATCCCGCAGCAAGATCAAAAATGGCGCAGCTCTTGCAAAATATCGAGAAAAACAACTCGCCAAAGGCTGAATGACGGTAAGTGAACGCCGCACGCCGCAAAATTGTATCACCAAGAAAAAAAAATCCGCTGCGTGCGAATTTGCGGATTTTCTGTAAATTCACGAGCGTTCGCGGATTGCGAATTTACCGAAAATCCGCAAAATCCGCGAGCGGAACGGATTTTCCGCCCATGCTTAGTCCAGTAATCTTCTGGTACTACCAATCCAGTCCTCCAATCACCCAGACAGTCTTATGTCCTTATCCAATCACTGTGCCAAAACCCAAGCATTTATAAATTCACCATGAACTCTCCTCGCAGTACTCTAATCATAAAGTCACTAACCATGTAGTCATGCAATGATCCAGGCACTAACACATGCACTGCTACAATCCCTGTGTACTACCCATCCAGTCCTCTAACCACCTACACATTTCTCATTCGCTCCTTCAATTTCCCTGGTAGTACCCATGCAGTCCAGCAATCACCCTTTCACTCCCTGTGCAGTCCTCCAGTCACTCAGCCACTACCATGTACTAATACAAACACTCCGCCAATACCCAAGCACTTATAAATTCACTCAGGCACTCTCCTTGTAGTATTCTAATCTTTCAGTCAGTAGCTATGTACTCATGCAATGATCCAGGCGCTAACTGATCACTGTTATAATCCCATACGCCCTACCCATACAGTCCTGTACCCACTTACACACTTCTCATTTGATCCTTCAATTCCCCAGCTAGTACCCATACAGTCCTGCAATCACACTGTCACTCCCTGTGCACTCCTCCAGTCACCCAGCCACTACCATGTACTAATCCAAACATTTCTCCAATACCTGAGAACTTATAAATTCACCACGCACCCTCCTTGCAGTACTCTAATTATCCACTCCGTACCCATGTACTCATGCAATGACCCAGTTACTAACACATGCACTGCTGCTATACCTTAGGGACTACCTATGCAGTCCAGTAATCTCCTTGGTACTACCTATGCAGTCTTCCAGTTACCCAGCCAATCCTATGTGTTTATCCAATTTCTGCGCCAAAACCCAAGCACTTATAAAATAACCATGCACCTTCATTGTAGCACTATAATCATCCAGTCACTAATCATGTACTCATGCAATGACCCAGGCATTACCTCATGGCTAATGCAGAGGAGGGCAAGCTAATCACAGGGGTACCCCAATGCATAGTGTTCCCTAGTGTATGTGGGTATTTTCACTGTATTCTAAGTGTATTTTAGCATGGCACTGGCTCTAGGCCTGGTTAGTCAGAGTAAGTTACCACCAGTGCCCATCAGCAAAAGGTTGGGGGCACAGGAGGAATTCTGCTTCTCTGTTGGTTCTTTCTGCACATCTCTTCTTCCTGCACTTTTCTTCGTCTTTCTGGGCTTCTGTTGCCTCTTTCTGCATTTGTCTTGCTTCTTTCTGCGCTTTTCTTCCTCTTTCTTCACATGTCCTACCTTTGTAGGCATAGTTAGAAATTAGCATTTAAAAAATCTTAGAAATTCACTGAAAAACCATAGGTTTCAGGGATGTTATAGTTAGAAATTAACATTTAAAAAACCTTTGAAATTCAATGAAAAACCATAGGTTTCAGGGACGTTATAGTTCGAAATTTTCATTAAAAAAACCTTTGAAATTCACTGAAAAATACCTAGGTTTCAGGGACATTATAGTTAGAAATTAGCATTTTAAAAACCTTAGAAATTCACTGAAAAAAACATATGTTTCAGGGGCGTTATAGTTAGTTGGAGATTTTACTCGTAAAAAAACCAGAGAAATGTAGCCATTATAGCTCTAACTATAACTCGCGCCCCGGCAATGCACTGCTGATGACGTCACATATTACATCACTCATGACATGCTAAGTGACATCACTCATGACATCACTCAAGACATCTCAAATGACATCACTGATGACATGATGACATCATTCATGCGATCATCTGATGCACCTCCTCATCATAACCTAATAAAACATTTCATACACCCACTCTAAAATACAGACCACCAATATCGAAACCATAGACAGACCAATAGCAGTTAGTACATACCTGCTCAGTAATTCATACATCTACACACACATCCACCCACTAACCCATACAGTCACTCATACACACAGTCATTCACCTATACAGCCACTGATATATTCACTCATACACCCATACAGACACTCACACACTACCACTCACCCAAAGAGTTACTCATACACTTGGTCAGTTGTTGTGTTCGAGTTTAGATTCCGATTGAATTTCCTGATACATGCCCTTATATAGGTACAATTTGCGTTGCCCTTATATAGGCATAGAAATCCAGTCCTTATTTAGGCATAGCCCATGCTGCCCAAATACAGGCATGGCTACTTCCATCCGTTCATCTACGCCACAACGATTTCTTGGAAAATCAGACTTCTAAGCCATTAGGGCCTTCCCCTTGCTTGAATATTGATTTCTCCAAGAACTCAGTTATTATGCATGAACATCTATTCCTTAGGGGATGATTCATGATGTTCATATGCCCGACTTTACGTCAAAGCTGTACAAAAGGGGGTGGTGATGGACGGAGCATTTGAATCAATCAAACACTCACACCCAGTCAAAAGATCTGCGTTTAATCCATCACCGTTCTTTAGCCCACTCTGCCACCCCAGTTCAGACATGGCTATATGCAAATCAGTCTGACCCTGTGCCTTATGGGAACAGTCCAGCCCGAACTGCCAAGCCATATCTTCCCTGGACCGGAAACAAGCTTCCGAGGACCGGTTTCTGGCATTCCAGCCGTCTTCAGCCCGGCTTGCTTGAATCCAGTAGCAAAGTGAGCAAGGGACTCACGTCTGAGCATACCCTGCCACACCTATGGCGGCCAAAATCGGTACAAAAGGGGGTGGTGATGGACGGAGCATCTGAATCAATCAAACACTCACACCCAGTCCAAAGATCTGGGTTTAATCCATCACCGTTCTTTAGCCCACTCTGCCACCCCAGTTCAGTCATGGCTATATGCAAATCAGTCTTACCCTGTGCCTCATCGGAACAGTCCAGCCTGAACTGCCAAGCCATGTCTTCCCTGGACCGGAAACAAGCTTCAGCGTCTTCAGCCCGGTTTGCTTGAATCGAGTGGCAAAGTGAGCAAGGGACTCACGTCTGAGCATACCCTGCCACACTTATGTGAACTCACAATCCGCAAAATCTGCGAATTCTCACGAATTTGCATATTTTTGTATTTTTTTTGTGTTCGCAAGGGTTTCTGCCAGTTCGCGCGGGTTTTGTACCAGTTCGCAATTGCGAACTTACTTGTCGGCTCACAACGGTCGCGACTATGTTGTTTCTACGTCTGGTTCATCATCACAGGTTCACAGCACACTCTTTTTCACCACTGCCACCCTCTGTTTAACCCATGCCACCCTCTGGTACATCAATGCCACCCTCTGGTTCATCACTGTAGATTATGGGGGGGGAAAGCAAGCACACCTGCCCTGCTTCAACTCACATGAATTAATTTGGGGTTGATTTATTAATGTGTCACTGTTTTAAAATTCCAGTTTGGCACCTGCTTCCTTATCTGTAATTTGCTTTCTGTTGCAGTGCAATTTTTTTTTCCAGGACCTTTGTGGCCTACTTGTAGCTATTCAATGAGCCTGCTGTGAGGGTCAGAGCAGGGTCATAGAATTGTTACAACTAGCAACTGAACTCTGGAGGGGCCCCAGTCAGGAAGCACTACAGGGAATGTTTACTAATGATGAGTTTGAACTTTTGCACCTGCTGAGTGCTTTCAGTTTTGCAAAACTCGTTTTTCTGCAGAACAGCAACTGTAATGCCCCAAACAAACATAGGCAACTGAACTCTGGAGGGGCCCCTCAGGAATTACTACAGGGAATGGTTACTAATGATGAGTGAACTTTCGCACCTGCTGAGTGCTTTCAGTTTTGCAAAACTCGTTTTTCTGCAGAACAGCAACTGTAATGCCCCAAACAAACTTACTTGTGAAAGTTGATTTCTAATCCAAAAGTGGTCCAAGGAAAGTCAAAAGGTCTCAAATCCAAAAAAGTGCAGGCAAATGTCAACTTGAGGAGTTATTCTGATAAAAATCATCATTTTCAGAAGGTCTATGCTGCTTGCTAGTGGATTTCTTGTGCAGAATTGCAAATTTTGTAATTTCGCGAGTGCGAGATTGTTGCTGCCCGCCGCACCTACATGTTCACAATTGCGAACTCTTGCGATGCGTTGCCAAACTCCCGCGGGATTCCGCAGCAAGATCCAGCAAGATCCAAAATGGCACAGCAAAATATCGTGAAAAATAACTCAGCAAACGCTGAATGACGGTAAGTGAACGCTGCATGCCGCAATATTGTATCACCAAGAAAAAAAATCCGCTGCGTGTGAATTTGCGGATTTTCGGTAAATTTGCGAGAGTTCGCGGATTGCGAATTTACCGAAAATCCACAAAATCCGCGAGCGGAATGGATTTTCCGCCCATGCTTACTGCCAAGCCATGTCTTCCCTGGACCAGAAACAAGCGGTACAAAAGGGGGTGGTGATGGACGGAGCATCTGAATCAATCAAACACTCACACCCAGTCAAAAGATCTGGGTTTAATGCATCACCGTTCTTTAGCCATCACCAACCCCTTTTGTACCGCTTTTGTCCGCCATAATTGTGACAGGGTATGCTCAGACATGAGTCCCTTGCTCACTTTGCCACTGGATTCAAGTAAGCCGGGCTGAAGACGGCTGGAATGCCAGAAACCGGTCCTCGGAAGCTTGTTTCCGGTCCGGGGAAGACATGGCTTGGCAGTTCGGGCTGGACTGTTCCCATAAGGCACAGGGTCAGACTGATTTGCATATAGCCATGTCTGAACTGGGGTGGCAGAGTGGGCTAAAGAACGGTGATGGATTAAACGCAGATCTTTTGACTGGGTGTGAGTGTTTGATTGATTCAGATGCTCCGTCCATCACAACCCCCTTTTGTACCTCTTTACGTCAAAGCTGGCATTCCTAAAACACCTTCAAGATATAAAGATACCTTCACTTGCAATGGCAAAGCCCAGTGTGGTTCTGTGCAGTTCAACTACCTACTTGCACGACGCAGCTCGCTACAGCAAATGCCGAAGGAAGCCAAATCTCCAGCTGACGCACTGATCGGAAGCTGACATCCTCTGCCGAGAATCCAGCTCCAGTGTTTCTGACTCCCCATGCGCGGTGTTGGGAAATCGAGTCCATGAAAGAGATACCAACCCCTCCCCTTCTAAGGTATGGAGCTGATTAGAATGTAGAGAAACCTTTGGCAGTTCTTGGCAAACCTTAACCTATGCTAAAAACCATACTTACTTCTTCCCTCGTACTAGACCTAGGTTAGGTACATTGGGGCAGGTGTATTTTAGAAGCACCAGTTGAGTATTTTAGCCTGTGTTATTTATGTATGTATTTTTATATGGCTTAGAAACCATACAATGCTCTTACAGTGCTATTTTAAAATACTGTTCACGCTGTACGCATTATACTTTTTATTCTAACGATTGTAGCAGTTCACCTCTCTTGCATGAAAAAGAAGACTGTTCAATACACCTTTTTATTTAAATGCCCATCTCTCTATTTTCTCTACAACTCTGTAGAAACAAAGCATGCATGATTGACTGAGTAAAATAGTTATCTATTGTTATCACAACTCTGAAGATATTTGTTCCAGTCCTAGGCAAACAAAGTTGTAATGTTTATGCGGTTGTCAGAAACTAATCCCTTCTTGTTTATTCGTGAAAGTTTCTAGTGACCTCTGAGCTAGCTGGCACACACAATTAAGTTTACTATACTCTATAGAGACATACTGACCTCAGTCCTATGTCCAATCTATAGTGTATATTATTCCAATGTGCAGAGCCTATTGGGAATATAGAACTATACTACAAAGTCATGCAAAGAAACTATCACACACCCATGTACTTGCTTATACAGTCATACACACATCACCACACTAACAAATACTTACCCTCTTAAACAACCACTCATAGAAACACACACTCGTCCATACAGATACTATTGCAATCACTCACTCTCACATATAGTCATTTATATACTCCAACACTCACATATACTGCTTTGAAACAAACGTAGTTTCTCACACATGCATCACAGAGACATCCATTCACTCACCAACACACCCATACACACACTACCCCACCCATACAGCTGTTTCCATATGCACTCTTAAACCTATACACTCAGTGAAACAACCACTCACATATCTATGCGCAGAATCACCCCCACCTACTCACAAAGACACTCAGGCACCCATACAAATACTCATACAACCAATAGATAACACATATAGACACTCATGCAGCTACTCGTAATACAGCTGCTTACACACCAACTAACCGACTAATAAAGACATTCTCACAGTTTAGTCTCTAACCCATGCATTCAGTAAGACACATTTAATCACTCACTTATACAGTCAGTCATACACCTACTAAATCATCCATTCAGACACTCATACACCCACTCATACTTCAGTACACCATGGCATATATTTACAGAAACACACATTCATGGTATGATGTCATCAGTGATGTCATTGGAGATGTCATCAGTGATGTCATCAATGATGTCACTGAGAAGGTCATGAGTGTAATATGTGACGTCATCAGCAGTGCATTGCAGGGGTGCGAGTTATAGTTAGGTCTACTAACAAATTTCAATGGTTTTGTACAAGTGAAATCTCCAACTAACTATAACGTCCCTGAAACCTATGTTTTTTTCAGTGAATTTCTAAGGTTTTTTAAATGCTAATTTCTAAATATAACGTCCTCTTTGTACTCGCCATGTTGTCCCCTGCCATCCTAATGTGGTGGGAGAAAATGGGAGCCAGATGGCAGAGGGACGGCCACCGCCTGGCCGGCGGTGTCAGTCCCTCCGCCATCCTATTGAAGCCCCCATGTTTCCATAGGAAGAGTGTTTTTTGATTTGCCAATAACTTTGACATTGTTTGACAAATCTTTGTGAAATTTTCTAAACTATCAATGCAGTCATTTCAGCATCCCCAGGGACCGCAACATCCCTGGGGCTGATTCACTGAAATGTGGGGGGCCATGTAGCCACCGCTGCCCTGGGGACCATCATCTCCCTGGAACTGTATTCCCGGGACCAATTCTCTGATGTTGGTGGAGCTACTTGGCCCCCACAACCCTGGGGACCTCCACCTCCATGGGCTACATTTAAAAATAATAGAAGGGGGCTCCAGCCTCCCCATGCACCTAATGGACCGCCACCTCCGGCAACTGTACACTAAATTATATACGGTGCAGCGTGGCCACCACAGTCAGGGGGCCACCATCTCTCCAGGACTTACTTTTTGTTAGAGGGGGGCTCATAGCTCCCAACGTGGAGCTGCAAATGGTCCTGGGGACTACCACCCCACGGCTGGCTCCAGCAATGTCCCGGGTGCCCGCCCGTCACATTGTAGTAAAACTCTGGTCCGCTTTTATGGAAGCAGAGCATTCAAAATGCTCTTGCTTTCATCAAGTGAAGAATTGCTTTTGGACAGAGGGAGTAGCATGTTTTCAGCTCCCTTTGTCCAAAAGCAATGCCAGCTCCCGCAGGAGGCAGGGAGCTGGCAGGGGCCGCGGGAGCCTTGAGGCTTCCCCTGCTATCCCCAACATGGTGGCCATGCCCTGGGAGTTGGGGTCCCAGGGGCTATATTTGCCTGGGGAGGGCATCTGTGATGGCCCCCCTCCAGCCCCGGGGAGTGGGGCCAAACTGGACCCCTCCCCTATTTAAACAATTTTTTTTTTAAAGGGCCTGGCCCCACAGGATGGGGTCCCAGAGGTCAAAATTGGCCTTAGGAGGGGGGCCGCATGACCCCCTCCCATTTAAAAAAAAAGTAAAACAAAAGGGCAGGCCCCACGTGACCGAGTCCCCTGGGCCAAAATTGGCCCAGGTAAGAGGGCCAAGCGGCCCTTCTTCCTTTATGTTAAAACAATTCTAAAAAAGGGAAAAGCCCGGGACCAGGAGAATGTGGTCCCCGGGGCTGTAATTGGCCTGGGGGATGGCATCTCTGGGGCCAAAATCGCCCAATGGAAGGGAAGTTACGCAGCCCCCTTCCTTAAAAAAAAACACCACCACTCTGCAAATGCACCTCCTAGTGCAATGGTGGTTGGGGAATGTAATCCCCTTTAATGTTGAGGGTCTTTGGTGAACAGCAATCCCTCTTTTACCTCCAGCATGCCCCAGAAAGCGGGATTGCTGAGAGGACTTGAAGGCCACGACCCCTTTCTCCACCACTCTGCAAAAGCACCTCCTGGCATGCTTCTGGTTGGGGAATGAATTCTACTTTACTCCTGAGGGCCTCAAGGACTAAAGTGGCCTACTTTCCCAACCAATAGTGTCTGGAGGCATGTTTGCAGAGAGGTAGAGGAAGTGGGCGGATCCCCTGACAACCTCTCAGTAATCCACTGTGTGGGTGTGACTGGGGATGGCAGGAGGGATAGATGGCCCTCAAGGACCCTCAAGAGCGAAGGGGACTTCATCCTCCAACTAGTAGTGAGCCAGGAGGTATGTTTGAAGAGTGGTGGAGAAAGGGGCCATGGCCACTGAGCATCTCTCAGCCAGCCCACTGTGTGGGACTTACTGGAGTTAACAGGAGAGGTAGCTGGCCTCCAAGGATCCTCTGGAGCCAGGGGGACTTCATCCATTGACTAGTATTGCGCCAGGAGCCAGGTTTGCACAGTGGTGGAGAAAGGGTGTGGTGTCCAAGACCCTCTCAGCACTCCTGCTGTGTGGGACTTACTGGAGGTAACAGGAGGGGTAGTTGGCCCCCAAGGTCGTCCTTGAGGGCCAAATACCCCTCCTGTTACCTCCCGTAACTCCCACATACCGGGAATGCTAAGTAGTCTTTTGAAGCCACACCTAGTTTCTTTACCAATCTGTAAACAAGGCTCCACTCATGGTGTACTACTGGTTGGGAGATGAAGTCCACTTCACTCCTGAGGGACCTTAAGGGCCAAGAAACCCTCCTGCTACCTCCTGTATGTCCTTCATAGCAGGATTCCTCTGAGCTGGTCTAAGGCCCAGCCCATTTTTCCACCACTCTACAAAGACAATTAGTGGGTAAAAAACAATAGAAATTCACTGAAAAAAATAAAGGTTACAGGGATGTTTTAGTTAGGAATTAGCTGTTAAGAACCGCTAGAAATGTACTGGAAAAAAAGGTTATAGGGAGTGTAAGAGAGTAGGATCTGCTTACTATGGTTACCCCCACTTTTTGCTGGTGTTTCACTGTTTCTCAAATTTAGTCTGGCTGGGGCCCTGCTAGCCAGGACACTAGCCTAGCTGCTTCTTCTTATTTAAATTGAATGCATGTACTTTAGGTCCATTCCAGATTGGTTACTGTGTTACACTTGTGATTCCCTAGTATATGGTACCTTAGGTACTAAGGGCAAAAGTTTCCCAGAGGCATACCAGGGGCTGAAGCATGTATTATGCCACCCCTGGGAAGTCTAACAAAATGGCATCACAGGTCTGCTACTGCAGCTTGGGTAAGGTGGTGCATGCACCCCTTACTAAGATATAGGTTACCTATATGTACCTTTAATCACTGACACACATAAACCTATAAGTCACTCCTATGGCAGGCCTTATCAATCCTGAAGGTAGAGTGCTTGGTTTTGTGTGAGCGGGTGCCCATGCATGAGCAGGACCCCTCTGCAGTGTTCGGAATCTATCCTCTGATGCTGTTCTGTGAAGAAGCCAGACCATATACTCTTAAGTGCATTATTACCTTGTGGTAAATTCTAACTTTGGAATGGCTGCATGGAAACAGGTTGTGTATGGTGTCAAACACTTTGGAATCCTACCCCCCCCCCGCCAGTCCAGGCGGCGGGGGTTGAATTCCACCCTTCTAGAGGGAGAAGACATGTACACACTTACCTAACCGGTAACAGTTTAAAAGAGCCCCAGCATCACAAAATGGATGCTGCAGCCACAGACACCAGTCTGACCTCCTGCTGCTGGATGAAACTCCGGCAGGGAGGCCTGGACAATAGGTTTCCTGTCACAGGAAGGTATAACCACCTCCCAGACAGGCTTTAGTGTATTGGGGCTGGGTGGGTGCATTCATAGAATGCTTTTCAGACAGTGTTGGGGGCACATTTGGTGTCCCTGTGCATACCCCAGTTCAAACCGGTTGCAGGCGTGCCCAGCCCCTGCTCTGGTGCGACAATGGACAAAGGGAAAGTGGTGTAACCACCCCCTCCCTGGGTCCTCCCATAGGTGGGACCCTAGAGTAAGTCCAACCCCTAAACTTAATATAAGTATGGGAACCCTGTCCTTAGGAATTTAGATTGCACATGGGCGAAACTCTGCAACATATATCCTGGAACTTCAACATTCTGTTTCGACTAGAAGACGGAAGAATCTCCCCTGAGGCGAAGGAGTGACTCCCCTGTTCAAACAGGCACCAATGAAGCAATTGCCTGTCTGCATCATTGCCGCTCCCGCCAGATCCCGAAGTGCCTGCAGCCCAGGAAGAGGATTTCCAGACTTCCCTAAGGCCAACATGAGTCCCCAGCAAAGCTGAGACCCGAAGCCCAAACGAGTGACCAGAACTCCTGATACCATGCACATTTGCTAAGTGCATTGACTTCCTGAGCTTTTCTAAAGTTGTGCTTTGGGTTAATTGTAGCCCAAGCCCTGAGCATCATCTCCACCGAAGATTGTGTGTCTACACTCCACAAGTGTTCCATGGTCCTGCTTCTTGCATTTCCACTCGTGGCTCCTTCGCGATCGGTAGTCCATTGACTTGTGGGTCCCCTGAAAGGTAACTCTTCTATTTTTTGCGCTTTCCTGATTGATCCAGACATGCCCTGACTCGCCTCCAAAGGATGAGTCCCTCAGACCTTGCAGGTCTGCACCAAAGCCAATCTTTGCTTTCTACGTGGGTTGCTGTTGCTAAGGCTTGTTGGGTCCAATCCGGATACCGACACTGCAGCACTCGATATCCTTTATGGGACAGCTCAAATCCAGCACCTGTTTGTCATCAACACCTCCTGGTCCTTGTGGATGGAGAGTCAAGCTTCACCTTCTTCACCTGAAATCACCCAACATCGGTGGGCATCTGCTCATTGCCTTCCTGGTCACTGGCTAGTGACCCAGACTCTGTCCCCTCTACTGTCAGGTTCTTCACTACTCCGATCCTGGCTTGGATCCACCCGGACACTTTTGACTTTGTCTCTAGCAGCACTTTGCAGCAGCTCGCCTTGAAAAACAATGACTAAACCCGACAGGAAAAGACACCTATGCACCCAGCTTCCCTGGGTGAGATAACTCGAGTACTCCAGTGCACCCGTGGGTGTTGACTCTAGAGCTTCCTAGTTGTAAAGGGGTTTGCTCCAAGTCCTCTTCCAAGTGTCCTTAACCTGTAATTTTCCAACCACGACTTTCCCCATAGAAGTTAATGGTGATTCGGGGCTGTGTTTACCAGCAAACACAACCCTTATAAGGGATCACAGCTCCAATATTTATACCGGGTTGGTCTTTGTTCTGCCCTGGCACAGCGCTTGGGGATCAGGTCCCAACTGGATCTGTGGGGTTTGGGAGCATTTTTTACAGTGCTCACAGCCTCCTTTGTCAGGTTGGTGGGTGAACAGTTGTTTTATATAAATTACATCATTTTATATGTTACCCATACATGAATAAAGAGCTGTCAACAAAAGTGAAGTGTCAAGGTGAACAGTGATCAAGTGACATAACGTGCTCATGATACAATTGGGTGCGTATTATGTACCATGTGATTAAGATCTGTACAAGGGAAGGGGCGGCCAGTCTGGGAGCAATGGCTCTGTTGCTATTCCAAGTTTAATTTCTCCTGCAGAGCCTTGAACTGGACCAGAAGGTAGTGTCTCAGTTCAAGGTTCTGCACGACCAGGTGTAGACCATCTTACCACGTCTACCACAGAGAGCACACACACTTTACACTGGACAGCAGTGCTAAAGTGCCCAGAGTTCTAAAACTACCAACACCAGGTCAGAAAAAAGACTAGGAGAAAGGCAAAAAGTTCAAGGATAACCCTGCAAAAAGTCCAACAGCAACCTCACTTATATCTGGTTTCACAGCTTAAGCATGGGTGCACACTTAACAACCTCTTTACTTGTAGGGACTAAACTCCACTACATGTAAAGTCAAATGTATGGTTGTGGAAGGAAATGGAGTAATACCTGAAACTGGAAGGTGGTTTGACCAACCCATTACCAACATCCTTCACTAAAATTGCAGCATTTGAAGGAGGCGAATGGTTGTTCACGGCAGTGTCACCAACTGGATAGAAACCTAGAATGTAGTAAAACAGGAGGGACATGGTTATCAGAATCACAAATTGCTAGACTGATTTTAAGCTCAGAACAAAGTATTGTAAAACTCATGGGCCTATTAGCATTATGCTTGTAAAAAGAGGAATAGCCTAGATTCAAGAGCTTTTGAAGACCATTCTCTGAGTCATGAAGAGTTATCACAGTGAAATTACTTACACTCTGATCTTCGTTGTTCAAAAGACTTCAGATCTTCAGAACAAATATGGGGATGCTACTCTTTAGGAAATGTTATGCATGTAATCAGCCAAAGGACCTATTTTGTATTTGTCTGCACATTCTGATTACTTATATTCCACATTTTATTCGTTTCCATGCACTGTCTCCTGACCTTCCTGCTCCACATTAGGTATGACATGGATATTGGCAGCAGCACTAGAGCAATACAAATCACTGGATATGCATATAACTAAATGGCACATTCTTAAAACCTGTCATTTTCCACAGTTTTATATAAAAGAAACTTTTATCCTTCACCCACCCTGTAAATCTAAAAATCGACCAACATTATTTGGAGATTCATTCTCAGAAGCTGGAGCATGGTGGAGAGGAGGACTGTGACGAGAGGACACTTGTAATAAAGCAGGCTCAAACTAAAACCAAGAGGATTGTGGATTCTACGACATATTAAGCATTTATTTGGCCTATGATATTATTTTACATGGGTAACCGAGTCACCAGCCTCTTGTGTATTACATAGTCTATCTATTTTCATCGGAACAAATTAATTTGTAGAAGTGATTCTTCCGGCAGCAGGTGTCTAGATTGGAGGTGTGTATTTTTAACATTTAAAAATAAATGCTCAAAAAAACAGAAATGTTAGCACCATTCCAGATAAAACAGATTGACATTAAATGAAAGATCACCCCAACTTTACAGTTTAAACAAACAAATAGCACATCAGAGCTTTGCAGAAATAAATGTGCTCCAACAAGTTAAATAAAGAGTTCTCAGCCACCATTATTTGTCATTAAGCAACAAAACGTGCTGAGAACCCACACGTTATCCACCACAGAGGAGCTTATCTCTTTGTAATTCCCCGCTTGCCGAAATAATTTTCCTATAGGAGGGTTAACCTACTGAATCTACCTCATCTGCAGAATCTATCTCCCAATATCTCTCTCTAATTCACTCTCCTTTTGTTTCGCCCCTGATCTTTCTGCACTGGAATCTGATATAACACAGGCGGAACTCTTGCGAGCTTTGCAGTCTTTGAAACACGGGAAGGCGCCGGGACCTGATGGGTTCACTGTTGAATTCTTTTCTCACTTTTCACAACTGCTTGTCCCCAAATTGCATTCCTTAATCTCTTCTTTTCTTGAGTCTAAATCTGCTTCAGGTACTTTTGCAGATGCTCTCATTTGCATTCTCCCTAAACCAGGTACAGACCCGTAGTATTGTAAAAATTATCGGCCAATTTCATTGGTGATTATTGATTATAAGATTTTCTCGAAAGCACTGGCTTTGCGGTTGGAATCTCACTTGCCCGATCTTCTGGGAAAAGAACAATCTGGCTTCGTCAAGGGTAGGTATCTTGCAGATAATACCAGATTATTTTCCGACATCATTTCTAAATCTTCTCGTTCATCTCAGTCTCTCGCAGCCATTGCTCTTGATGCTGAGAAAGCTTTTGATAGAGTTGAATGGAATTACCTTTTTCACACCTTGCAGTGGTTCGGTTTCGGTCCAAAAATATCTACATTGATCTCACTCTTATATTCTAGCCCTAGGGCGGCAATTTCGGCGAATGATTGTCTCTCTTCTTGTTTTTCTCTTAAGAGAGGAGTTCGTCAGGGCTGCCCTCTTTCCCCTTTTTTGTTCGATCTCGCCCTAGAACCTTTCCTATTAAAAATTCGCCAACATTCTGATATTCATGGTTTCACTTTCCAAAAGTCTCATATTAAGATGGCAACGTATGCGGATGATGTCCTTTTATTTCTCTCACAACCTAGCTCTTCCCTTCCCGCGTTCCTGACCGAGGTAGATTCTTTTTCTTTTGTCTCCGGATATAAATTAAATAGGGACAAATGTGAAATATTGCCCTTAACGAAATTTACTCTTAAAAATGACTTTACTGCTTCGGGCTTCACTTGGAATTCTTCTTCCATTAAATATTTGGGGCTTAATTTTACGGCATCTCTTAAAGGCACAGTTGTTCGCTGTTTAGAGGATTGTATTCAAAAGATTCTCACCCTTACTTCTAAATGGCATCCTCTTTATTTATCCTGGTGGGGGAGGCTAGATACGATTAAGATGATGCTATCCCCTATTATACTTTTTACCGTTTCCAACATCCCTTTGTCCATTCCTTCCAAATATTTTAAGAAAATTAATTCTATCCTTTCAGTCTTCTTGTGGGGGCACAAAAAATCTCGTATGTCCTTGAACAAACTATCTCGACCCAAATCAGAGGGGGGGGTGAATTTTCCCAACTTCTCTTTGTACCATAAATCTTTTTTGTTACACCTCATCTCCAGGTGGCTTTTGGGTATTAATGCTTCCTCTCCTCTTTGGTTAGATCTAGAGGAATCTTTCATCTCTCCCTTTCTTTTTCAAGAGTATCTTATGTTCTCTCGCGAACCACAAGGTGTAGTTACTCCTATTATCAAACATACCTCTAAACTTCTTCCTACTCTCCCTATCACTTCCTTTTTCGATCAACCCATTTGGCATAATGGTTCTATCTTGATAAATAAGAAGCCCATTTTTTGGAAGGCATGGAGATAACGTGGTCTTATATGGGTTCACCAATTATATAACCCTGGTCGGCCCCTTTCCTTCTCTTCGGCTACTTCTTTGTTTAATTTTCCTTCTTCCTTCCGAACCAAATATTCCTTGTTAATTTCTGCTTTTCAAGAGGCTCAAAATACCTATCTCACTTCTCCTTCTCCTGTTTATCCAATACCCTCCAGTATGCCTTCTTTGCACTCTTTACTCCTCAAACGTGCTAAGGCTTCCAAAATGTATGCTGCTCTTTTATCCTCCCCCTCACCTAGGCTTAAAACACAAACGGAGGAGACTTGGGAAAGAGAGTTACAAGTTTCTTGGACTACTGCTCTCTGGGATAAAATTTGGCTTAAACTACGCAAATCTTCTAGAGCCGCCAGCGCAACTCAGACGTTATTTTTTATTTATAATCGCCTATTATTTTCCCCTCTCACTCTAAGCAAGCAATTTCTAGCTGTCACGGACTCATGCTGGTCGTGTACTAAGCCCGGAGCAGATCTTTTTCACATGCTTTTTGATTGCTCCTTAGTGCGCACCTTTTGGACGCAAGTATGGTCCCAGATTAACAACATTTTTCTCTCCACACACCCCTTTTCCGTCTCGCACATTTTCCTGGGGAGTGTCTTTCCTATTTGGAAACACTGCAATATGGGTACCAGAATTATAGATCTATTGTTAGCAGTTGCTTTTCAACAAATTACAAAAAATTGGAAAGACTTTACCAAAATTTCTTATCAGGCCTGGTGGTATGCAGTCTGCTATAATCACAGATTAGATACGACTTTTGTTTATCCATTGTCCATGGCGACAAATCGAAAAATGTTATGGGCACCTGTTACCACCTTGTTTGATGATAGTGCCAGACATTCTTTGCCTATTTCTCCTTTGCAACAAGAAGTTTCTAAGCCTCCGTGAGGATGCCTTGATGTTACATATTGTTTAAATTTAATACATGTTGTTACTTTATATTTGCATTTCTGAATTACATTTGTTTTCATTGTGACTGTTATGTATAGTATATACCTTCTCAGCTGTATTTTGGTATAGTTATTAGTTGTGCTTATAGCATATTGCATTTTTCTTTTTCTTTCCTTCTCTCTTTTCTTTTCTCTCTTCTCTATACCTTCATTCTTTTTTCTTTTGCGATGCTTTATACTTATTTCTTTTCTTTAAGAATATTTGAATTCATTTTTATGTAACATGTTTTTATGATGTGTTATGCTTACCTTATCTGAACTTCTTTTAATAAAATGTTGTTCTTGAAACTTAAAAAAAAAGGAGTGTTAACCTACTGTACTATCTTAATGGTTATGTTTGATGGCCAAGTTTCTCATTTTATAATATAACTCAGAGGGTGAGAGGCACAATGTGTTGGAAGTACATGGATGCTTCCCACACATTGTTTGTGGCAAGAAAAAGGAGGATTCAATTTTAGGGTTGAAACATGTTGACTTATATACAGGGTTTAGGATCATTGTTTCCATTGACATCCCCTTCAAATATAATTGTAATCAGACCAGCAAAACCATTAAGATGGATGCCTAGGTGTTCCAAGGTATTTTTATTTTAAGACCCCAGCAAGATAATATCATAAATGTTTCCTGGAAAATGATCAATCCCATCCTGGATTTTAGAGACCAGGATGAGACCAGATGATTACGCATATCACAAACAATATTAAGACCAACTTTTTATGGTTAAGCTTCACTGTATTAATAAATAAAATGTATAGAATACCTTGTGATGCAGAGAGTTTAAGACTGGAGGATGTATCCCAGTGGTGGCCCCTCGAGGGAGTGCTGAGGGGCGGTGGGCGGGGTGGGGGAAGGGCAGGGTGTGATGTAGTAAACTCCGGCATACGGCTGAACAGAGTTAAGTAAATAAAGAAAGAAAGAAAACAAAATAAAATTGTGCGCCCTTCATGGCCATTTGGTGTTGCAGTGCATGCGATGTAATTTGTGTTCTGTATTAATTTATTCACTTAACTCTATTCGGCAGATAATGATACCTCTGCATGCGAGAACCAATGTGAACATACCATGAACAGGGCCGGACTGGGAACCAAAACCAGCCCTGGCAAAGTGCTCGGCCGGCCACCGCCAACCCCCAGGGGGGGTTGGGGGTGCGACCGCGCTCTTTGCCAGGGCCGTTTTTCGGCCGAATTTGTTACAGGGCCATTTGTGCAGCAAACACAGCAAAAACTTCCCTGTCACAAAAACAGCCCCCAGGGGCCCAAAACGGGCCCCCACCCTTGCGGCGCACTGGGTGATTGCCCGGTGCCCGCAATGGCCAGTCCAGGCCTGAACATGAAGACAGTAACCCCATGACAGGGGTTCTCTTGGATGCAAGGAACAGCTTACAGAAAGTTCTTAAGAGAACTTAGGTAGTCCTCATTGGAGTAGGGGACTGCTTAAAGGCAGTTCTTACGACAACTGAGTTAGTCCTCCTTTAGAGGTGACCACACAATAGAGTTTGTCATTGACGGAATACAAGCATTATAAAGAGCACCAGCAGAGTATCTAAGAAGTTAATGCTAAGCATCTCCTAAGGCTGTCTTTGTCCAGTTATAAGGTTCTGTCTTATCATGAGATATATGCAAGGCAAACTCCAACTTGGAGACATTAACTTCAGATTGAAGTCTTGTAAGTGCAGTGAATGTAAGAACAAAATTAGGATTTGATTGATATGTTGGCAGCAATCACAATGGGTTGCAAAGGCGACAGGGTTTTCTTACTGCCAACAAAATGGCCCGACCTCTAAATTTAGAAGTAGGCAGGCCATAGTTTGGCAATGGTAAAGACGGTAAAGACGAGGTAAGGTGGTATTTTTTTTTATATTTTCAAAAACATAAACCCACTTTGGGGTTTTGTTTTGGGAATTACAACCACCTTTGGAATGTTTGCCATATGACTCCATCTTATTTGACGGAGCCATACTGCAAAGTGCTTTCACAGGAACCACCTTGACTGCAGATTCTGTGAATGCTTGAAATGTTCGTCGGGCTGATGGACATTTAATAATTTGGTGGTGGAATAACAGTGTAAATAACTCCGACACCCTGAAGAAGTACTGCAGACCGCCAAAGTATAAATCAGGCCCTAAATGTTCAATCACGTCTAAATCAACCTGAGAAGAAACACACTGGAAAACCTTTTATCAGTGCTCTGAATGTCGGAAAAGCATCAGTGTTAAACCCATTCTTACTCAACATAACAGATACCACTCTCTTGGGAGAAACCCTACCAGTGCTCTTAATGCCAGGAATGCTTACATTTTTTTTATTAATTTTGGCTCTGCATGTGAAGACCCTCACAGAGCAGAAACTTTATAGAAGAACTGTATGTGAGAAAACCATCAACACGAAAGCTAGTGTCACTCAACATGTAAGGTCATAATTGAGGAACAGAAAACTGGAGGAAAACTCAATTGGTGCTCTGAGTGACGGAATTTAGTCAGAAATGTAGGTTCATTTGAATTATGAGAACCCATATTGGGGAAAATCTGATCAGTCCCCTGAATGCCTGAACAAAGGAAATAAATATCTCTCAATGAGAGGGTCCACCCTGGAGAAACACTTTATCAATGTTCTGGATGCCAGAAAAATGTCATCCACAAAAGAAAGATTATTGAACTTAGGAGAAATAACATTCGGTATAAGCCTAAAAGGTTTCTGAATATCAGAAAGGCTTTGTTGTAAACTGGCCTGACTTGCTATAAGAGAACACAAACTGTGCAAAAATAGTATGTCTGCTTTGAATGATAAAACAGCCTCAATCACAAATTTATTCTGACTCTGTATTAGAGGACCCACACTAGGTAGAAACATAACTGGCGCACTGAATGCTTAAAAAGCTTCAGTTAAAGAGCTAGTCCTACTGCACGGTGTACAGACATGTTCCCCTTCCCTGAGTGCCCAAGTGAATGGCATTCTGTTTTTTTATTCTGTCCATAGCCTCACGCTAATCTAGTGTGTGTGCGAAGACCCAGGCCTGTCCCTTGGCATGAGTGAGGTCATGACATGAGGGGTATACTAAGCTTGCCCTCATTTGACTGGTAGTGGAAAACAGTCCATAACATGGAGTTAACATGTAGAGTGGTGGTGAAGGCAAACCTTCTTTCTAGAATCAGTACTTGTGGCTGTGAACAGACCTTTTTATCTGTGTCATTGGAAAGAAGGCCACCTCGGCGTCTCTTAAAAAGTTCTTCTTCTATGCTCTAATTCAGATCCTTGCACTAACATCCCAAGTGTGTGCTATGTGTGTGGACTATGTAGTACACACAATGTGTGTATTGGTAGGACAGAGGGATGGAGGCCTGTGGATTTCATTTTGCATGCTCCAAACCTCTTCATGTGTACACAATGAAAGCAAGGTTGTTTTCTCAGACAGTGGAGTGCGATGCTGACATTCCTGAATCTAGAGGTAGGAGACCTTGATACTGAAGTGGAACAAGAGGAGACAGCACTTCTTTAGAAATCTGATGATGTTCTTTTGCAGCTAGGGACTGCTGGTTACTTTTTCTGTAGCAGTGCTATTTAGGTAGATGTTGGGGAAGAAGGGTGGGAATGCAATTTCTGTTGTTCAGAATGAGATGAAACCTTTAAGTGATGCAACTCTTTTATTTTGTTCCTGATCACTGTCCGTGTGACTTCTGATGAGCTAAGGGCAGAAAGCTCACATATGTTTGTGCTACTGATGTGGGTACTCTACGCTAAAGACTACCTTGTTGTGAGAAGCATCGGTCGGCACAAAGGCTTTGTCTGGAGAACAGCTGTGAGATGACAGATGAAAATAGAATTAACCCGAAACATTTCTTAAAGTGCCGAGTTTCAGTAAGAGAATCCTCATCCTCTTTCTGCTTAACATGGGAGCAACTGACCATCTTACTGTTCCAGTTACAATTTCTGCAAACAAGGAGAGGAGTGCTCCATAAAATACTGAACAACCACAGCTGGTGTCTGCCTTACAGCCAGCTTTGCAGAAGTCAAGAGACATCACTTGCAATCTGCCCTTTCTAGAAGAAGTGGAGACTCTGGCCTGAGGAGCCTTGCAAAAGAGAAGGAGCCTGCCAACCCTGCAGAGGTGTGACTGACCTGTGTGATGTTAATCTAAAATTTACATCCCATTTTAGCAATATGCAGATGGAGTTTTTAGATATTCTAATCAAACATGAATGTGGTCAATTACTTGTAGATCTTTTCGTCAAACCCACTGCTCGTAATACTCTCTTGCATTATAACAGCTTTAATCCTACTACCCAAAAAAACAGCATCCCCTTTGGACAATTTTTACGCCTGAGCCGGAATTGTACAAAGTTATAAGATTATGATATTAGAGCAATAGTAATGAAGAAAAAGTTTCTAGAGTGAGGTTACCCTCATAGACTAATTAGAGAGTCATATAAATGCGCAAGGTTTTTCGATCAGCAACATCTTTTAAAAGGTAAAGACCAAAAACAAGAAGCTAAACGCCATTCACTTTTGAACTAACAAATTTGTCAAATCATCTGCTCCAATTGGCATTTGCTTAACATAAATAGAATGAAACGTGACATACTACAGAAACCTCCTTTTGCTTACCGCAAAAATATAAAGCTCAAGGACCTTGTTGTCCGATCTTGCATGCCACCTCCAAAAAGAGCCAAAACAGAGAAGTATTGAGGGCATGACTCGGATTGAAGGCAATTACAAATGCGGTACCTGTAAGGTCTGCCGCCTGGCGATAGAAACTAAAGAATTGCATTGTAATGGACAATCTATTATGACAAAAGGCACGAGTAAATGTAAAACTAAGAATATTTTTTATTTGCTCATCTGTCCCCGCAATAAAGGTTATGTGGGTGAGACATCCCATTTCCCTAATGTTAGACTGACTGAACACAGATTGGCCATTAGGACTAAAAAGCTGGCTGCACCAATGGTTTCCCATTTTCTAGAGAGTAAACATAGTCCTGACGATATACATTGGTATATTCTAGAAAGAATTCTAACAAGGGATGGCCAGTGTCCAGAGACGATAAGAAAAAAACGTGAAGTCTTTTGGATTTTTTTGTTAGATACAGTAAACAAGGGACTACATTTGGAAACACCCTGGGAACAGTCCATCACCTAAACCTTATGATGTTTTCATGTAACATTTTTTGTTTTTCAAACAAAAAATTCCCTCTCTCCTTTCCTGGAATATTTAACGTTTTTTCTGTATGAATAATTGAGCAATCTTTATAGGCCCTAAAACCGGATGGTTTTGAGCCTAGGAGTGATGGCTCGATTTACTAATCGTTTTTCATGATACATTTTCTGAACCTTTTGTATATATGTATTAGTCTTTTCTGGCACAGAACAATGGCTTATAACAGCTTTTTAAGAGTTTACTATTATGTCCTTATATTGGTACAAAAGAGTTTTTGTATGCACGGACCTACATGTAAGCATGAGCGAATTTTGCAGATCTCGCGTTCGCGAATTTTGCGGATTTGCGGATTCGCAATCCGCAAAATCTGCGAATTTGCGGATTTTTTTTTTTTTTGTGTTCACCCGTGTTTCTGCCAGTTCGCGAGGGTTTTTACAATTTCGCAATTTGCGAACTTACCTGTCGGGTCGCAAGTTTTGCGAACTTGTTGTTTCTACGTGTCCAGCCTGTTTGGGACACTCTTCTTCATCACTGCCACTCTCTGTCACCACTGCCACTCTCTGACTACTCATGCCACCCTCTGGCCCACCCATGCCACCCTCTGTTTCATCACCACACCCTCTGGTTGTCCAGTGTACATTATTTTCGGCAAAGCAAAGCACACCTTCCCTGCCTCAAGTGACCTGAATTAATTTGGGGCTGATTAATGTGTCACAGAATATTTTTTTAGCTGGCACCTGCTTCCTTAGTGCGCCCTGATTAGTGATCTTTTGCACTTGCTAAGTGCTTTCATTGTTGCAAAATTAGTTACAACACCTGCCCTGCCCCAACTGAAAATAATGAATTAGGGGCTGATTAATGGATTTTAACTTCCAGCCTGGCTCCTGCTTGTCTCCCTTAGCTGTAATTCAGGACCTTTGTGGCATATGTGTAACTATTCTGAGGTTCAGAGCAGGGTCACATAATAGTTTCAACTGGCAACTGAACTCTGGAGGGGCCCCTCAGGAAGCACTACAGGAAATGGCTACTAATGATGTGCCTGAACTTTTGAACCTGGTAAGTAGTTACTTTCAGTTTTGCTAAGATCGTATTTCTGCAATTTTGCACTTATTCGCGGGGCGCGAACTCACGCGAACAGTGCGAGCAGTGCGAGCAAAATCCGCTGCTCGCGGATTTGCGGATTTTGCGGGAAATTTGCAAATCTCGCGGATTGCGGATTTCCCGAAAATCCGCAAAATCCGCAAGCGGAACGGATTTTCCGCCCATGCCTACCTACATGATTTATATCGTTATATAGGGTAGTTTTTTAGTTATCTGGTTTTTCCCTTTTTAAAAAATATCTTCTTGCTCCCTGTAAAATGGCTCTCACTAAAATAATCCTTTCAGACTTGAAAGAAGTCCTTCTTCTACCTTTATGTGTGGGATTATGTAATCCTCATAAAATGACGCTGATGAAAACAAAACCCGCGAGATCTAGAAGTAGTCCGTTCTTTATGTTCATGATCGGAACTACCTCCCTTTCTAAGATGGCGCTTACTGCAATCACTATCGAGTGCTTTTCAAACTTTCAATTAGCCACTATTTAGTCACTAACCCATGCATTTAGTAAGACACATTTAATCACTCACTCATACAGTCAGTCACGCACCTACTAAATCCTTCATCCAGACACTTAAACATCCACTTATTCTTCAATATGTAAAACATATTTAAATTTACAGAAACACACAGTCACTGGATGATGTCATCAGTGATGTCAAATGAGATGTCATCAGTGATGTCATCAGTGATGTCATTTGAGATGTCATCAGTGATGTCATCAGTGATGTCACTGAGCATGTCATGAATAATGTAATATGTGACATCATCAGCAGTGGATTGCGGGTGCGCGAAATATAGTTCGTACAACTAACTATATAGGAGCAATTTCAATGTTTTTTTAAATGCTAATTCCTAACTATATTAGGCCTGAAACCTATGGTTTTTTAAGTGAATTTGCAAGGTTTTTAAAATGCTAATTCCTAACTATATAAGGCCTGAAACCGATGGTTTTTTAAGTGAATTTGCAAGGCTTTTTAAATGCTAATTCCTAACTATAATACTATATATGGCCTTAAACCTATGTTTTTTAAGTGAATTTGCAAGGTTTTTTAAATGCTAATTCCTAACTATATAAGGCCTGAAACCTATGGTCTTTTCAGTGAATTTGCAAGGTTTTTTAAATGCTAATTCCTAACTATATCAGGCGTGAAACCTATATTTTTTTCAATAAATTTCAAAGGTTTTGTAAATGCTAATTCTATTAGAGGATAACGTTTATATATGTTATTATCCTTCTGGGACCACCTGAGCAGCCATCTTGTTTCTCAGGAGAAGTGAGGCACAAGGGAGCACAAAACAAGAGTGGAAAACGCGAAAAGGAGCAGACTTCCCTGGTGACCAGTAGCCTTACTACAGTGATCTAATAAGCAACTAGAGTGCTAAAATTCAGAATTTATGGCAAATGTGTGACACATCTGAATGCCTTCTTGATGGAATCAAAGTTAAAAAACTGAAAGTATTTCTTACTGAGGAGGCTGTAGTAAATATTAGGAAGCTTCATAACAAATAAGTCTCCCAAGACTGCCACCAGAGACAAAAGAGCCCAAATGTAGCCCAAATATCACCAAGATGTAGCCCAAGTATATACCAATGTCAGAATGTCCCAGAGTGTTCTGAAGAACAACTAGAGCGCTAACAGTCTTACTTCTTGCCAGACGCGTTTTAGGAGGTTAAATCCTTTCATTAGTGGCTTAGGAAAGGCAGAGGGAAAGCGTTTTTGGCACGTAACTGTCTTTAATTGATCTCTCCCGCCCCGATGAAACGTGTCTGGCAAGAATTGGCTTCACTACTCCCCTGAAATACTGTCTGCTGGCAAGCTGCTATTAAAGATAGTTTGCGCCTCATTTGGTGTCCGTGTGATTCCTTCCAAAAACGGGCTCTGCAACAAATGGATATATGACGGCCTGGACCCAGGTCGTGGAAGAAGCCCACTACTCCAGTGGGTCCGTGTTGGTACTATTTGGTGCTGTGACTAACGGAACGGACGTAAGACTGGCGCCTTTGCAGTAAGGAGTTTGTCTCGAGCTCTAATGGCAACTATAAAGCGGGGCAGAGAGTTTCAAGATTGAGTGCATTATTATATTATGGACATTTAGACTTTGGGAAATGCACCCACTGAGGTAACAAAGGCGCAGACTTCATCTCCCAGAATGCCGGTAGGCCACGCCCATCAGGGCGGGAGAGAGCCAGAGCCGAAGAACCAGGTCAGCAGAGCTGCTCTAGAGTCAAAGAACCAGGTCAGCAGAGCTGCTGTAGAGCCAGAGATACCAGGTGAGTAGAGCTGCTTTAGAGGGAGAGAATCAGGTCAGCACAGCTGCTCTAGAGGGAGAGAAGCAGGTCAGCAGAACTGCTCTAGACCTAGAGAACGATGTTGTTACAAAAAAGGGGTAAACCCATGGAAGTCACTAGGACCTGGGAAGTCAGTAGTACAAAGTGAGGAGGGGTCCCATGATTCAATGCATAATAAACACAATTCAACAAAAGTATAGACACATTGAATCAAATAGCCTGTACATGTTTTTAAATCACGAAGTACCAGCGCATTACACTGACACTGATTGACTGACACTGACTGACTGCCACTGACTGACACTGAATGACTGACACTGACTGACTGACACTGACTGACTGACACTGATTGACTGACACTGACTGACTGCCACTGACTGACACTGATTGACTGACACGATTCGATTCAAATAACTTTATTTCGATTCATGAATAGAATCATAAAAGTGTACACAAATTTATAAGATCAATAAAATATTAAAACATAAAGTTATCTTAAGAACCAAAGTACATGTTACATATTGGGATTACAATACATTTGAAGCAAACAGGTCAAATTTATACACATTCCATAAAGTGCATATGCATTTCAATAACAAATCCACATAGCGGTCTTTTACAGAGGATTACCACTCATAATACTGTTCAGTATCGATTTCTGATAACGAGGGCCACTCTAATGAAACTAAGTACAGCACTACATATCACTGGAGTTGACAAGGACAATAAATGTTCATAGCCCTCTTTATAATAACGGGATCCTAGGGTTAACAAAACAGGCTTAATAAACTGATTTCTTGGGTCCTTATACAAAGCACAGAAAAGAATACGGTGCAAAGTACTTTGTGAAACCCTATCATTGCAGGGACAAGGGGGTAGCCTCCCCCCTTGTTTTGGAAAAGCAAAAAGAAAATGTAGTGAGCTAAGACGAAAACGTTGTCAAATTAAAACGCCATTGAGTGTGCATGATATTTGATAGGTAAAACTGCTGCTGCAGCTTACCCCTCTACTATAGTGCCCGCTCACTATTACTCAAGATACCTAAACTGGTATAATAGGCATTTTTAATTTTCAACTTGGAATCCTTACCACCCATATCAGGATTTTGAAACATATGCCCCAACCCAATCTTATAAAAAGTGTCCTTAACATATAACAGCCATGGGATCTCCATAGAGTGGTCAAGTTTGAGGCAATCTTGCAGGATTTCCTTTGTCAATTTCAGTTCTTCAGATTGCCAAACTTTAGACCATAGCAACAAAGGAGACACATGAATGATGTCGCTCACATACTCAATACCCACCTCCTCATGGCAAAAGTTATTTGAGGTACCAGATGGGACAGATAGGAGACGCTTTATAAATTTGTTTTCAATGACTTGTATCTTGTCACAGTTTTGGGTTCCCCACACTCCTGCCCCAAATGTTGCGACAGAAAGGCATTTAGTTTTATATAGAGTTATTAATTCTGCAATCGGCCTTTGACCCAATTTACAAGAAAAGCGGAAGAGGGCCTCAATTGATTGTGTAACCTTTTGTACACGAGCTGAGATTAAGGGGTCCCAATTCAGTTTTTTGTTAAATAGATTACCCAGGTAGTTAAAATTGTCACCTTTCGCAATAATTGAGTCCTTCACCATGTACCTGCGAGATTTTACCCCTTTCGGACCGCATGCCATAGCAAAAGACTTAGCGAAATTGACCCTGAGGTCTAAACGTTCCATAAAGACTTCAAAGGCATTTAGACAATTCTGCATGCCATTGGTGGTGAGAGTCATTAAGACCGTGTCGTCTGCATATGACAACATCGGTATCCGTTTACAATTAGCCTGGGGGAAATCGACACCACTGTCCAACAAAAAGCTTTCTAAACCATTAGTGTATACCTGGAATAAGAAAGGGGCCAATATGCATCCCTGGGGAACACCTTCGGTAGATGGAATAGATATTGTCTTTTCGCCACCTAGGCCGAATCTAACTCTCACTGATGTGGCAGCATGGAGTCTACAAAGCAGGATGACCAGCGGTTCTTCAAACCCCATGGTCTCCATCATTTGCCACAACTTACCCCTACATGCAGTGTCAAAGGCACTAGATAAGTCCATGAAGGCCAAGTGGATACAACCATGCTTGGCCCTCATGTACTTACCCATTATTAATGCCAAATTGAGACACTGCTCAGTGGTTCCCTTACCTCTCTTAAACCCATACTGGGAATCCACGATAATACCTGCAGATTCCGCCCATGTTTCTAGGCGTGCCAATATCACTCTGCCCATCAATTTGCAGGACGCATCTATTAAAGATATGGGCCTGTAGCAGCACGGGTCACCCTTGTCGCCTTTTTTAAAAATCGGTACCACTACCGCCTCTTGGCAGGAGGTTGGGATATGCCCCACCACAATTGCTCTAAAAACATTTAATGAGAGAGGTGACCACACCGCCACATTATGTTTAAGGAAATCTAGAGGAACTGCGTCTGGCCCTGGGGCCTTTAATGGAGTGCCCTTCCTCAAGGCAATCTCTATCTCTGAGAGGGTGATTGAAAGGCTAAATGTTTTGGCTGACTCCAAATTAAAGTCTCCAGCCTCCTCATCAGAAGTTAGCAACACCTCATTTGGGTTAAAAATGTTGCCATAATGTGTTACCCAGGTGTCCCCCGGGATATGGACTATCATGTTGCCCTTTTCTTCACTCTTTAAAAATGGTCGGTTTATTACCTCTCAAAAGAGCCTACTATCCCTCAGTTCTGCCGCTATCCCCAGATCTTCCCAGGCCTTGGCCCTTAATTCTGATTTTCACTTATTAATCGCATCTCTGTACATTTTCCTGGATTTTCTAACAAGCTCTCTGTCCCGTGGTACTTGATGTAAAGCCTTCGTTAAACTTGATTTTGCAGCAGAGCATTCTGGGTCAAACCATTTTGGTCGGCTTTCTTTTTTCCCCTTCACAGTTTTTATGAGGTGGGAGGCCACATTTCCCAAAATTGCTTCAAAATTTTTAATTATTGTGTCTGGATCAGTGGTGGGCGTCAAGCAAACTTCTATTCCCGCCTTGTTTTTCTTAAAAATATCCACCTCCAATTTCCTCACATCTACCTTGTTTCCTACCTCAATGTAACCCCCTGGTTCTGACTATATTTTATTGGCTGTTCCGGGGTTTGGGTTCTTTCAAAAACAGGGTCAAAGCTCACAATTAGGGGGTTATGGTCGCTAGCAGGATTCACATCAATCTGAAAATCCTTAACAAGATGAGCAAACCTGATAGAGACCATGGCAAATTCAATTGTACTCACCCGGCCCCCTGTACCCTGAAAAGTGGGTATACATATTGGTCTGGAGAAACTAGGCATATCCAGGACACATAGTTTGTTAATCATAACAATATTGTTTAGAGCATCCCCCTGTTTTGAGTGAGTAAAGTGAGCCAAAGGCTGGTCAGTTGAATCTATCAGGCCACACACTCTGGTCCCACTGAACTTTCACAAAGCACAATTAAAATCACCTATCCATATAATAAGAAGGGGGAAAACCATGTTAGTCACCTTAACAATCTCATCCTGTAGTTTTTCAATACCCGAGGCAGCATTGGCATCAAATATATTATAGTACCAATTTATTAAAAGCAGGGGTACTGAAAATAAGTCCTTGATCATGACCATTTGGTACCAGGGAGATTCCATCAATAGGGCCATTTTTATTAGGTTATATTTTACGGAAAGAGCTGTTATGAGACCGCCTTCAGCTCTTCCTGCTCGTGAAGGATCAGCGTGAACATTAAACATTTGATAACCCTTCAGGCTAAAGTCCACTCTACACCAAGATTCTTGGAAGCAAAGTATGTCGAAGGATTCAATGTATTGTAACCACATCGGATCCTCCAGCCTCCAAGACAGACCAGCTATGTTCTAGGATATCAGGCAAAAAGAACTGCCCTCAGCCCGACTGTCTCCTTCACCCCGGGGGATTGTTGCTTATGGCTGAATCATGTCACTCTCACCCTCAGTTGTTCCTATGGTATTAATTACCACATCAAGAGATGGTGGAGTGATGTTTTTCGTATTCTCTAAACTACGCTGATTTAATCCAATGTTAACATTTTCATCAACCAGCAGTACCATTTCTATTTCCCCTCTCCCTCCACCATGGGCTACTATATGAGCAGTCAGCGGGTTAGTAGATTGACTTGTATTGCTAACCAATTTACCCCATGGGCCCACTACTTCATCATAACGTCTCTTCTTAGGGCTAATAGCCAAGACCATATCCATATCCTCTACAGCCCCCCTATTAGAAATACAATCCTTCCAGAGTCAATCCACTCCCTACATACCCATGAGGGGATCAAACCTATTTCTTAGTGGCAAGTGATGTAAGACCCCATCTAATCTATTTGTGCCAAAGGGTCTGCCCCTAGCGAAGTTCTGTGACATACATACCAGACCAGGATTTGCATGTGGGTAAAAGTAATGTAGGCCTATTGATAGAATATCACCTAAGCGGCCAAACCGTGGTTTCCTGCATATATGATCTACAACCCAGGGGTCTCTAAGGTTGACGATTATACAATCTCCCTTGAGATCCTTAGTACTATGCCCTAACCAGGCAACCCTCCTCACACCTAAAATCTCCGTATTAGAGCTGGTGTAAATGTCTATTCCTATTCCGCCAAATGATTACTTTGTTCTTGAGTTCCCTATCTGATTCTTGGGATTCTGGACTGAGTTCTGGGATCCTTGGTAAAATAATGGTAAAGGGAATTGATTCCGGGTGGACATTTACACATAGGGGCCTTTTGTCAGTTGTCTGCCCAGAGGTGCATTACTAAGAGGCGGTCTCGGCCCCTGCTTAGAAATAGGAGCCTTATTGGAGGGAGCCATCATTGGTACTGTCGGGCCTGGAGCTTTCCTGTTCACCATGCCGTTATCCGCTAAGATTGGCTGCGCATTCTGATCTGCAACAGTTACATTAACCACAGAATAAGCAACTTTGGTAGGCTTAGCCTTAACTAATGGTACAGCGGGGTGAACTCTAGCTTCATTAATTTTTATGCTTTTATTCAACATATCCATTTTTTACGTGTTCCCTTTAGCAATTGCCTCTAACTGGTCCAATTTTTCATTAATTACCTTCGTTCGATTGATCAGGGGCAATATAAATGACCTTACTAGTGATTCCATCTTAACCAGAAGATCATCATTAGAGTTCTGTTGATTCTGGGGTGAAACGTTGTTGGCTAAAACACTGTTTAGGATTGTAGGCTCGACTACCAATTGTGGGGAAACCCTAAGATTTGGGGTTTTGGGTAATCTGCTTAATCTAGAGCCACTACCCTTCCTATATCGACCCCCTCTCTTCTTTTTCCCAGATGTTGGGGGGTCACAAGACCATTTTCGTTCCCTTCACACCTTACCTGATCTTTTACTTGCTCTAACAGGGAAACGGAAATAGGGGGGATAGGTAAGATAGGTGTTGATGTTCTACGGCTTTCATCACTAGAAAAGGAACCAAGTGCAATTAGGCTCGATACAGTCCCACTAACAGAACCCGCTGACCCCTCTTCTAGTGGACAGTGGATTGGACTAGTAACTACCAAGGGGGCCAACTCGTTGCCATAGGCCGGTGTTACGGCAGACCCAATTGCACCCAGGGAAGACCGCTTACCAGTCAGGAGGTCAATCGACAAGCGCTTTTCTGTGAGGGCTATTTCCTTCTCTAATATTCTGATAGTCCTTTTAAAGAACTGGTCCAGAGTGCCCGTAACTAGGCCAGCTTTTGTGTTCAAGCTGACCAATCTACTTTTCCCTGAACGTAAAACCATAATGACAGATATACCGTAATCTGAGAGTAGATATTACAATAAATATACCGTATCTATAGGTAGTATTGACAGACAGTATAATAATATAATAATCAGACCTAGGATCAAATGGGGTGGCCCAGCCCGGCCTGGTTCGGCCTTGGACGACCATAGACGGCCCGCCCTTTGCCCGGGCTTAGCCCCGTGCTTTGTCCCGAGCGCGTCCCGCGCTAGCGTCAAGGGCGTGCCTCAAATAGGAGGAGGAGGGGGCGGGAAGAGGCACCAGGTGCGCGAGGTTGTCAACGCGCAAAGACCTCTGGGCCTCGCAGTCCCGCAGCCCCGTAAGCACCCGGTAGAGCAAAATGTCAAACAGCTCCAGGTATCACAGTGGCCGGCCCTTTAAATCAGCAGGAGTCCTGTTTGGAGTAAGAGTTAGGTCTTTTTAAGAAATACCAAGACGATGTAGAGCAGATCCCACGACTGCGAGCGGCACCCGCATAGCGGGGGCTGTGAGTCGTATTTATGTCCAGCAGGGATTCACAGGGAGGAGGGCGGGAAAAGGCACCAGGTGCGCGAGGTTGTAAACGTGCAAAGACCTCTGGGCCTCGCAGTCCCGCAGCCCCGTAAGCGCCCAGCAGAGGAAATGTCAAACAGCTCCAGGTATCACAGTGGCCCTTTGAATCAGCAGCAGTCATGTTTGGAGCAAGAGATAGGGCTTTTTAAGAAACACCAAGACGATGTAGAGCAGATCCCACGACTGCGAGCGGCTCCCGTGTAGCGGGGTCCGCGAGTCGTATTCATGTCCAGCAGGGAATTCACAGGGAGGAGGGGCAGGAAGAGGCTCCAGGTGCGCGAGGTTGTCAACGCGCAAAGACCTCTGGACCTCGCAGTCCCGCAGCCCCGTAAGCGCCCAGCAGAGAAAATGTCAAACAGCTCCAGGTATCACAGTGGCCCTTTGAATCAGCAGCAGTCCAGTTTGGCGCAAGAGTTAGGGCTTTTTAAGAAACACCAAGACGATGTAGAGCAGATCCCACGACTGCGAGCTGCTCCCGCGTAGCGGGCGCCAGTCGTATTTATGTCCAGCAGGGATTCACAGGGAGGAGGGGCGGGAAGAGGCACCAGGTGCGCGAGGTTGTCAGCGCGCAAAGACCTCTGGGCCTCGCAGTCCCGCAGCCCCGTAAGCGCCCAGCAGAGAAAATGTCAAACAGCTCCAGGTATCACAGTGGCCCTTTGAATCAGCAGCAGGCCCGTTTGGAGCAAGAGTTAGGGCTTTTTAAGAAACACCAAGACGATGTAGAGCAGTTCCCACGACTGCGAGTGCACCCCTGAACATGTTTTTAAATCACGAAGTACCAGTGCATCACACTGACACTGATTGACTGACTGACTGCCATTGACTGCCACTGACTGACTGACACTGACTGACTGACACTGACTGACTGACACTGACTGACTGCCACTGACTGCCACTGATTGACTGACACTGACTGACTGACAATGATTGTCTGACATTGACTGACACTGACTGACACTGATTGACTGACACTGACTGACTGACACTGACTGACTGACTGACACTGACACTGATTGACTGACACTGACTGACTGACACTGACTGACACTGATTGACTGACTGACTAACACTGACTGACTGACACTGATTGACTGACAACGACTGATTGACTCTGACTGACACTGACTGACTACTCTCTACTAGTCTACTACTAACTCTACTACTCACTACTACTCTCTACCATTCATTCTCTACTACTATACTTCTCACTCTCTACTACTCTCCACTTCTCTCTCTACTACTCACTCTACAACTCTCTACTACTCACTCTCTACTACTCTCTCTCGTAGTATTCACTCTCCATTATTCACTCTCTACTACTCACTCTCTATCACTCACTCTCTACATCTACTACTCGCTCTCTACTACTCTCTACTACTCACTCTCCACTATTCACTCTCTACTACTCACTCTCTACTACTCACTCTCCACTACTCTCTACTACTCACTCTCCACTATTCACTCTCTGCTACTCACTCTACTACTCACTCTCTACTACTCTCTACTACTACTCTCTACTACTCACTCTCTACTACTCACTCTACTACTCTCTACCACTCACTCTCTACTACTCACTCCCCACTACTCACTCTCTACTACCCTCTCTACTTCTCACTCTCTACTACTCTCTACTACTCACTCTCTACTACTCTCTCCACGACTCACTCTCTACTACACACTCTCCACTACTCACTTTCCTTTACTCACTCTATACTACTCACTCTCTACTACTCACTCTCTACTACTCTCTACTACTCCCTCTCTACAACTCTCTCTACTTTGCACTCTCTACTACTCTCTCTACTATACACTCTCTACTACACTCTACTGCTCACTCTCTACTTCACACTCTTTACTACTTGCTCTCTACTACTCCCTCTGTACTACTCACTCTCTACTACTCACTCTACTACTCACTCTCTACTACTCCACTTCTCTCTACTACTCACTCTCTACTACTACTCACTCTCTACTACTCCACTACTCTCTACTATGCACTCTCTACTATTACTCACTCTCTACTACTCTACTACTCTACTGCTCACTCTCTACTAATCTCTACTACTCACTCTCTACTACTCACTCTCTACTACTCTCTACTACTCACTCCCCACTACTCTCTCTACTTCTCACTCTCTACTATTCTCTCTACTACTCTTTCTACTACTCACTCTCTACTACACACTCTCTACTACACATTCTCTACTACTTGCTCTCTACAACTCCCTCTCTACTACTCTCTACTACTCATTTTACTACTCGCGCTCTACTACTCACTCTACTACTCACTCTACCACTCACTCTACTTTTCCACTACTCTCTACTACTCACTCCCTACTACTACTCACTCTCTACTACTCTACTGCGCATTCTCTACTACTCTCTACTACTCTCTCTCTACTACTCTCTTTACTTCTCACTCTCTACTACTCACTCTCTACTAATCTCTACTACTCACTCTCTACTACTCAATCTCTACTACTCACTCTCTACTACTCTCTACTACTCACTCTCTACAACTCTCTCTACTTTTCACTCTCTACTACTCTCTCTTCTATTCACTACTACTCACTCTCTACTACACACTCTTAACTACTTCCTCTCTACTACTCCCTCTCTACTACTCTCTGCTCTTCACTCTACTACTCACTCTCTACTACTCACTCTACTACTCACTCTCTACTACTCTGTACTGCTCATTCTCTACTCACTCTCTACTACTCTCTCTCTACTACACACTCTCTACTACTCACTCTCTATTAATCACTCTCTACTACTCTCTCTACTTCTCACTCTCTACTACTCTCTCTACTGCTCTCTCTACTACTCACTCTCTACTACACACTCTCTACTACCCACTGTCTACTACTTGCTCTCTACTACTATCTCTCTACTACTCTCTACTACTCATTCTACTACTCACTCTCTACTACTCATTCTACTACTCACTCTCGACGACTCCACTACTCTCCACTACTCACTCTCCACTACTACTCACTCTCTACTACTCTACTACTCTACTGCTCACTCTCTACTACTCTCTCTACTACTCTCTCTCTACTGCTCTCTTTACTTCTCACTCTCCACTACTCCCTCTCTACTACTCACTCTCTACTACTCACTCTCTACTAATCTCTACTACTCACTCTCTACTACTAACTCTACTACTCTCTCTCGACTACTCTAATACTCTCTACTACTCTCTATTGCTCTCTACTACTCACGCTCTACTACTCACTCTACTTCTCACTCTACTACTTACTCATTACTACTCACTCTCTATTACTCTCTACTACTTACTCTCTACTACTCTCTCTAGTACCCTCTACTACTCTCTCTACTACTCACTGTCTACTACACACTCCCTATTACACACTCTATACTAAACACTCTCTACTATTTGCTCTCTACTACTCCCTCTCTACTATTCTCTACTACTCATTCAACTACTCACTCTTTACTACTCACTCTACTACTCACTCTCTACTACTCCACTACTCTCTACTATGCACTCTCTACTATTACTCACTCTCTACTACTCTACTACTCTACTACTCTACTGCTCACTCTCTACTAATCTCTACTACTCACTCTCTACTACTAACTCTACTACTCTCTCTCTACTATTCTATTACTCTCTGCTACTCACTCTCTGCTACTCTCTATTACTCTCTACTACTCACGCTCTACTACTCACTCTACTACTCACTCTACAACCTACTCTCTACTACTCACTCTCTATTAGTATCTACTACTAACTCTCTACTACTCTCTCTCTAGTACCCTCTACTACTCACTCTACTACTCACTCTCTACTAGTCTCTACTACTCCCTCTCTGCTACTCACTCTCTACTACTAACGCTCTACTACTCACTCTCTACTATTCTCTACTACTCACTCTCTACTCACGCAAGGCTACTCTCTACTAATCACTCTACTACTCATTCAAGACGACTCTCTACTACTCACTCTCTGCTACTCCCTATCTGCTACTCTCTACTACTCACTCTCTACTACTCTCTCTCTACTACTCTCTCCACTACTCACTCTCTACTACTTACTCTCTACTACTCTCTACTACTCACTCTCTACCACTCTCTCTACTTCTCAATTTCTACTACTCTCTCTACTATTCACTCTCTACTACTCACACTCCACTACACACTCTTTACTACTTGCTCTCAACTACTCTCTACTACTCCCTCTCTACTACTCTCTACTACTCACTCTATTACTCACTCTCTACTACTCCACTACTCTCAACTACTCACTATCTACTACTACTCACTCTCTACTACTCTCTACTGCCCACTCTCTACTACTCTCTGTCTACTACTCACTCTCTACTACTCACTCTCTACTACTCACTCTCTACTACTCTCTACTATGCACTCTCTACTACTCTCCCAACTTCTCACTCTCTACTACTCTCTCTACTACTCACTCTCTACTACGCACTTTCTACTACATGCTCTCTACTACTCCCTCTCTACTACTCTCTACTACTCATTCTACTACTCACTCTCTACTACTCACTCTACTACTTACTCTCTACCACTACACTACTCTCTATTACTCACTCTCTACTACTACTCACTCTCTACTACTCTACGTCTCTACTGCTCACTCTCTACTACTCTCTCTCTACTACTCTCTCTCTCTATTACTCTCTTTACTTCTCACTCTCTACTACTCACTCTCTACTTCTTCTTCTCCATTAATTTCTACTACTCACTCTCTACTTCTAACTCTACTACTCTCTCTCTCTACTACTCTATTACTCTCTACTACTCACTCTCTACTACTCACTCTACTACTCACTCTACTACTTACTCTCTATTACTCGCTCTCTATTACTCTCTACTACTTACTCTCTACTGCTCCCTCTCTAGTACCCTCTACTACTCACTCTACTACTCACTCTCTACTAGTCTCTACTACTCTCTCTCTCTCTGCTACTCACTCTCTACTACTAAAGATCTACTTCTCACTCTCTACTATTCTCTACTACTCACTCTCTACTCACTCAAGACTACTCTTCACTACTCACTCTACTACTCATTCAAGACTACTCTCTACTTTTTACTCTCTGCTACTCACTCTCTGCCTCTCTACCTCTCTCTACCTCTCTCTCTACCACTCTCTACCTCTCTACCTCTCTACATCTACCTCTCTACCTCTGCCTCCCTAACTCTACACCTCTTTTGTCATAAGTTTGACTGTTAGCGCTCTAGTTGTTCTTTAGAACACTCTGGGACATTCTGTCATTGGGCTATACTTGGGCTACATCTGGGTGATATTTGGGCTACATTTGAGCTATTTTCTCTCTGATGGCCATCTTAGGAGACTTATTTGTTATGAAGTTTCCTAATTTCCTCATTTACTACAGTCTCCCCAGTAGGAAATACTTTCAGTTTTTGACTTTGATTCCATCAAGAAGCCATTCAGATGTGTCACACATTTGCCATAAATTCAGAATGTTAGCACTCTAGTAGTAAAGCTACTGCTCACCAGGAAAGTCTGCCGCTGGTATTGAAAGTGCATCTTTCAGTCTGCATGTCAGAATTTCTTTAATGAAATAGTCGAAAATTTGAGAAGTCACTCAAAATGTGCCCTAATTTTTCTTTTTTCAGCACTAATCATAATTTCCATGGCAAAATGAACCCCCTCATTGTGTTCCTTTTAAATTAAACTACTCACTCTCTACTACTAACTCTCTACTACTCACTCTCTACTACTCACTATCTACTACTCACTCTCTACTACTCATTCTCCACTACTCATTCTCCATTACTCACTCTCCACTACTCATTCTCCACTACTCATTCTCCACTACTCACTCTCTACTACTCACTCTGTACTTCTCACTCTTGACTACTCTCTACTACTCACTCTCTCCTACTCTCTCTCTACTCTTCTCTACTACTTTTCCTCTACTACTCACTCTCTACTACTCACTCTCTACGACTGTCTACCACTCACTCCACTACTCTCTCCTAATCTCTCTCTACTCTTCTCTACTACTCACCCTCTACTACTCACTCTTTACCACCCACTCTCTACTACTCACTCTCTATCACTCACTCTCTACTACTCGCTCTCTACTACTCTCAACTACTCACTCTCCACTACTCACTCTCTACTACTCACTATCTACTACTCACTATCTACTACTCTCTGCTACTCACTCTCTACTACTCTAATACTCTCTACTACTCTCTCTACTACTCAATCCCTACTACTTGCTCTCAACTACTCTCTACTAACTCTACTACTCACTCTCTACTACTACCTAGTACTCAGTCTACTACTCACTTTCTACTACTCTCTACTACTCACTCTCTACTACTCCACCACTCTCTACTACTCACTCTCTACTACTCAACTACTCTCTACTACTCACTCTCTACTCCTCACTCTATACTACTCCACTACTCCCTACTGCTCACTCTCTACTGCTCTACTACTCACTCTACTACTCTCTACCACTCACTCTCTACTACTCTACTACTCACTCTCTACTACTCTATCTCTACTACTCACTCTCTACTACTCTCTACTACTCACTGTACTACTCTCTCTCTACTACTCTCTACTGCTCACTCTACTACTCACTCTCTACTACTCTCTACTACTCTCTCTACTACTCACTCTCTACTACTCGCTCTCGACTACTCGCTCTATACTATTCTCTACTACTCACTATCCACTACTCAGTCTCCACGACTCACTCTCTACTAATCACTCTCTACTACTCACTCTCTACTGCACTCTACTTATCACTCTCTACTACTCACTCTACTACACTATCTACTACTCACTCTCTACTACTCTCTACCACTTACTCTCTACTACTCTGGTACTCTCTCTACTACTCACTCCCTACTACTCTCTACTACTCCCTACTACTCAGACTACTACTCACTCCCTACTACTCTCTACTACTCACTCTCTACTACTCCACCACTCTCTACTACTCATTCTCTAGTACTCCACTACTCTCTACTACTCACTCTCTACTTGTCACTCTCTACTACACTCTACTACTCACTCTACTACCCGTTCTACTATTCACTCTACTACTCACTCTACAACTCACTCTACTACACTCTCTACTACTCTCTACCACTTATTATCTACTACTCTACTACTCACTCTCTACTCCTCACTCTCTACTACTCACTCTCTACTACTCACTCTACTACTCTCTACCACTCACTCTCTACTACTCTACTACTCACTCTCTACTGCTCTCTACTACTCTGTCTCTACTACTCACTCTACTACTCTCTCTCTACTACTCTCTACTACTCACTCTCTACTATTCTCTCTACTACTCACTCTCTACTCCTCGCTCTCTGCTACTCACTCTATGTTATTCTCTACTACTCACTCTCCACTACTCAGTCTTTACTACTCACTCTCTATTACTCACTCTCTACTACTTACTCTCTATTACACTCTACTACTCACTCTCTACTACTCACTCTACTACTCACTCAAATACTCTCTACTACTCACTCTCTACTACTTTCTCTACTACTCACTCTCTGCTACTCACTCTCTGCTACTCGCTCTATACTATTCTCTACTACTCACTCTCCACCACTCAGTCTCCACTACTCACTCTCTATTACTCACTCTCTACTACTCACTCTCTACTACACTCTACTACTCACTCTCTACTACTCACTCTACTACTCACTCTACTACACTATCTACTACTCACTCTCTACTACTCTCTACCACTTACACTCTACTACTCTAGTACTCTCTCTACTACTCACTCTCTACTACTCCCTTCTACTCAGACTACTACTCACTCCCTACTACTCTCTACTACTCCCTCTCTACTACTCCACCACTCTCTACTACTCATTCTCTAGTACTCCACTACTCTCTACTACTCACTCTCTACTTCTCACACTCTATTACTCCACTACTCCCTACTGCTCACTCTCTACTGCTCACTCTCTACTACTCACTGTCTACTGCTCACTCTCTACTACATTCTACTACTCACTCTACTACCCACTCTACTATTCACTCTACTACTCACTCTACAACTCACTCTACTACACTCTCTACTACTCTCTACTACTTACTCTCTACTACTCTACTACTCTCTCTCTACTACTCACTCTCTACTCCTCACTCTCTACTACTCACTCTCTACTATTCTCTACTACTCACTATCCACTACTCAGTCTCCACGACTCACTCTCTACTAATCACTCTCTACTACTCACTCTCTACTGCACTCTACTTATCACTCTCTACTACTCACTCTACTACACTATCTACTACTCACTCTCTACTACTCTCTACCACTTACTCTCTACTACTCTGGTACTCTCTCTACTTCTCACTCCCTACTACTCTCTACTACTCCCTACTACTCAGACTACTACTCACTCCCTACTACTCTCTACTACTCACTCTCTACTACTCCACCACTCTCTACTACTCATTCTCTAGTACTCCACTACTCTCTACTACTCACTCTCTACTTGTCACTCTCTACTACACTCTACTACTCACTCTACTACCCGTTCTACTATTCACTCTACTACTCACTCTACAACTCACTCTACTACACTCTTTACTACTCTCTACCACTTATTATCTACTACTCTACTACTCACTCTCTACTCCTCACTCTCTACTACTCACTCTCTACTACTCACTCTACTACTCTCTACCACTCACTCTCTACTACTCTACTACTCACTCTCTACTGCTCTCTACTACTCTGTCTCTACTACTCACTCTCTACTACTCACTCTACTACTCTCTCTCTACTACTCTCTACTACTCACTCTCTACTATTCTCTCTACTACTCACTCTCTACTCCTCGCTCTCTGCTACTCACTCTATGTTATTCTCTACTACTCACTCTCCACTACTCAGTCTTTACTACTCACTCTCTATTACTCACTCTCTACTTCTTACTCTCTATTACACTCTACTACTCACTCTCTACTACTCACTCTACTACTCACTCAAATACTCTCTACTACTCACTCTCTACTACTTTCTCTACTACTCACTCTCTGCTACTCACTCTCTGCTACTCGCTCTATACTATTCTCTACTACTCACTCTCCACCACTCAGTCTCCACTACTCACTCTCTATTACTCACTCTCTACTACTCACTCTACTACTCTCTCAACTACTCTCTACTACTCTCTCTCTACTACTTTCTCTACTACTCACTCTCTGCTACTCACTCTCTGCTACTCGCTCTATACTATTCTCTACTACTCACTCTCCACCACTCAGTCTCCACTACTCACTCTCTATTACTCACTCTCTACTACTCACTCTCTACTACTCACTCTACTACTCACTCTACTACACTATCTACTACTCACTCTCTACTACTCTCTACCACTTACACTCTACTACTCTAGTACTCTCTCTACTACTCACTCTCTACTACTCCCTTCTACTCAGACTACTACTCACTCCCTACTACTCTCTACTACTCCCTCTCTACTACTCCACTACTCTCTACTACTCATTCTCTAGTACTCCACTACTCTCTACTACTCACTCTCTACTTCTCACACTCTATTACTCCACTACTCCCTACTGCTCACTCTCTACTGCTCACTCTCTACTACTCACTGTCTACTGCTCACTCTCTACTACATTCTACTACTCACTCTACTACCCACTCTACTATTCACTCTACTACTCACTCTACAACTCACTCTACTACACTCTCTACTACTCTCTACTACTCTCTACCACTTACTCTCTACTACTCTACTACTCTCTCTCTACTACTCACTCTCTACTCCTCACTCTCTACTACTCACTCTCTACTACTCACTATACTACTCTCTACCACTCACTCTCTACTACTCTACTACTCACTCTCTACTACTCTGTCTCTACTACTCTCTCTCTACTACTCACTCTACTACTCTCTACTACTCTCTCTCTACTACTCTTTACTACTCACTCTACTCACTCTCTACTACTCTCTACTACTCTCTCTACTACTCACTCTCTACTGCTCACTCTCTACTACTCACTCATTACTGCTCGCTCTCTATTACTCGCTCTCTACTATTCTCTACTACTCACTCTCCACTCCTCACTCTCCACTACTCACTCTCTACTACTCACTCTCTACTACACTCTACTACTCACTCTCTACTACTCACTCTCTACTACTCACTCTACTACTCACTCTACTACTCACTCTACTGCACTCTCTACTACTCACACTCTACTACTCTCTACTACTCTTTACCACTTACTCTCTGCTACTCTACTACTCACTCTCTCCTACTCAATCTCTACTACTCACGCTCTACTACTCACTCTCTACTACTCTCTCTAAGACACACTCTCTACTACTCACTCTCTACTACTCACTCGCCTACTCACTCTACTACTCACTCTCTACTACTCTCTACTACTCACTCTCTACTACTCACTCTCTACTTCTCACTCTCTACTACTTTATTACTCTCTACTACTCACTCTCTACTCCTCACTCTCTACTACTCCACTACTCTCTACTACTCACTCTCTACGACTCACTATCTACTACTCACTCTCTACTACTTGCTCTCTACTACTCTCTACTGCTCACTCTCTACTACTCACTCTCTACGACTCTACTAATCTCTCTACTACACACTCTACTACTCACTCTACTACTCACTCTACTACTTTTTCTCTACTACTCTCTCTCTGCTACTCACTCTCTGCTACTCACTCTCTGCTACTCACTCTCTACTACTCTCTACCACATTCTGCTACTCACTCTCCATTACTCTCTACTACTCAATCTACTACTCACTTTTTACTACTCTCTACTACTCACTACGACGCACTCTCTACTACCCACTCTACCACTCTCTACTACTCACTCTCTACTACTCTCTATTACTCACTCCCTACTACTCACTCTCTACTACTCACTAGTACTCACTCTTTGCTACTCTCTCTACTACTCTCTACTACTCACTCTCTACTCTCTATTACTCATCCTCTAATATCTACCTCTCTACCTCTCTCTACCTCTCTCTCTGCTACTCTCTACCTCTCTTCCTCTCTACCTCTACCTCTCTACCTCTACACCTCTACCTCCCCACCTCTCTCTACCTACAAGCACAAATATACACAAATATGCACACACACATATATATATATATATATATATATATATATATATATATATATATATATATATATATATATATATTCATATATATGCATTTATATATATGTATGTGTGTATATATATATATATATACATACATACATATATAAAAATATATATAATATGCATATCTATATAAATACAAGGAATGCATGCATACATTTACATATATTCATACATATGCATGTTATGTGCATGAAAGTTTGAAAAACACTAATAAAAGCAAAGCTAAAAAGCCACCTAATTACAAACAGAATTGCTTTCACTCAAACGAACGAGGGTGCAACCTATTGCATTTTCAATGCTTGTTTGCTTTGGTTCCATCAAGAAGGCATTCAGTTGGGTCACACATTTGCCATACATTCTGAATGTTAGCACTCTAGTTGCACATTAGATCACTGTGGTAAAGCTACTGCTCACCAGGGAAGTCTGCTGCTGGTATTCAAAGTGCATGTTTCAGTTTGCATGTCAGAATTTTTTAATGAAATAGAAGAGGATTTGAGAAGTCAAAATGGGCCCTAATTTTCTTTCTGCATCAATAATCATAATTCCTATGGCAAAATGAACCCCCTCATGTTGTTACTTTGGAAATTAAATGTTTTAAGTGCTAATACTTTATTCCAATCAAGATGGCTTCAGGTGTGCCATACTTTTATCATAAGTAAGACTGTTAGCACTCTAGTTGTTCTTTAGAACAATCTGGGACATTTTGTCATTGGGCTATGCTTGGGCTACATCTGGGTGGTACTTGGGCTACATTTGGGCTCTTTTGTCTCTGGTGGCCATCTTGGGAGACTTATTTTTTTGAAGTTTCCTAATTTCCTCATTTACTACAGTCTCCTCAGTAGGAAATACTTTCAGTTTTTGAATTTGATTCCATCAAGAAGGCATTCAGATGTGTCACACATTTGCCATAATTTCAGAATGTTAGCACTCTAGTTGCTTATTCGATCACTGTAGTAAAGCTACTGTTCACCAGGGAAGTCTGCTGCTGGTATTGAAAGTGCATGTTTCAGTCTGCATGTCAGAATAGAGGATTTGAGAAGTCACTCAAAATGTGCCCTAATTTTTCTTTCTGCTGCACTAGTCATGTGGCAAAATGGAGCCCCTCATTGTGTTCCTTTTTAAATTAAATGTTTTAAGAGCTACCACTTTATTCCAATCAAGATGGCTTTATATTTGCCATACCTTTGTCATACGTAGGACTGTTAGCGCTCTAGTTGTTCTTTAGAACACTCTGGGAAGCAGCAGTAGAACACAAAGGAATCAACTGACAGTCTCTGCTCTTGTCGGATGTACATGTTTTACTGAGAATGTCAGACTTCATTCTCACATGACTGAGAAAGATAATGTGAATTTACTGAAAATATGCTCTCAGTTTAGCTTATAGATCACCTAACTAACCTCTGTGGGAAAAGCATGAGAAAATAGTTTTCTTTCAAACATGATTCACGATACCCCAGCAGAAGGCTTTTTCACATGGTAAAATCACCTTAGAACACACCACAATTCCCAAAATGAGTATGGTACCATCAACAAATGATTTATTATGTAACTAAAGTCTTAAAACATTCTATTAACTGTAATGCTTTTTAATGAGGTGCTATCATGTACATTGGTCCGAAGATGGCTGCCAACACTTCTTGGATAAAGTGCTGACAGCCAATCAGATCTTACGATGAGATGTGTAGTTAGGCTTCGCCCAGATTTACACCATTTAACAAAAAGGCATGACTCTGAACCAAGGTCTACCTTTATGGCAAATTTGGTGTAATTCCGTTCAGCAGGTCGGGCTGTAGCTGCGATTAAAGGTCCCTATGGAAAATTGCATGGGAAAATACGTTTTGGGATCCCCATTTTTTTTGGCCCCCGCTCGATGAATCACCCAGAGACTTTCAGCATAGGAGCGGACCGGAGCGCCCCACCAGTTTTGAAAATTTTGCGAAGATTCGTCAACCGGAACCAAAGGTATTCCAAATAGAATGTTGCGGATTTCCTATGGACAATAGGTCCTAACTGTAACTACCTACTGGCGACCGCCAGAAGGTTATATATATATATATATTCTTCCTCAGTTTGCACCCTGTAACATGTCACTCTCAAGGCGGGTGCTATAACGCGCTGGTGCCACCCATAAATATCTCGGCTCCTCGATCCTCCCAATTTCACGTGAAGGAAGACAGCACTCATGGGGGAATTCAATTCAAGCGGCGTTTATTTTGCAACAGACAGACGCGTTTTGGAGATAACGCCTTCCTCGGTGTCAACTCTATGAGCGTTACGCGGCGCCATCAAAACTAATTAGCATGTTTTTAACAGAAACAAAGAGGGGACAAGCGCAGTGCTACATAGCACGCGCCATCTTGTGAGTATTTGGTGTTTAAATAAATGCATTTTTCGCAGTTTATAACCATCGGTATGCCAGTTCTTATAATTTAAAGTACTGCTCACACACCAAAAATAATATTAAAGGCATAAACAACAATATTCTTGATCTTGCCGTGGATCGGCTATGGCAACCTGAACCAGGTTGCTAAAACCCTCAATGTCCCATACATGTCAAAACACCATTGATTCAAATCATTTCATTATAATTGATTCATAAATCCATGACATTATTCATATGACTAACATTCAATCAAAGAAGGGGGCCAGAAAAACCTTCTATGGCATCCGCCATCTTGGAGATGCAAACAGATCAGTGATTCGTTTGCCACCCAAGCTGAATATTCGAAGAATGGGGCTGTTAATTTAGGAATGATGTTACAATATGACGGAGGTCGTCTCTATCCCCCCAATCATCATTTTCACAAAATTCAAATGAGCCCCATCTGGGGTCTATCTTATTTAGTCGATAATTGGCTTAGTACAGCCTCAAACATAGTTGGTCCCCACTGTATATCAGTAGGTCAGCAAAAGCATCCTCAATTTGATGCATTCAGATACAATCAGATAGTTCCTATCATGTGCACGACGAGAAAAGCTAGTTCCCCTGGTGTACTTCTAACTCCTCCCCGCTTTTCAGTCCTCCAGTTGATTTAGTCTGTAAATCTGCTAAATATCTGGAATCCAGCCTTCTTAGCTTTGACATTCTATCTCCTCCTCTGGTGTTGTATGGTACACATTCTAAGCAGAAGTATTCCAACAGGTCCCTGTTACTTCTATGTTTGATGGAAAAATGTCATGCCACCGGGTAGGAAAAATCTTTTTTCACGATGGCATGCATGTGTTCTAAAACTCTTAGTTTCACACAGTTGATGGTGCTCCCTATATACTTAGGTTCACAGGGACACTTTAAACAGTAAACAGCGGAGATAATTTGGCAGGTCAAAAATGTATTTATTCTCCTTCCTCCTTTTATACCCTACACTTCATATGAGAGGGTTCTCTTGCTATAAGTGCAAGCTTTGCATTTCCCACAGGGAAAAAACCCTCTCATTTCTTTTTGTGTACCCTGTCTTACCGGTTCTGGGTCCAAGTGACTATGTACCAACTCATCTCCAAGAGATCGTGCCTTCCTGAAGGTAATTGAAGGAGCTACAGGTACATCTGCACCAATTATGGTGTCTGTTTCAAGTACGTGCCAGTGTTTTTTTATGATTTTCTTTAGACTGCCCGCATCTTGGGAGAAAGTGGTTATCAACCGAAACCTGCCATCATTACCCTTTCTCAGTTGTTTAGGTCTGAAGAGATCATCTCTAGATATAGATTGCACTTTTTTAGAGTGTTTTCCAAGAGCTTCACACTGTAACGCCTTGCTGCAAACCTACTCAGACTGTCTGTGGCTGCTAGATCAAAGTCACATTTATTAGTGCAGTTGCGTTTTAATCTTAAAAACTCCCCATAGGGGATACTGTTAATCAGGTTCTGTGGATGACTGCTTGAAGCGTGTAAGGTACTATTTCCGGCAGTCAATTTCCTAAATAGTGCAGTACTGATCTTGCCATCCTGTATCTCTATTTTCAGGTCCAAGTAGTTTGCTGCCACCAAACTAATTTGTCCTGTGAACCTAAGATTAACATTGTTGTCATTAAGTAGTGCAACATACTTTTCTGCCTCATTTACAGGTCCATTTCATATCAGGAATAAGTCATCGATATATCTGTACCACAACGCAATCTCTTTTTGGACCACTCTTCTTTGCCGGGTGCCCAGGCCACCTGCTCCTCCCACCAGCCCACAAATACATTTGCGTAGCTGGGGGAGAAGCAGGTGCCCATTGCTGTCCCGGAGACCTGCCTGAAGAGATCTCCTGGAAAAGAATAATGTTATTGAAGAGGCAATACCTGACCAGTTCTAGCAACATTTGGTTATGTAAGCCAATTTCAGTTGACGTTTCCTTAAAAAATATTCCACTGCCTCTAGACCCTGTGTGTGATCAATGCATGGGTAGAGGCTTGTGATATCTAAGACAGTTAAACAATAGGTTGGTTGCCAGTCCACTTTGTCGATATGACTAATGAAGTCCGTAGTGTCTCTAGATAGGATTTCAAACCTAAAATGGCCTCAAAAAGATAGTGGTTCAGAAACCTCAAAAGGTTTTCAGTCAAGCTTCCCATTGAGGAAACTATCGTCGTCCGGGTGGGTTTTCTTTGTGCACCTTAGGTAGGTGATAGAAAGTCGTTAGAATTGGGTTGGTTGTGGATCGAGGAGCCGATATATATATATATATTCAATCAAAACAGGTAGCCTTAACAGAAGCTTTGCCACACAAAGTTTTCCAATGAGCACGTTTATTTGAATCCATTTCACTGCTTGTTTCCCAGCAGATTTCAGAGTCTCCTTCGAACATAAAAGCCTGACGCGTTTCAGGGATGACCCTTTCCTCAGAGGCAATGTTTGTGAAGGTCAATCAAACAGTTCCTGGTAGTGTCTACTCAAATAGCTCTCACCTGCCTCTATGGGCGTGTCTCAGGCGCACTGCATCCTGGGCTTTGTAGTACACTGTCCTTTAACCCAAAGTGGGGCTGCTTCTTCAACCTTGCAATTTGAAACCAATGTTCTCCCAGTGGAGCGAGGAGGGCACTGGAACCTGACTGGAAGCGCACTTGCAGCAGTGAATTTGTGTCCAAGGCAGCACCACCTGCGTTGGCGCTGCGCCTGCCTTTCGATCCATGACTGCAAGCTCCTACCAAAAGCCTGCATGGACCCTCATTCAAGGTGGGACTTGCTTCCCGACTGGGCAACAGCCGAAAATATTCAATCAAAACAGGTAGCCTTAACAGAAGCTCTGCCACACAAAGTTTTTCAATGAGCACGTTTATTTGAATCCATTTCACTGCTCGCTTCCCAGCAGATTTCAGAGTCTCCTTCGAACATAAAAGCCTGACGCGTTTCAGGGATGACCCTTTTCTCAGAGGCAATGTTCGTGAAGGTCAATCAAACAGTTCCTGGTAGTGTCTACTCAAATAGCTCTCACCTGCCTCTATGGGCGTGTCTCAGGCGCACTGCATCCTGGGCTTTGTAGTACACTGTCCTTTAACCCACAGTGGGGCTGCTTCTTCAACCTTGCAATTTGAAACCAATGTTCTCCCAGTGGAGCGAGGAGGGCACAGAAACCTGACTGGAATCGCACTTGCAGCAGTGAATTCGAGTCCAAGGCAGCACCACCTGCATTGGCGCTGCGCCTGCCTTCGTTCCATGACTGCAAGCTCCTACCAAAAGCATGCATGGACCCTCATTCAAGTTTGGACTTGCTTCCCGACTGGGCAACAGCCGAAAATATTCAATCAAAACAGGTAGCCTTAACAGAAGCTCTGCCACACGAAGTTTTTCAATGAGCACGTTTATTTGAATCCATTTCACTGCTCGCTTCCCAGCAGGTTTCAGAGTCTCCTTCGAACATAAAAGCCTGAGTGAGCAAGGACGCTATGCCCGAAACGCATCTGATGGCTTGCACCACCACGAGAAAATAAAGCACTTTTGAAACGAAGACTGGCGTCGACGTTATTTGTTGTCTGCAAACCCGTCAGTGCAACCAGGCACTTCTACGACGAGTCGGAGATTTATGTATATATATATATATATATATATATATATATATATATATATACAAAAAACAAAGGTTGCCCATTTGAAAGACAACAAGGTGAATTCTATTTATTTTTCTTTAATGGAGGCTGCCGCATGAAAAATTGAAACACCTCACAGCATATCATCTAAAGCCGACGCGTTTCGGGCCACCACCCTTTGTCACAGGCTGTACTTCCATCACATATGCAGAGAGTGTAAAGCATTTATATTCAGTCCTGGTACCCGCCCTCTTGGGCGTTGCTTCGCACGGCCCCTGGTACCTGAAGTCCGTTTTACTCAAGTGAGCCGCTCTGCATTGCCAGATTCCGGAAAGTTTCAATCCCTGGTGGGTTGCTCTGACAGTCCCATGAAACATGCTGGCCTCTAAAGCCCCATTAAAAAGCTCCTTGTCCTGTTTAGAAGCATCACCATTAGCGTCACTTCAGGTCCGCTTTCCTGCAGCTGGGCTTCTTTCATAACCAAGCAGGGCGTCAATCAATTAAAAAAACAAAGGTTGCCCATTTGAAAGAGCCACAACAAGGTGAGTTCTGCTTATTTTTCTTTAATGGAGGCTGCCGCATGAAAAATGGAAACACCTCACAGCATATCATCTAAAGCTGACGCATTTCGGGCCACCACTCTTTGTCACAGGCTGTACTTCCATCACATATGCAGAGCGTGTAAAGCATTTATATTCAGTCCTGGTACCCGCCCTCTTGGGCGTTGCCATTCGCACGGCCCGATGATACCTGAAGTCCGTTTTACTCAAGTGATCCGCTCTGCATATATATATATGATTTTATGGCTTAGGGGTGTGTATGGATATTGGGTGAAAATTGTTTTTTTAGGCATGTGGTGGGTAGGGGTATAGGATGGTAAGGGTGATTAAAGTGTTTCATGGTGCGTAGGGGTATTGGGTAGCAAGGGTGTTTATAGGGTTTAGAGTGTCAGTAAGGGTATAGGGTAGTAAGGGCATTTTTAGGATTTAAGGATGGGGAGCAGTATTGGGTAATAGGGTGCTTTTAGGGTTTAGAGGCGGGTAAGGGTAGAGGGTAGTAAGGGTATTTTTATTGTTATGGGGTGGGTAGCATAATTGGGTGAGAAGTGTGTTATAAGGTTTATGGAAGGGTAGGGGATATAGAATGGTAAGGGTATTTTAGGGTTCAAGTGGGGGTATTGAGTGGTAAGGGTGTTTTTAGGCATTAGGGGTGAGTGGGGATAAAGAATAGTAAGGTAAACGAGCATGTGCAATGCAATAGGTCTCACATTTGTGAGAGTTTAAGCTATTGGCAATGTAAATGAAAATGACTTTCATTTATATGTTTTGATATCTAACACATAAATAAGGACATTGTCATGTACAATGCCAATAGCTCAAACTCTTGAAAATGCAAGACCTATTCAAAGAAGCGCCTGCCATTGTCCCGGGATGCTTTGAAAGTGAAAGCATACTTTTTAAAAAACAATGGTTCAAGGGAGGCCTGATAAGGTCCTTAAGAGAATTTAGCGAATATTTAATGATCGCTAGGGAGCGAAAGATGTAGGTTCAAGTTGAATCTTTTATTTATTTACTTTCTTTTTTATATATATACACAAATCTTTATAATATTTTTCAGGTGCTCAAGTGAGTAACAAGGTGCAGGACGTGACATAAGTGAACAAAGTGAACGAACTGTCACACAACAACAACAAGGTTAAAAACCACAAAATATATACAATGAAATGGGTGTATTTCCTTGGGTGGGTCGACGGCGTTTCGATCTATTTAAGTTTAGATCATCATCAGGACTGTTGAGCCTCCTGAAACTTGTGGTTATTCAATCAGACAAAGAAGACTTTGTTTTGGACAAGGTAACTGATTTAACTGTAGCTTTTCAGAGATAGATTTTAGTCTAATGAAGCATAATCTTCCAAGGGGTCCGAATAGCGCTCAGGCAGTTTAGATTTGAAGAGGGTCCTACTGGGGCTGAATGTATTGACAATCGTAGGTATCAAAAGGGTCCAAGTAGCGCTCTGTCACTTTCATTTTGGACGAGGGTCCTACTGGAGTTCGAATATTTAAAGTAAACGCGGTATATTGGGTGTCCTGATAGCGCTGTTGTCGCTATAGAGATATTTTTTGGTGTTGACGCCTGGAAAGAATCTCGGCGTGTTTGCGTGGCAGAAGGAGGGGGTCCGAGTGCCTCGCTGTTAGCTGGTTTCTCACGAGAAATGAGCATGCGCGCCCGCCCGCGCATGCGCATTAGTACCCAAGACGGCGGCGATGAAGAGAGGGAGCCCCGGAGACGCGGCGGGCAGCGGCGGGCAAGGTAAGTGCCTTGTAATTCTTTCTAACATTTAAATTAAAGTATTTAGGGAGGGCGGGAGGGAGGGAGGCCTGCCGTGCGTAGTGGGGCTATAGCGAAGTGCGGAGGTGGGCGTAGTTTCTCGCCCACTTCACGTAGCTCCACGAAGCCCCACTACACCCAGGCCTAATTGTGACATGACTCAAGATTTATGAATGATGGTGTGTGATGTTTTAGTTAATTTCCGTGTTTTCATTTTCATTGTTGTCATATATATTTGTATGAATTTTATTCTGAATTTCAAATCCATGCAAGTGAAATACTTCTATATAAACAGCTATTAAATAGCACACAAATGTATTGAACTGTAGTCTATACATTGGTCACCATTTTTGCTTTAAATATTGCATCAGTATTGGCATTGTCCTTTGTTGTTTATGTTTTGAATCAAGGTCTAATAAATGTGTAAAAAGAACAAGCGGTTTCCTCCCGTGAATGTCAAAAGATCATGTGATTTATGACTGATCTGTTGTTTATGTGGAAACATTCTCGAAAATCGCCCCGTATTTTGGGAGAAACAGAGAGGTTCCCCTGTGAGATACTATGCCTGGTTGAAGGTCGAGCAGGATTCAGGGACCATAAGTGCTGGGAAGTTGATGGAAGCAACAGTGCGTGCGATGTTTTAGGTCATACCTTAATTGGATACAATTTACCAATGGAGCTTCTGCAGGCAAAATACGCCTTGCCCAACGCCCCGTGGGTTTCACGATGGCGAAGTCCTCAATGAGAGGTGGCTCGGTACAGAGATGGTATCTCCACCTAGGCTCGCCATTCGCTCTCATCTCCTATTTGCAGACTGCAGATGTATGGAGAGATCTGCGGACATATGCACTGGCACATTGTGACTTTAGAGCAAGCACTGCTACTATGAGATATGTCATAACTCAGCCACCACCAGGACTAGCTCAGCAATTACATTACCAATAACATACTTTTATCACAAGTGCCTTTACAATGCAAGGTAAGTATATGGTAAGGTAAGTATAAATATATATTGTTAGTTATCGTAACTCTCTCTTTTTTAAATTATGTTAAATTTACATCTTTTCTTTATTGGGGCAGACCCCAAAACCTACTCTTTAAAAAAAAATGTACTCCCCCCTTTTTAGGTTGAGCATTCGAGACTTGTTGTAATTTCTCATGTTGGCTTAAAGCAATCCCCCTGCATTTGATTTGCCTGTTTCACTGTCCTTTAAAAATCCTTTCTAGCTTGTGGTCAGTCCTGCCTCTTTGTCCCTTCTTTTTCTCTTCTGTTCCTCCCAGCAGCCGGGACTATGTACTGTATCATTACTTTGTTGCTCTGTATCTGTTCCTTAGGGGACTAATTTTTTATCTTGGTTTCCTTCTCTGTTACTGTTTATTTGTGTTTAGCTTCATAGCCATAGCTGCTTACACAGTAATATATAATTCCTCCCTCTCATCTCCTCTTAATGTCACAGTTGTATTAGTGCAGCCTGCCACGCTGTGCCTGCTCCGCTGCTCATTTTTTGTTTAGGCTTTTTTGTAATTTTTCATGTCGATTGACTGTTGGGCTTCTTTTAGTTAGATATTACTTGGATTTTGGGCTTCCTTTTAAGGGGGTTTGGGCTTGTTTTATATTTTGTTTGCTAGGCTATATAGTGGAACCCATGATTCATTGCAGCCTCTCCATTTCTTCCTTGTTAAGACTGGTGGCTGATTCCCATGCCATGGTCCTTTCTTACATCCTACAGGGGCCCGCTTGTTAATACCCTATGCTTCCACGCCGCTTTGTTTTTCTAACCAATACATTCCATTCTTCGCTGTTCATGGTAGCAGGCTAATCATTTACGAGGTAAATATTTTTCTGAATACACAGTTAATAGATCGAGGCAACAAAGCCTTGCGCTTCCTAAAATAAACAGCGCTGATTTGTAAACTTTGTTTCTAGTATAGTCATTTCATCACAAATGTTTCTCTTTGAAGATGGCCGCCAATGTTGTTCTCAGCCAACATGTCCTACCTGGCTTGTTTCTCTTGTCCTTCTTCAATGTTTATGAATCGCCTGCAAACACAACAAACTTTCATGTGGTTGCTCAGCAGCAATTGCGTTGTAAAGGCATTGTGTGGTAAATGATGCGTAGAATGGACATGCATTGTGAAACAACCATTTGCATTTCTCCTTGTAGTGGTGGCCATGTTGGTAGATGTTAAAAAGGGTCGGACTCAAGGCCGACCCCTGTGGGACCCCACATTGCACAGGCTTAGCCGGGGAGAGGAACTCTCCAAGCTTGACCCTCTGCTCTCTATGGGTGAGAAAGGAGGACAGGAGGCTCAGTGCTCGGCCCTCCACCCCTATCTCCTTTAACCGAGATGTTAATGTCAAAGGAGATAGGGTGTCAAAAGCTGTAGTCAGGTCGAGTAGTACCAATAGAGTGGTCTGGCCTTGGTCGAATTTCGATCTAATATTGTCGACTACTACCGTGAGCGCCGACTCGGTACTATGGAACTTTCTAAAACCGTGCTGTGATTGGTCCAGAAACCCTGAGACCTCCAAAAAAGAAGTCAAATGCTGATTAAGATGGCATTCAAGCATTTTAGCTGGAGCAGGCAACAGCGACATAGGTCGGAAATTTTTAAGGATTTCCGGATCCAGAGTCGGCTTTTTAAGCAACGGCTTGACTATGGCCTTTTTCCAAACAGTAGGGAAGATGCCCTGGGTCATGGCACAGTTCATTATCTCCAACAGAGGGGGCAACAACGTTTCCCTGCTTTCTTTCAGAGTCTTTAAAGGGCAGGGATCCAGGGGTGAGCCTGATTTGGTTGTGTTTAGAAGAGAGTCTAGCTGCTCCAGTGTAAGGGGTGGAAAGTCAGACAAAACGTTTGTGTGAACTTTACCCCAACAAACTAAGGGGGGTTGGGTCAAAAGGGAAAGGGTACTCAGTTGGGCTCTCTGAGTTTCCAAAGTATGATGTATGCCTGCAATTTTAGTATGAAAGAACTGTGCTATCCTGTCGCACAGCTCTTGGGAACTAGTGATGGTATCAGGGGTTTATAATGAACATAAAGAGTCAACGATTTTAAATAGATCCCTCAAGGAAGTAAGGGACATAGTAGGCATAGAAAAGTAAGCCTGTTTTTCTTTGATGACCCTTATCTTGCAGTCCACCAACAACAGCTTATGTCTTTCTCGATCCTTAGGGTTCCAGGACGTTAGCCATAACCTCTCCTACGTCCTACAACTCTGCCTTAAGAGCCTAGAAGGCTCAGTAAACCAGGGGGCTAATGGTTTCCACCTCGCTGAATAGCGATAGGAGGCGGGAGCCAGAAGATCTACTGCTCGGGAGATAGAGTTAGATAGCTCCATCGCAGCATCACTGGCATCCTTAACAGCTAAATTGGTGTTCTGAGCTACAAGGGAAGTTAGAGAATTGTTCGTAATACCCCTATAGTTCCTTTTGAGTTCCCTGTTCGTGCGCCCATGACACAAGGAAGAGGAGGGAGGGAGTTTGAGTTCAAGGGGCACCGCCAGATGGTCAGACCATACCAGGGGAATGGGCGGGCCCGTAGAAACTCTAGGGTCGTCAGAAAACACCCCATCCAGAATGTGGCCAGCCTGATGGGTGGAACAGTTTACCTGCTGGAGGAGGCCGCAGGCGGTCATAAGGTCCACTAAAGAGAGGGTATCCTTTGAACAGATATCATCTAAATGGAAGTTTAAATCCCCCATAACCGTAAGGTGAGATTTACCAAAGTAGGGTTCAAGGATTTTAAGGAGTTTGACGGTAAAACTGGATCTCAGTCCAGGAGGCCTATAAATAAGAAGGCCAGAAAAGGATACAGAGGGAGATGAAGAGATCAAAAAATGAATGGCCTGAAAGAGATCTGTCGGAGAAGAGAGAGTCGTAGTGCAACAAGTAGCCGAGGTTTTATAGAGAATCGCCAACCCTCCTCCCCTGCGGCCTACTCTATCTAATCTATTTAGGGCATAACCCTCAGGGATGGCTAGGAAAAGATCCGGGCCGGAGGATTCAGAGGCCCAGGTCTCAGTGATGAAGACCCAAGAGGGGTTCTTGGCAGTGACAAAATCATAAAATGCAATATTATTTTTGATCAATGACCTAGCATTGATAAGGAAACCTCTTTCCGTAAGAGCTGTAAGTGTAGGAGGTACTTTGGCCATAATGCGATCTTTAGTGCGGGGGGAAAGAAAGGGCTCAGTGTTGCTGGAGTAACAGCAACAGATAGGTGAACGAAGAAAAGCTTCTGGAGGGAAGCTATGATGACAAGAAAGAAAGGAGGGTTTAAGTGAGACTAAGTCCCTAAGCGCATAAGTCTGAGTACTCTGGCTACATGGCGAAGTCAAAGTTTCAACCCTGTATAGCCCGTCCTGCAAATAAGTCTTGACCCTATGCCTCATGGGAACAGTCCAGCCCGAACTGCCAAGCCATGTCTTTCCTGGACCGGAATCAAGCATCCTAGGCCTGGTTTCTGGCTATTAGCCGTCTTCAGCCAGGATAGCTTGACTCCAGTGGCTTAGTGAGCAAGGGACCCACGTCTGGGCATACCCTTCCCACATAGGGTGAACAGCAAAACACACAAGATGATGGACGGAATGTTGCACAATGGCAAAACATTCAACCCCAGTCACAGATCTGGGTTTAATCCATCGGTATTTTGCTCAACAAGCCACCCCATTTCAGACATGGCCATATGCAAATCAGTCTTGACCCTGTGCCTCATGGGAACAGTCCAGCCCGAACGGCAAAGCCATACTTTTCCTGGACCAGAATCAAGCATCCTAGGACCGGTTTCTGGCTATCAGCCGTCTTCAGCCAGGATAGCTTGACTCCAGTGGCTTAGTGAGCAATGGACCCACGTCTGGGCATACCCTTCCCACATAGGGTGAACAGCAAAACACACAAGATGATGGGCGGTATGTTGCACAATGGCAAAACATTTACCCCCAGTCACAGGTCTGAGTTTAATCCATCGTTATTTTGCTCGCCAAGCCACCCCAGTCCAGACATGGCCATATGCAAATCAGTCTTGACCCTGTGCCTCATGGGAACAGTCCAACCCAAACTGCCAAGCCATGTCTTTCCTGGACCGGAATCATGCATCCTAGGACCGGTTTCAGGCTATCAGCCGTCTTCAGCCAGGATAGATTGGCTCCAGTGTCTTAGTGAGCAAGGGGCCCACGTCTGGGCATACCCTTCCCACATAGGGTGAACAGCAAAACACACAAGATGCCCGGGGCACCTGGGGCCTTGCTCTCTACCCCGTCCCCAGGGGAGGGCGGGCTGCGGCTCCTGGTTGGGCCCATTTTCCGCGGCGGGGAGCGCCCCAGTCTGTGTTGGCGCCCTGGACCTGGCTTCATGGCGGGCCCATGCGGCCAAGGGCCTCATGCACGGTGCCACCTTCTCCGCCCCTGATAAATGCGCGGTCTGTTCCGCCGGTGGTGTGTTTATTTACCCAGCGCGTGGTGTGTGTAGTTCCTGCTTTGAAAGGCGGGCCCCTGCTGATGGAGGAGGTGCGTTTACCTCTCTCCGGCAGGGGGCGGCTCTGCCTGCCGCAGTATGGGGAAGTGTGAATGGAATGCCCCTGCCCTCCGGGCGGAAGGTGGGAGGCGGGATCTCCTGCTAGCCCGGGCGGGGATGGCTTCCCTTTGTGACCGCACCCTCGGCTCTCACATGGGCTGCAGGAGCCAGGCTTTGTCTCGGATCTCTCCACTCAGATCTGGCCCCAGAAACAAGTTTACATGGGCTGCAAAGATTCACCATGCCGCCCCCCACACCCCCAGCACGGCGGCCGAAGATATCACAGGCTGTACCCCAGCATGTCAGGAGTCCCCTCTGGCCAGCGACCACCCCACACCGCCCCGCTCACCTCCCGGGTATCTGCGGGCTCTGTCGCCGTAGTCCTCGATAATTCTGCTCCACATAGTGTCCCGGTCCCGGGGATAAAGAATAAATAAAAGAGTGAAAGGTGAGGGACTAGCTCTGGAGAAGGGCGGCCAGGCTCAGTCCCGCTGCTGATGTGGCAGAGTGGGTCTCGGCCGGCGGGCTCCCCTGTTCAGTGCGGCGGGTCTGGGGTGCCGGGAGAGGCAGCCATGAGTTCCCCTTCTTTAATGCTTTGACACTCTGAAAGAGACACTCACTTGTACAGGCCTGTTTGAAACTGTGGGGTAGATGTATCAAGAAATTCGTTTGCGATTTCTTAATAGCGATTCATAGCGAATCGCAATTAAGAAGTCGCACAATGGGATGTATGTAGGTTTTTGCGATTTTTTTGCGATTCCTTATATGTCGCATAATTTTGTGCGATTTTTCTGCGATTCTTTAATTGCGATAATCGCAGAATAAGGAATCGCTAAAATGCATGAATGTGCTGCTGAAAACGGAAAAATAGCTGAGTCATAGTCAGGAAGTGAACTTGATTAGATTCACCTGTATGCCTGAGCCACACCCAGTGGCAGTTTAAAACCAGTTTGGCTGGTTGGAAGACCTGTTTTACTGCACAATGGAGGCTGGAAATGCTGAAGCTGGGCCCTCTACAGAGAAAAGGAAAAGGAAACAGAAGTTTTCTGAGAGGGAGGTGGAGACCTTGATTGAGGAAATGGCCTGCAATCACGAACTACTATTTGGAAAACAGGCGAAATATGTTCCAGATGTCAGAAAAAGAAAGATTTGGCTCGAAATCCAAGAGAAAGTGAATGCGGTTGGAGTGATCCCAAGGTCAATAGAGGAAATTAAGAAGCGTTGGTACGACATGCGGCTGAGGGCAAAGGAGAAACTTGCTGAGAGAGTGAAGGAAGCAAATAAAACAGGAGGAGGAACACCAAATATAGACCAGCCAACCCCACATGAGGAGCTTGTGGAATCAACGATACAACAAGAAAGTATAAGTGGAGTGACAACAATCGACAGTTCAGAACACCAACTTGCAGAAGAAGGTAAGATGGATAAAAGACCAATTACATTGATATGTATGGTGTGTGTGATTTCCTGCATGAATGAGTGGATTTGCATTGAGGGTGTTCATTATTGACTGGCTTCAATGACTGTTTTGCATTTAAAAGTAGTAAATGTATCTAACTACATTACTTTTGCTTTTCATAAGCCAATGCTTACCTCTAAATAACTTCAAAAAACATCTGTTGTTTGCACATTTAAATGTTTATTAAGCAGACAGACAGATAAGCAAAACTCTCATGTGCCTCTTTCTTTATTCTCAGATCATGTTGAACAGTCACATGATGTTGAAGGAGAGCAATCTTTGCAAGACAATAATACTGCCCCTGAAGACCTTGTGGACACTAATGAGGAGGAATCCATCACTTTTACTAGGCGTAAAAGAAGGCCTGTAGCACAACTGCAACCTTTCCTGGACACAGACGAGGAACCTGAGGGAGCAAGAAATATTGTGCAAGAGTCAGACAATGCAGTTACTAATGTGGATTTAGTAAATGATTCTGCCAGAAGACGATCGTACTCTGTTAGTACTGCAAGACAGAACAGGGGCGAAGCAATAGATAATGTAAATATATTTGCAGGTTTGGAGCACAATATGTTGAAAGTGCAAGAAAAGCAGCACAAAGCACTGAGGTCCATCAATGCCCAACTGAACAAATTGAACAAAAGTAATACCCATGTGGGGGATGGCATGAGGCGCATGGCTGACTCTTTGGACAGACTTTGTGTTGCTTTAGAGAATTCTGATTCAAATAGGGCAAGAGATTCACGTCGACAAAATTTAAAGCTAAAAAAGTACTATACTGCTGTCAACAGACTATGCACTGTATCTGCACAAAGCAATGTTCGCAGCATTACAATGCAACGCATGGTCAGTGAGTGCTCACGAAATGTTGCAAAAGGTCTTGAAAAATTTTCACATTCCTTTGAAGCATTAAACACAAGCAAAAAAGGTGCTACTGCTTCATTTGAGCCCATTGAGAATGAGGACACAGGTAGTGGAAGCAGCAAGAACCCAACACCTACATTGGACACCACTGCCCACAGGAGTGGAAGGCAAGTGTCTCCACAGACATGTGTGAGGAGAAGTGGGCCAGGGCAAAGGAAAAGCAGCAGACAGGCAAAAAAATGAACATTAATTTTCACAAATTGGAAATGTAAATAGAATGTTAAAATTATGACACAGTTTTTGTTGTAAGTCCTGTGAAGTAACAGGTTTCTTTTGTCACTAGCATTGATAAATTTTGTAAAATAAATATTTCAAAATACTAAACAGCAGTGCAGTTTTATTATCTTACCTAAAAGTAATTGTTTGTAATTTCTGCACGCCTTTGACGACCAGCAACAGCTCCTAACCCAGTACCACATCTTCTTGGTGGTGGAACATCATCATTGTCTGAGGATTCAGGTTCACTCACTTCACATTCAGTTCCTTTCCTCATTGCCATGTTATGTAACATTGCACAACTTGTGATAATTTTGCAACACAGGGATGGTTTATATTGCAAAGCTCCACCACTTTTATGGATTCTTCTGAATCTACTTTTTAAAATTCCAAAAGTTCTCTCAATGACTCCACGTGTAGAGCGGTGTGCCTTATTGTATCTTCTTTCATGTACATTTGTTGGATTCAGGTATGGGGTCAAGATAAAGTCACGAACTGCATATGCGCTGTCTCCTGCACAGTAATGTGAAAAGTTGTTAGTTTGCACATGAAATTATTAAATTTGAATCCAGCTCAAGTAAAATTTAAAAGCACTTACCAAGCAGAAACCCATCTCCAAATTCACCAGTACTCAAACGGGCATGTAATCCACTGTGTCGAAATATGTATGAGTCATGACTGCTTCCAGGGAATTTTGCAACAATGTCAGTAATGATGTACTTCGCATTACACACCATTTGAATGTTTAAAGAGTGGTAACTTTTCCTATTCCTATAAAGATGTTCAGTTGCAGCAGGAGGAGTGATGGCAATATGTGTTCCATCTATACATCCAATAACATGTGGAAAATGAGCTATTTGATAAAAGTCATATTTGGAAATTTGGATATCTTGAGGAGTGCTCGAAAGGTAAATGTGATGGTGCAACCTGCTCATCATTGCATCCAAAAACACCCTGAAAAATCTTGAAAAAGCACTCTGGGATACTCCTCCTACCTCTGCTATCACCCTTTGAAAAGATCCAGAAGCAAGGAGATGTAGGGAACACAGTACTTGCACATGAGTTGGTATTGAATGTGTCCTGTGTGTCTCATGCTCTAGGAAAGGCTTTAACTCCACAATGAGGTCCAAAATGGTATGTGGATGTAGTCTATATTTTTCAAAAATGTCTTCTTCTGTCTGTTGAAATAAGGTAATCCTCAGTCTGAAAATCCTTTCCTGCCTCTGTCTCCTCTGTGCAAGAGCTTGAATGCGCAGCCTTCTGGCTATCACGTAAAGAGCAGCCATTGTTCTCTTCAAAAAAAGCAGTTGGGCCTGTCATTTATACTTTCAAAAATTTTTGCACCTGGTTTGAGTTAGTGTTATTTGCGAGTTCTTAATCTGTGAAAAATGGTTTTTCGGTAAATGCGATTCCGTCATACATCTCTTTGCGAATTCGCAACATATTAGCGATAATCGCAAACAACGAAACATGCAAAATAAAGACTCGCAAAATTAATTCGCAGAAAACGAAAAATCGCTAATAAAGACACGCAAAAAGTGCGATTTCTAAATTAGCGATGCGAAAATTCACATACATCCCAAAACATGCAAAATGTACGTTTGCGATTCGTTAAGGCAAAAATTCGCAGAATTTCGCCCTTAACGAATCGCAAACGGCTTGATACATCTAGGCCTGTGTGCGCATAACGTTCAACATACACACGTGGACTGTACCTAAGAGTGGTTTTGAGATTTACAAGCGGTGTACGTATGCATGCATTGTAGCTTTTATCAGGTGCAATGGTGTGTATCTCCCATAGACAAACTGCTGTGTGTATTGATTCCAGAGTGAGAAAGAAGTCCAGAAACAGACAAACCGCACTGGCTGTCCTTAGCAAATGGTGACGCCTGGTGCGACAATCTTTTCTGGTCAATACAGGCTAGAGCTGCAATTCCCAACAGACTGGGTGATCTGTGGCACAGCCTGTCAAATGCCAGTAAGACTGATTCAGTAGTTCATCCTAAAGCTTTATTTGACTTGACTTGACTAGTTCATGCTATCAAGATTGAGAAAAGCTGTACTGTATATTGGTCAATAACTGAATTGAGACATGGTCCATGGTCCGCCCAGTCAAGATTAGCATTGCTGTAATTGGTTAAGTGTTGGGCGCACCTGGCAGCGACTGACTCTGGCTCAGCCCCCCTTCCCCCCCCCCATGCCAGAATTTATGCCTGTAGGCAAAACTTATGTCAGCCCTTTAACAACCTGTTGTGTCGCATCACTGTCCGTCATGCTTACTGAAGGAATAGGGGAGATGTCAAGTTGCAGAATTTATAGCTAATTAAGTCACGTTCGAATCTTTATTTTTCATTTGACCGCATTGTCAGGTCTTTGGCAAATCCCTTTAGCTCATTGTTCCTGGAGAATGTAAATCATGCAGTGTGTGATACACAAGAAAATGCAAACCTTCACTTGTTACAAATTATGAAATGTTTCTGTCGGAACCAATAGCTTTTCCCTGGCCCGTTCTCACTGAGGCTTGTTACGCACTGCAAGCTATCTAAATGTCAAGTACTGGCTCTACATTCAAGTACGTAGTTTTAGCCTTGAAGAACAATCGGGGGAAGGGACGTTATGTTACATGCCAGTTTAATGTTTAATATAGAAACTATCTGATCTATTTGTAAAGTGCCTATTCAACGCATGGACTCCTTCATAGCACTTAAAATATAATCCGCCTTGGGGTTAGGAGGGCCAAAGCATGAACAGGGACTCAACTCGACCATTTGACCTGCAGGTCACACACACACAGCTCTGCAAGAGGCTGGCAATAAGGCATCCCACGTTCTATTGTTAATATAACATAAACGTCAATTAATAAAGGCTTGTTAACATCTTGGGTTGCAAGATGGCCAGAGTCCTGAGCTTTCATTTAGAAACGTATTGTTTTTTGGGAGTTGCAGTCGCGCTCCATTTCAATAAAACAAATGGCACCAAAATACCAGTTTGCATAAAATGTACAGAGCTCGAATACAACATCCATCTGTCATGAAGAAAGCTTGTATTTCTAAAAATCTGGAAACACTGCATATGAATATGATGTTATGTTAAATCCCATTTGAATAGTACATCCCCACCCTTTAGAATCTGGTTGCCCTTTACTGTTCCGGGTCTCTCGTTCACTAGCTTATGCCACACAGTGGCCAACTCGCTGGGAGTGGAATGGTGCACTGTTTAGTGATGGGTGATAGTGCAGAATGCCCGCCTACATCTTGGGATGGCGATGCTTGCAGCATTATTTTTGTAAAGCTGGGTTACCATGCTTACATCCCACACGAGGGAAGCCCCTCTAGCCCAGAACAGTTTGGCAACAGTAAACCCCAATTGAATACGTAGAAAGTGTACAGCAGTCCTAAGTTTTTCACCACCTCGACACGCGAGAACGCGACTTGCTCACATCACTACTACTACTGTACACTTTATTTATATATTTCACAGCGAGTTGAAACCACCGTACTCAAACCTTCAACATTCAGCAAGTGACAAGTATGATTCCTGGCGAGGAAGGTTTGGCTTCATTCTTTTTTAAGGACGTTACATGGCGGCTGTATGGGGGAGTTCCACACCTCCGCGTAGACACCCGGGACTCCTGCTCTACCCCCAATGATGGCGGACATCCGCTGCTGGTGAATCGGTGCGCGCACGTGCAGCGTCTGAGCCACTGGTAATGAGGAAGGAAACAGCGACGGATAGCTTTTAACACGGAGAGGATTGGAGAGGCTTGCCCAGTGCACACTCTACATTGACGCTGAATCCGGAACTCGGGACTCAAGTAAGGCGTGTGTTCCTGGTCTGGACCTCGCCGGGACCAGGTGAGAGCGGAGACTGAGGCTGCAGTGGCTCCCAGCGGAGCTCCGAGCAGAGTGCAGATTAGCGACGGGGGTTACTGCAGGTATTGCAGGCAAACTCGGATCACCCGCTTGGTAACTTTATCGCTGCTTTTCCACTGCTGGCTGCCGGCTGAGCTCTGGGGGCTTCTCTTTTTGTTTCCTGGGCACCCTTTTGGAGGACTATCTCGGATCCTGGGAATATCAATGGATTGTTAGACTTGTAATTGATTGGAATGATTTGGATGCAATAGGTGTTTCTTGTGTTGTGGGATACAGCTGTTACGCAGGAATGTGGTTGCCCCCCTTCTAATAAAGTATCCCAAGGCTCTTTCATTTCACAACCTACAGTTTATCTGGCCTTAGCGGTGTTGTGTCGGATGATCTACGCTCAAGGGGCATCTAACCCTGACTAGGCCTAGCACGTGGCCCTAGAATAAACTCAGCCAGACACTGGGAATAAAGTTGCTTGGTCGGTCGGCGCGTGTCTCTGAACGCCCTCTCACGTGCTCGACCTCTTTTTATTATAGGGCGGTCACATGACCAACTTGTCCGTCCCTCCGGACCTCGGGGGCGGACCCTCGGGAACACAACATTCCTCCTAAAACAAGAAAAACAACAAAACCAAAAACATACTGCAAGAAATCACAAACATGGTCTGATCAAACCCATTGTCTCACTAGCATCAGGACCGATACCTTCAGCGTCTTTCAAAAGGCTAGCGCATTCAGTTCAACCATCACGTGCACATACGTAAATGAGAACAGTCTTACGTAAAGTAGTCTCTCAGCCAGCTGGAGGGGGTGGGGTTGGCACGTAGCTGGCGTTGGGACCCCCGCTGAGTCATCGGCTCTGATCCAGCCTCCACCTCGTGGCTTGGCGCCTCGTTGTCGGCCCCCTCCGGATCTGGGGCCTCATCCAGGGCCTCCGTGTCTCGGCCCACATCCTCACTAGAAACCTGCTGCTCGTCACGTGGCCTGACCTCGGGCTGAGATGTTGATTCACCAGGCGGCAACGTAGTTGCAGTTTCGGTTTCTCTGTCGCCTTGCTGGCGCCTTGGCTCACTGCTCGACGGGTGATAGAGCTTGAAGTGAGACATGTTGCGAGTCACCTTGTCTCGTCCTCGAGTGGCTGTGATGCGGGTGCCCTTCACACCACTGACTCGCCATGGTCGCCTTTCATAACTGAGTTTGAATTTGCCACCAGAGGCCCGATTTTTGATGAGCACTAGGTCACCTCTTTTGAAGTGGGGGGCCACAGCCCTACGTTTCTTGCTGATCTGGTCATAGGCAGAACGTCTCCTCATTTCTACTGTCTGTTCATGTATCAGTTCAGGTGCCCACTGGGGGTGATGGGGAATGGAGTCCGTTATTACCCGCCCTAGGAGAAGGTGTGCAGGAGCTACCCCCGTTGTGGAGTGAGGGGTCTGGCGGTAGCTACGGAGGAAAGTGAAAATGGCCATTTCTACGGACTGCCCTTTATCATGCGCAATGCGGATTACCTTGTTTAGAGTTCTCATGAACCGCTCGGCCTCCCCATTGGCCTGAGGCCACCTTGGGGTGATGCGCCGGTGACGGGTTCCTAGGGACGAGAGATAGTCCGCAAAGTCTTGACCCTGGAAGGGCGGTCCATTGTCCGTTCTGAGTTCTCTCATAGCTCCATGGGTGGCAATAATTTTCTCTATCTTGGGAATCACACAGTCGGCACTAGTACCGGTGATGATTTCGACTTCCGGGTACTTGGAGTGATCGTCTATCATCACTAGCGTGTGCCGTCCATCCGGAAGGCTGCCAAAATCCATGCTGACCCTTTCCCAGGGGCCTCGGGGCCTGGGTTCCACAATGATGGGGGCTTCGCGGGGGCTGTCGCCTGTCGTTTGGCAGGCCGTGCATGTGCGCACAACAGTTTCCACCATATCGTCCATGAGCGGGAACCACACCTTTGTCCGCAGCTGGGCCTTTGTCTTAACCATTCCCTGGTGCCCTACGTGCGCCAGCTGAACTACTCGGCTTGTCAAAGCTGTCGGGATCACCAGACGATGCCCTCGCAGGAGGCACCCAGCCGCGTCCTCGTTCAGTTCAGCCCTCACATGGTACAGACCATCCATGATTTTCTGGGCCTCGGGTGTGAGTGCCTTCCAGCCCTCCTTGGCTTTCTGCCAGTTGGCCGTCCGGAGCAGATCTTTGGCCCGCTGTATACAGGCGTCCTGAGCCGTGGCGCTGACCACCTCTTCCAGGGATATGGGGCGCGGGCATGATCTGGCCACGACCCATCGCACATAGGCCTCCGTCTCTTCAGCTTCCTCCATCTCCTCTGGGGTGGCCGCCCGGGGGTGTCGTGATAGATAATCCGCCGGATTCTTTGCCCCTGGCTGGTACTCAATGGCACAGTTGTACTCCTGTAGTTGCAGAATCCACTTTTCAATTCTGGGGGGTGGTTTGGATGAGGTACCTGAGAACAGCGACAGCAGCGGCTTGTGGTCCGTTACTACTGTGAAAGGCTTGCCATATACATATAAGTGGAAGTGCCGGCATCCCCAATGAATCGCGATGGCTTCTTTTTCAATTTGGGAGTACCTTTGTTCTGTGTCCGTGAGGGACCGGCTGGCAAAAGCGACAGGGGCCCAGTTTATCTCGTCTCGGGCTCTCTGCATCAGGACAGCCCCCAATCCCGCCGGTCCGGCATCTACTGCAATGAGAGTGGAATGTCTGGGGCCAAAGAACGCCAGCGTGGTGTTGCTGGACAGCGCACTCTTGATATTTTGGAATGCCCTTTCCTGCTCCGGTCCCCAGTTCCATGGCGTGGAGTCTTTGGTTAGATCACGTAGAGGGAGGGTCAGGTTGGCTAGGTCTCTTATGAAGCGACCACAGTAATTCACCATCCCGAGGAAGCTTCGGACTTCCGTGACAGTCGTGGGCGGAGGTGCATCTTTGATGTCCTTGACCTTGTCCGGATCAGGATTGACGCCATCGGCCGAGAACACGTAGCCAAAGAACCCCAGCTTGGTCTGAAGAAACTCGCATTTGTCTCGGTGCAGAGTGAGTCCAGCGCTGCGGAGCCTGCGGAACACCTGTGCCAAGCGTTGGTTGTGCTCGGGAATTGTCCTTGCGTGCACCATGATATCGTCACTGACATTGATCACCCCCGGTATGCCAGTAATGAGCTCTTGGATGACATTCTGGAACACCTCGGCAGCACTGGATATCCCGAAGCTCAGCCTGGTGTACCTGCGCAGTCCGATGTGAGTGGAGAATGTCGTAATGTTCCGGGATTCTTTATCCAGCACGAGCTGATGGTACCCCGCCCTGAGGTCCAACTTGGAAAACCACCGGGCCCCGGCCATCTCTCCGATCAGGTCATCGATCGTGGGGGTGATATGTCGTTCCCTTTTGATGGCCGCATTGGGGAGGCGCATGTCCACACATATCCGGACCGCTCCCGGCTGCTTGGGTTTCCGGGTGACCACGATGGGCGATACCCAGGGGGTGGGGCCGGACACCTTTTCAATGATGCCCGCGGCTTCCAGCTTCTGTAGTTCTTCCTCAACCAGTGGCCTCAAATGAAACGCGACCCGCCGGTGTCGCAGGGCCACCGGTTGGACAGTGGGGTCCACATGCAGGTGTATTTCCCGACCCTTGAAGCGGCCGATCCCTTCGAACAGGTCCGAAAAGTCTGCAATCAGTTGCTGCACTGATTCCTCGTGCACCCCAAACGCAAAAGAGACCACTCCCAGGTCTTCTGCCGTCCGGCAACTCAGGAGCATGCCTTGGCCTTCCTCCGACACGAAGATGTTGGCACGCGTGAGCTTGTCTCCGTGTCGGATTGCTGCTTTGAACTTTCCTCGAATGCGGAGGGGCACGTCTTGGCCATAGGCAAAAACGGTGATCGGAGTGGAGCGGAGGCTGGGTGGAGTAGCCATGTCTCCGTAGAGGGACGCACTCATCAGATTTATTGAGGCGCCCGTGTCCACCGTTGCCATGATGTCCTGATCAGCTACTTGTATGGCACACTGTGGTAGTGTCCTTGTGCGTCGGGTGGCCGTGCCGATCATGTGCACCTTGTGTACAGACCTCTCCTCCTCGTCGTCGTCCATATCACTGTTGCTGGGTCCTCCTTCCGCGCCTTCAGGCTCCGCCACCGCGTGTACTGTCTTGCAGGGCTTGCGGAACTTTTTGGACCGACACATCTTTTCAAAATGGTTCATCTTTCCGCACCCGGAGCATATCTTGCCCCGTGCTGGACATTCTGGCGCCGGGTGTCTCGGGCCTCCACAGTAACCACATGATTGCGCCGAAGCTCCGCCCTGCGGAGTTGTTGTTCGCTTCACCCATTTGGGCTGTGGCGGACCTGCAGTTTGTTCACCGGTTCCACTTTCATGTTGGCCTGCAGAGCTGCTTCCATGTGGGCTGCCCTGGCCTTGGACAGCTCCTTCGTGCGGCCCAGCGTGAGAATGTCTGGGAGGGGTTTTCCCGACTCCTCCAGAATTCTCTCGCGCAGTTTAGCAGAAGCGCAACCCTGAATGATCTGGCCTCTGATTTCCTCCGTGACATCCTGAAATCCACACGTTAGTGCCAGTTTCTTCAACCGAGAGTGATAGGCGTCCAGCGATTCCTCTGGCAGTTGCCGCGCTTGTCTGAAAATAAACCGTTCATAGTCTTGGTTGGCCATGGGTTCAAAGTGCGCATTGAGTGCGTTTATGAGCGTGTGGTGGGTTTTGGGAGTTGCTTCCGTAAGGGTGCGGGCGATGGAATGAATGTCCTTGCCACCAAGATGGAGGATCATGGCACGCTTCTGCTCCTTATGGACCTTGGTGGCCTCAAAGAATATGAAGAGCCTGTCCACCCATTCTTTCCACTTCGGTGCGAGAGTGGACGGCGCACCTTCCACCACAAACGGCTCAATGGGCGGAATGTTAGCCATCGCTTTGGACGCCCGGGAGGATGTCCGTGGGCAGCCGGGATATGATCCAGCGGCAGCCGGAGCGCCGGACGCACCTCGCGCGACCAATCAGACTCCTGTGTGCCGCAGAGAGATGCAGGCCAGCGCTGCTCACCTGAAGAGAGCCAGGGGTCAGAGTATTTCCTCCAGGCAGGCAGAGCGGGGGGGGGTGTGTGGTGGCAAGGCACGAGCACCGCGGACACGTGGTAGTGCCCGCAGCCGCCTCACCCCAAGAGGGACACACACACGCACCCCGAGCGGGGGATCGATCACCACCCTCGTCGCCAATTGTTGTGTCGGATGATCTACGCTCAAGGGGCATCTAACCCTGACTAGGCCTAGCACGTGGCCCTAGAATAAACTTAGCCAGACACTGGGAATAAAGTTGCTTGGTCGGTCGGCGCGTGTCTCTGAACGCCCTCTCACGTGCTCGACCTCTTTTTATTATAGGGCGCTCACATGACCAACTTGTCCGTCCCTCCGGACCTCGGGGGCGGACCCTCGGGAACACAACAAGCGGAGGGGAGAAGCCAATTTTAGCACCCCTAGGAGCGACTTTTGTTCCCCTGTGGAGTGAGGTGTAGGACCAGGAAGAGCAAAGTACAGAATTTCTTGATAATATGGGCAAGCTCCTAAACGCACGGATTAAAGCGAAAGCTCCTCGGCTACAGGCTAAGGAAGTGAAAGATGCCGTCAAGTTGATTGGTAAGGAGTCCTCTAAAAGTACAGATGAGCAAGAGAGACCCTTCACCAAACAGCTCAATCAAACCAGCACCGTAGATACCTCGGTATTGGGTGAAACAAGGATGTCAAATATCGGTCTGGATGCTGTTCAACGTGCTCAATTTGCGCATCCTACTCAATCCGATCACGACAGCCCAAACAAAGTTAAAAAAGATAAAATGGCTGGTTCGCTTAAAGGATCAAAACAATTCCCCTTGTTTGTGAAAAAACCCTGCATACACTCTTTAAGCAGCCCTGCTCAAAATTGGTCACACACAGGCTGTAATTTAGGGGCTACTCAACCAGCAACTCCATCGGCAACTATCCAATTACCAGAAAAATCGGTCATTATTAACTCTGCTTTCGCTGAGCCCTCTATAACGTCCAATCTTGGGCCTAATATCATCTCAGACCCTGCTCTGATTCTTCACCAAGATGAACAAACATCATTGCTGACAGTGCAAAGGGAAGATGAATCAGAGAATGCAGAAAAATCACAAGGCTGTAATCAAGCGGGATCTGGAACCGCTTCTGACTTTAAAGCTGTCCAAACAATATTAAGGAAGTCACCCTCACCATCAGCTGTGGACAACCACTCTACATGCTTGATTGATCCATTCAGTCCAATTCTAGACATGAATACCGAGTCAGCAGGTGAAATCCAGATGACAGTAAAGGACATGCTGAACTTAATTTTGAAAGAGGTGCGGGAGCTGAAAAGATTCCATAAAGCTGAACTGGCCTAAATCCATCAGTGACTGAAGAAGATCGAGGACTCAGTCTCTAGCTTTCCACTTCATCTCCAAGAAGACTCAAATCTCAACCCTGGGGGATCAAATGACAGAGGCTAAAAAGGATGTCAAAGTGATCGTTAAGAGTAGACGTGCACTGGAAATAAAATTGGACGATTTGGAAAATAATACCCAAAGATCGAACCTTCGAATTGTGGGGTCCCTGAAGGGTTAGAGGGATCCAATACGGTGCAGTGGGTGACTTCTTTTCTAAAACATACAGTAATTCCAGAATATGAAGGGGACTTAACAATAACTAGTGCGCACCGGGCACTGGCCCAACCTTTTCCTAATTCCACACTACCTCGTACAATTCTGCAAAATTTCTCAGATGCCCGGATAAAAGAAACTATTATATCTAAAGCAATTCAACAAAGACAATTCGCAGTGAATGAGACAACTAAGTGCCAATTTTTTTCTGATATGTCCGCAGCTGCAGCACGTAGGAGGAAGGAGTTCGTGAAAATCCTTCATCTATTTAAAGTCAACGGTGCCCAGGCCATGATTGCTCAGCAATCTAAACTGAAAGTACTGCTGAATGGAAATTCTATATGTTGTCCGACTTGGATGAAGCACAAGACTTACTGAAGGAAATTTCACATGGACATGAGGGGTGAAAAAAAGGGAAAAAAAGAAGAAATCCCTCGTAGGGCAAAGAGAGAAAAAGTTACTGCCCTGTTACATATAATGTTTTGTTAGAAATGATGTATTCTCATTTTTAGCGATAGCTAAAGGTTTATCCTAAACTAGAATAAGATTTCAGGTGCGATAGGTATTGGGAGCACCAAAGGGAATTGCTTGTTTGTCTTCTATGGAGCCGCGCATGGGTCATCACGGGGTGTGGAGGTGGGGAGGAGGGGTCCCAGGGCCCAAGGGGTGTAACAACAGGACACCAGAGTGTTAGGGAGTAGGGTTCTGTGGCTGGCATGGGGGAGGAAGGAAGGGCTGCAGGCTGGGGGGTGGGAGTCACGGGTAAGCGTTGGAGCGCGATGGGGTGGGAAGGGGACAGAGGGGGTGGTTGGGGAAAAAAAGCAACGAAAAAATGAAGTCCTTTATGTTTTTCTGTTTGATTATTTCTTTCTTGGTAGATCTAGGGTTATCTAAAAACATGAAGAGAGAGAGTTGGGTGAAAAATATGGAACTTATTCTGGATGTCTAATAGGGAGTATCTGAAAGTTGTATCATTTAATGTTAACGGCTTAAATAATAAAAAGAAAATGCGGGCCATAGAAACGTGGAATTAAGACTGAAAATCCCTCTGTAATATTGTTACAGGAAACACACATTTCATCGTTAAAACTGGCTAAGTTTTCAATGTTTAGAGCATGGGCCTCGTATCGAGGCTTTTCTTCGATTACGGAATCTCAGAGGGGGGTGGCGATGTTTTTAAATAAGAATATTCACGCTGAAATTATACAATTTGAGGATGGCGGTTCAGGGCGTTGGTGTTGGGCTACTTGCAAAATTAAAAATAGACATAGACCCATTTTCTTTGTAAGCTTCTATGCGCCAGTAGAAGATAACTCTAGAGCTTATGAAGATCTATTCCAATCTCTTTTGACGGTGATAGGAGACATCATTATTGGAGGGGATTTTAATATACTTATTAATCCAAATTTGGATTCTACTACTCAGTCAAACAAAAAACAGCCCAAACCAAATTCGCTGAAAACTATCCTTAACTATAAAACAACGCTCAACCTCTGTGATTCATGGCGCATACATTATCCGGCTAAAAAAGAATTTACATGTTGGTCTGGGAGATTTAAGTCCTCCTCACGGATTGATTTTTTTCTGGCTTCCAGACATCTTAACTTTAATCAGCAGAGGACTCTTCATAATGGGTTCTCCGATCATGCAATGTTGGTTATTGAGTTTGTTTTAGGAAAAAATTTAAAACCCCCTAAACGTTGGGTGTTCAACAAACAATATCTGAATGTCGAGACATGGGTTGACTCTTTGAAAATAGAGATCAGAGAATTAATTTCTCGTAATATTGAGTCAGCCCCACTCAACATTGTCTGGGATGCTTTAAAAGCTTATATCCGTGGATGCGTTATAGGCAAGGATGCAGCCATACTTAAAGCAGCTAGATTTAAGAAGAATTCGCTTGAACAAAGAATACAAGTGTTAAGCAATTTAAGGCATCTTAACCCACCTAGCAGTAATCAACATCAACTTGATGAGGCAAAACGGGAACTCAGTTCGAATTACTATGCCCAAAGTGAGGAGATCTTCCATAGACTACCCCGGAAAACATATGAAGAAAGCAACTTGACAGGGAAGTTTTTAGCTTGGCAGGTCAGAGAGCAAGCTGCGGCTAACCTGATAAGAGGATTAAAGTGCCCACTTACCCATATAGACACAGTAGATCCGGTTGAAATAGGAAAGATAATGCTCAGTCATTACAATAACATCTATAGTCAGTAACATATCTTAGACCATCAAAAACTAGTAGCTTTTTTACAAAAGTATGCATTACCCACTCTCTCTCCAACTGAACAATTGACAATGGCAAGTTCATTCTCCTTGGAAGAATTAGAATTGGTTGTTAAGTAGCTCCCTAATGGCAAGGCCAGTGGCCCAGATGGACTGCCTGCGGAGTTTTTAAAAGTTTTTTTTACACTTTTTTCGATTTACTTCTACAATTATTGAATTCAATGTTTGGGGCGGCTCGATACCAGACTCTTTTCGGGAGGGTACTGTGGTGAGTTTTCTGAAGAAGGGGAAGGATGCCAAAAATCCAAATTCTTATTTACCCATAACCTTATTAAACTCTGACTAAAAAATAGCAAATAAACTTTTATCAGTACGTTTTAATCAATTCACAACAGATTTGATCCATACGGATCAGAATGATTTCATCGCCGGTAGGCAATTGATCACAAACACTCATTATTTGATTGAAGCTTTAGATTACTTTGAGACAAGAGGGATCCCCGCTTTGGTTCTGTTATTAGATGCAGGAAAAGCTTTTGATTTGGTGGTATGGGAGACACTGTTTATTTTTTTGGAGCATTTTGGTATTTCAAGCAAAATCATAACCTTAATTCGTAATCTTTATACCAATGCCAAAGCCAATGTTATTATAAATACGGCAATGGTTGGGTCAGTCTTAGTCAAACGTGGCACAAGGCAAGGCTGACCACTATCGCCAGTCCTCTTTGCGTTCTTTATCAAACCATTGGCAGTCGCAATGAGGAACTGCGTGAATATTCTTCCCCCGATTCAATCAATGGCTAAGGTTAAATTATACGCAGATGATATTATGCTTCTAATTAAACCTGAATTACGTTCCCAAGTTAGAGTATTTCAGATTTTTGAGGAATTTGAAGCCCTGGGGGGATACCGCATTATTAAAAAGAAAACAGAAATTTTGGTGTGGGGATAGTAATCCGGAACTGCATCCCGACATAAGTAGCTGCATTAATACTAAGCCTAAGACATATCTTGGAGTCTTTTTTTCAGCATCAGTTAAAGACTTATACAGGCTAAATTATGATCCCCTTCTTCAGAAGATTAGGGGATTGTTCGCTGAATGGAATTCACTGCCATTGACGATTCTGGGTCGGGTCGCCCTGATAAAAATGCCCGTTCTTCCTTTGTTCAATTTTTTGTTCTCCACTATTTCATGTTTTTTACCAGGGACCTTCTTTTCCAGGGTAGAATCTATGTTTTCGGCCTTTATTTGGGCAAAGAAGACACCCTGTATTGCAATAGGTACCTTACATGAGGAGCTGGATCAAGGAGGTCTAGCCCTACCAAATCTTAGGGATTACTATAACGCATACTTTGCACAGTATCTATCAAGATTGAAAGGCCAAACACAAAGTAAAAATGTATTCATGAATGTCTTTGTTGATTTAATGCACACCAAAACTCAGATACCTCCCCCCTTGCATTTACTTAAATCTCCCAAATTAGTTCGCTATCAGTCATTATTATGGTTTTTCAAAAAACGTTGCACCTTGTTTAAAAGATACTCACTTCCCCCCATCAATTCAATAACTTTACTGACTAGCATATTACCAATAATGGGGATAAAACAAGGGGCAGACCTAGCTGAAAATTGGGCCGGGGCAGGATTTGTTAAAGTTACCGATTTTTTGAGAAATTGATCATGGATAACCCCAATACAAATGTCACATTTAATCCATAGGAACTTTATGCTGGTAGGGTCCTATAATATGGTGTATAAGTTCTTGGTGCAACTGGACACCATACAGCTGAACCAAGCAGTGGCGTCACTAGGGGGGTGCGGGGGGTGCGGACCGCACCGGGTGTCACCCCATCTGGGGGGTGACACCAATCTACACTGACGAGTCTACCTGCGTCCTGCTTTAGTGCAAGAAGCGCGCCACCACCGCACCCCGGCCTGCCGTAGCTACGGGCACCATCGGCCATCTGCATTCTGCACGTGCACGGAATGGATGGGTCACAGAAGTCAAGTAGTCAAGGGTTCGGGTTTGCATTGTTGTTCTGTGACGAAAGTCGAAACGAAACCGAAGCCAAACCAAGCACAGTTATGCATTTACCAGGCAGGCAGGCAATGGCACCGTTGACTTGCAGTTTGGTTTCACTGACACTTGCCCAGCAGTTTGGGTCCCAGGGCCGTCAATCTTATCCCTACTACCAATGGCGTGACGGCCCTGGGACAGCCCCGCGCTCTGTGTGCAGTGCGCAACTGCTGCTCTCGGCGACACGGCAGTCACGCGCCCGCCAGCGCCAGGGAGAGTGTGTACTGTGCGTCATGAGAATAAACTTAAAAAGAACGACGACTACACCGGTCCGAGCCGAGGCGAGTCCGACTCCGGCACTATCTTCTCTCCCCTTCAAATTTGGAACGGTGAGAGACTGCTGACTGTCACTAGTAGTAGAGACAGTAGAGAATAGTATAATTTTAATGTATAATAAACTGTATATCATTATCATAAATACTGACTGCATGACATGAGACTGTCGTAGTAGTAAAGCAGTGCAGTGGCACACAAATTAAAACACGGCCCTGAGGGCCCTCTTCGGCGGGTGCAAGCTGGCTTTCTAAATTCTTCCTATGCCCCACACATGCCCTTTTCGTCGAGGTAGCCTGCCCCTGCCCAGCCCATCCCCCACCCTCAAGCGCTTCCAGGGCCTTTATTGCATTGCCAAATATGCCAAACATTGCAAAATTGCTGCATTATATCAGAAAGCGTGCGGCCGGTTTCGAGGATTTCTAACCCTCAAAGGCAGCAGGGACTGGATGGGTTTTTAATAAGCTGATGCGTGCCTATTAACCTCTTCGCTGCTGATGACGAGCTCAGCTCGTCATCAGCTACGGCGCTCGTATGCTGATGACGAGCTGAGCTCGTCATGTAACGCGGGATTTAAAAAAATGCCGCACACAGCGGGAAAAGCTGCTTCAGCGAATCGGTTAAGCTCTGGGCCGGGGAAAGGTTGCTCTGTTCATTGAAGCCAGCAGACTGTATTCAAGTGTGTTAATAGAGATAGAGATTCAATCTTTGAATATTATGTGACAGGCACTGTTGCAATCATGTGCAGGCCTCGAGTGGGAACCTAACATTCCATGTCTTTTTTGGATATACCAACTTAGGCCAAGATCTCTGCCTATTACTCATGCTGTTCACACTCGCCAGCGTCTCGCAGGAGATCTGCAACGCTTGACTTCAATTTTATTTGCTCACAAGGCAACTCTATAGCAGCCTAGCTCATCTGAGGGTGCATGGTTTCCTATTTTTCAGTATCTTGCACAGTCTTCAGTTTTCCAGTGAACCAGTTCCACATTTCAGCTTGCTCTTCACTACAGTGCCACCTGTTGCTCGCACTCTTGTTTATACAAATCCAGGGAAGACAGATGGAGTAAGAGTGAGAGGGAGACAGAGGGAGCTAGAGGGAGTAAGACAGAGAGAGAGGGAGCTAGACAGAGAGAGGGGGCTAGAGGGAGTAAGACAGAGAGAGAGGGAGCTAGAGGGAGCAAGACAGAGGGAGAGGGAGCTAGAGGGAGTAAGACAGAGAGAGAGGGAGCTACACAGAGAGAGGGAGCTAGAGGGAGTAAGATAGAGAGAGGGAACTAGAGCGAGCTAGAGCGAGCAAGACAGAGAGAGAGGAAGCTAGAGGGAGTAAGAGAGAGAGAGGGAGCTAGAGGGAGCAAGACAGAGAGAGGGTGCTAGAGGGAGTAAGACACAGAGAGAGGGAGCTAGAGGGAGCAAGCCAGAGAGAGAGGGAGCTAGAGGGAGCAAGTCAGAGAGAGAGGGAGCTAGAGGGAGTAAGAGAGAGAGAGGGAGCTAGAGGGAGCAAGACAGAGAGAGGGTGCTAGAGGGACTAAGACGGAGAGAGAGGGAGCTAAAGAGAGTAAGACAGAGAGAGAGGGAGCTAGATGGAGCAAGACAGAGAGAGAGGGAGCTAATGGGAGCAAGACAGAGAGAGAGGGAGCTAGAGGGAGTAAGAGAGAGAGAGGGAGCTAGAGGGAGCAAGACAGAGAGAGGGTGCTAGAGGGACTAAGACGGAGAGAGAGGGAGCTAAAGGGAGTAAGACAGAGAGAGAGGGAGCTAGACGGAGCAAGACAGAGAGAGAGGGAGACAGAGGAAGCTAGAGGGAGTAAGACAGTGAGAGAGGGAGCTAGACAGAGGGAGCTAGAGGGAGTAAGATAAAGAGAGGGAGCTAGAGCGAGCTAGAGCGAGCAAGACAGAGAGGGAGGAAGCTAGAGGGAGTAAGAGAGAGAGAGGGTGCAAGAGGGAGTAAGACAGAGAGTGAGGGAGACAGAGGGAGCTAGAGGGAGCAAGACAGACAGAGAGAGGGATCTAGAGGGAGTAAGATGGAGAGAGAGGGAGACAGAGGGAGCTAGAGGGAGCAAGAGAGAGGGAGCTAGAAGGAGCTAGACAGAGAGAGGGAGTTAGAGGGAGTGAGACAGAGAGAGAGGGAGCTAGAGAAAGTAAGACAGAGAGAGAGGGAGACAGAGGGAGCTAGACAGAGAGAGGGAGCTAGAGGGAGTAAGATACAGAGAGGGAGCTAGAGCGAGCAAGACAGAGAGAGAGGAAGCTAGAGGGAGTAAGAAAGAGAGAGGGACAAGACAGAGAGAGGGTGCTAGAGGGACTAAGATGGAGAGAGAGGGAGCTAAAGGGAGTAAGACAGAGAGAGAGGGAGCTAGACGGAGCAAGACAGAGAGAGAGGGAGCAAGACAGAGAGGGAGCTAGAGGGTGTAAGAGAGGGAGCTAGAGGGAGTAAGACAGAGAGAGTGGGAGCTAGAGGGAGTAAAGCAGAGAGAGAGGAGCTAGTGGGAGTAAGACAGAGAGGGAGACAGAGGGAGCTAGAGGGAGTAAGACAGGAAGAGAGGGTATTAGACAGAGAGAGGGAGCTAGAGGGATTAAGAGAGAGGGAGCTAGAGGGAGCCAGACAGAGGGAGAGGGAGCTAGAGGGATTAGGAGAGAGAGAGAGGGAGCTAGACAGAGAGAGGGAGCTAGCGGGAGTAAGACAGAGAGAGAGGGAGCTAAAGGGAGTAAGACAGAGAGAGAGGGAGCTAGAGGGAGTAAGGCAGAGAGAGGGAGACAGAGGGAGCTAAAGGGAGCAAGACAGAGAGAGGGAGCTAGACAGAGAGAGGGAGCTACAGGGAGTAAGACAGAGAGAGAGTGAGCTAGAGGGAGTAAGAGAGAGAGGGGGAGCTAGAGGGATAAGATAGAGGGGGCTAGAGGGAGTAAGAGAGAGAGAGGGAGCTAGAGGGAGTAAGACAGAGAGAGGGAGCTAGAGGGTGTAATACAGAGAGAGGGAGCTAGAGGGAGTAATACAGAGAGAGAGGGAGCTAGAAGGAGTAAGAGAGGAGAGAGAGGGAGCCAGAGGATCTTTTACGCCCACAGCTTTCAAATATCACCAGCCGGCACTGAGCTCAGATTGTTTCCAGAGAGAACCAGTCATATGGAATGGCACCAGTTGAAATATTTGGGGGAAGGATCAGTAAGACTGGAGAGCCATATAAATAATTATAATAGGCCATCCATGTAACTTCGACAATCATACATAACAATTTCCTATCACCTGATAAGATTATCTCAGCCATTTCTCCAAAAGCAATTTTGTTTTGCTTTATAGAAGATTTATAACTATTTCTAAAGCAGCAGACTTCTTCTTTTGTAACATAAATGGAGCCATGTTTTTATTTTCATCGTATCCTACGCAAATCAGATGTTAACTTTTTTCAAGCATAGTCAAACTACGGTTAAGATGAAACCCGTGCTTCCCTTTCAATTCATAAACAGTAATGATTTACATTAATTCAAATACAATTAAGTGCATTTCTTATATGATTCATATACCAGGTTAATTTATCTTCAGGCAATTCATAACCAATATGTATATTTTCATCAAGCTGAAAACCTCCTCTACTTTCTTCATATGTCCCAATAATCTCCTAAAAGATTTTTTCAGATCAAATGAAAGAATAAGCTAGTGATATGATTGAAATGTTCAAACATTTTACAAAGACTATTACATTTAGTGTTTTATTTAAACTGTAAATCCAGAAAAATACATATTTGCAGTGCATTCTTAGGTAAAGCTAAACCGTAGATAGATATATGAACCAAAAAAGAGTTTCTATGGGCTTACATCACTTTTTGCGGTAACACAGCCTATTTCCATACTTAGAATTAACTTTTTTCTAACAAATATTCAGGTTTGATTTCAGAGTTGTGCCAGTTTTGTTCCTGCCACTTACCCTGCCCTTTGAATATCTATTGCAGTCTGTTGATCTGGCCTTGCTCATAGCATGGAGTTTAAGAAGTAACACATTTCCAATAAGACAGCACCCAAATGGGCCAAATGGATTTTATATGTGGTTGTTAATTTGATTGATTGGTAGTGTGACCACAGGGCGACGCCCCCACTCTTCGGGTTTGGAAAATCAATAAAAAGACTCTGATATGCCTTTGGAGTTTGTCTATCAAGGGCAAGTATTGACAAAAACCTATCCATACCATATAGTCATGAACTAGGACGGATCAAAATAAAAGGGATCTGTAACCTGAGAAAGGCCATTTACCCAATAGGGAATTTGGTAAAGGCTGAAACAAGATGGTACACGCAGATAGGGCAATGGAGATGTTGTTTCTCGAATATACCCGAACAATTTTTTAATCCTGCCTAGTGGGCCCCTTAATAAAAATACGGGGTACCCACTTAGACAGTTTAACAATTTTTCTTTTTTCGATAGGGAGCCCTCATGTGAAAATTTCTCAAAATATGTGCTCCACCCTGAGCGCTGGTCTGCTTCAGGGTGTGTCAGCAGCCCTATGATGAAGCACTATCCAGGGTGTGAGGACATTTAATAACCCTATGTGTTTATATTTAGGCTTTCTTCCCCTATTTGTTGCCCTACTTGTAGGGAAGTGTTCCAATCCTCACAGAGTGAATTCAAATGTTTAAGAAAGAGGCCAGTTTGCCAACTGGCCGCCATTGTTTATTAACTTTGGAGGGACACTAATGGTTCCACATAAAGAGTTTTCTGCCCACTTTAGTCTTGGCCGTACCTAGTCGGTATAAATATCTCTCGTTATGCTGGATCTTTCTTACCTCCTTGAAAGGCCAATGGTCTCCAAATGGAAACGTCCTGCTTCGCCCCACTCGCCCTGTCATTCCAAATCTCCTCAAATTGAGTGGTGTAGACATAGATCAGTTTATCTGCATCATACAGAAAAGAGACTCTATCAGAAAGAGATTCCATCAACAGATTCCATCCATCGCGCAACACATACCAAACCGGGTTCAAGACAGTGTTAACAAAAGTCTGCGTTGTGTCACATTGTGCTGTCCACAGTGGTTGTCTGCCACCCTCCTTGGACACAGTCAGGAAATAGGAAAGAGAGAATTCAATGACATTGTAGACCAACCGGCCCAGCAGATCTCTCCATTTGTTTGTTTTATTTCTCCAGGTCTGCTTGTGGGCAGAATTAACCATCCACCCCACTCAGGCGAAGCACAACCGCGATGGTACTGCTAAAAGGATCCATACTTTCCATATGTGCTACAAGAGAATACAAGTACAGATCACTGACCTATTTCCTGATGGGGTGATGCTCGTCTCAATGAGGAACTGATATAAAGTGCAACCCTTTGTTCTGACTATAGTAAAAGGTCATAGACTGATTTTCATTATCAATTAGCATCTTCCTACATTTCCATAAGGGACTTAATTCTTATTCTTACAATGGAGCATGGACACTGGAAAAGTGATAAGTGAAAATGCAATGGTGATCCTTTTACAATTTTGTACTGTCATAAAACATTCAGAAATGTGCGTTTTTGACTGAAGCCTTGCACAGCTATGCTCTTGCCTTTCCCGCTAACACTGACCCAGAGGTCTACCACCATCTTCAAGATTTCTAAACAATAAAAGTCTAATACCTGCAGAGAGGGAGCCTGGGCTTGAACTTTTTATATTTGATTTTTTAAAGTTAGGGTTGGAAATCCCTGGCACTGGATTATTGCACTCCCTGCTTCTGATACTATTATTGTTGACCTACCTTACATGTTTCCTACCCAGGGGACTCATAAGCTGAGCCCCCTGGCAGCTGCTCAGTTCGACTATATGATCTCCGCAAACAAAGGCAGGTCTGCAAAACACATTCCTGAGAAAATGCCAAATAAGAGATGCAGGTAAGAGATACCGTTTGGATTGACGTTAGCCTTGGTGGAAGGGTTAATGAAAGGATAAGGGCACGAAGGGCAGGGTCAAGAAAGGCAGAAGTAAGGTAAAGGCTAGTAGAATACAAGTTAGATTAAAGGTTGGTGTAAAAGGTTGTAGTTAAAGTTATGTTACGGATTAGGTTAAGAAAAGACATAGCCCTAAGGGTTTTTGGTTAGTTCTTTTCCTTTTCCCCTTCTTAGCTCTTATGGTAACAGACTGTATAGAATCTCATTGTGTCTTATACATTAACCACACTGTGGTCTCCCAGGTTAGACACATCCTACTGAAATCATTCTTGGTACCCAATACTTAGATGTTTTCCCACTAAGTATATTGTGCTATCTGCAGTGTTCCATTTCGGAGTTAACATGATGTGCATTGTATCCATATTGAAACAGTGTACTTGCAGAAATGTTCACGCTGCACGCTACTGTCTGAATTTACCACACTATATTTCACACGATGTAACGCAGTTGTGGATGGTTATATGCAACTAGTACTGTAAAAATAAGCAATACTAGATATGAATGGTAAGGAGATGTTGATCATCAAACCTATATTAAATAATCAGATTCAAACAAAAGAAAAGACATAGGCGCTCATTACGAGTGGCTCTATAACTCTGATGTGTGTGGTAACTCATGGTAAGCTTGTGAAATGTATTTGAGGACTGAAGACATGCTTTCATCATTGTGTCTAAAAGGGTTAGTTGAGCATAAGCATGAGATATTACAGGAAAAGTGTGATAATTATACACATATGGGGGATATAGGTCTTTTTATTAGAACCCCAAGTTGGGCAGGGTGTCTAGTAGCCCTCTCTAGCAAATCTATCTAGTGTCCCGTGACTAGAAACCCTCACTTCAAACAAATCTACATCAACCACATGAATCATAGCCCTTTTGTTTATATCTTGTTACTTTTTTTTTAAAAAAGGACGTTTAATGTGCCTAGTATAGGTGCCCAAATAGTACCATGGTGGTCTGCACATGTAATCAGTCCTCTCTTCCGCTGTGCATATGCTACACCAAGCAGTGTGCATAGAATTCTACAACCATGCAGTTGATAATTAAATCTTTCTAAGATGTGTAGGCAAGAGCTACGGAAAACCTGCGCTTTCAACAGCTTTACTGAAGACACTAAAACTGGATGTATTACAGTGGTTCACTGACTGACACAATATTGAAGATAGAAATATCGTGCCACAGAAATATCACGTCAAAAATATAAATCACAAAAATATAGTTTTTCCGATACATATAATAGTAAGTACAAAAATATTTAAAAAATATTGTTTCACACTAATATCGAAAAATATATAGAAAATATAAACATTTGTAAGATAAATATATATTTAAAAATAGTAAATATTTAATATAATAACATGTAACATGAATATAATGTCAATTAAATGTATTTAAATAATATATAAAATAAGTTTATCATTATTTAAACAAACCCACATATATATATATGTATGTGTGTATGTTTATGTAAACATATGTAATGTTAAACCAATATTTAAAATAGTCGTAAACTATATTATAATTTTTAAAAATTAGGGGAGACCCGAGGAAATAAAAGAAGCTTTAAACCAACTGCCTCAAGTGTGTGCCTTCTTTCGGTGTGTAGTAGGATTGTGTTTGGTTATTATTCAGCGTCAGCAGTCGCCGCTGTCCTTGCAACACCAATCCGTTTGTGGCTTTTCCCCTTTGACCGCAGTTGGTTTGGAGAATCGTGGTAGTGCTATGCCCCCAGGGAGCTCACGGGAAAGAGGATACAAGTATGATAGCATTGGGAGTCAAGGCTCTCGTAACGAGGCAGTTTTACCGACTGCCAGCATGAGGACTGCGCTTCCACGGTCTAGAAATGCCTTGCTCAACAGACTGGCGTCTCTTTGGTGACTGTGCACCGTGAAAGCCGATGCGGAAGCTGTGAGGACTGTATTGGCGTATAAAATTCTTTATTCACTGGCTACCCCCGCCCCCGTACTTGTACCCATTATAAAGACGTACCGTGCACTGCAATTTATAGTGAGACATTGTGACAACTTCTGACACGAGGCTTGATCCGTGATTTGCCTGACATGATTTGCATCAGAGGTCCACTTCTGTCATGGTTAGCCTTGTCTACACTTAAGGTAAATGTTGTCTCGTATAAATGTTCCACAAGATGTATGCATCACACTTTCGTTTTTTTCACTTTTAACAAATTGAGTTTTATCTTATCAGCTCATTATTTCCTGAAGGAGTTAGCGCCTTCTTTTGGAGGGTATTCAAATTCACTGCGTGGCCGTACCAACAGCCTTCTTGTTCTCGTAGTGCACCGATGTTATTCTCAAGTGATTCTGTCTTTTTCAGTCACCAGAAAAATAAAAAACAGCATAAAATACCCCATTGGGTTGGTGTTCAGTTCTGCTGGAAACACCGGATGTCTAACTCAGCTGCTTACCAAAGCTTGCCTCCCGTATGCAAACAGCACCCATGTGACGTCATTTCGTGTCCGCACTACTGCGGCAGGCTTCCTCCGTGGCTGGGCTCAGCTGCTACATATCCAACTTAAAGGGCAGCCCCCAAAGGAAGAAGCCTCCAGGTAAGTAATTTTCGTCATCCATTTATTAAAAGCAGCTGCATACAGGGAACCAGCAGATAACTGTCATACAAATATATCAGCCAGACAGGTTTCGGGAATTCTTTCCCTTCATCAATGGCGTTCTGTGGACCAATGTCAGTTTTTCATTGTGCGCTGTTATCTTTAAAGAGCATGCCCCAGTGGGCCTGGCCGTACCAACAGCCTTCTGGTTCTCGTAATGGCAGGTTCAAAGTAGTCTTAAGAGGCATTGGAACGATCTCAAAACAGAACCTACATTGGTGGCTGTTTTGGGGAGTACTCCGAGTATGACATATCGTAAGGCAGACTCACTAAGGGATAAATTGAGTAAAAATGAAGTGAGTACCAACAAGCAAAGGAGAAACGATGTACAAGGCTTTTTTACCTGCATGAAATGCAAGGCATGCAAATACAGCTCTAATGTCAAGAAGGTGTATAATCCCGTAGAAGAAAAGGAGAAATGTATTAGTAAACATCTCACATGTCTATCTGATCACTATGTATATGTTCTCGTTTGCCCATGTTCTAAGAAATACTTTGGGAGCACAATGTTCCCCGCCAAAAAGCGTATTCTAGAACATATGCGGGCAATTCAGAATAAAGATCAACTTTCACCTGTTGCCCGTCGAAGAACTACACAATAGTACATTTTTTGTTATCGATAGAATTCCACCCATGAAAAGAGGTGGGGATAAAATCAGGAAGTTGCTGCAACTTGAGAGCAGATATATTTTAGATTTGGACACCCGTATTCCGGGAGGTCTAAATTCTGAAGAGGAATTGATCTGGCACCTGGGGGAGTAATTTTGTATAGGATCATGAGCTCCAACATCTGTTTATGCAATACTAACTACTGATTTTGGGATTTTTTAATTTTGTACTATTATTGTTTTGTTTGGTATTATGATGCACTGTTGGTGTACAAACAACCTCTGGCCTTAATAAGTGTGTAGTTTGGTAACAGTCTGATTGGCTCTATTTCCTCTCTCTGCTTAGGTACTTTATGGAGGAGCAGCGCATGAGAAAACTGTCTACCCACTGGGGATGGAGATGGAATATGACTAAGCATGGGCTGAAAATTTGTTCCGCTCGCGGAATTTGCGGATTTTCCGCGGTTTCGCGATCCGCGAATCTCGCGAAATCTCAGTTAAATCCGCGAATCAGCGGGGACGAATTTTCAGACAAGCACTTACAGGGTTACAGCAGCAGGTGCAAAAGTTGAAGCGAATTTTTTGTAACCTTTTACAAAAGGGTACAAAGAAATTAACTTCAACTTGGGCACCTGCTGTTGTAAGCCTGTAAGTTCTTCCTGGTGCCTCGTTGCCTACTTACAACTATTCTCTGACCCTGCTCTGACCCTTGAAGCAGGGTGAGAATAGTTACAAGTAGGCAATGAGGCGCCTGTCACGAAAATTAAACCTCAACAGGAAGCACTGACAGATATAAAAATAAGCATTTGCAATGAAATAGGTCTCGCATTAGGAAAGTTTGAGCTATTGGTCTTGTATATGACAATTTGTTTTATTTATGTGTTATGTGAAAATAGCTAAAATAATAGCTTTGTCATTTACAATGCCAATAGTTATAACTTTCGCAAATGTGACACCTATAGCATTTGTAATGCAACATGTTTTGTATTTACGTGATTTAGCTGTATTGATATTACAAATTACAATGGCTTTTAATTTTTTAAAATAATTAATACTTAAATAAAAGTGATTTTAATTTATAATGGCAATAGCTTAAAATTTTGTAAATAACTTTTGTGAAGATTATGTTCTGTGTATTTTATTGTGACGAAAATCCAAGAACAGATGTGAAATATTAACATCTTTTTGTGACATTTGTAATAAAGTTTGAAATATAGAGAGAACATATTTGAACCATTTGTTGTTGAATGGTTGCGCAGATTGATGCTGGGGTGGCCCTGAGTGGTGCTGTGATGGTGCTCAGTGGTGCTGTGGTGATGCTGAGTGGTGATGTGGTGGTGCTGAGTGATACTGGGATGGTGCTGAGTGATGCTGGGGTGGTGCTGAGTGATACTGGGATGGTGCTGTGTGATGCTGTGGTAATGCTGAGTGGTGCTGTGGTGGTGCTGAGTGATAATGTGTTGGTGCTGAGTGATGCTGTGGTGGTGCTGTGTGATGCTGTGGTGGCGCTGAGGGGGTGCTGTGGTGGTGCTGATTGGTGCTGTGGTGGTGCTGAGTGATGCTGTAGTGGTGCTGAGTGATGCTGTGGTGGTGCTGAGTGGTGCTGTGGTGGTGCTGAGTGATAATGTGGTGGCCCTGAGTGATGCTGTGGTGGCGATGAGTGATGCTGTGGTGGCGCTGAGTGGTGCTGTGGTGGTGCTGAGGGATAATGTGGTGGTGTTGAGTGATAATGTGGTGGAGCTGAGTGATGCTGGGGTAGCGCTGAGTGATGATGTGGTGATGCAGAGGGCAGAAAGGCACAAAAAGCAGTCTAACAAAGGGCAGAAGGGCAAAAAATCAAGGGAAAAATGAGTCTAACAGAGGGCAGAAGGGCACAAAAAACAGTCTAACAGAAGACAGAAGGGCAGAAAAACAAGTGAAAAACGAGTCTAACAGAGCGCAGAAGGGCGCAAAAAACGAGTCTAACAGAGGGCAGAAGGGCACAAAAACAAGGGAATAACAGAGGGCAGAAGGGCAGAAAAACAAGGGAAAAATGAGTCTAACAGAGGGCAGAAGGGCAGAAAAACAAGGGAAAAACGAGTCTAACAGAGCGCAGAAGGACAAAAAAAATGAGTCTAACAGGGGGCAGAATGAATCCCGCCCTGTGTGTTTGTCCACGAAGATACCACCTTTTTGTGCAATACCTCTACTCAACTGGAGTACTTTCTACTGTCTAATCAGTAAGTGCTCGCTCGCTGGCTAAATGTATAGGGGCAGATTTACAATAACTGGCGCATCCCCAGGGATGCGCCAGTTATTGTGCGCCGCAGCTTCGCCACCCATGGTGCGCCGCATTTACAATGCAGCGCACCATGTGGCAAAAATGGCACAGATGTGTCACGCATTTGTGCCATAAAAGCAGCGCTTTGCTGGAGCTGCGTAGAGCTTGCGACACACCTCCAGCAATGCTCTGGGGGGCCCTATCTCCCCAATGCTGCATCAAGCCTTGCGCCTGCTTCAAGCAGGCGCAGCGTTTTGACGCAGCATTGGCCTAAAAGTGCTTCAGTGAATTCTTGCAGATTTCACTCAGCCACTTTTAAGAGGCGTTCCTGCACAGGAACGCCCTCCCCTCCGCCGGAACGCCTCCTGATGGCGCAGGGCTTTACAACGTGACGCATCTCTCAGATGCGTCATGTTGTTAATACCCAGCACCATGGCGCATCTTTTGTGCTGCCGCCTGCTCACAAAAGGTCTCGGTAGAGGGTGGGAGTGGTGAACCAGAGGGTGGCACTGATGAACCAGAGGGTGACAGTGATGAACCAGAGGGTGGCAGGGGTGAACCAGAGGGTGACAGTGCTGAACAAGAGGGTGGCGTGCTGAACTAGAGGGTGGCAGTGATGAACCAGATGGTGGCAGGGGTGAACCAGAGGGTGGCAGTGGTGAACCAGAGGGTCGCAGTGGTGAACCAGAGGGAAGCAGTGCTGAACCAGAGGGTGACAGTGGTTAACCAGAGGGTGGCAGTAGTGAACCAGAGGTGCTGTGATGAACCAGAGGGTGGCAGTCGTGAACCAGAGGGTGGCAGTGGTGAACCAGAGGGTGACAGTGCTGTACCGGAGGGTGGCAGGGGTGAACTAGAGGGTGCTGTGATGAACCAGAGGGTAGTAGTGGTGAACCAGAGGGTGGCAGGGGTGAACCAGAGGGTGACAGTGCTGAACCAGAGGCTGACAGTGGTTAACCAGAGGGTGGCAGGGGTGAACCAGAGGGTGGCAGTGGTGAACCAGATGGTGGCAGTGCTGAACCAGAGGGTGACTGTGGTTAACCAGAGGGTGGCAGTGATGAACCAGAGGTGCTGTGATGAACCAGAGGGTGGCAGTCGTGAACCAGAGGGTGACAGTGCTGAACCAGAAGGTGGCAGGGGTGAACCAGAGAGTGGCAGTGCTGAACCAGAGGGTGGCAGGGGTGAACCAGAGGGTGGCAGGGGTGAACCAGAGGGTGGCAGTGCTGAACCAGAGGGTGGCAGTGATGAACAAGAGGGTGGCAGTGGTGAACCAGAGGGTGGCAGTGGTGAACCAGAGGGTGCTGTGCCCATACACGACCGCATGGGTAACTTCGCCATGCAAGCGGCCCGCGAACACGCAAAAAGCAACGCGAACACGCACAAAAACCCGCGAACATGCAAAAAACCATGGGAACAAGCAAAAAACAAAAAATGCGAATTTGCGGATTTTGCGGATTGCGAATTTGATTTCGCGCGAATTTGCAGAACGCGAATTCGCAAATTTCGCCCAAAATTAAATATGACTTCGATTTCTTTCTGTGCCACAAGAAATATATCCCCACTGGGGTTTTATATTAATCAAAATTTTCGCGAAAGCCTAGGATTGAATATCAGTTACCCACGTGGGTGTTATGTTGAGACTGTGTTGCGTATTAAACATGCACATGGCATTTGACAATAGAGTACGCAATATGTATTAGGCTGCACAGTATTGTTGAATCGGACATTGATATGTTTAGACACGGATCGGCTATGAGTTATTGACCGATCTGATGTGCTGCTGCGTTACTCAAGTATGAGACTGATGGTATTATTGTTCCAAAGTGTCAGATTGCAAAGATTGAAATGCAAATCTTAATATGAATATCTTGGAAGTTATAACTTTAGAGGCACTGTGAATATGGAACAAACAGTATATAGTACGCTCTTAGCGAACACACCAGTCGAATATGGCCGCCAATAAGGTTTGTTTTGTTTTAGTCCTATGTTGGTGTTAATACACTGGGAACTCCATGAAACTTGTGTTTTATTGTTTCCAATTCCATGCACAAATTACCCGTGAACAATGCGAGTTGATCGCTGAAACGCGTTGGGCTGTTTTTCCATTGCTACGATTTACCATGCTGGAAATGAATTAAATAAATAATCCTTGAACTGCAAGAAGTCTATTGAAGTGGTAATTTTCGCTTGAACTGGAGTGCATTAGGGGCAATTGTTTTGTGCTTGGTGAAACTGGATACTATTGACAGGGAAACCTCTAACCCTGTGGTGCATCGCTGTCTTGGCGTCCCGGCAAATTTGGAGGAAGTGAAAATGGATATATATATATATATATATATATATATATATATATATATATATATATATATATATATATAAGGCTCCAACCCCCTGCGACAATCAGCGGGGGGTATGTATGACACAGACATTGAAAGTAACCACAGTGCAGGGGCAACAGGGCCAGCACCGACCCCATACAAGAACTGGCTTTTTTACGATTACAACGCCTAAGAACGCTACGGCTGCGAATACCCTCCAGACAGGAATGGGACAGGGGGTCACAAAACCAAAAACAAAAACAAAGAGTATTCGAAGAAAAGACAGACGGTGGGGAAAAGCAAGTTCAAAAACAGACAAAAGCTCAATACAGACGCAACAAACTCAGATGATGGAAAACGACAACACAGTAAATAATCTGACTAACATGAATCTATCCCCACATGAACTTGAGATTTTATCATTGGGTCTGACATACTGCAGCAATTCGAACTTTGACTATGCACTGACCCGCATAGACTTATTTCAATACGTCCGAAAATTAAAACTCCAAAAATATTTTTTCTTTAAATCAAGAACCCAAGCACTAGAAACCACAAAGCAACAAAATCAAAACCATCTTCTTAGCATTGCCAACATGGAGGCATTACAGGATATGCTCGACCTAGAACAGCAGAATACAGATAAGCCGGTCACACCGAGTGGAGCTGCTGCAGAGTCGGACATAAACATTTATCAAACTGTAAAAACAGGATTCAGACCGAAATCGGTCTTTATGCCGGTAATGCCCAAAGACAGCTTAGACCTCTATTCGGAGTGTGTAATCAAAGAACTCAAAGAACTGTCAATCAAAAGTACGAAAGAATTTATGACACAAAACCGTGACCACATGATGAAGTACAACAACTTAATGGGAAAAATTAAGGCAAGATCGGATATCGTGGTAAGATGGTCCGACAAGGGGGGCAACATTTTCCTATGGCCACTTGAAATGTACAATCAAGAAGCACTAAAACAGCTCCAAGACCATGAAGTCTACACCAAAACTAGCCCTACTCACATCATAGGAATACAAGAAAAATACCATAATGAACAGTACAAATGGAAAGGAATGGGTTTATTGAGTAAACAAGAATTCGAGTTCTTGAAAAATGATTACCCTGTTACCCCGCAACTATACTTAATCCCCAAGATCCACAAGAATGACAAAACACCCCCAGGGAGACCGATATTATCGGCAATAGGAAGTTTGTTTGAGAATACCAGTGTGTTTGTAGACCACTTTCTACAGCCCGAGGTAAAATAACTACCTGCGTACATTAAGGACACTGGGGATTTTCTGCGGAAAATATATGATGTGGAATGAAAAGAGAACTATGTATTCATGACATTGGATGTACAGTCACTCTACACGAGTATCCGACACAACAAGATGGCCTTCACGCACTGAAACACTACCTGGGAAAGAGACCAATAAGCTTGTACAAACACACTTGCATGTTACTTGAAATGACGGAGTGGTGTCTGACCAATAACATTTTCATCTTTGACAGGCTCCACTACAAACAAATGCAAGGATCAGCCATGGGAACTTGCTTCTCCCCCAGTTATGCTAATCTGTATATGGGCTGGTGGGAGGAGCACGTTTTGAATGTGACACAATCAGAAATAATGACCAGCAATGTAATTTTGTATAAGCGCTTTATTGGAGTGGAGAAGTGTGGCTCAATGGTTAGAGCGGCAGACCCAGATGCAGAGGTCTAGCCAGGGACCAGGGTTCAATTCCCCACCTCGGCGGGTCTTGGGCTCAAAATTCCACTGACTCGATAATTCTCACCTCGGTGCCTATTCCAATCATGGAGTCCCACTCTGCAACTCTGGGCAATAGCTTGCTTAATCTCCACAACGGCCCCCACAACGCTAAGGATGCCTGGCCTCCACCTTGGGGGTGCCCAGGAGTGGACGCCTCACAGGGAAAGCCAGGATGGGTTCCAGAGCGGTATTCGTACAAGCGCCTTGAGACCCTTGCGGGTGAGTAGTGCGCTATACAAGTATCAATTTACATTACATTTACATTACATGATATTTTTATCCTTTGGCAAGGTAGTGTTGAAAGTGCTGAACAATTTACCTGTGAGTTGAATGAAAATGCTTTGAATTTAAAGTTCACATGCAACACCAGCACCACCGCCTTACAATTCCTAGATGTAGAGTTGTTTGTGGAACACATGAAAATACAAACACGAACTTACCGCAGACCAACGGCGGGCAACGCCCTATTACACGCAAATAGCTTTCAGCCCACATCCCTGAAACAATCCATCCCCTACGCTGAATGTTTGCGGATGACCCGTAACTGCAGCACCGCTAAAGGTCTGGCAGTGTCTAAAGAGAATTTATTCTCTCGACTAAAGCAAAGAGGTTACACTCAGAGAACTTGCACTAATGCAAACATGAAATGTAGCACAAAAACTATGAAGGATCTCCTCTTTCCCCCTGTGAGAGTGACAAATACTGAGGGAAATGAGCGTCAACCACCTAGACTGATCACGGGGTGTTATAGGTACCACACCAACCTCAGGAAAATCCTCACAAGACACTGGCCTTTGGTACAAAACGATCCAACCATAGGCAAGGCAGTTGGGAAAACACCCTTGATAACTTTCAGGAAAGCCAAATCTATACGCAGCCAATTGGTGTGCAATGCCCCAGTGATCAAAAAACCTAACAATTGGTTAGAGAATCAGAAAGGGTTTAGAAAATGCAGTAAATGCAAGGCGTGTAACCATGGGATCAACACGACTAGAGTCACTTTACCCTTTAGACAAAAACCTTACTACATCAGCGCACAATACTCTTGTAAAACAGAGTATGCGGTATACGTGTTAGTCTGCATGTGCGGTAAAAGGTACGTGGGGAGCACCATCCACCCAGTACATGTCAGAGTCCTCCAACAGTTGCGGGTTATAGCCAATGACGACAAGGCTTACCCGGTAGCGAGACACATCAATCAGCTACACACAGGAAATGCCCAAAAACTGTCCTATTTTGTCATCGACAGTGTACCTAAAAACGCCAGGGGAGGTAACCGTAAAGTAGCATTACGACGGTTAGAGTCCAGATATATAATTCTTCTGAACTCCAAGATCCCATTTGGTCTGAATGCAGATGAAGCCTTAAATGTGCATCTATAGCCCAGCCTGGCAATTCTGTAACCTGAGTACCATTCTTTAACATCTGCAGTTCACCTACTAACTACATAATTAAATCACTTATACATATCAGCACCACACGTTTCTTTTCATCTAATTGTAAGACACCAACTCACCACAAAGTAAATTTCCTTTACGCACTTTAAACACACGATGCACTGTTCTCCCGCATTTGTTCTGAGCGACATGAAAATGTCTGGTGACCGTGCGCGGTATAAATGTTTTTAACATAACATAACATAACCTGTGATACACAAACCACACGCACTTACTCCACTTGGAGACGAGGTGATCCGCGTAACGAGTCCGGTCCATAATTACACATACGAGGGAGGACATTCAGACAACATGATGAACACTGTGTGTAGGAATATGCCCTAAGCTGCAAATTACTGACTGAGATGTGTGACATTTACTAATCAATAACCACATCGTGTAATACAAACCTGAGCTCACGTTTATTTACTGTCCCCACCAAGGCACCTAGTGAACTTGAGCACGTGCAGCATGTACATCACAGCGCAACTGATATATGCACCCATTTCCATGTTACAGGTCCCCCCGCACTAACTTTATTTTCACTTGATCTTCCATCTATCATTTTCTATTCTGCTGTGAGGCGATTCAGTCTAGGACTTTTGATTATCTCTTTCTGTCTACTATAATTGACCCTATTATACTTTCGTCCCGAGATGGCGAGTTATATGTGAAGAGCTGTAGATGCTCTGTTTAATATGTACATTTTGGATTGTGAGACAATACGGGCCCGTTTATGTAGCTCCTTATATATGAAATTGGATGAAAATATGGAGATGCCTATTTATTTCGCTTGTACATAAAAAGTGTACTAAATAACTGATTTACTTATAAATAGTTAAATAACCAGTAAATTAATAGTGAAGACATGTTAATAAGATTTACAATGTATTACTTTGTGGGTCCATGGGCACCTTGTGGAAACGCAATATGAGGCCCGTTTGATCGAGATTGAGGTAACTTTAAGGAAACATAATGTGGCAACAGTTTTTGGAATAGTTTGACATCTTCAATTACTAAATCAGGATCGTGTTAATTTTAAGGAAATATAATATGGTGCCCGATTCTTGACTACTGAGCGTGTGACGAGGTTAGTTTATATCTTATACTACTTGAGAGATATTTATGAGTGCCGTGAACCGAATATGCTGATGATAGAGCGGTTCTGATAATCTCAACCTTACCCCACTACAAGATGGCGCCAGAGTGAAAAATAGTATAAATTGGAATACCAACATGGCGCATATGCAGGACGCCAACTACAGAGTGGTATCGTTGATAGACGATAACACGATTGGATATAGGTATGTGTAAGGAGTATGACCCTTGTCAGACTTTGTTATTTAGATATTCATTTATTACACAGATACTGAGTTTAGTGTGTACCATCATTTATTTCAGATCGTAACTGCAGAGATATAGCTGCATTGAATAACGAGAAGAAGACTCCTGTTCTGATTTTACTTTGAAAATGGGGTAAGCCGAACACAAATTGGGGATGTGATTCGTCCTAGTAGACTCAATGTTAGATATTTATCTAATTGGAGATCTTGGGATGTTTATTTTAGGGTCGAATATTGTCATATTGGAAATTGTGATTTTTGTAAAGAGAGAATAACGGATGAGAAGTAAATTCGTCGGCACATGTGGATTATGGTAATTGCACAGACATATTTATATTTATAATTAATCGAGGTCAGAGACTTAGTAACTAGGTATATTGAGCTGAGTATAATATAACAGTTTTCAAGACTTTTGAGGCACACAACTTTGTGTGCAACTTACTTGCGCAACTTTGGTTATTAAAGTACGACATCGCTCATGAGGTGGGACAACCTTTGGAATTAAATGAGTTGGTGATTGGGGTACTCATGTGGGGTTTCTTTTGGGTATTAGCCCATAAAAAAGTTTTTTACAACTCAAATATGAGTTTTGGATTATAAAGACTAGAGTGTAGTTCATGAAATAGATGCTTTTGACTTATTTATATCTATTTGGTGACGGTCACCCTGAGACATGAACACTTAGTCAGGTTGTGTGTTCCTTTTGGTTTTGTTGGTTCCACTCTACTTTTTCACAGGTTCCTGAAACTGTAGAGTTTGTTGATCTATATGTCACTTTATGAATTAAATTTTTGTTTATTTACATTGTAATTGCAGCCCTGATGAAGTCGATGTGTAATAATTAACACGACAAAACACATGTTGGCTGTTTATTCAGATGACTACTGTATGTGGATACTTATGAAGTTTGAAGAATAAGAACCATCAAAGAAAATAAAATCATCCTTGATTGGAAGGACTTGAGTTGATTATCAATACTTGGAATGCTAACCTGTGACTGTGTCAACTTACAAACTTTATTGACTCTGAACTTTGAATATTGAATATTTTGAGTGCTCGGGGAGAATTATTTAGTTATTGTATGTTCACTGTAACACACCCGGACACGAACACATGATGGAGCGGATCAACATGACAATTACATATCCCTTGCAGGTTAAGTGTAATGTATTATTTATATTTTGTCACTTTATAATTTGTTGACTTTATAATTTATTTAAACGCTTGTGTAATATTAATAGAGGCGCATGGTGGTCGAATTAAAAAACACTGTAATTAATGTTCACGTGCGAGTCCAAAAGACTGAGCAATGACTAATGAAATTGCTAGCTCTGAACTCTTCTATGTCTGTCAGTATGTGTCACAACATTGTAACCATAGCAACCAAGTTTGAGTTGAAACCTGTCAGACAATTAACCATCCAAGTGATTGTGTATATAAACCTTGAAAAAATGTTTGTGCAGATGTAGTGAACAAGGCGGAAGCAAGCCGCCGAAACGCGTCTAAGCAGCGAACCGAGAAAATAAATTTTGTTTGGATTACAATTCACGGAGTCAGCGCCTCACTTGATTGAACGTGTGGATTGGTTTTGAATATATATATATATATATATATATATATATATATATATATATATATATATATATATATATATATATACATATAAATATACACAATAGATTAAAAAGTGTAACAAATAAACTGGAAACATTGAACAGATTACAATTTAGTTGCACAAAAAAGTAAAGAATATAAAAAAAATGTTTTTACTAGAAACTATGTAATAAATTACAAAAGGTACCGTAAATAAAAAAATATAATTTCAAATACACAAAAACCTAATAATAATATAGACCCTCATTACGATGGCGGATGGACTGCCACTGACAGGCTGTCGGTGGGTGTCTACCCACAATGTAGGGCATTGGTCCGGCCGTTGCATTACAATGCAGCCAGTCGGACTGCAGAGGTGGGGGTAGAGGGGTCCTGTCGGGATGGCAGTCGGATTCCTAATACCTACAATGGGGGCGTTGCCTGCGTAGGCCCCGCCGTAGGGATTAGGATATTCCTTTCCAACTGCCTATTCATGGAAGTTTGACTGCCATAAACAGGCAGCCAGAAAGGGGATTTGGGGCCCCCTAGCAGAGCCCACATCACCACCGGCATCCACTATGCGCCCTGGTGGCATGTTTGGTGCCCCCAAACATCCATGATCTGTGTGCCAGGCACCACATGGTGCATTGATGTTCAAAAACATTCCTTAAACAGGCCGCAGCAGAAGCCACAATTGTAAAGAGATGTTTTTGACCAACTACACAACTTGTCGACCGGTCCCAATCCTGCAATCTTAATGATCTCCTTAATGAAAAACAATATTGACAAAAAAATGTAATTCTAAGAATAATAAATATACTATTCACACTCTATTTTGTGCAGGAGTAGGGAAAGTGTTAGGTTCAGGAGAAGTAACATTTTATATACCCACTTCCGTCTGCGAAACAGTAGGGAAAGTGTTCAACTCTGGAGCGGTAAAATTTACTATTCCCACTTCAGTCTGTGCAAAAGCAGGGAAAGCATTGGACTTAGAAGGGGTAACATTTATTCCCACTCCAGTTTGTGCTACAGTAGGGAATACTTTGGACTCAGAAGGGGTAAAATTGACTATTCCCACTCCAGTCGGCACAACAGTAGGGAAAGTGTTGACCTTCTTCGAGTATACCATCATGACACTATAATAACTCACAAATGCTACCTTTTGACATTTCCAAAGCACAAACCTCACTAGCGCTTAACTCACAGCATCTAGCTTTTGGATGCCAATAGGATTCAGATTAAAGACTGGTTTACTGTTGAAAGGACACTGGTCCTTCCACAGGCAGGGTCTTCCTTTCTTAAATTTTGGTTCCATATGAGACCATTGTTGACAAGCATTTTCACTCGGATAAAATCCCACTAGCATAAAATTAAAATACACAACACTCTCCTTGATACTCACAAGACCACATCATTGTAGTACCTTCTCCATTCAATGTACAATATTATAAGCAGTCTCTTGCCCAGCTCTCTCTGTGAATTAAAAATAAAATGCTATGTAGATCGAGATCAACAGTCAGGTGTACTCTTTGATGGTCATTAAATATTGGTTGCAACATGCGACCAGTATATTTGTGACCAGTAAATAATATTAGCATTAATTATTATTAATAATTGTGCTAATAGTACAGTTGTTAAAATTCTGAATTGTAGTGAGTCGCCAGCCAACCTACCTGATAAATAATAATGTGGTAGGTCATAAATTGAGACAATCTGATTGGAGACCATCACATATATGGTTTGCAGGAGTCAGCAGACCACTATGTCTGTGATTCCTTTGAAAGAAAACAGACATTTTAAAATGCATCCCATTTTCCTTAAATGAAACAGGGCTGCGTTTAAAAAAATATTTCTTTTTTAAGTTTGTTTAAGAGTTTGCGGTGGGCTCTTGGTCTATTGCCTACTCTTCAACAAACGTTCTTTTCACAAAGGAGAAGGGGTCCCTAGAGGGCCCCTTACGTTTTCTAAATGCATTATCACCTCATTTGAGGTGTCTGGAAAATGTCAATGTTTTGTGACTGGAGCTACGCCACAAAACATTATTACAGGTGAGACTTAATATGTATTTGGACGGGATGCCTACAACACACCCCTTCCATATAATTTATTGGTATCCATTAGAAATCCCAACTTCTAAAGTGGGATTAGTATGTCCCTATGTGTTCAGTCGGACCAGATTATTGCGATTTTTCACTCATGCCAATGGCTTTGTGAGAAGTCTAACCATGACTTTTTTCCAGTCACATGAATCATCACATTTCTCAAGTAATTTTTTATATTTGAAGGCTTTCATATGGCACAATTTTGAACAGCTTGTTGAGAACCAGAGATCTCACTGGGTGCCATGGTTTGCTGAGGCCATGAACCATCTCAAGGACTTTCTGCATTATGGTCACGTTAGGCTTTTCAAAGACTTACAAAGAGAATTCCGTTGGCACACCCTCACAACAATGGAGGTACCTTCAGTTTACACATTACGTGAGGAACCCACCTGGGTGTGACTCCATTTTCTCTACCTGTGTTGTCAATACTTACCGAACTGAAATTATGAGACCAGCACAAGGTAGCTGTCAGTGTTCTCTGCAGTACCCTGATTAAGGAGATTTTCTCCAAACTCAAAGCGGACATGTTGTACTCCCGTTGGCAGGACAGTATTTATGAATCATTCTAGACCCTAGTCTGGGGACAACTAGTCGGCTCTGCTCCTCCTAAACACAGCAAGGGCTTAAGAGAGGCCCATCGGAATTGCAGCATCTTTCAAACACTGCACATATAGCATATGTGATGGTCATGGTTGAACTCAGTAGGACTTAGTCTTAATTCTTTTGTTGTAGGAGATGTTGACAATCTGACACTGGCACAGCCTTTGTCATCTGGGCCCATTCCGAATAAAGGCTCTGTTCTAACTGGGCTTGGTCTATTAGGAAGGGCTCAATGGCTACAACCTTGATGTAGCAGCCTCCATTGGTCTGGTCCAGGAAATGTCAAATAATACTAGATTGGGGAACAACAGACACCAATAGTTTTTCACATCTCTAGCAATAGCAAAAATCTGTGCACTCTGGAAATGGAAGCCAGCTGTTTTGTCTACACATTTTGCCTGAATGAATTAACAGATGATTGTAGCATCTTGTTAAAGACTGATCCCCAAGCAAAATAATCTACTTTAATGAATCTGGGGTCCTTTCCTTTGACTATGTTTGAGCTAGGTCTGGGCTTTAAATTGATGATATTGGCAGATGTGTAGCTTCGGGGAAGGGGGTTGTTTGGGGAGTTAAACCCCCTCCTAATAAATGTGCTTTCTGATCAATAGTTTGGTACAGGTGCTTTCAGTCGGGTATGGTGAGGTGCATGCTGGATTTCACCTGGTATTTTTTCCATGCCCACACTGACAAAATCGGACACACACTCTCTCTCATCTCTGTTTTGAATGCCCTCCTAATATTGGTTATTTTAGAAAAGATAGGCCCCGATTTTACTTTTGGCAGTGCTGTGCCAGCTCTGTACCAGCTCAGCCCAGCCAAAGCTGTGCAAGGACCGCCCGCCAGATTACGACAACTTGTGTCTGCCCGGCTTTTTTGGTCCTTTGTTTTGCGTACTTGCTGTATACTGTATTATAAAATTACATGCCAGAGTGATTGTTGGGAAATCTGAAACTCACAATATCCCAATCTTACTGATCCAGCTTCGCCCTGTATATTGGGATAGTTTGGAGCTCTTTCCCCCGGTGGGCACTTGGGCTCGGTTTCAACATGTATTCTTTCTATCTCCTGTTCTTCTATACCTACCTTCTTTATTTCTCTCTTCTGTGTCCCATCCATGTGCACACATTTTCTCTCCCTTGCTCTCTTTTAGTGTCTCATTTATAAGGTTTTCTGTTATTCCATCCCACTGCCCTCCAGCTCCCTCCCCCACTATGTGCCAAGTAGCTCGGTTGTTGTAACTAGAATTGTTCTCTGTTTATAACTAATCGGATTGCATTTTCTGGATGTATTAACACATCTCTAATGTTGTATTGATTACATGAATGCAAATTGTGATATCCGAAAGAAGTGCTTCTGCATTGGTCTTTCGGATTTTACATTTTACAATAACATTTACAATGCTATTGTGCCCTACTTGTCTCTCTTACTAAATACGTGAAATAAATTCTTTACAGGAAAGAATGTCAGCCCACCATGCAAGGCGACCAGAAAAGTCAATTTTAGGAAGATAATAAACATGTATGTCTAACTGCATCCATCTTTAAAGAGCAACACATCACAGTACAGTAACAGTAGACTGCTTCCCCCAGAAAGTAGCTGCCACTCGTTCACAGTAAGTTTGCCTTTGACCTTGTAATGCGCTCCCATGCATTTAAGTTAGATTTGTGCTATACATATACCACATTCATGCATACAACTTACCTGAGCTGGAAGCTGGCTGAGTGCAAAGGATGCAGAGGAACATCAGGGGCAGCACAGAGGAGCCTCCCATCCTGGCCAGAGGGTTACTCTGAAGACGCGTCTAGAAAAGAAGGACTGAACTTAAAGGGGATTTTTAAAGAACTAAAGTAACTGAAAGCTGTGGTTTCTACATACATAAAATCAATGACAGCTCCACGTAGTCTTTCCTGTCCTTGACTGTTATGACTGGTAGGGAATGCATAGATTTATATAGATTAAAAGCGAGGGGACGAATCGTTGCAAACCCTGTAACAGAATATTGATAATGTGTTCTTGTATTGTATAAAAAAATGTAATAAAACACGTTGAAATAAAAAATAAAAAAATAATCAGTGTGAATGAAATGAAGAGAAGGGGGGCAAAGAAGGGCCTAGGAAGAAAGGTGGAAGGGAAAAGAGGAGGAAAAAGAGAAAGGAAAGTGTGGGCAGAGAAGAGAAGGGTGAGTGGGTGAAAACACAAAGAGAGAGGTGATGAATGGAAGTTTGACTACAAAGACGGAAAGGCGGGAAGGGCAGAATTGAGGAATACGATGAATAGGAGAGGTAAGAAAAAGAAAAGTCGATGAAAGAGAGCAAAGGAGTGAGACAGAGGTATTGAATGGAGGGGATGTTTTGTTTTTACTGCAAACTAAAAACTGGGAGTGTGGGAGACACTGGTCAGTCCTGGAGGTTAGAGAAGTCCTTTCTCGTTTGAGACAGAAGAGGGAGAATACGTCTTCCTAAACTAAATATACTCACAGGCATCCTACCTAATGTCACAACACTTGACGTGATGAGGGAGTGCTCAGCCCAACTAGACTCCGCGTGCAGACCACGATGTGAGGTGGTCCATCATTGAGAAACAAAACTGATATACTGGGATAACAAACAGATTTTTGGAAAAAGAACAACGATGGGTGTCAGATTAAAATGGACAAATAAGGACTTAATGACAAAATTCAGTGGAACCAGCTTGTACTCCACTAGCCCACTAGTAGTTCTGATAATGGCACCTTGTAACAAACCCTCTCCTGGTGAACCACATGGTACTCCACTCATTCCATATATTTTAATGAAGAGCAAATATCTACCGAAGCACCTGCATGACAACCTATTGCCAATAAAGTATTTTCCCACCAAAAATGTTTTTACACATTTTTTAAAGTGTATTTTCCTTCTCAAAACCATTACATGTATCATAAAGAACTGGTCACTTGAACATCAGTAACAAGCTTCTCGAATAAGGGAACTACATATTCCATGATTCCTGTGGATGCACTGTAGTCCACGACCTGTGCTACTTTCCAATGACCGTTTCTGGCCGCCACAGCAATCCTCTACCAGATTTAGTGACACACGGGGTCGTTTGGACTCTCAGCCTCACCATCAGCACACATGCAACATAGGAGTTGCGTCTGGTTAACGCACTACCAGGCTATTGACACCCCAATTAGCGGTATTCAAATACAGCAGTGCATGGAAGGCCACACAGCAGATAAAGCCTCGCGCTTCACCCGACTACACTGCCACAAGCCGGGGAGTGCGTAGACGAGTAGGTACTTTGGTGGGGAAGGACCCTTGACGAAGTAGGTACGTTTTCCCTTGTAGACAGTGCATACTAAATCATACTACTTAGATATGATTACCGGCTTATGGCACTGTTACACCTTTACCTTTTCCAACTCTTAACCCCCACAGGGTTTGACTACAGGCCCAGCCCCCTGACCATCCCCCAGTGGGGTAAAAGACTCCCAGAAATTGGGTGAGTTGATGCAACATGTACACTAGAATTTAAAGATGCGTGTGTGATGACTGATTCTTATGAATGTCCGGTACACAGTGTGAATGAGGTTTATGGCAATAGATAAAACATAGGCACAAATAACCATAAAAGTTGAAATTGCATAAATTGTTGGATTGTTTAATCTCACCTCCTGAGTTCAGGAAGACACGTTGATGACTGTACAGGTTGAGCACATTTTGCGGAGATCTATAAATGGGTGGTTTTTCACGAGCTTCATGATGTGATCATAGAACGTCCATTACAAAGATAGAGCCATGTGCATGAGAATTGTGAATGCCAAAATTTGAACAGCCACTGAATGGCATGTGATCATTTTCAAATGGCACTTGCTGTGCTACAGAAAATAACCAGGGGGCATATTATCAAGGGGGTTTATCTCCGCTTTTTTGGCTTTAAAAGCCAAGAAAGCGGAGATAAAATTATCTCCCTATTACCTAGCGGTCGCTAACACCAGTTAGCGACAGCTAGTAGGCGATAGCGACCATCTTGGGCCCTGCTTTGCATGTCAGTGATATTTATCACTAATGACATGCAAAGTGGGCGTGCCAAGATGTTAGCGACATCGCTATCTCCTATTGCCAACTTCTGCAGATATTCACGCTAAGCGCGATTATCTCCAAAAGCTAACACCTGCCCCTGACCAGTTCTTAGCCATGTTATCCAATGGTAGGTGGATAACATGGCTAAGAGCATTAGCTCGGTAATGCATGAATATCGCTGACTTTTCAGCGATATTCATGCATTTTGGCCAATTTTTATCGCTTAGGAGATAAACCTTGATAATAGCAAGGTTCATAAGCGATAAAAATCGCCGCAGCTCTGCGATAAAAATATTGCCACTAAGCCAATATAGCGATAATTATCGCTAGTTGTTGGTAATATGCCCCCAGGTTTGCAACATACAACCCCCTCCAAATATTCTTCTTTGAATTTTTGGGTTGACCAAGATGTGGTAAGTATTTATTTTGCCTATGCATGTGTGTGAGTGCATGCTTTATATAAACTTACCAGCGGGAATAGCTGCATAGATGGGGAAGTGATACTTATTGATAAATCAACCTGTTGAAAGGCTCAGCTCTTTTTAGACCTGCTATAGTAGGACTAAAACATGTTAAAGAAGGGTCATAGGACCTTTGAATCCTAATGCCCCAAGTATTTAGTGTCATTGTTCCCAACCACTCCGTTTATGAAGGCATACCTTGGAGCAGTTGATGGATTTTTAATCTGTAGCTATGCCCCATAGTTCCTTTCTCATTAGGGCTCCCTGGAATATGGTCGAGCCCACCCTCAGAGTCAGGGTGAATCCAATAAAAAAGCATGACACTGCTAGAGTGACATTGAAACAATGCCACAGCCAGACTTACTGTTACAACACAAGGATTTATTTAAAATCTACAGAAACCTGATGCAATTCGTCATGAGGACTCTCACAGTCCAACCAACAACAGTTGCAACAAATGGAACTTAATCTCAGGGTACAGCAACTAAAATCACACCACAAACATTACACGCTGTAATGGGCAAAATGCCCACAAAACGTGAACAAATGCCATTCTTGGTAGCTCAGAAAATAACTCAGCTCGAGGTGCTATTCCCGAATAGTACCCCGTTTGAAAAACACAGAATGCTAACAATCAGCGTGCCCATGGGGATAAGACCACAAGTAGAGGATTGCACCTCTTGGGATACAGTCTTTGCTGCCATATATACCAGGACACATCATATTCTTTCATTAGCAGTGAAACCGGATGTATTAGGGCAAATACAGAACGAGTACGGAGCAGAGCCTGCTCTGAACTTAAGGATGAAGTTGATACATAACTATGACCAGGTATCAGCCATAATACTGGCTAATATTAAAGGGGAAGCAGCTTCGGTGGCAATCCGCCAACGCCTAAGGGAGTACAGTCTGTTGGATCAACATCACAAACTGCCCAAAATAATTGAAACTGCATATGCAGAATTAGGCAGAGACAGTTTGGGTGGGAAAGCTTTAAAACCACAACTGATGGGCAATCCTGAGAAGGACATTTCTAAGCAGACACCTGCTTCTTCTAAAAAGAAGAGGGATAATAAAAAACAACAAACATTTAAAGGAAACAGATCACAATCCTGAGGCAGATCGCCTCCACAGGAGCCCTCTGAAAAGAGGTATAATCTCAGGAATAGGGATATTATTAGGAAACCTGACAGTTGTCAGGATACTGATACACATTCCTCTTGTTCCTTTCAGGGCTCAACAAAAAACTCAGGGGGATATTATCAAGGGGGTTTATCTCCGCTTTTTTGGATTTAAAAGCCAAGAAAGCGGAGATAAAATAATCTCCCTATTACCTCGCTGTCACTAACACCATTTAGCGACAGCTAGTAGGAGATAGCGACCATCTTGGGCCCCACTTTGCATGTCAGTGATATTTATCACTAATGACATGCACAGTGGGCGTGCCAAGATGTTAGCGACTGGAAACAGTCGCTAACATCGCTATCTCCTATTACCAACTTTTGGAGATATTCGCGCTATGCGCGAATATCTCCAAAAGCTAACACCTGCCCTGAGCAGTTCTTAGCAATGTTATCTAATGGGAGGTGGATAACATGGCTAAGAGCATTAGCTCGGTAATGCATGAATATCGCTGAATATTGTGGACTTTTCAGCGATATTCATGCATTGCAGCCGAATTTTATCGCATTTGCGATAAACCTTGGTAATACCAATGTTTATTTGCGATAAAAATTGATGCAGCTTAGCGGTAAATTTTTTTCTCTAAACAAGCAATAGCGATAATTATCGCTATTGCTTGGCAATATGCCCCTCAGAGAGAGAAGGACGGTCAGAGCACAAAGAAGACCGTACAAAGTCCAGAGACAAGCAGCACGCTCAATACTATACTTCCAAAAAAGAAGAAAAGCCAAAATCAAAACCTTAGTTTAAGAAAAAGAAAGTTGCAGGCCTGAGGATCAGACATGCCCATAATTATGAGGATGCAGCTACTGAACGGGAATGGGCTCGATGATGCTAGACAGTGCAGCAGAAGTAACAATAGCTCACCAGAACCTGATAGAATTTCTGGTGACAGCGGACTTGAATGATTACATCACGGTGGAAATACCAGATACAAGGGCGAGCGTCCCACATACATTACACAAGATAACACTCCAAATGGAGGGGGACATGCCCAGGAAAGTTAAAGGTCTCTTTTGGGAAAATGTGTCATCTTGTTATGACATCCTATTAGCAGAACAATTTGGCGGCCAGCATTCGTTATGGAGGGCTCTAGGGGAGAAACAGTCATTTTTCCAGCCTTCTCTGACCTTGTTCCTAATAATCTTAAACATGCATACGCATGGGAGCGGGTGGTTGCCCTAGTTCTAGCTTGGTACAAAAATCATGTGATCCTGTTAAAAGTTTCACCAATTGCGCAGAGACAATATCCAATAAAGCAAGAAGCTAAAAAACAGCTCAGGGAGATCATATTGAAACATGTACCTCACCAATGAACAATCCTTTGCTTCTGGTCATGAAATCTGACAATACATTTCCAGCTAGTTTTAGATTACAGACATCCAAACACATGAACAAAGACATTCGCTGTCCACAATGCACACAGTGCTGCATTAATTAATAACATTGTGCAGAAAAAAATACAAAACAACACTTGATATCTCAAATGGATTTTTCAGCCAAAATATAGCGTCTGAAAGGAGGTATTTGTCCGCATTCTCGTTGTTAGGGTCCCAGAGACAATTTTGTCGTTCCCTCAGGGGTATAAGACCAATCCGGGGGTATTTTCAGCAAGAGTAACTGAGATATTCCAAAATTTTGATGAGGAAGCATTGTCCTATGTGGATGATATTTATCTGACGGACAATGACTTAAAGAGGCACTTGACCAGGGTGAGCACCATAATGATGGTATTCGCCTCTGAGGGCTACAAATTTAACTTTAAAAAAACCAAAAGTCACCCACCTCAATGTCCTTATTTTAGGATATGAGCTTTCAAGTGTAGGGAAAAGTCTGGCAGCTAACTTTTTAGAAAAGTGTGCACTGCTCCAACCTCCTAAAACATTTTTAAAAATCTACAATCAATATTGGGATTCATAAATTTCGGCAGAACATACAATTTGGATTAAGCAGACAGAGTAAAACCTTTCTGCGACTTGATAAAAACATGACTTTTCAGTTAGACGTTGGACACAGGAACACTCACACATCCTATTTTCACTACAAGAAGACATGATGGCTTCCAAACACTTACAGACATGCGTAAACGTACGCAACTTAGAGATGCGTGTAATAGCGGGTCAATGTGGGTACACGTACTTGACCTTAAATGAAGGTGAAACAGTACCAATTGCATACAAATCACACCTGCACACAAACTCAGAAATGCGTTTCACTTGAACAGAGAAAATCCTGACGGCAGTTCAACCCGCTGTAGCAAGAGAACGAGCACTGGCTCAGGGGAAATGCATAATCGTCTTCAACCCAGTACCACCCTTAGAGGCTGTTACAAGGGCTAGCATTCCAAATGCAAAAGATGATGGATACAATGGGCTAATTCTCTTACAGCAATGGATGTTGAATACAGATTTGATCCAAGAATAAAACAAAAGCATTTCTGCAATACGAACAAGAATATCCTCTACCAAATGAACTATTGCCTCTAGATCAGTATGAATATAATATTTACACCGACTGATCTGCTCAACCGGCCATAGGGAGTAAGCATCAATACAGCGCAGCATGTGCTATTGTTAAAGGTCGCATGCGAGATGGAAAGTTCCATCCAACGCAATCTCTAGGAGACTGCACGGCTCAGTTGGCAGAGTTAAAACCACTTACACTGGCACTTGTAAATACAGATCACGAATTCCCCACACTAATTGTGTGTGATTCCTTTTACTGTGTACAGTCATATAGTGAATACTTACATCATTGGAAACAAAACGTGTTTAAAGATGTAAAAGGTGGCTCAAATAAGCATAAAATGCTATCGGAACAGGTAGTTGACTTGAAAATTGAACTACAGTGGGCTCACGTGATACACTGAGTCATCAACATGATGGCGTTCACGTTGAAGGGAATTCATTGGGTGATGAAGCTGCAAAGGGTGGTGTACGCACAGCTTCGGTAGCTGTAATCACTCGTTCAAAAACGAGAATAGACGGTGAGATAATGGTGGCTGTCATTGCTTCGTGCAAAGGCAGCTCAGTAGTACCAAAGAAATTTCCACTCAAGTACTCCTACGATCTTAGATGCGAACAACATTCTATACGCTCAGATTCCTGGAGTGGGGGGACAGAATAATAACAAATATGGATCATAGGCAAGGTTTAATCCTAGCAGCACACGAGGATTTGGTTTCTGCACACACAGGCGTTACAGCGACTATTTCATTATTGAAATAGCGCTATTGGTTGCCAGGTCTAACAAAACAAACTAAAGACTATGGGATAATTACAATGGTGGGCGGATCGCCATTGACCGCCATGAACCACCTTCTGCCACCCAATTCCCTCCACCATATTATTATGGTGGGGGGACCCCGGCGTACCGAAAGAGTGTCCACCGGTTTTCCGCCAGGTCGATGAGTCGACCGGGTGGAAAAGGTTTTAATACGGTGCATATTAAGATAAATGCGGGGATTTGCCTTTCCATGGTGGCGTTGCAGCCACGGAAACTCATGCAGTCCTAGACATTGGGGGCCCGTAGCGGGCACCCAGGTATTTTGTGTTGGGGGGCACATGGGGGTCCTAAGGTACCCCCCTGCATTTGCATGTACAATGTGGCAGGCACTGTGCGGTGCCTGTCATGTTGTGCATTCAAATGCACAACTTGCATGCTTAACCTTGCGGTGGGTGCTGCTGGCAGCACCACCCGCTGCAATGTTAAAAATGCGGGATGCACCCACCAGTGTGGCGGATGCATCCAAATTGCAAATGGTGGACTGCCACATGCATTGCGGGTGGTCCCATTTCCCGGGGCATTGGCGGGCGGACAAAGTCCGCCCACCATGCTAATCAGCCTCTATGTCTTGAAATGTGACATCTGTGAGCAGATGAAGGGGTCCACCATAACACGCCTGGCACAGACACTGTTACTAAAATCAGACAAACCTCTTGCTTGTGTGTATCTGGACCACTGTGGCCCCTTACAATCTGATGGGGTTTACAAGTATATCATGGTTGCAGTAGATTCATGCTCAAGATCCCTATGGGTATGGCCTTCATGCTCGGCTGACGCTCAAACTGTTATCAAAGATTTGCAAGTCTTTAAAGGGACATATGCAGTTGGCACGTTACATTCTGATCGTGGCTCTTGGGCTTACAAAGAGGCCATGGAAAGTATGGGCGTATCATTGCGGTACTCCTCTCTGTACTATCCTGAGGGAAATTTGGTTGTGGAAAGGAAAAACTGGGATTAAAGCAATCTTTAACAGCTAGAGTATTAAGCAGGGCGGTAGTTGGGTCAATCATCTCTACGGGGTACAGCGAGCACTCAATAACCAGCCAAGAAGTTCTCTAGGGGGTGTCACTCCATCTGAGTTCCTATTTGGGACAAGCATGTGGGTACCTAACCTTGATTGTGAAGGTGCAGTGGTGGATATCCATGATCGTTTGGCTGTTTTACAGGATCTAAATTAATGCAAGACTCAACAAATCAGTGTCCACTTAAAACAGACCGCCACTGGGGAAGTCAAGGCAGTCACGGCAAGACCTGTCTCAAAAGTTGGGCATTTGGTCAGAGAAAAAATAACGGACAAAAAAGAATTCGGACCATCATACAGAAAGCCTGTACCTGTCCTATCAGTTCAAGGAACAAGAACTGTACTTTTGCCGCCTCTTGCCGGGAAAAAGAAGAAAAGATTTGTCTCAATCAACTTAATCAAACTACACAATGAGGCCGATACTGAAAAGTAGGCCTCATGGACTCTACAGTAGCAGAAGCTCTCCTCTAGCTACAATACAAGAAGTTTAAACAGAAAGACTCATCACATATGAAGAGCCTCCTGTACGGAATGAAGGACTAAGCAAAAATGCTATGGAACTCGTTCCTCTTGAACCAGAAGTTCGCGTTCAAAATCAAACTCAAAGTAACACACAAGTTACAATTAGACCAAATACTGATGTCTACATCAGCATGCCTCGACAAGAGCAAAACACGATTTCAACAAATCTTAATGCAATTCCTACAATTGATCGAAATGCTTCTGGCTTCTTCATAAATCTTGATACGTGATCCAAATGAACCTGAAACGATGCCAGCTAAAATATCACGTAAGCAGCAAGTTGAAGACTTTCTAAACCTTCTCAAAAAGACTTACCTACTATCACCTTGGTTAGAACTCTGAGTAATTACTGGGGTACTATTTTTCCTTTTCTGACTAGGCTTAGTTATAACTTTTAGCATGCTTATTAATGGACGATACCTTCAACAAAGCTGTACAGCCCAAAATAGTTAATTTGATTCCAAAGCATTGTGAACAAAGAGACTTGTCATCAGTGAATATTACAGCAGTTCTTATACCAGACGGTATAGTTTGGGACGAGGTTGATTTCAAAATATTCGGTCCTACCGAACTTTTAAAAATTTCTCATGTATTTAAAACGTCATTAAGTGATATCATTACCTCCAGTACATTTTCTGATGATTGAGACTCTGAAACTGTTAATAACACGTTGTCTGTTTTAGAAAAAACTGCTGCATTTCCGAACACTGAAATATTAGAAGGTAATTCAGACCATGAAACTTTGTCTGTTACCAAAATTATGGTCATAATTTTCTGCACAAATCTATTTTGCCTAGAAATGTTTTTGATACCATCAGTGGGAACATTGCCCTACATCACCTAAAAGTAGTTCCCAAACATTTGCACAGAAATGCTAATAATTTTCATAGTGTAACACTTCTGACCCGACCTCATATTACTATAAGGTTACACCGAGATCTGCACTAAAACATTGTTGACAAACACCAAACAGATATACTCTGCTTCCTTTATTGCCCAATCATCTGAACTGGGTTCTGACCTTTGGAAGGACACAACAGACTTAAAAACACTCTGACGTTCTAGAGACTGGCAAGTTCAGGGAACAGAAGTTCTATTTAGAGCATGCCTTATTCCACAGCAGATGATATTTCTAAAGGACACTGTGCTACAGACATCCTGTCTTAGACTAGCCAAGAACAAGGGCCTTAACACACCTCAGTTTTCTACACGGTTACGAATGTAAGGGTGTCAAAATACGACTTCACAAGAAGGGGCAACAATAGATGACATTTTACAGTACAATAGATCAGACCCTAATTGGAAGGAATAGTTGGTTTGGCCCTTAGATACAGACAGATGTCGGAGAATATTCTGGGATACCACCGAAGGGTTTAGTATACAAAGGCCAGATCCACGTTATGTACAAAGAGAACACCCAGGGGTAGTGATATCCTACAGTGTTGGGAAGTTGTGCCTTGATTGGCTAGAGACCTCAACACTCACAGAAGTGAAACAACACTCATCCTTACTCACACAAGACATGGATCTTTGGGATTTTTTACTAGGTTCCAGGAAACAGCGTCAAAAACGCTTCATATATGTTGGCGTTTATGCTGCCTATAGTGAAATTTAGAAAAAAATATCGCAACAAGAGGCCGCAGAGAGAATAGGATATGGGAAATAGACCGTATTAACTTAGAAAAATCTCTAGCAGTGGTAGACAATGGGTTAACAACTTTGACCTCAAGGATATATTCTTTAGGCAACATTGTATCTTCTGCAATAGACATACTGGAACAAGATTTAGCCATATTACAACACGGGCAATCTTAGTTATGTTCTATTATGTTATTAACCTGGACGTTGCAATCTTGGTGTGCAGGCTATGTGCCTTATGGTTTCACCAACAATACGTCTCTATTTACAGAATACAATCTAACAGATAAACAGATGGAGATGGCACAAAGGGAAGCAAAATATACAATGCTGCATATTGAAAAACTGGACAGACTACCATTTACAGTAGAAGAATCACCATCAACTGAATGGTTATCCATGGCCACTTAACTCCCCAGGTCACTACTTTTCAGTTTCAATATTGCCTTGAGCAAAGGCAGGCAGGCAAATATGAAAGAATGGGTAAGGAATACATTAAGGACTCTTGCGAGTTACCATGCAGATTTCAATTCCGGAGTGTGGATCGAGAAGTGCTTCTAAGTGATACAAATTGCAAGAGCGCTTCAAGCGGTTATCTCATGTGCCAGGATATTCCCCAAAAAACACAGTTGATGGACAGAATGCAGATCAATGTCTTACATTCACCCCAGTACAAAGATCTGGGCCTAAATCCATTGTTTTTTTTGCACTCTACGCCACCCTAGGTCAGACAATGGCTACATGCAAATCAGCCTTGACCCTGTGCCTCATGGGAACAGTCCAGCCCAAACTACCAAGCCATGTCTTTCCTAGACCGGAATCAAGCATCCAAGGACCAGTTTCTGTCTATCAGCCTTCTTCAGCCTGGATAGCTTGACTCCAGTGGTGTGGAGAACCTGAGACTCACGTCTGAGCATACCCAGCCCACTCGGGGTGAAAATTGCAAAAAACACAGTTGATGGACAGAATGCAGAGCAATGTCTTACATTCACCCCAGTACAAAGATCTGGGCCTAAATCCATTGTTTATTTGCACTCCACACCACCCTAGGTCAGACAATGGCTATATGCAAATCAGCCTTGACCCTGTGCCTCATGGGAACAGTCCAGCCTGAACTACCAAGCCATGTCTTTCCTAGACCGGAATCAAGCATCCAAGGACCGGTTTCTGGCTATCAGCCTTCTTCAGCCTGGATACCTTGACTCCAGTCATGTGGAGAGCCTGGGACTCACGTCTGAGCATACCCAGCCCACTCAGGGTGAAAATTGCAAAAAACACAGTTGATGGACAGAATGCAGATCAATGTCTTACATTCACCCCAGTACAAAGATCTGGGCCTAAATCCATCGTTTTTTTGCACTCCACACCACCCTAGGTCAGACAATGGCTATATGCAAAACAGCCTTGACCCTTTTCCCTACACGGAGCGTGCAATGGTTCACTAGCAAACTTGTCCTTCCTCATAAAAGGAACTCCAGCAGCTGTGATTGCCCCGGTATTCGAGCTGCTCTCAAATGGGAGTTACTTGATGCTGAACTATCAAGGTTGCTGTGGGATGCTTCCGGGCATTGCCTATCTGGTCAATGTGAACTCCAGGGTTACTTGCTGTATGCAAGTATTGATTCCCTGAACGAATACAGTCAGGGAGGCGCTGTTATGGCCTTTATTGAATGTTTCCTTTATACAGTTTGATACTTTGAGAAGACTGAAAGCCATGCTTTTACATCAAACCATACCCTTAACCTCCGCTCGAGAGACCTCGGATCTTCAAATCGCAAGGACCTCGACTGAGATACAGGCAATTATATGTATAAACAGCCCCATTCGTTTAGCAGAAATGGTGGGTCGTGTCTTTAATATGTCTGATACGAGTGATATTGTACAACTATTTAAAACCATAGGGTCAGGCTTTCTAAGCACCTTTCAGACAATCCTCCGCTATGTTCCAAATTGTATACACTCCATATTGGGGAGCATTTTTGGAGGTTCTCCGCTGATCCTGCTTTCTATTGCAGGTATCCTGGCCGTAATTTTTCTGCTCCGCAGTGGATGGCCCAATCACATAACAAGATGGCGTAAGCACTCCTGAAGCGCAAGTACGTTGAATGTATGGTACAACACTTGGGCATACCTCACCTATGGGAACTGAGCGCCTCTTGGTTCCTATCGTTTAGACCAGTCTGGATGGACTGCATCCTATCTGTTTTTCAATGCCTATTTAGCGGTAAAGAATGCATGTTGGACCTCTGGTTGACACTTGCAATGGACACGCCTGCAGGCTTGAATACCAGGCTGGAACCCCTGAGATCCCATGCTCCCATGCTCGTCAATGTACCCAGAGTATTCCTATATTGATGGCTGCATTCCTCGAGAACCCGGAGGTGCCTTTTACAACTGGGTTGAGCATCAGCTCTACCATTAGCACTGAGGTATCTACTACAGCACCAGCTGCCCCTAAACCAGCTATTGGCAGCTCTGAATATCATCTGTGATCCATTGACGTACTGTGTTACAAGGACTGTCCCCAGTAGCAGCAGGCAAAAATGATGTTGCGTCTCCCAGCCAGGACACTTAATCTAGAATTGGCTCATCGTGTGCTGGGAAAGAATTTGGATTTTCCTTTTTGTTTCAAAACTTGATTACATTTGGAATATTTCCTAAAAAGTTACTATTTTTTTCGCTGAAAAGCATGGCCTTTTGACGCTTGTAGAAGTTCGACTTATATAAATGAACTCAATTTGAACTGCAGCTTAATTGACAATTCCCAAAAACTAATTTTCTTAGTACATTTTTTTTTCCTTTTGCTCTGTTTTTAAAATGATTTTAAGATTGTTATGCACTACAATCTAGTAAAGAGAATAGTTTGTTAGCATTTTCATCATTATTGACTGTTTGGAAGAGGAGTGGGTGTTATGTTTCATATAGGTACCTAGTTCTAGTCCTGGTTGCAGTAGGAGGGTTTCTCCAAAACAATAGAGTCCTATAACGTCATCAGTAGACTCACACAGTATATTCATAAGGGTTCTTGGAAACCAGGCAGGGGCTACACTACCTTCCCTACCATATCTACATAAAAGGTTCATCCCATACGTCATTCTCAAACCAAACAATGGCTAATACAAGAAACAAGGGAAAAGGAGCCCTAGATACTTTCTGTATAAATACAGCACATATTACTAGTGGCAGCTAGAGAGAACCGAGACTTCCATGCCGGCACACTGACCAGAGACCCTGAGGCTCCTGCTCGCAGACGCACCAGCTGACAGTGGCCTGAACATTCCTTGTGGGGTGTCCAACTCGGAACCAGGACGGGCTCCTACATTCTCACACTTCAGGTAATGCTGTTTGACCAAATCCTAGAGGGATTCTTGGCTTCACACCTACTCACATGCTAGGCATACTCAGGTACATCTAGATAGGCATCGTAGGAGTAGGCACACTTTCATCCTGCACTTTATATTCATGTATCTATTCGTGCTTATTTCAAGATGGTAGAACTTTACTATCCGTATATATTCACTGTACTGCTAATCATATATCTCTGCTACTGTCAAATGGTTGTTGCAGCTCATATATTCTACACGAGAATAACAACTGTTCAATAAATCCTTATTGAAACACCCAGACTGCCCATTCTGTGTTTCTCTGAGACAAACTAAGTGAGCACGAGTGACTGAGTAAAAAGTAGTACGTTGGTTCCACGATTCTGATGGATCAGGGTTGTTATGTTCTAAGGTTGCCAGAAACTATTCTCTCCCCGATAAGAGGAGATGCTAGTGGCACTGTGAGCTACCTAATGCAAACAAGCTAACATTTTCGGTGGGGGTTCTCAGAGTCAGTCCGCCCCAAACCCACAGTTCTTTATCTGACGCGCAGATTCAGTATAGGATATATATCAGAACTACACAACAGCACCAATCACCCTTCCTCTTGGACACTTCACTGATACAATGCCAGCAGCCTCCTCGCCATCAACCCTGGGCGCCACATCGCCTGCCAGAACTAACCTCTGTTCCGGACTGGACATCGCCATCACTGATGGCTAATAAATTATCGGCAAAGACCACTCCGACCATCCAGGAGGAGGCATTGCCATCACCTACAAAAGCACACTCCGACTGACCATGCACTCTAATGACCCAATGGTGACCATGGAACACCTCAACTGCCAGATCCAGACCAACCCCAAGCCCGTCCTCTGCGGCACCCTCATCTGCAGGCCCCCCGGGCTGTAGACCCCATTCTCCGATACAATTGTAGACCTCATTGTACCCCAGACTCTCCCATCCACCGACAACACCCTGCTCAGTGAACTCAAGTTCCATCTGGACGACCGCAGTGACCAGATCAACACCCCCCCTAGGAAATCTCTCCAGCATCAGACTCAAGCAGCTAGTCACCGCAGCAAGCCACATAGCAGGACACACGGTCATGCTCGTCTCCTACACCAGCAGAAACTTCAACTGTCGACACACCACCGGACTATACTTCACATCTTCACCATGCCCACCATACACCACTGCCAATATTTGCCTCCCACTCGCAGCTGGATCAAGGCCACCGAAGAACGTCTCATTAACTCCCTCAGCACCACCACTCTGCAAATGCTTACAGATGATGACACCACATCGTGCAACTGCCACCGATGAATCTCCAATTGCTTCGACACCTTGGCACCCCTCAAGAATGGCACGGCATCAATACCTTACGCCTGCCTGATGGCAGGCGTGAAGGTGACGCAGTGCCACATGGATAGGCTGGCCCCATGCATTGCTGGAGATGCATCATGGTCTTGACAAGACTGCAGCAATGCATGACTTTAGCGCAGATAAATACTTCATGATTATAGATGTGTCTGTCATTACTTGCGTCATGAAATGCTGTCCAGTGAATACTTCACATCCATGGTGTCGCAAGAAAGGGGTAGTGAAAAGTGTTGCAACGCTGTATTGTCGCAGTGCTGCAACACACTTTTCATGACTGAGGCCCAGGAACAAACACTATCTTATTGATGGTGATCATTCCTGCTCTGTAATGTTGTTACTGTCCAGCACCAAAACCTGCTGAGAAGAGAGCCCAAGTGTTATCTCCATTTTTAAGACCAGATATTTTCTGGTCTTAAAAAACTGCCTCTAACTGCAGTTAGCAGCAGTTTTTTTGATCCTCCAAAGTTCAGGAATCCCCTTGTGAATATCGTAAAGTGGGGTTAGCTCGCTTGTGCACGAGAATGCCTCCCCTGTAGGTCATTATTGCTAATAGCAGTGGCAATCTTTAGAATGTATATTTTCACAGGAAAACTGCTGCTCACAGAGGTTAGCGGCAGCTTGCAAATATGGTGATAAGAATCTTGCAACAAAACAGTCGGAAAAGTGCAGCTAAGGCAGCATTAACTCCTTGTATATATGCCCCTTTAGGTATTAGGAAAGTGCTATAAAAATATCAATGCAATACAATATTACTGCCTCTTTCTATTACAATTTAATCGATACTTGCATTCTCGCTCTTTTGTTGAAGGTAAAGTGAAATGAAGCACCCCTACTGTGTATTTGAAGATGCAATGGATCTGATTAGTGGTCCGTTCATCCCTGTTGATCAATTTCCAAAAGATGACTATGGCCAGATTACACATTGAACAGTACTCGAGAAAGGCACACTCTGGAACCAGCAATTACATTACAATGTGCAGTAACAACTCTCAAATACTGTGCAATTATGACCTAAACCCCAGGGAATGGAGAATTACTTGTGGACCTGGATTTTACCATTCAGAATTCCCCATAGTAATCCCTTTTCTGTAGAATTTAACACACACAGTCACCACATGCTCTGAATAGGTGGTAAAAGTGTGCATTGGGCTGTGGTGAAAGCATATAGAGGGGTGTTAAAGTTTGCAGGGGGCTGTTGTAAGGCCAGGGTGAGAGGAGGTTAGGAAGCTGAAGGAGGAAGTGGAAAATGTTGGCTGGAAGGGGGTAGTATGCAATGCTTTTCAAAGCCGGGTCTGAGGTTCGGGCACAGGTTTATGGCAGTGATCCTGGTACAATGCAGCATTTGCCCAGAGTGATTTTACCTGCTGTATTTTTCTGGCCAATAAAATCGGTCTCGTTATTCCCAAGAACTTTTGGGCGCAGGTACACATGACTATGTATGGAATGGAATTCCGCTCTACACTGTTCCCAGTCTGGACCCACGCCCATATTGAACGCCTTGTATGTCAGCTTATTAGGCAGAGAAATCACACCAATCACAACACCAATGGCACAAGAAGGAATGCAAAGCCAAACAAAATGCCCTTTACCTGTAAAGAGTTTTTGATTGACATCAGTACTTGAAGTGGTTGGGATTTGTTGGAAATGATGCTCCCAATCTTTCTAATTTTACGATAACAGTGTCCATGCATTTAGTTTAAAACAATTTTTCAAGAATGGATAATGCCGACCTACAGGTGCCTGAAGCAAAAGGAGGAAGAGTTGGGGTTCTATTTTTAGAGGTTAGCAGGCAACTGAAAGCTCAAGACAGGCTTGAGACAGATGTCCCGCTCTCCCTCATTTTGAGGTTGTCTTGGACCCTCAAGCCCAAAACAAGCTCATCAAGCTGAGCTTTGACGTGGCTGCAGCATGCTACAAATGCTGACCTTTGATGTGAAAAAGAGATACCCATCCAGCGGTTGATTTTCTTCATTCTTATATATAAAAGCACCTTCAAATACCTGAATTTAGGGTGTGTTCTGTACAAAAACCTCTTGTATTTGATGTAATTGTTTATAATGTTGGTCTATGCATAATAAGAATCTAAGCGACATGTGGGGTACACATGACAACTGCCTTGCCTCTTAGGTCACTAGTAGCATTGTTGTCGTAGCAGGGAAATGGGGAGCATGAATGTTTCCAATTTCATATTTAAAATCTATGGGTGATATGGGAAAGAAAATACCGGAGCGTAACATGCGAACGATGTGCTCGGTCACCGATAGATGCAATGTAATAAGTAATACCCTACTCTCTGTGGTACAATGTAGGAGAATAACCGATTAGCGCTGGGACAATAGAGAGAATGCAGAGGGAAGGAGGGGGGATGGGTGGGAAGTTAGTGTGTGTTAGGAGGAAGGACCAGGCAGAGGGAGAGAGAGGTAAAACAGAGATAAGTGGAAAAAAGAGTAAAAGAGTGTGTGTGGTGCGAAAGATATAGGGAAAGAAGGCACTATGTTATGCTAAAGAGAAAAAGACAGAGGAAAAAACGATCCCTAAGGCAAATAAAGGTAGATGGTGTATGGACACAGTTAAAAGAGGCAGCTTCAAAAAAACCCTCAAAAAGGTATTGGGAAATAATCGCCGATTGCTGCGGCACTAGGGTGAAATCTCTTCCCATACCCATAAAAGAAGAAGATTGGAAACTTTATCTGCGGGAATTGTATTCTGGGAATCTCGATTCTTGCAGTTCTGATATTGGGGCTCTGGATCAGCCGTTAATTTTAGTACCCAACTATGTCCACTCTATCGATGAAGTGGTCGGGGCTATTAAAAAAATGAGATCCTCAGGAGTAATGGGCCCTGATGAAATTCCCATGACGCTAATCAAAAAGGAGCCTCTTTTGTGGGCTACCTATTTAGCTCCATTATTTAATTTTTGTTATTCTAATGGGAAAATTCCTCCATCTTGGTCAGGAAGTATTTTAATTCCTCTATACAAAAAGGGCCTTAGATCGCATCCAGGTAATTACCGACAAATAGCTTCACTGGATGCAACAGTGAAAATATTTGCACGTAGAATTCTCGATCACCTTTCGGAATGGGTGGTAGAGAAGAAAGTACTCCCCATTGAGCAAGCAGGCTTTAGGAAAAACCATTCTACGCTAGATAATATTTGTATGTTGAAATTAATAAAGGAAAAATACACAATCTATCGTAACTCAAATGTATTTATGGCTTTCATTGATTTTTCTACAGCCTTCGATAAGGTAGATCGACCTCTACTATGGAGAAAACTGCAAAAAATGGGTTTGCCTCCCCCTCTTCTATCCTTGATCATAGCACTCCACTCGCAAACCTGGTGCAAGATATTAATGGGTGGAAATCAAAAATTATCAAATGTAATGCCTACTGAAAACAGTCTCAAACAGGGCTGCTTGGTTAGCTGCTATTCTCCTTATATATAGCAGACTTACCCGATTGCTTTGCTCAAGATGATGGAAATGCCCCGAAGATCAGTACCCGTCCTTTTGCATGTCTACTATACGCAGACGATATAGTGGTAATGGACTTAACTCCTATTGGGTTGAATAGAAAGTTGACCTCCTTACAAAAATATACTGTGGCCCACTTTTTGAAAATAAACGTATCTAAAAGTAAAATTTTAATTTTGAAAAGTTCTAAAAGTAGGAAATCATATAATTTTAATTGGCAAATTGGTCCTGAAAGACTGGAGGTAGTAGATTCATATCTCTATTTAGAGAAACTTTTAATAAGCAGCCTAAAAAATAATCCTCACATTTCACACTGCTCTAGTAAATCTACTTCGCATGCTAATGGCTTGCGCATTTCTTACAGCGCTATGGGTAGGAGACATTTCGTACATTTATTGGCGGTTTTTAAGGCAAAAATCCCCCCAACCCTGCTTCATGCGATAGAATCAATCCCTGTTAAGGACTGGAGTTTTTTGGACAAGGTTGAAGACCAGATACTACGAAAAATATGTAATTTTAACACCTTAGTTCCAACTGCAGCAATCAGATTGGAATTTGGCTTGATAAGCTCCTATACTGGGTTCTACGTTGGGGTTATCAGCTAAAACATAGTGACCCTGATTCACTAAGAGGTGTCTTATGCCATGAAATCTTTGACGTTAAGGCAGGTAACTACTCCTTTTACCGTGATTTCTCTTTGGCATTAAAAGTCTTTAGTATACAAGAAGAATCAGTGCTTACCCTTCCATCATTAGGATTTAAGTCTCGCTTAAGAACTCTGAGTGGCAGAATTAGTTTCGATAGAGACATTCAATCCTGTAACTCTAAAGAAAGAATAAAACTAATAATTAGTATAAACTCTCAGAGAATTGCACAAAAATATTTATTTTGGAAATTAGAACACAGCATTCGTCGCTTACTTATTTTAGGTTCCATGAATCTTCTGCCCTTAAATGACCTTACAGCAAACTGGTCTCAAAATCCGAATAATGGGAAAATTTGTAATTTGTGTATGTTGAGCAATCAGTCTCTGGACCATGTTTTGTTTGTATGTCCAGCATTGGCATTGAGCCGTTATAGTTAGCTCCGTCCGATGTTTTTACAAAACTCCGTTAAAAATGTAGCATCAGCTCGGAATTATCTCTTTTGTCCTAAAAACGAAGCAGTGTGCGTAAAATTATTTAATTATTTTAAGGAATTCATGTATATATTTTAACCTTGTACTGATGTTTTTATAAGATTGTGTATAAAATGTAGCACCAACCCAAGATTATCAATTTTGGACAAAAAAACGAAGCAGTGGGACTAAAACTTTTTAATTTCTCGTGCCTTTTTAGTACACTTTTCAAACAGGTGGTTATCCCCTTAGCCAGCCTTTTAGCTAGCTCTCCATCTGTAGTAGTCTCTAGTTTTATTAATTTGTATTTTGCACATTGATAGGCAGCTATTAACTGCTATTTTTCTCATAATTAGGGTTAGGTTGCTTTATGCTTCCCACTATGTTCTGTTGTTTATTCTAAAAACTTATATGCAGTGGGATTCAGGAGGTTTTTCTCTTGTGAGCTGGTTGCTACTGAATTGCTTTTTGCACAGGTCTGATTATGCCCATGTTTTATTCTGTCTCTAATTTTAAATTGATTCTATAGTTGAAATGGAACTTTGGTTTCTATTAAATGAACTGTCAGCTTATATAACGTCCAATATATCATCTTAGGAGTTATAACGTGGAAAATCTCAAGTACTGTATGATAAGGTTTTCTGATAATATTGTTTGTTTTTTCTTATTGAAATTTAGCTAATCGAAGGCAAGCTTTTGATAATTTTTATGATGGTTTGTGATTATGCTTGTTATGTGTTTCTGTTTTAGTGAAGTAGTGTGGCTCACTGGTTAGAGGCGGCAGACCCGAGAGCAGAGGACGGCCTGGGACCAGGGTTCGATTCCCGGCGCGGCAGGTTTCTGGACAAGGGTCAGCGGACTCGATAATTCTCTTGCCTCGGTGCCCACTCTGATCAGCGAAAACACTCGGCAACTCTGGGCATTAGCTTGCCTCATCTTCACTAACGGCCCCACCAGACCGCTGGGGATGCCTGGTCTCACCCTGGAGATACCCATTAAGGGACCATCTCTCAGGGAAGCCAGGAAGGGTTTCGCAGCGGTCGAAGCGCCTTGGGACCCTCCGGGTAAGTAGTGCGCTATATAAATGCCTATACATTTACATTTTATTTGAAATTCTATGAATGTATTTTATGTGGACCTCCTAAGAGTTCCAGATCTTTAATAAATATATTGAATTGCATTGAATTGATTCGGAATTACTGAAGCCAGAGCTGTCGACTTAGCCGAAGAGTCAGGTTAGGGTCCTTGCATCGCCTCAACATCCTGTGATTCAGAGAAAATCACCGATTCTCTCCCTGCCTAAAAAACATAATTTGCCCTCCAGTAATGTAATCTGGTACTCATGTAGAATGTTCTAATGCCCTTAGGCCAAGTTCACAAAGTAAATAAAAATAATTTAATAGTTAGCCACCTGCTATTTGTTACCTCAAAGGGAAATCACCTTTTTCAATCCTGAAGCAATACAACATGAATACAGCCTGTGATGCAGAGTGCATACACAATGTCCTATCATGCCTAGTAATCTGGCAAGTAGGTAAGCAGCACTGTGCAGCACCCTAAACATACCAGTGTTTTGAGTTCTCCAAGGTTATCTAAGTGAGTGGTGGTACCTTCAGTCAAGATTTGCTTAAAGCAAGGCATCCTGATATATAAAGTAACCCTGAGTGTCGAACTCCGCTCGCGGAGTTTGCAGAGTTTCCCGCACCACGCGTTATGTGGAGTTCGCAGAGTTCCGAAAAACTCCACTTCGCGCAGCGGAGCAGAGTTTTTCCTCGCCGGCATTCACCAACGCCAAGTTGGCGAGCTCGAGCGAGGAAAATTTTTCCTCATTCGCGATCGCCAACATCAAGGTGGCGAGCGTGGAAAATAAACCTCCTGGGAAGATTTCTCTTCGCTGGGGGGGTCAAGTTTCTCATTGTGAGTGGTTGCATATGCTCACGACCGCTCGTGTTGAGAAACTGCCCGTTGGCATTGAGAAAGCTGCCGCAGCAGAAAAGGTAAGCTTGCGCTGTGTATGGTGCTGTTCATAATGATTGCACAGTGCGGACAAGCATCCGGCACTGTGCAATCACTGTGACTGTTTTATACCTGAGGGAACTGGTAGCCATGTTGTCTACCTGGTGTCTCTCCTATGCTCTATTCACGGCTGCCCCTTTCCCTACTCAGGACAGGTAAAGTGCTATAATTAGTATACATATTTAGGAACAACCAATAAAGAGAATATGGTCATTCTGCTCACAGCAATTGTGCAGAAATTCATAACAAATGCTGCATTTTGGACCACACATTTAAAACAACCTTGATATTTCAGTGGACTTGATACTTTATGTGCTGGGGGCTTCAGACCAGAATTAAATTCATGGCTGTAGTTAATATAATGTTTATTATCACAAGTCTAAATGTCTGTTTTTGTTAAAGAGTCCTCTTTGCAGGACGTTGCCCATCAATTCTTTCTGTGTGTTCTGGAGCTTGAAGAAATACTTTTACCATTTGAATGCCTAAACACCATTTGTTTCAGAGTTATTGCAAGACTTCCTTTTATACCACTACTTTAGGCCTAGTTACTTCTAGCAGGATATAACTCAGTCATCTCACATAAGAATTGCTCAATGTGTTGTGCTAACAATAGCTATTTTGTTTTACTTTAGGATAGTACAGATTCCTGGTGCCAATTCAAACTTCTCACGCACACATACAAAGACCTTCGCAGCATAGGATCAGAAAACCTGAACAGCCGCATACAATTTCACCAACCGACCAGCCATCTATGCTCTGCCTCATTCTCACTCATACACACTCCCCCATATGCAAAAAACAAAACTTGAGGTTGCTCATTCTCCTACATCTGAGAAACTGGTCACGATTCAAGGACTTCACATGTTTTTCTTTCCTTGTAAGCACGTTGTGCAACTGGGAGGTGTCTTGCTCCTACATCGCTTGAGCCATACTGAAAAGGAGACTTCCAGTTTTTAATAGTTTTACGATTTTGTTCACCCTTTTGTTTTCACTTGATTTTATTATTTTACCAGCATAGATTCTTTACAGGGGAGCCTATGAAGGAGTTGGGGGTTGCTGGACCCAAGTTTCTGAACACTAATCTTGTTTCTCCACCTGTTTTAGCATTGAGCTACGAAGAGTTAATTGGCAAAGCCCACCTCACATGGAAGGGGTTTGAACCAAGCTAAAGCGCGTCTGTGCATCAGGTGCACCGGATGCAAGCCCGTCTGCACCCTTTCATGCCCGGACTGTGTTCCACGCCAGCTCCCCTGTCCGTTCGACACCAAACTGGCCGCCTTCTATCTGCTACTCCAGCCCTGAATTTTGCTAAAGGTGCTTTGGACGACTAACAGCAACTCTTGGCCTGTAAGCACAGCTAATAACACCATAGGTATTATTAGATTGTTACGCTGTGCCCTTTCCAATGCCGTATTGCTGGTAAAACATAGTGTGGAGTGTGCTAAATTGTTGGATATTCAGCAGCTAGACCTTGCCTTTATTCATGAAACCTGGACTGACAACAGTTCAGGGCCAGACTTGATTGAGGCCGCCCCACAGGTTTAGCATGCTACACATTAGACAGGCTCCTAAACAGGGACGTAAGCCTGGCAGTCTTCCATCAGGATTCATCTATAGCCCGCTTTAACATGGTTCCTTCAGAGGCTTGAGAAGCTCTGTATTTTCAGGTGGAATTTTTTATCCAGTATTCTTTTAAAGGTATTGTACTCTATCCCCCTCCAAGTCCAAGACATGTTTTCACAGCAATTACAGGCCCCTTGCTGGAAGACGGACTTTCTTCCAAAATGTCACTGTTTTAGGGGATTTCAACTTTCACTTTGAAATCCCCACAGACCTAGAAACTGCATACATTTTAGACACTGTGATTAGTGCTGGCCTGGAACAATTGGTACAAGGACCAACACATGAAGCAGGGCATACACTAGATGGTATCTTTACAAACCATACTGCCCTAGGCTTGCTTCCTCTAACATGGTCTGACCACTATGCAGTTTTATTTTAACTGATTCTCCCATCTAGAACCTTACTTTTCTGGACTGCTACGTGGGCTTGGTCCCTTTGCAGAGAACTTGATAAGCGTAAGGGTTGGGTTGCTGCTGCCCTCCTGCCTGGAGCCGTCCTGCCTCCCGCCGCACGCCTCCCCCGAGAACCGGAGTGCTGCCGCAGTGGAGATCAGGGCAGGAAACTACAAATCCCAGCACCCCACGCGCTCTCCGCCTACCGCCTGCAAGCGCCAGGAGGCGCATATAAGCTGTGTAACCTCTGCAGAGCGGGGGAACCTTACTTTTCTGGACTGCTACGCGGGCTTGGTCCCTTTGCAGAGAACTTGATAAGCCTAGGGGTTGGGTTGCTGCTGCCCTCCTGCCTGGAGCCGTCCCGCCTCCCGCCGCACGCCTCCCCCGAGAACCGGAGTGCTGCCGCGGTGGAGAGCGGGGCAGCAAACTACAAATCCCAGTACGCCACGCGCTTTCCGCCTACCGCCTGCAAGCGCCAGGAGGCGCATATAAGCTGTGTAACCCCTCCCTCGCGGGACGCCGGGCTAAGCCCGGGCAAAGGGCGGGCCGTCTGTGGCCGTCCGAGGACGACCAAGGACGGGACGGGCCTACCCTCTAACTCCCACGCCTCCACAACAAGTAGGATTTCTTTGACTTGTTTCATAGTGCTATTTTATAGTGGACTCGCAGCATATATTGACTTTTGTTCTGTTCAGTTGCCAACAAAGATCTCCTGCTACCTCCTACAACAAGTTTATAACCCTTAAAAACATGTCTACAAGGGGAAGCAGGAGTAAGACTGCCGCCGGGGCGGCTGCATTGGTAGGTCCAATAGATAGCTTTATTACACGCACTACTGATGCTATCGATCTTAGCATCTCATTACTGCAACGAAGAGTATCTCGGGACTTGGACTTTGTGAAACGCTCTTCATTAGGAAGCATTAAATCAGCCAGAACCCCAGGTAACACCGGTACCCTGAGAGTGGAAGAGACCAATGACATTATAGCCGTTCCTCACACCTTGTTGAATGAGGTAAATTTATCAGTATCGGACCCAAGCACCAATTGTGAGCTGGACAGTGATCTAGAAAGATCTCCCCTTCTCAATGTGGCTTTAACTCCTGAACTAGTTGAGGATACCTATGAGAATGCTTTGGGGGACACACAGGGGGGGGGGCAATTTCAAAAACAGCTATATCTACTATGCAACCCCTGCCATCGACTCGTAAGAAACGTAAACGCCCGAGAGGGCAAAAAGGTAAAGCCACGTCGGCTGACGTACATCAACAACATGAGTCTCTTAACACAAATATCAGTCACGCATACAGAGATAGGCCTGACAATAATATAGACTGTGATCACTTGATCGAGCGAATCGGGGATCTTCTGAGCATATATATATCGCCAGTTGAATCCAGGCTCGCTCGATTAGAGAAGAGAATCGAAGAACTGGTATCTCTAAATAAAAACTCTCCCCCTGCCCCTCCCCTTAACGTGGCTGGAGCACAAAAAGTTAAACCCAATGAAAGCAAAACAGCGCTGCCCCAACCAAAAGCTACATCCGGTGGAGCCGCTGAGACAAAACAAAAGACAATAGCTAATAAACCAACACCAGCAACCCACCCTGCACCTGCACCTGCACCTGCAATAGCTATAAGTCTTCCTCCAACGACCAGTAGTGCTCACCTATGAAAACCTCAAACGGTTTCGCAACACGTGCCGCAAATTCCCACCCAATTTAGTAACACGACGGCAACAACATTCCATCCTAAGACCCCCTCTGAAATTCCTTACAAAGCTAAGCAAATTCCTTCACGGATCACCTCACCGCCAGAATGTGGAGCCTTTGTACTTGTGTTAGTTAATGTGCCTATACTTAAGCAAGAACAGTCAGAAACTGTTCTATCATTAAAAAATAAAATCCTTCATTGGCTTTCGCTAAACTGTAATTTTCCAACGGAATGCGCGGGGGAAATCACCCATGTACAGAGAGTGGGATGGATAGGCCCCTTGCGAAAAAAATGTGAGGGCGACTGTGTAACACTTAACTTCAGAAACCCTCAATGGGCAGAAAAGACTCTTGTCAATGCCCCCCCACCCTCTACATGGGAATTCAATACTACCTTGCTTCCCCTGGGTTACTTTTATAGGCACCTGCTTCAATCAAGTTCAAGTATACCGCCTAACCCTACGAATATTCCCTATGAAAGGCACTTTCTGTCAGAAATGAAGACTCCCTTTTTCCAACAAAATCCCAAGTTTGTCTACCCCACAGGAACAGTACAATGGCACCAGAACCAAACTCGCTTGCTTCCATCACTTCATCCCTATCTATCTACTACTCTTCACCAGGATTATAGGGATAATCGATGGACCCAAGCTGCTCAGCTGCCAACTACTTCTTATAATATTCCTATTTACAACAGATATAATGTATTTTCTGGCTTAGACAGCAACAACTGACTCGCTACCCCTACAACCAACTGGGAAGATGCACCTACCTTAGAATCAGGGGAGAACTTACAACCTGGGGGTATATCTATGTCAATCTCACTGGGGCACTCTGAAAAAGAGGACGCTTTGAGTGTATCATCTGCTCCTACTAGTCCCGGCACATTGGGTTATGTAGACAACTTAGTTACTGTTCTAGACCCAACTCATACTAGGTCAAAACTACATTTTACATTTTGGAATATCGCTGGCTTAGCACATAAACATAGCAATCCCAACTTTCTGATCCAACTTAACTCAAGTGCTATTATCTGCCTCCAGGAGACTTGGGCCATCACGCCCATACACATAGTGGGCTTTAAAACATTTTGGTCCCCTGCAAGGAAATCTCCCTCGGGCAGAAACAGTGGCGGCCTTGCCACTTACATTCTAAATACCATACAAATGGAGGACATTGTACCCCTAATAATAAAAGATAACTTCCAACTCATAATTCTAAAAAGGAGAAAACAAGAAGTGTACATACTAGTAAATTTCTATAATAATCTGCCGCAAATTAATTTGCTAACTACCCTCACTGAGATTGCAACAGCTCTACAAGAACAAACCATAAAATATGCAAAAAAATGCATGTACAATAATTTGGGGGGGAGACTTTAATCTCCACTTATGTAGGAATAGTAATAATAGCAAATATGGCATTACCGATGAGGAGGACATCGGTATAACTCATTTTACACACTCCATTGAAGGTGAGAAAATGAACGAGGTCATGGCTGAACTACAGCTAGGTTTCCTAAATGAAAAACAAAAATCCTCCTGCTCCCTTTTTGCCAACGTTCAATGGAAGAGGACTAATAAGTCTGATAGATTATATACTAATTTCTCCTCTGAATGGGATAGATATTGAATTGTTTGAAGTAGCAAAAAACCCACTGAGTGATCACTTTCCAATTGTTGCATCCTTCGTGGAAAATAGATCACATAAACCCACTAACATTATGGCCGTTTTAGCCCAACAAGAACTTGTAGTTGGCTCACTGAACGGTTATACACTAAAATGGGGGAAAATTGATAAGGAAGCCACAACTAATAAAATAGTCAATCATTGCTGTGCCGAAATTACGTAGTCTTTTTTTTTTTTTTGAAAACCTTTATTGTGCATCAAATCAGAACAAATACGGGCCTACAACCTACCGGCCGGCCACGAATACAGTTAAGCACCTATGCAACTTTACGGTGGCACAGTAATATCTCTCATTGTAAGCAAGCATTAATAAGGTTACACTGTAGTTACCATATTACCGTGTCCCAGAATCAGTGAAGGTTAGTTTTAAAAGTTTTCAACGCAACAATTAAGGTCAGGTCTACTGTTCCGTACTTATACAAATAAGAAAGAGAAATTAGGTCCATGTAGGTGGGACTCGCCAATAGATATCTTTACCAGTCAGTGCAGTTCACAACATGCAAGTTCCAGCCAGAGGATGGCCACAAATTATGCTCATGCCTAAAGAAGACGCAACATCACAGCTAACACCACGCTACCACCCATCCCCCAGTACGCCTAACACGGGCCTAGAAAGAAGAAGTTAAGTAATAACAAGAAGGCACCATAGAAAAAAACATGAACTAAAACTTACCCCCCCACCCTACACACATGCAGAGGCTACGGCCTACCCCCCCCCCCCCTAGCAGAGTGCTTGTCACCCCAGAACCCGAAATATAGTATGAGAAGAGAAAATGGAGAAGGAGAAAAAGAAAAGAGGAAAAAGGAGAAAGAAGAAAGAGTGCAACTCACATAAGACCGGAGGAGGGCCAATGAAATATATCCAACGCAAGTAAAGCAGTTCCCTGGCCGCCCTTACCCCGACCCCAAGACCAGTACAATACCAATACTCAATATCCCCGGCAGTCCGTCAGCAACCCAGCAGTTCAAAAAAGGGGAGACAGTCCTGATACAGGAGGGGGCTGCCTCAACCCTGTCCCCTGCGATGCGGTGGTACTGTACAATCCAGCTGCGCAGTAGACCTCTTGGAAGATGGGAACAGATAAAGGGACCACTGCTGAATGAGGGGACGATCACCAAAGTCCATCCAAGACGTAGTCATGTGGTCCGCAATCGTAGCAGAGGATCCATAGCACCACAATGGTTCACAGAGGGCAGCTGGTCCACCCGGTAGTGGCCGTTCCAGGATGGAAAACGGAGGTCCGCCATGAGTCCCCAAGAAAGCCCCCAAGCGTGGTGTCTCGCGGCATCTCCCAGGCCAGTTCGCCACCCCAGAGAGTTTGCGTTGCTTGGGGGGTGCTTCCGCCAGCACCCCAGCAATGACCGGGTCTCGTGACCGCAGTGATTCAGTGGCGACGTTGGCGAGGGAGCCATGAATTGCAGCTGTAGGATGTGACGCGGTGTCCCGCATGCGGACAGACTGGGGGGCAGCAAGCAGAGTAGCATCCATCTGGGCCCCCAATTCCCAGGTAACAGTACGCATGGCGGACCTGAGGTCGTCTAGGGCGCTCAGAATGTCTCCAAGTTGCAAAGGCGCCCCAAAGGGCAGGGACGCAACCCCCTCCCGAACTCGAGTATGGCAAGCGAGAGGCAGTCCCACTGGTCGTACGTCCTCACCCTCAGCGAGCCTTCGAGCCCCCTGCCGGGTCGAGGTGCGGTGGAAACAGTCTGGGGGTGCAGGGGCTGCCTTCTCCATTCCGGCACAGTCGTGAAATGGTGCTGGCCGATGCCCGCATCGCACCGGCAGCCTGGGCTTACAGCTGTAGGATCCGAGAGCAGGCAAAAAGATGGCGCTCACTGCGGCATCCGAAGAAACAATGTAGCGGAGGAGCCGTCCCGGGGCTGGCGAACAGATACTTTGTTGCGCCGGTAGCGGCGGTGCCCAGGATCAAAAGCAGCGGGGCCAGGTGGAAGAGTCAAGTGCCACCGACGAGATACTGGAACCAACTCCGTCCGTCCTACAATGGCCGCCGTCTTCGCTTCCAGGGCCGGCCGCCTCCGCAAACAAAGACCCAGGCTGCACTAATCGGCGTCCGGAGGGGGAAGGCGCCCCGGAGCTTCTGCTGCCGGGATCGGAGAAAGAGACACACCGGCGTGACCAGGCTTGCCTCCCGGTTCCGCTGCTGTAACGTAGTATGCAGTTTGGAGGCAGGATGGTGCGGAAACCGGGAGGACAGCTACAGGGTCAGCGGAGCCGAAGAATCAGGCGGCCATCGCGGTCGCGAGCTAGGCTCCTCCCCCAATTACGTACTGTCTTGACCTTAATTTACAACCAAAGGAGGTCATAAACAGTTTTAATGCCTTCTTAAAAAATATACATAAAGAGTTAACTAGGACTTGTAAGCAAAAGTCTGAAACAAACCAAAATAACAGCTGGTTCAATTCGGCATGCACAAAGAAACACACAAGACTAAAAGCGGCCTTGAATAAGGATAAGAGGGACAGAGCTGAGGTTGGCAGACTAAGGAAAGAGTATGCTGTCGCAATCAGGTTAAGAAAACAAGAATTAAAAGCCGATTTATGGAATCGCCTCAGCAAAAGCACACAGTCGAAGGATAGCGTAATGTTCTGGCACATAATAAGATCACCATTTTTAACAAATAAAAATGAAACACCCTCCATCGACGTCGCTATAAGCGAAGATGAATGGGTGACTTATTTTTCGAAAGTTTTTAGTAAAGACACCTCAGTAGATATTGACCACCCAGTCCCTCTAACGCAGGTTATATACCCAATAAACCTACAATTTTCCCATGAGGAGGTCCAACTGGCATTAAAAAACTCAAAAACTGGCAAAGCCCCTGGTCCAGATGGGGTTCCAGCTGATGTTTTTAAACATCTACCAGACCTCTGGTCCCCCATATTGACCAATGTTTTAAATGCCACATTAAAGGTAGGGCTATTAGATTCTTGGAAGTCATCGATATTGGTCCCGATTTATAAGAAAGGGGATCGAAATACTCCGTCCTGTTACAGGCCTATCTCCCTTCTGGACTCGCTTGGGGAGATGGCAGGGCGGAGCCTTCTCAATCGACTCCAGGAGTGGGCAACTGACCAATGAGTAATATCAGATATACAATATGGCTTTCGTGAAGGCCTAGGAACAGTGGACCAAACACTTAATCTTTTTTTTTTTTTTTTAATTTGTTTTTATTGCAGAATTAGAAACCACAGAATACAATTAGTCAACCAGTCCACTCGTGACATCCCCCCCGGTCAATAGTAAAACGTATATCGTACACAGCCATTCAGCCCGCATCCCGGAGGCCGGGCGGCGTAATACTCCACTTCAGTAGGAAAATATCACAGTGCGCGTCCCATAGGGACCATGGTTGCTATGTCGCTTTACGTATCTGCTTTTACCCCCCCACCCTCAACAGTACTACCGTCAGCCATCCCTGTTGTGTAATCAGTGGTGCTGTCCCTGTCGGGAGCTACCCCGAGCGCTGTAGATCTAACATGCCTGGCCGCTCCCCCCAGCCATTCCCCGCTCCGCACAGCGCCCTACCGGTCTACTGAACTCAAGGCGCCCTAACAGACGACCAGCTATTCGGCTTCCGACCCACCCCAAACTCCCGCTAACTTACCCCCCCGAAGCCCCCTCCCCGGCAACTGCTAAAGGTGTATGCCTCGTCCCTATGTGTTGGATGGATCCACTACAGCGTAATGTGCAATTCTGTTAACATTCGCCACACAGTGTCCGCTGGCTCAATCTCCTCCATCCTCATCCTCCACCAAAGAATCACGCAAACCTGCACCACCAACTCCCACGCACGCGCTACATCCAAAGCCTTCTCATTCCCAAGCTTAACAGCCTGCCTCATCCGGAGCACACTCTCACATTCAGACCACCGTAGCAGTTCATTCTTCCATCTACGTAGCGACGGCCCACCCCTGGACCTACAATGCCACGTTATTTCTCTTTGCGCCAGTATCAGACCCAGATCAATAAATTTGCTCGTCACCTTGGTGTGTTTGGTGTGCGGGAACCAGAGCAACAAGCATGCCGCCATATCGAATTCCACTTCCCTATCAGTCACCTCGTTTAGGAGGTCCCCCACCTCCGCCCAGTAGGCCTCCAAGTGCGAGCACCCCCAGAGCAGATGATCCATGTCCGCTCCCAGAGCTGAACACCGCGGGCATCGGGCGTCCGGCACCTGGAAGTACCGCTGTATCTTCTCGGGGGTTAAGTAGGCCCTATGGAGCACATAGAAATGCACTTGCTGGAAGCGCGCGTTTCTCGTGCCTTTCTACGTGCGCCGCAAGATGTGGCCCCACGCCGTGTCCGGGATAGGCCGGCCCACACTCTCCTCCCATTTACCCTTGAGACCCTGGAGCGGTTCCAGTCCCTCATTCAGCATCCTATTATGGAGGCATGTCACAGCCTTGAACGTGCCCGCCGCCATTACCACATACTGGCACGCCATAGTCGTGGTCGGTTCCATGAGTCCCCCTTTCCAGTGCTTCTGTATAGCAGCCACTACCGCCGCGTGCAGGAGGAACACCCCGTCGGGCAGCCCGAACTGTTCCCGAAGCGCTTCGAACGGTGCCAGTGTCCCATCGACGTACAGGTCACCCACTACCTGTAGGCCCGCCTCCTCCCAATCCAGCAATGGCGACCAGTCTCCCCCATGCGGCAGTGCCGTCAGCATGCCGATCGGGATCTCCGGTGCATAGGGCCGCGTCGCCTTCGCTCTCCTAAGGCTCCTCTGCCAGCACAGCCGGAGTGTTCGCTCCTCCATAGTGAGGCCCCGTAACTCAAGTCTCTGCTGCATGACAATATAGGACAGCACATGTCGTTGTATCCCCCGGTCTCGGTCCTCCTCCGGACCCCTGAACACCCTAGCCACGTTCTGCGTGAGGACCTGTAACTGCGCCGCCAAAAAATATAGCTCGAAATCGGGCACAGCCATACCCCCTTCCATCTTGGGGCGAAGTAGCGTGCTCAGCGCCACTATACGGCGGCCATGCCCCCATAGGAACCCAATAATCATAGTCCTTAGGTCTCTGAAGATCCCTTGAGGAATCCAGATAGGCAATGTCCGGAAGTAGTACAGGAAGCAGGGGAGCGCCACCATTTTTAAAAGAGCGATCCTACCCAGAACCGTCAGCGGGAGGGTCGACCAGAAGGACATGCTGCCCCTCAGAGCCCGGACACATCGACCAATGTTGCCCTCCAATAAATCCGCAGTCGCGTGATAGATGCGCACTCCCAGATAGGTGAAGCAAGATGGCTCCCAGACCACCCCCAAATCGCGACCAGGGTTGGCCGACCCCGCTCTCAGCGGAAACACACAGGTCTTCGCCCAGTTGACCTTAAGGCCCGATAGCCGGCCAAACTCCGATAGCAAGTCCATCGCTCCTTCCAGGGCCCGCGCCGTGTCGTCAAGGTACAGGAGCAGGTCATCCGCATACAACGATATATAGTGCTGCTGCCCGCCACTGGCTATCCCCGCGTATCTGTCACCCGACCTCGCATGGACCGCCAAAGGCTCCATCGCCAGAGCAAACAGTAGGGGGGATAGGGAGCACCCCTGTCGCGTGCCCCTTCCCACCGGGTATGCCGCAGACACCAGACCGCCCAAGCGCACCCTCGCCGTCGCCGAGGCGTACAAGACCCTCGTCCACCGGCGGAACCCCTCTCCCATGCCAAACCTCTCTAACACTCCATCCAGAAAAGACCATTCTAGGCTATCAAAGGCCTTCTCGATGTCCACTGACAAGACCGCTGGAGCCCCTTCCCCGTCCAAGATGGCGTCCATTATTCCCACCAGGCGGCGAATATTCAGCGCTGTGCTCCTCGTGGGTAAAAACCCAGCCTGATCCTTGTGCACCAGGCCCATCATGTGTGGGGCCAGTCTGGTGGCTAGGATTCGGCTCAGGATCTTATAATCTACCGTCAGCATGGATAGCGGGCGATAGGACCTTACATCCGTTGCGTCCCTGCCAGGCTTTAGGAGCGGTACAATCAAGGCCTCTCGCATGGACCCAGGCAGTCCCCCTGCCTCATAAGCTTCCGTATACACCACCAGAAGCCTGGGAGCCAGGCTGTCAACATACTGTTGATAAAATTCAATCGGCAATCCGTCCACCCCGGGCGTTTTATTACGAGCCATATGTTTGATGGCCACCCGTATTTCAGTGAGCGTAATCGGGCCGCCCAGCTCCTTCGCGTCCTCTTCGTCTAGGACCGGAAGCTGCCTCTCCCCTAGGTATTCTGCTATTTCCTGGACCTCCACTCCCAGCTGACTCTGGTATAATTCCTGATAGTACTCCCGGAAACACTCCAACACCGCTGCCTGGGAGTACACCATCTCCCCCCGGGCATTGCTAATGCTAAGGACCGGGCAGCCCCTAAGTTCCGGGTTAGCAAGTCTGGCCAAGAGGGTGTCCACCTTGTCCCTATCTGCATGCGCTCTGACGACGTACTGCCTGTAGTCGTAACACCGCAAACGTTCTGTCTCGGTGGCGACCACTTTCTTCGCTTCCAATAACTGGGTCTGTAAGTCTGGCCTGGCCGGCCTGCGGCATTCCAAATCCCTCAAAGAATCTTCCGCTTTCATGAGTGCATTCACCACAGTCGTACGAGCATTCGAGAACCTACCCAAACACACCCCTCTCACCACCAGTTTCATTGCATCCCATTCAGTGGATCTACTCGTGGCCGTGCCCCCATTCTCGCCAAAATAGCTGACAATGCCTTGCTGGACTGCGTCGCTGAATACTGAATCCTCCAGCGTCTCCGGGCGGAGCCGCCATGTTGGTATCGCTGAGCGCTCCCGCTGCCACTGAATGTGTACCAATAGGGGGTTATGATCCGAGATGGTCCTAGCCAGGTACTCCGTATGGGAAATCGACGGGGCTAGGGACCCACCGCAGAGAACCGAATCAATCCTGACATGCAGATCGTGGAGAGCCGAGTAAAAGGAATAATCCCTGGTGTCTCTGTGCTGCTCCCGCCAAACATCCAGCAACCCCCACCTGCCCTGCCAATCCTTCCTGTGCATGGCCAACCTGCGCACCGGGGAGTCTACCAGAGGGGGATGGGACCTATCCAGAGCCACATCCGTGATCGAATTAAAGTCCCCCCCTAACACTATCGGGCCCGCCAGGAAAGGGGCCAAGGACCCAGAGAGGCCATCAAAGTATCGAGCCTGATCAGTGTTCGGCGCATACACACAGCAGAGAACCACGTCCCTTCCATACAGCCTCCCCTCCACCGCCACGAACCGACCATCAGGGTCCACCACTTGATTCAGCACTTGAAATGGTCTCCCCGCCCTCACCCAGATCAGCACCCCCCTGGCATACGCTGAGTAAGTGGTGCCGAACACCTGGCCCCGCCATCTTTTTTGCAATGCAGCGCACTCTTTTTTGGTTAGATGAGTTTCCTGTAGCATAGCAATCTGAACCCCCCTACGCACCAGGTATGCGTGTACTTTGTGGCGTTTAACCATAGTGCGCAGCCCCCGAACATTCCACGTCAGGCATTTCAAATTAGGTAATGTCCCCATACCAACCTCGAACAGTCCGATTCAAAGAACAAAGGTTCATAACCCCCCCAAAGCAGTTGCCCCCCCCCGAACACACCCTGAACAGAAAAACTCCCCAAACCCCACTCCCCAGGACAGAGCACGTGAACCCAAAGTCAGCCCCCATCCAAACCTTGAACCAACTTCCCATTCTCCTACCCTGTGGTCTCCACCACAGTAGGCCTTAAGGGCCCAAGGGGGGTGAGTTACCGCCGACCCCAGCTAGCGGAGCCCGCGCCCCGTGCCTTCATCCCCTACTAAGCGCTTAGCCCCCTATCCCGGCAACCCGCCCATCCCCAACAGGATACAACCCTACCATGAAGTCTCGATCAAGTCCCAATACAGTCTCAGCCGCAAAATATCCCATCAGATGTCTGGGGGGTCACCACTGGCCCCTTCGAACTCTCCGCTTCTGAGAGGTCTTCTCCCGTTCTCTGCCCTCCCCGCCCGAGTCCGTTTCTGCCAGTTCACTGTTCTGTTGCGACCCCGTAATGGCCGCCGTCGCTGCGAGCGCATCCCTCTTCTCCGCCGCCATTTGAGCCTCCCGTTTCTCCCTCTGGCACCTGTTGCGGGACCTGATGCGCTGCGTTTGTCGGATCCGGGGTGGCTTAGGCTGGTCTGTCCTGCTTTTATGCGTCCTGTCCGTCCCCGCTCTATACGACTCCAGCCACTGCCACACTTTGTCTGGAGTCTGAAAAAAGTGCGTAGTGCCATCCAGTATGATCCGCAGCTTGGCTGGGTAGAGCAAGGAATATTGGATGCCTTCCTCCCGGAGCTCTTTCTTCACCGCTAGGAACGATGCCCTGTTCTTCTGGACCGCCTGGGTGTAGTCCGGGAAAATCGTGACCTTACTGTTTTCCACCTCATATGGGCCCGACATCCTAGCCCGCTGGATGAGGAGATCCCTGTCCTTATAGTGGAGGAGCCGCACCACCATCGGTCGGGGGGACGGCCAAGTCCTGGCGGGCGAGCAGGCACCCGGTGGGCTCGCTCCAAGGTGAAGAAAGTAGTAAGCCCCTCCGGCGCCACCACTGTGCGGAACCAGGTCTCCATGTAGGCCACCGCATCCTCCCCCTCAATCCGTTCCGGCAGGCCTACGACCCGCACGTTGTTCCGTCTATTGCGGCTTTCGGCATCCTCCGCCCGTCGTTCCAGCGAGTCCAGACGGGCCAATATGTCCGCGATCTTGTGTTCCACGGTCACCACCGATGGCTTCAGGTCCAGTAACAGCTGATCATGGTCCTTGACCCTATCCGCCCGCTTCGCGTGGTCCGCTCGCAATAGCCCCAGTCCTGTGGCCACTTGGGCAATGTCTTGGTGCAGCGCCTCCTTGGTCGAGGTGATCGCATCGAGTATGGCGTCCAAACGTCGGTTCAGCCGCTGCTCCTGGTCCAACTCCGGCGAGGGCATCTCGCCCATCCGAGTCGATGTCGCCGGGTCCCCCTCAGCACGCTCCTCGACCACCAGCCCTCCGGCCGCCGCCGCCATTTCAGGGTACTGCGTCACAGGCCCAAGAGCCCGTCCGTCTTCAGCACTCGTCGTTCAGTGCCAGCTCCCCGGCCCCGAGCAGGGCCAATGCCGCCGCCGATGCCCCCAGGATCAACGACCAACTCGGCGAGCGCTGTTCAGCCGACTCCCTCGGAAGCCTGAGGGAGGAAGGATATATATATAGATGGCGGCCAGCGAGGGTCCCCAAGGCCTGGGCGGTGCGAGTCACTGTCCCCTAATCTCTGGATCCGGCACCGCTGGTCCTAGTGCCTCGATCTATCGGTTGCAGGATCTTCTGCCAGTCGGCGACAACTCGGCCCAAAGCTGAAGTCCATGGCCGCCCGACCTCCTCGCCGCCATCTTCTTCTCACTCTCGGCAACACCTCGGCCGTCGCCTCAACTCGATCTCCTCGGGGCCAGCAGTCCCCCAACGGCTCTCCGATCGTGCCCGGCTGTCCCCTTACACTTCAGAGGGCAGGAGCGTCGATTTCGGGTCACCCAGGGTGCAGATAACAGGAGAAATAGCGGGATTCCGCGCGGAGCTGCGAGCTCACGCCGCCATCCCGGTCGGCGTCCAACCCACGCCCCCCCGACCAAGCACTTAATCTTTCCCCCCTAGCGGGTAAATACATGGAGGCTAAGGGGTCCACACTTTACCTGGTCTACGTCGACTTATCAGCGGCGTTTGATTGTGTCGCGCACTCAGCATTATGGAATATAGTGCTGAAAATGGGTGTTGACCCAGCGATTGTTGATTTCCTCCATGAAATGTATACAGGAACCACAGGTAGGGTAAGATTTGGGATTAAGGGGGAACTTACTGGAAGCTTCAGGGTGAAAAAGGGGGTCAGACAGGGTTGTGTGCTGGCCCCCTTTTTATTCACTGTCTATACTAATGGATTGGAGGCAGCTATGCTTCAAGGCAGTAAAGATCTACCTACAATAGCTCGTCGGCAAATACCTGCATTACTATATGCCGACGATGCCGTTATTTTAGCAAGAACCCCAAACGAGCTCCAGTGTGCATTAGACAGATATTGTGCGTTCAAGGCCACTCTGAACCTGAAACTAAACGTTAAGAAAACTTACACCATGCAGGCCGGGAAGGAGCTCGGGAAACATCGAAGGCTGTTTGTAAAAGGTGAACCACTAGATAGAACAACAACCTACCCATACCTGGGGGTAGTAGTAGATGAGAAGTTCAAGTGGAACCCAGCGGTCAACGCCAGAAAACTTACCTTTCTGAGGGAAATTGTCTCATTAAAAGCATTCTCACAAAGGCTGGGCCAATGTCCAATCAAAGAAATGATAAAAATATATAACGCAAAATGCATATCTACGGCAATATATGGGGCGGGATTATGGGGATTTGTAAATGTGGATGCTATTCAAAAGATTGAGAATTCCTTTTTAAGATACTTACTCGCGGTTCCAAGGAGTAGCTCCACATACGCATGTCACACAGAATTGGGATTAGACTATATAACAGACATTATAAAACTACAGCCAGTAATGTTGTGGCGTAGAATATGGGTTACAGATCAATGCCATCTAACGAGATCCATTATTGAAGACACTCTGAGCCTTGACCAGTGTAAAAAAATCAAATGGCTAGCCTTTATCAAAGCAACACTAGAGGACCTGGGCTATAAGAAATACTTTGACTATCCTTCCAGGATAAATGAAATTTCTAAGGCGGATCTAAAAAAGGAATGTCTTGCACACCTGAGACAGCTACGTCTAGTAACAGAGATCCACAAACAATCTGTACAACAAGCCATACTAGTGCAGTCTGTCTTTGTATCGGAACCCTATTTGTCTTTTAGTTTAACCCAATACGAAAAAATGCTGCTAACTCGCTTAAGGTTTGACATGTTTCATTTGCTACTTTCCTTCCCAATCCAAAACGACTGGGTGTCAACACGGTCACGTTGTCCGTGTGATTTGGTATCTACACAATCAACCATACACACTATCCTATTTTGTAAATTCTTTGTAAAACCCCGTAGACGTTGGTTACTCCCCATCTTAAAACTTTGGGGGCTTCACCAATGTCGTCCTGCATTCTTGGCACTACAATATTTAGAAAATGAAAAATATGCCAAAGCAATTGTACGTTTTCTCAAATTTTGTATTCAACATCGTCGCAACCTATGAATTGTCCTGACTAGGAGCGACATAAAGAAGGCGTACAAATCATTAGGTTCTCAGATGAATGATAAATTGTATGTCACCTCTTGCTGTTTTTTAACTGAGCTGTCTTTTTAAACTAACTCTTTTTTAAACTGTTTTTAGCATTTTAAAATTGTGATTTTAATATATGATTAATTTTGTAAATCGTATTTCATGAACTTTTATGGTGTTCTTATCAAATGAACTACTGAATAAAGTAATTTTGAATTTGAATTTGAATTTGAATCTAATACTGCATCCAGGCACCCAAACGTTTGTGCCTGGAATAAAGTGAAATCAGATCAACTCAGTCCCAGACAAATTTGCCTGATGAACTAAAAGTGTCTATCTCTTTATACACTAGCTGGCTTGATTCCACTGTTACTAGGCTAGCACCAGCAAAATGTGTGCATTCAAAACGTCCCTGCCCCATAGCGTCTTGGTACTCCGAAGAACTTAGAGAACAGAAAAAAATCAGCAGCGGAAAGAACTAGTCTGGAGGAGAGACTATAATGAATAAAAGACAAGTAATGTTTAGCTGACTATAAAAACCCTTCAATTAAAGAAAAATCCAAATATTACACAGAACAGTTTGGCTAAAAATTCCCCGAAGTAATTATTTAAAACAGTCTCCAAACTTACCAGGCTGTCTGGAAAAAAACTCAGGTCAACAGCAATAAATTGCTCTGTGACAGTATTGCAAAGTTCTTCTTTAATAAAGTTGGGTATATTTAGGAGTATTAGGGATTCAAGGAGAATAGTGATGGATCACCCCTACAACTATATTTGGAAACTGAACAGGTCTCTTGATGCTCCTCATGTAGCCGGATCCGGTGAGGGTTCGCCCGCTTCAGATTTTCTCTAGTCCCGGTCAATCTCTGGAAGTTGGAGTGATTGAGCTTTTAGCGAGACGAACCTGGTTGGCCTGGCCGGCTCGTGGTTGAAGGCAGGTGGCCTGGCTGGCCAGGTTGAGTTGGTCCCTCTATTGAGCTTTTTTTCAAAGTTGCTCCAAAGTTCTCCAAACTTCTTGAACTTCTTCCTGAAGTTATTCAAGTTGTCCCAACGTATCCCAAACTCACTGCAATGGGTCTGTAGGCACCAAGATGGTCCTTGAAAGTTGAGGGCTCCAGTTCCCACAATTCACTGGTACAAAACCCTTACAAATCCACTGGTGCAGATTTAGTTGGTGATGTTCCAGGTGAGGTTTTTTTACCCTGTAGCTTTCAGGGTGTCCACTCATTAGTTCTTTTTCAGCAAGATAATCCACAGGGCTGTAGTTTCAGATGGTGCAGTCTTCAGAGGTTAGGCCTTAGAAATCTTTGCACAACAAAACTTCTCAACAGGGCATTTCTTGCTTCAGTAAGTTTCAAGCAGCTGGTCTGGAGGTCTCTACCCCTCTCATATACTCATTCCAAGTTCTCTGGGTCATGCAGGAGGTCACTTCTGACCAATGGGAGCAGGGTAACTCCTCAAAGTTATGACCACATCCTGTAGAGTGTGGCATTATTTTGTCCCAGTGTGCATCAAATCTTCCAAATCCATAATGACTGATTTTCCATCAAAGAGGTAAGAGCTGGCTCAATACACCCCCTAAGAAGGCTTATTTCCATAGACTCTCCCCCTACCATCTGCATATACCTTCCCTAATCCTGGGTCTGGTGAGGGTCAAAAATGTAAAGTGGAAACTGACACTGTGGCCCTCCCTCTGCCTTTGAAGACCATTGTTTACGACTCCCTCCCCTGGCCTGGCATTCCTACAGAACAGCACACTAACCTCCCAGCAGAGCTGGTTAACCCCAGAGGCTTTTTAGCACCTCTTCAAGGCAGGCTGGCTAATCCACTTAACTCTGACAAATCAGGGCAGACCACTGGAAGGCTGAATTCGGACTTACAAACAAAGTCTTATATCTTCTTGTATGTACACTTTAGGAGAAATTCAACAATATGATATTGTTGGATGTATTAATACCATTCTGGGAAGTCTTTGAATGGCTTTTCTATCCCTCTCCTATCAATAGTTATTAATCAATAATTTTCTACCATGTTGACCTATGTAACTAGGGATTCACAAAGGAAACAATTACTTGGGCCATTCTTCCAGCACCAGGACTTACAAAAACATATTTTATAAGTACCTGCCTTATATCTACAGCAACCACATCCCATGTGCAACTAGGGTTCACTTTAGGGGCTCTGAATCTGTAGAGATATATTCCAGATTCTCCCTCTACAGTGCTCCTAGCATCAAAGTCGAATTTGAGCAGCACTTTACCACCATGTGAGGAGTGAAATGTGAAATTTCACTTTACCCAGGCATATAAAAGCTCATTTTATAAGGGTGTACCTTATAAATAACAGACCCTCGGCCCTTGGGATACATAGGGGAGACCCTGGGGGTCCCTAATATGCCAATGCATTGTAGGTTATCCATTTGTAAATGCCCCAAACACCTAAATCTAGTTTGGTCACAATTTATTGTTTAAAAGCAGTCCTGCCACCTTGGGCTGTTTTTAAACTGACCTCAGGCTTCAGCAGTGCACACATGCAAGTGCAAAAAAAGGCTGCTGATCTAAACTGACATGCCCCAGGGTACTGGGGACTTCTAGGTAGTTTCAATCCCCCTGCCCTATACAGGGGTACCCACCATACCATTGTGTACCCTAGTGTATGTAAGTGTTTTAACTGTATTCTAATGTGTCTCTTTCAGCATAGAACTGGCCCTGGGCCTGGTTATGCAGAGCCCAGGGTCAGTCAAAATCAGTTACCACCAGTACCATTCAGCAAAAAGTTGGGGGGTGCCCAGGACACAGGATGACTTTGCAACAATTGTCAACAATGGACGCATGTAGCTATTTAGCAACGCATATATTCTTGAAAAGTGGGAGACACCCGCCAAATGAGGGTAATTGAGCAGAATTTAAGGTTTGTAGGTGAATGCCCATACTTGCACTACATAGTTCAAGACTCAACTCATGCTCAGGTATAATCTGAAGTATACAAAAAAGTGATGTATGGAATGATTGAATAATTCTCAGCCACTGATAATTACTTGGGCTGTATCAAAGGCTATTTTTGTTTTAAATCCCAAGCCACCTCTGGTTAGACCCAGCCTTTTGCAAATAAGTCTTGACCCTGCTCCAGTGGGCACAGTCCAACCCAAACTGACTGGCCTGGTCCTCTCTGAACTGGAAAACATGCAATCCAGAACAGGTCTCTAGAGCCACTGTATGCACAGAGCTCACACCTGTCCCAATTAAGGCATTGCACCAAACTATGCAAAGAAGTGGTAGATGGAATGCTTGAATAAATCTCAGCCACGGGTAATTACTCGGCCTGCATTCCAGTCCATTCTTATTTTGCACAGCAAGCCACTTCATTTTGTACACAGGCAACCAGTTTTGACCTTGCCTCAATTGGAACTTTGAAGCCGGAACTGGCAGGCCAGGTCCTCCCTGCATTGGAACACAAGCAACCCAGAACTGGTTTCACCCTTATTAGGGCTTATCAGCTTGGTGTAGCTTGGGATAGCTTGGTCCCGAATTATACCTGGCTTGCTGACTACATAAATTTGACTTTTGCTGATGTGAAGCTTAAACAGTAAATTGTGGATGTTTTAGCTAGATATAGGCGATCCACTGAAAAGCTTGAGCCAAGCTCGAGCCAGCTACCTGGCTCTGGCTCAGCTCGAGGTCCTCTAGGAACCTCACGCCCAAATCGAGACAAGTTTTTACATAAAGTAATGTCACCTAGTGGCTACAGCTGCTGACCAATTAACACAATGAACCAGGTTCAAACAGAGGTCTCGGCTCTGTGAATCTTGACAAGTCTCTGTGCGTAGGAAAATAAATGTAAATAGTCTTTATGTGTTGTGAAGCACTCTTGTGAACATGACAAGATGCGCGGCTGTTTAGAACTGCAAATATAATGTGAGTTCTGCTCGATACCTACGCTCTTACATCATAACCCAAAAATTAATGACACAGCTTAACTTTAGCTGGGGAAAGAGATGCTCCTCTAGTGGCTGATCTGCACAGTGTAACATAGGAAAATCTGGGTTCAATTCTGGCTTTCCCACTTGACCAAATTGTATGATCCCAGGCAAAAAATGTATTTCACTGCAACCACCTTTTCTTCAATATCGCGTTCTAGAGTAGACATTTTCTAAGGTCATGTTTAAAAACTATTACTTTTAATATTTACCGCTCAATGCGGAGTTATAATCTGATGAAAACATATGTAAATACATTGTTGAATGTTGAAGAGCTCTTAGCTTCTTAAATGATGTTTTTTGCATGCCAAATACTTTCACAGGGTCTTGGTACTAGAGCCGACCCTTGGCTCAAGTTTCCCCGTTAGTTTGCTGGCTTGCTCACTGCTAGTTTGAATCTAATTTCAGAGACAGGTAAAGATTCTCCGACTCACGAACTGGTCAGCCCTGAGCACAACAAACTAGAAGCAAATTATAAAAACAACGAAAGCCACTGACTCCCCCTTTACCGGCTCTTCAATGAAGAAAGATGCGGCTGGGATACTTGTCCCCACGGTGCTGCTTCAACGTTCTGCTGTTTTGAAGGCTTTCCTGTTTGTCAATGTCTTTTGTAGGTTGTCAGCTGGAAAGATGTCTGGTACTGGGCTCTGCTGATTGGTGACTGTATTGACCCAGCCCCAAAGCACCTTAGATGGCGCGAAGGGTTTAATTCTAGGTATGTGTCATAAACTACTTATTGTCATTCCTCTTTTGTAGCTGTCTCTTCCCAACTGCTCAGCCAGGATGAATGCTGAATGTGTGATGACGTCATGGAATAATTGGGTGTTTGTTTATGTGTGGCGTGTCAGTTTGTGGATGCAGGCTGAGCAGCAGGGAGGCTGCTCCTGGTGGGGTTACGCTTTATCTACTTATCTTTTTCTTCTCATCCACCTGGAACCAAGCCTGAATAAAGTAACTTTGTTCATACACTTGGTCTATGGATCATTCATTTATGACAGTATTCCCTTTTCTGCCTCTAGGTGAAAGCATTAAGGAAGGGGTGGTGTGGTGTTCCGAGGCAGATTTTTTAGATCTTAATAGGCCACCAGGCCAGACAAGCCTCGCTCGCACATTCAGACAGATATAGAAAGACACAAACATGTCAATGCACATTCAAACAAATGTGCAATCCTACACAAGCCACTAAATGCACACAAACCTGGACAAAAAGCTCACATATCACACACACAACCAATTCAGAGGTCCTGGCAATGGTACAATCCATCAGGTATGTAGCTTCGGAGGCGTTGTTTGAGGCGGGAGTCGGGACACACTCTAAAAAAGATTCTCTTGGGTAATGGCCTGGTGCTGGAGTCGGATCCGCCTTCTACAACAGCACTTGCTTCTAACTGGGCAAAGGTGGGTGAGCCAACCAAATTAACAGGGAGAGTTGAGCCAGAACGGAGACTGACTTAGCTCTAAAACCCCTTGCACGAGTGGCTGCAGTGTTGGCACAGAAGCCTACTGGGCCCGGCAATATTCACCCCAACACTAGGGGTTTGTTTACTCAGGGTACTTCTGTGACTATCTTTGTCACGACCCCAGCAGTTTATTTATCCCACAGGCCACGTCACAGAGTTGGGCAAACCAATTACCCTGGGTACCAGGGTGTGCATCCGTAGCACCGCTGGACCTGACAGATTAGTGGAGCACTACATTCCTCACCAACTTAAAACAAAACATACAACCTAAGTAATAGAAATTTCATAACATAACATTACATATCAAACTGTGTTCATGCAGTTACTCCACAGGTCATCAGCTCTCGAATATATGCTTCACACCAGGAACTCCGCTAGACCTGATGAAGGAGCAGGATTGCCCCTCAGCCCATACCTAGAATATGCACTGTGGCCTGTGCAGGGCGGTGAACCAGAGTCGTCACTCTCTCCTAACACAGGAGAAGAGGAATTGGTTAGCCCAGACCTGACACTGTCTGTTGGGGACCTCCTGCTCAGGTTATCTGGACAAGAGGAGAGCAGATCTGAGGTTTTGCCATTGTCTCTGTTTGTATAGTCCTCTTCATTTTTGGATGGTTCATCACTGGGACCCTGGACCTTTTTGATAAATGATACATTTTGAGTCAACTCCTTGTTTCTTCTCTGAGCTGTAACCATACTCCCTTGTCTCCTCAAGCACCCTTTCCACCGTTGGGGCTTAAAAGGCAGGCAAAACGTACTGCCTGGGTGGTGATCCTTTAGGTACACTTGATCCGTATGTAGCGCACTGCAGTGTCACCGATGGGTTCTGGGATGATGGGGGATGGTGTCCCTTACACTCTCCCCATACTGGCATGTCCTGGCCACTGGTCATAAGATACTCCTGTAAGAAACTGTAGATGGCTCTTTTGACTGATGACTCGTCGGCATGTGCCATACAGATTACTTTGGGCAGAGTTTTCATGAAATGTTCTGTACTGTAGTTCCTATTTTCCCAATAGGCCCTGCGCATTGGAATAACATAAACAGTAGTATCGATGTAGAAGTGCGGATCTTCCAGGCCTCCACTGACTATGCTAAACTTAATTGGGTTTGTTACCAACTAGCTCAGAGGTCACTGGAAACTTTCTTGACTGAATAGGAAGTGATCAGCTTCCCTGGCACAGACAAGAAGGGATTCAGTTTTCCAACAACCGTGCAACATGACAACTTTGCTCCTCAGATCAAGAGTCAATCTCTAGGGTCGTGTGAAACAATAGACAGTTATTTTACTCAGTCAGTGGTTGTGCAGTTTACTTTCACAATATGTAGAGAATAGAGAGACGGGCGTTGTCAATAAAAGGTAACATTTATTGAACAGTCTTTCTTCTCATACAAGAGAAATGAATTGCCACAATTGCAAGACTTGTTATTATAAAAAGTACGTACAGTAAGATAAGTATTGCGAAATAATACTGTAAAAGCATTGATATGGTTTCTTAGCCATACAATGGTTTAAAAGGAATAAAACATATATACATTCATATATATATACATTAGGCTAAAATACTCAACTGGTGCTTCTAACTACGCCTACCCCAGTGTACCTGACCTAAGCCTAATACTTGGGAGGGGAGTAAGTAAGTAGCTTTAGTTTAAGTTGGTTTTGCCAAGGTTTGCTTCAAGAATTCTCTCTCAAGGGTTTAGTCAACACCATACCTCTGGAATAGAATGATGGAGGTCTGGTATCTCCCTCAGGGCTCGATATCCCAGTCATCCGCAAGGGTAGACTAGAAACGCCGGAGCTGGATTTCTCTGCAGGAGAAAGGCAGCGTCTCTTCTTCAGCGCGTCGAGGAGGAGGAGGAGGGGCAGCGTCCACGGGCAGCTTGCATCTGCTGGGCTCTTGCAGGGGACGGCTGTTCAGCTCCTAAGTTCACCACACCATCGTTCTCTAGTTAGCAGCGATAGCAGCTATGGTATCATCAGCATGACAGCTTCTTCAGCAGCAGCGAGATAGCTGGCAGTATCAGCTTCAGCGATGGCATTAGCGTAAACAGCAGCAACATCAGCGAACAGCAGACAGCGTTTGCTTAAGGCAACGTTGGTAATATTTATACCTGAAAGGTGCCTTGTTTGACGTAAGTTTTTGGACATAAGACGTCAATAAAGATGTCACTAGGAAGTGATCGTTTATCAGTGCTCATTAGAGTTCTATTACTAATCAAAACACAGCAAGCACGGGATTTCCAGGTTTGCTGAGTTTTTATCTTGTTGAAGAACTCGGAGTGTTAATCTAGGAATCTCAGATAGTAACTTATGTCATTGCACTAATTGGTTGCAAAGGAAGTGGCAGAGAAAGCTATTCTGGAATGTGGCTCTGTTCGTGTGAGGCCAGAGACGAGTTTCTGAATATTGCACTTGAACGGTTATGCCAATATAGGGAATAAATGGATTTATAGCCGAATAGGGGCATAAGGTCACAGTATCGATCAGGGTCCTAGATTAGAACGCAACAGTTCCACTTCCCCATTTGCCTGGGGCCATCAAGGGGTTACTTTGCAGTGACCCACAAGTTTAAATAGTCCACAAACTCTTGCCCATGGATCGGAGGTACGTTGTCTGTTTTTACTAATGTGAAGATACCATGGGTGGCAATGATCTTTTCCACTTTGGTGATGAGCTTTGCAGTAGTCTGTGTTCCTACAATCTCCACCTCCAGATACTTTGTGTGCTCCTCAATGATGACTAGGGCATAGCAACCTTCTGCGAGAAGACCAAAATCCATTCAGACTTACCCACAGGTGCTCAAGATTGGCGATCGATTGTGATCACAGGTGATGTTGGGTCTTGGGTCCCGGACACCTGGCACCAGTGGCATGACTGGATTGCCTGCTCTACCATCTCGTCCATTCTGGAAAAAACAGACATTAAAGTGGAGTCTGTTTTTCATCTTAACTCTCCCTTGATTGAGCTTGAGCTCAGATGCAAGGTTTGATGGGATGACCAAACGCGGTCTTCTCAACAGACATCCACTGTCATCTGTTGACATCTCAAGCTTCACCTTTTAAATTGGGACTGCAGAACTCTCCTTGCTTGAGAGGTCCTTCTACTTAAACTTCTCGTGATCGGTCACCACCAGTCACTAGACTGGATGACAGAGATGGCAAGCTGCAGGCACTCGTTATCTTTTGTAGCCTCAATCAGTGACTTTAGATCCACCAGGAGGGGGCAAGATCTCTTGGTGACCAGCCTGACATAGGCATCTGTGGCTTCTGCTTTTTGCAGCTCTTCAAAGGTAGAATTTTGGGGGTGTCTTGAGAGGTAGTCTGCTGTATTGGATGATCCTGGGCAGTACTCTACTCAGCATAGGTATCTGCGGCTTCTGCTTCTCCCTATTTGGCATTTTGGGGTTGTCTTGGGAGGTAGTCTTCTGGATTGGATGATCCTGGGTGGTACTCCACTCAGAAGTTGTACTCCTGGAGTTGTAGGCGCCACTGTGCGAAGCAGGGAGGCGGTTTGGATTAGGGTATCAGGGGGTGTCATTAGTTGAGACGATAAATAGACAGCAATACTCATAAATATGAAAGTGTTTGCCTGCCCAGTATATCACTATGGCCTCTCGCTCAATCTGAGAGAATCTCTGCTCTGTTTTGGTCAGAGAGCAGCTGGCATAGGCCACTGGTACCCAGTTCTCATCGGGGTGTTACTGCATCAATTATTTTTTTAACAAAGGAGGGACTGGAGAAGGAAAATATTTAACGGGGTCCAGTGTACAACTCCACCAACTAGTAACACAAAGAGGGTACAAAGTTCCCTGTGAAGAGTGAAGAAGTACGTGTATTAGAAAGAGGGGGGAATCCCCTTGTTGGAACTAAAACCCTCACACACCCAGCAAGCTAGGTGTCATGCTTCATCATATGGGTTCTGCTCCTCGTCAGACTGGCGCTGCAATGTCTGACGGGCTCCTGAAACCAGGGCTCTTTATCGGAGATCTTCTCCTCCGGCCATATGGTGCATGCGTGTGAGAGGTGTGGTTGTGACGTGAAAAAGGTGAAGTTAAAAAATGTAGGTCAGTCCACAATCTAATTTATTTGCGTGGTAGACTCCCTTGATTAAAAGGTGGGAGGGGAGATAAATGCCTTGAAACTATCTGAGCATATTAACTACTACCCTCTAGTTAGGTCGAAATGTTTCTTGCCGTGATGGCAATTCCTCAGGACCTCAGTAGATAGTACCACACAGTGAAAAGATTGTGTAAACTTGTAATACAACCTTCTTTGGTCGGTAATACTGGAGTGTAGGCCGTTTGGACCTGCTGAAGTATTGCGACCTGTAACAATAAAGACAATTCACAGGACAGCATAGTGAATGCAATATTCCCATGTGGAAGGTTCGCACAAGTTCAATCAAAGTACACACACATTTTAAAAGGGTGAAAGGTTATAAACAGACAAACAGCATAGTGAGGCAGTAATTGTCTCACTTGTGCTGAATCATACAACAGTGAAGTTTGGAAGAAGCAACAGTTACTGCAACAATGGAGAAGATCGGGTTAGGTTGCTTACCCCAGAGAAATCCCTAAGGTACCTCGCAGTCTGCTCCCGTGGGACCGGCTGTTAAGGTATGGTACCTGGTAAGGGGAAATACAATTGGTGATGTGTAACATCATCTGGGTTAAATGGTCAGAGTTGGGAGGGGGTAGGGAAGCCCCAACGGGGGAAACACTTAGAGGCAGACAGTCAACCTCGTACCCCGAGTAGCGGTTGTTTTGATAAGGCCAGTGTCCCATAACAAAGCAGCGGCCAGCAGGGTGACCTATTCTTAGGACACCCCCGCATCGCACGGCCACCAGCTGTCGCGTGTGCCCCCGCCTGCTGCTGCTCTCAGCCTCGCTGAGCCTTACTCCCTGGTGGCCACACCCCCCGCCGCCGCTCGTTGTTATCCCGCTCCTGTGCTGCTTCGTTGTCTGGTGCTATTTCGTAGTTTGGTCTGAATTGTACTGTATCTTCTGTAATTGTATTTAAGTTTTGTATTTAATTCCTTTCTGCCTCTGCTTGTTTCGTTATCCCCCCTGTGCAGTGTACCCCTGCGCCCACCCGCCCCGCTCCCCGCCGCGAGTGGAGACACGCCCCCTTCCTTCTGGGCCCTCCCCGCTCCCGCCTCCCAGCTGCTCCTCCCTCCCTGCACTTGGTCATAAATGGCTACCGTGCGGCAGAGGTGAGTGTGACCTATTCTTAGGACACCCTGCGCCGCACAGCCACCAGCTGTCGCGTGTGCCCCCCGCCTGCCGCTGCTCTCAGCCTCGCTGAGCCTTACTCCCTGGTGGCCACGCCCCCCGCCGCCGCTCGTTGTTATCCCGCTCCTGTGCTGCTTCGTTGTCTGGTGCTATTTCGTAGTTTGGTCTCAATTGTACTGTATCTTCTGTAATGCTCCTCCCTCCCTGCACTTCACCATAAATGGCGACTGTGCGCACGCGCAGCGTTGACGGGCAGCGGGCGCGCCGAATGAGCGCCGAAGGCGCGCCAAAGGTAAGCCCGTCTGCGCCCGTCCGTGCCTGGACCGCGCCCAGCGCCCAGACCCCTGTCTCCCGCAGTCACCAGCCCCCCCGCCGGACCTACGCCGCCACCGAACTCAACGCACTCAACGCTGGCCGATTCCCGGGTTGCTACCGAGCCATCCCGAAACGCACCCATGGACCCTTCTGCTGCAACTCCTGCAAGTTCACCTGCATCCGGACCTGCACCACTCCAGCAGTGCCCAAGACCTCGACGAGCAACAGCAGCAGCCACCTGAAGTGCATCCTGCTCAACACCCGCTCCGTCCACAGACACACCGTCGAGCTCTGGAATCTGCTCGACACCACAGCCCCAGACGTCGCCTTCCTCACGGAAACCTGGATGAACGCCTCCTCAGCGCCCGACATCGCCATCGCCATCTCGGACGGCTACAAGATCATCCAGAGGGACCGCATCAACCAGACAGGAGGAGGCATCGCCATCATCCACAGGAACTCCATCCGCATCACGACCAACACCGACGACACCCTCGCACCTGCCGAGCACCTGCACTTCCAGATCCACATCAACCCCAAGACCACCCTCAGAGGCACCCTCATCTACGGACCCCCGGGACCACGCACACAATTCAGAAAGGACATCGCCGACTTCGTCAGCCCGCATGCCCTCCCCTCTGCTGACTACATCCTCCTCGGGGACCTCAACTTCCACCTGGAGAACAACAACGACCGCAACACCACCACCCTGCTGGACAACCTCGCTAACCTCGGACTCAAGCAACTGGTGACCAGCCCCACCCACTACGCCGGACACACACTCGACCCCGTCTTCTCATCCAGCAAGGACATCGCCTTCAGCCACGCCACCGGACTCCACTGGACGGACCACAGCTGCGTCCACTTCAGCTTCAAAAGGACCACAATCCACCACCAACAGCAACAGGTTGCACGCAGAAGCTGGAACAAGATCACAGCCGACCAGCTCGCAACTTCCCTGAGCAAGAACCCACCCACCAGCGCAACGAACCCCAGCCAAGCGGCCACCAACCTCACGAAGTAGATCAGCGCCTGCGCAGATGACCTCGCCCTTCTGAGGACCCCGCCTAGCAGACTCGGCAGCAAGAAAGCCCCATGGTTCACCGACGAACTCAAGAGCTCCAAGAAGAACTGCAGAGCCCTTGAGAAAGCCTGGTGCAGAGACCCAACAAAGGACAACATGACTGCCCTAAAGCTCGTCACCCGAAAACACCACCAACTGATCCACACCACCAAGAAAACTGCATTCAAGGAACGACTGGACAACAACGCACACAACAGCAAGGAACTCTTCAACATCGTTAAAGAGCTCTCCAGCCCGAACGCCGGAAACAACGACATCACCCCTTCGCAAGACCTCTGCAACTCCCTCGCCTCCTACTTCCACAACAAAATCGCGGATATACACAACAGCTTCAGCACTCAACCGACGCACGCCACGACCGAACAACCGCCCCCCACCACCACCCTCTGCGCCTGGACCCCGATCAGCACCGAAGACACCGTCCGCATGATGAACTCCATCCACTCCGGATCTCCGACCGACCCCTGCCCTCACCACGTCTTCAACAAGGCCGACGCTGCCATCGCACCCCACCTGCGGGACATCATAAACACCTCCTTCAACACCGCTACCTTCCCGGAGAGCTGGAAGCACGCCGAACTCAGCGCCCTACTAAAGAAGCCATCAGCCGACCCCACCGACCTCAAGAACTACAGACCGATCTCGCTGCTCCCGTTTCCCGCAAAAGTCATTGAGAAGACCGTCAACAAGCAGCTGGCCGCCTTCCTCGAGACGAACGGATCCCTTGACCTCTCGCAGTCTGGCTTCCGGGCCAACCACAGCACCGAGACCGCCCTGCTCGCAGCAACCAATGACATCCGAGCCCTGCTCGACAACGGAGAAACAGCGGCCCTCATCCTCCTAGACCTCTCCGCGGCCTTCAACACTGTCTGCCACCGTACCCTAGTACAGTGCCTCAGCAACGTCGGAATCCAGGAGAAGGCACTGGAGTGGATCATCTCCTTCCTCGCCGGAAGGACACAGAGAGTCCGCCTCCCCCCGTTCAGATCAGAAGCCACCGAAGTCATCTGCGGCGTTCCTCAAGGCTCCTCGCTCAGCCCAACCCTCTTCAACATCTACATGAGTCCCCTCGCAGCCATAACATGCCAGCACAACCTCAACATCATCTCCTACGCCGACGACACCCAGCTGATCCTCTCCCTCACCAACGACCCCGCCACCGCCAGAGCCAACCTACACGAAGGGATGAAAGAGGTAGCCGAATGGATGAAGAACAGCCGCCTGAAACTGAACTCGGACAAGACGGAAGTCCTCATCCTGGGATCCGCACCCTCAGCCTGGGACGACTCCTGGTGGCCCCCCGCCCTAGGCAGCGCACCCGAACCAACAGACCACACACGCAACCTGGGCTTCATCCTGGACTCCTCCCTCTCCATGACCAGACAAGTCAACGCCGTCTCCTCGTTGTGCTTCAACATCCTACGCATGCTACGCAAGATCTTCCGGTGGATCCCCACCGAGACCAGGAAGACGGTCACCCAGGCCCTCGTCACCAGCCGACTGGACTATGGCAACTCCCTCTACGCCGGAACCACCGCCAAACTCCAGAAGAGACTCCAGCGGATCCAGAACACCTCAGCACGACTCATCCTGGACATCCCCCGTCGCAACCACATCTCCGGACACCTGAGAGACCTGCACTGGCTCCCGGTCAACAAGAGAATCACCTTCCGTCTCCTCACCCACGCACACAAAGCCCTGCACATCCAAGGCCCAGGATACCTCAACAGCCGCCTCAACTGCTACGCTCCCAAACACCAGCTTCGATCGACCGGCCACACCCTCGCCGCCGTCCCCCACATCCGAAGAGCCACCACAGGGGGAAGGTCCTTCTCCTACCTCGTCGCCAAGACTTGGAACTCCCTCCCAACGCACCTCCGCCGAACCCAGGACCATCTCGCCTTCCGGAAGCAGCTCAAGACCTGGCTGTTCGAGCAGTAGCGGACCCCCCATCCCCTAGCGCCTTGAGGCCCTCCGGGTGAGTAGTGCGCTATACAAATGCTTTGATTAATTGATTGATTGATTGATTGGAGTATGCCCAAAGTGCGCGTGAAGACCGGGCAACATGCGCCGTCCGTGTCGCGCCCCTGCCGGGGTATCAACAGTGAACAGCTGCACAACACCGCGCAGTGACCAGGCACTCCGCGCACACCCAGGCACCCAACCTACTGCATCAAGACTGCACCAAGGCCATAGGTATTGGCGTCGACAGCCATCTTTGTGGGTTTCTTTGGGTCAGAATATGAGAAGGTAGTGTTGGAAGAGAGTGCCTCTTTCGAAAAGCATGTTCTTGGTCTGCGCCCCACTGGCTTCGAAGATGTAATGAGTTCTCGGAGTGGTTGAGTCAGATTTGTCTCGTCCATTATAAACCATCTGCAGAAGTTGACCATGTTCAGGAAGCTCCTCACCTCTGAGATGTTGCTCGGCACTGGGGCCTCCTGAATGTCTCGTACCTTTTGCGGGACAGGGGTGATGCCATTTCCTGAAAAGGTGTTTCAGAAAAAGCTGATCTTCCTAAGAAACTCACATTTCTCTCTGTGCAGAGTTAGACTGGCATCTTGGATGCGCTGGACTACTCCTCATAGTTGTGAGTGGTGTTCTTTGAGTGGCTTTGTGCACACAAGGGTATCGTCACTCACCTTGAGGACTTTGGGTAGTCCTCTGAGCACTTCTCTGATTGTATTTTGTAATACCTCCAGTGTGCCCAAGAGGCCAAAGTTCAGATGTCTGTACCATCGGAGACCGACATGGGTCGAGAAAGTGGTGATGTACTGTGAATCAGTGTTTTAGAAAACAAAGGTTTTTATCTGGCCAAAAAGGTCCAAAGAAAAGGCAGTGTCAAAATTAGGGATAATGCGCTAGAGTCGAGATTGAGAATGAATATCTCAGGGAGCAATAAGTAATATGAACAGGGACATGTAAGTCAAATCAAATCAAAATATATGCTTTATTCGATTTTAGCCATTAAAATCACAAAAGCAGGCAATTAAAATACAGATATGCAGATATTCCACAATTCATTTGATAAAAAGAAAAAACAATGCAAAGCTAAACATATTCAAACATTTAAGAACAGGGTAACCCTATGGCTAATAATGCAGATACATTCATTTACATAGACATTTTAGCTACTTATCCTTTTCCTTGCTTTCATGATGTTCTTTAGAAAGTGAGTCATAACACCAATACAAATCACGCTGTCCAGCAGCTACAGATATAAAAAAGTAGGATGGCATTGTTTCCATCCCCCCTACCCCCCCCTTCAGTAAGAGCATCCATTTTGATTTTTCCTTACTGTTGCGTTTACAAAATAAAATCGCATGAATAGTGGTTTGATGAGAAATGTTGTCACATGGGCATGGGCTGAGGTTACTAGACCAGTCATTCATCCTGTGGTAGCTGAGCAGATGATGAAAAATGCCAAACCTAAAACACGTTAAAAGGTATCTATCATAACCTCCAGTACAGCATAAAAGATATGGTTGAATATCATAAGTAATCAGGGTCAATTGATGTTGGACTGTCGTAATTTGACAAATGACTGGGTAAGCATTAAGCTTTGCTACACATTATTCCCTTATCTTGACCATAGTTGTTAAGCGCCATTTTGTATGTTACGGCGGCCATTTTAGAGAATGCGTCGCCTCGTGGCCTGCATGCCCTTTGGTCCTTTCTCTATACTACTGACCACTTGAGTTTGCCCAGCAACAGGCTATTTTAAGTAACGGTCAAGCTCGCACATGCGCAGTTTCGACTGACCAGTCATTGTTTTGGAATGTTCCGCCAAACTGACCAGTGGTGTTGTAACTCCTCCCATGAGTTGGCTGTGTTCCAAAAATGACCATATATGTACCTAAAACTCTGTAACCATGTACCGCCCATCTTTCAATGTCTGTAAAACTGTATAAAAGAAGGACTTACACCGATGTTCGGTGTGATACTTCTTGCATTGCCGAAGGGTGCTGTAGGAATGTACCACCACCCCATGGGGTCTTAATAAACTTGTCTTTTGCATTTTCTAGTTTCCGTGCCAACAGTTCTTATGGTGTAGAGGGTATTCTGCGGAGTATGTAGGCCTGGAGAACCCAATACCACAAATTGGCGACCACGAAGGGACTCATCGGCGACTCGGATGCCCGAAGGAGAGGTCGTGACGAAGGATTGGAAACTCGCCATGGACGCGTACGCTGCCATCGAGTGACCCGAGTCTTGGCACCCACGGTGTTTTCTTCCCTTCCTTCTGATCTGACCTTCCAGGTGGCGCCGGTCCCCGACTGAGATCCTGCTCGTCTGCGTTGCTGTACAGTGCCGGTTTGGCTGATTTGATCAAAGACCTTTGCAGTTGGAACCTGGATATTTGAGATTTGGGTAAGAATTGTGCTTGGTAAGGTAGTCTGCGGACGCTTACTGTGGTTCTATGAATATGAATATGTTTTGAGTTAGCTAACATTTGAGTCTATGAATTTGAACCTATATGTGTAGTGCACTTCACATAGGCAGGCATGTAGAGATGTTTCTCTAACTTTGTTTGTACTTTGAGCGGCACATTTGTGTGAAGTAAAGTAAGTGCCATTTTTACGGTATCACATTTTCGTGGTACTTTTTGAGCATGCCTGTTTTAAGCACACTCCGAGGGATGTGCTGTCTTGGGAATGGTACCACGTACAGATTAAACGAATCTCAGCCGGCTCCCCCAGAGGGGACTCCTAACCGTGAAATGTATATTAAATTTGGCCTTCCCCCTATATTGTATAGTAAATTATGGAACAAATACACTAAGTCTGATCCCGAGTTGCAATGGCCACTTCATGGGTCGTTTGATTTACGAAAGGTTCAGTATGTGGAGCAATGTTTGTTTCAACGTAGGTCTAGACAGAATATGTTTGACTGTGTGCGAATGTGGGAGAAAGCAGTGCGTGAACGAATGAAGCGTGAGATTGCCTTGGCGGAAAAAGAGCAGCGCAAGGCTGCTTGAGATAAAGCTTTACAGCTGGAGGAGAAGGAGTTGCAGGAGAAGAAAGAGAGGGAGGCACGGGAACGTAATTTGCAAACAAGTGGTCAATTTCCTATTCGACGTCCGCTTTATCCTGTCCTTACTAACGAAGTTGATGATTTTTCATTATTAGATCGGTCTCCGCCTCCGTATGTTCAGCCTACGGCCCCGGACGAGGACTTCGGTGATGAAGAACGAGATAGTGCGAGTACGATGTTAACTGCTAATAGAGCAGCGGAATTGCGGGGTTTTGCTAGGAAATTTAATTTAAATAGGATAACTATGTCAGAGATTAATGCTGAAAGGAGTAAATGGACAGAACGAGAACAGTTGTGTTTTTTAAATACCTTTGCAGACGAAGTTATTGAACGATTTCGTAAGAATTCGGAGGATTTAGAACCTAAGGATATGTCAGTCCATCATGAGAATATGCGTAAAGGTTTATTTGTTCTTTCAGATGCGGATGCCTTTTTCTTACGATTGGTCCAGCTACGGGATGAGGCGTCCAGATTGCGGGAAGCACGAAAAGCATCAGAGAAGTCCGTGCCGGGGTCGACGGAGTTAACCAAAGAGTGTTCTATCTTTGGAGCAGATAAGAGTTCTAAAGTGCATGTTATGCCTATGCGTGAAGCTGCACCTTTGTATGTTCCCCCTAAAGGGCAAGGTACCAGTGATGATAAAACGTCCAGGGATGCAAAAGGGTATTTTATATATAATTGGGTGTATACGCCTTGGAATAGAGCGGATGTTATGGCATTGAAAAATGCTTTACCCGATCCCCGTAAAAATCCAGCAGCTTTTTATGAAGGAGTGGAGGGGGCTATTTCTTCCTGTGTTATGACACTTGTTGATGTAGATCTTTTCTTTGGATTAATACTTCCCCCTGATATGTGGAGAGCGATTCGTAAGTTTGATGATCAAACGATGTTAGGTGCAAATTGGAAAGATATAAGCCAGGCTGATTTAGATAGGGAGCCTGCATGTAAACCCTGTCAGCTGATTTTAGATCTCCCAACAGCTATTTTGAATAAATTGAAAACGCTGGTTCCCCCTAAAAAGATTGATTGGACTATGTTAGCCTCGTGCAAACAGAAACTAGATGAATCGGTCTCTGACTTCTTCACGCGTTTCGAAGAAGCGTTTCATGATTACAGTGGGCAATTGTTAACAGATGACACGGGTAGGCATCTGTTTGTCGACAAGTATGTGGCAAATATCCTACCGGAGATTGCAAAGCGGTTGAAAACTAGTGAAAGTTCTTGGACCACGGCGACCCCTGCGTCTTTGTTAACTATGGCTCAGTATTATGAGTGGCAGGAATTAGAGGCTAAAGAAAGTGTTGATAAGAAAGCGAAGTAGTTGAAGACGAAGGTGATGTTAGCACAGGTTCGCGGTGCGCAATCTAGAGGGAATGATAGAGGCAGGCGAGGAGGGGGTAATGCGTCGTATGGTCGTACCGATATTGCTGACGACCAATGCGCATATTGTAAAGAGTTTGGGCATTGGGCTGAAGATTGTCCGGTGCTTCGTGAGCAACGTAGCCAGCGTGGTTGAGGTGGTGGAAGGTCACGGAATAGTTATTCGGGAGCGAGAGGTGGCGGAGGTGATCGTGGTAGGTTTGAGGCGAGGGGTCGTGGTCAGGATGAACGAAATACTTTTGATCGACGAAATCAGTATCAGATATCGGAGGGTAAGAATGTGGAGAATCAGGACTATGTGCATGCATAGGATTGCGTAGGATGGGGTGTGGAATCGGTTGAAGTGCCAGTAGATCAAAGAGGTCCATATGTATCAGCGGGCGTTTTGGGTTCTACTGATCAGTTTTTAGTTGACACGGGAGCTACTCGTAGTGCTCTGTCTAAAAACTTGGTTCCAAGGGCTCCCCTGTCTGGCGAAACGATTACGTGTATAGGGTTCGATGGCACACCCTCTCCAAGCCCATTATCACAACCTCTTGCATTTTGCATTGATACATTTTTTGGTTTTTGTCCATTTTTGTTGTCGCCCCATACCCCAGACAATATTATGGGCATAGATTTGCTCAAATATTTTCGAGCAACGATACGCTGCTCTCCTGAAGGAGTGCCGGTTATTTTGAATGACAATTATCCAGATGCAGGCAGACTATGTACCATGCAATAAATTGAAGCGTTAGCCTCTCTCCCACACACGTTATGGGCGACATCAGATACGGATGTGGGACAGATGCTTATTCCACCTATTCGAATTACTGTCAAGGAGGGAGTATCTTTGCCACGAGTACCGCAGTATAAGATATCTAGAGAAGGTGAGATTGCCCTGACACACATCGTTCAGGATTTGATTATTGCAGGAGTAGTGGAGGAAGTTCCCTACAATGTCTGTAACAGCCCTATTCTTCCGATCCTTAAGAAAGATACTGACGACAAAGTCTATCGATTTATTATTGATTTGAGAGCAATAAACAAAATTGTGGTTCCCCAGTACCCGGTGGTGTCTGACATCACCACCTTACTTACTTTGGTCCCCCCCACTGCCACTACCTTTTCTGTTATTGACCTTAAAAATGCCTTCTTTTCCATTCCCATCCATCCTGACAGCAGATATCTATTTGGCTTCACGTTAAATAATAAATCATATAGATTTTGTCGTGTTCCTCAAGGTTACACAGAGAGCCCTAGCATTTATAGCCAGGCTTTAAAAAGACAGCTCGATTCATTTGAATTGCGATCTGGAGTTGCTCTTATTCAATACGTTGATGACCTCCTATTGGCTGCAGACACCTATGCACAATGTGAGGAGAGTACTCTTGCATTGCTTTCCTTTTTGGCTCAGAACAATCACAAAGTCTCTAGGAAAAAGCTACAATATTGTAGACCAAAGGTGACCTACCTCGGTCATCTTTTGTCTAAGGAGGGACGTGCATTAACATCTGATCGAATTCAAGCAATTTTAGACACACCAGTCCCCCGCACTCAGAGAGATGTACGTGCCTTCATAGGGTTAACGTCCTTTTGTAGACAGTGGATAATGGGGTTTTCGCACATTATAAAACCTTTGTTAGCGTTACTGTCCAAAACTACACCAATGCCCCTTGAATGGACAGATGAATGTCAGAATGCTTTTGAACAATTGAGACAGGCCCTTTGTTCTGCACCCATGTTAGGTACACCAGATTACACAACGATGTTCACGTTGTATGTGCACAAGAAAGATGGGTGCGCATTATCAGTGTTAGTGCAGACACACGGGGATAAGCAGAGGTCATGTGCGTACTTTTCGGCCATTCTTGATCCTGTAGCACGAGGGTTACCTGGGTGTTTCCGAGCAGTTGCAGCAACAGCAGTAGCTATACAGCAAAGTGAGGGAATAGTTTTGTCACACAAACTGTTAGTGTTAGTTCCCCATGCAGTGGACGCTCTGCTAAACCAAACGAAAACCCAGTATCATACGAGTGCACGTTTAACAGGATATGAGCTTACACTTTTGGTGCCACATATCACACTAAAAAGATGTGCTACCCTGAACCCTGCCACTTTATTGCCGTATCCGGTTGCGGAGGGCCAAGAGGAAGAACACCATGACTGTGTTTTCCTGACTGAAGAACAAACAAAGGGTCGTGTCAACTTACAGTATAGGCCACTTCCAGATGTGGATGGGGAGCTGTGGGTTGATGGATCGTGTTTAAGGCTGCCAGATGGCACAACTTCTGCAGCATATGCGATCACGACACTTAAGACAGTGGTAGAAACAACGCGAATACCACAGAAATCGGCCCAAGCAGCGGAGCTGATAGCTTTGACAAGAGCCTGCGAATTGAGTGCTGGCTTATGTGTGAATATCTACACAGACAGCCGGTACGCCTTCGGAGTAGCGCATGACTTTGGCCTACTCTGGAGAGAACGTGGGTTTTTGACTTCACATGGAGTACATATTATGCACGGAGAGCTAGTGCGTGATCTCCTAAATGCGTTACTTTGTCCAAAGAAAGTGGCGATAATTATATGCAGTGCACATAAAAAGATCACCGACAAAGTGGGACAAGGCAATGCTTTTGCAGACAGTATAGCAAGACAAACGGCTATGTCACGAAATGACTCCTCAATGTATGTGGTGAAGTCGCAGGCTGAGCGATGGCATGATGCTAGAGCAGAGATATTAGACATTCAGAAATCAGCGACTGAAGCAGAACTTGCGACCTGGGCAGCAGAGGGAGTGCTGGATGATGAGGGTTGTTGGAGGAGCAAAGATATGGAACGATGGAAATTGCCTGCCGCTTACTTGCAAGCGATGGTCCAGATGACACATGGGTTGGCACATGTTGGAGCTCTTGCAATCACTCGATTGCTAACGCGAGTTTGGGAGCATCCTGAGATTGCCAACACGGCCAAGAGAGTAGTGCAGACCTGTTTGATATGTTTACAGCACAATCCTGCAAAAGGGACACATACTCCGAAAGGAGGGTTCGTTCCACCTACTGCACCGTTTGAAGTACTGCAAATGGATTACATCCAGCTTGAGCGTTGCAATAACCTTAAGTATGTCTTAGTGGTGGTGTGTGCTTTCAGCAAATGCGTTGAAGCCTTCCCCACGACGGATAATACAGCATTGACAACGGCTAAGGTTTTGCTCAAAGAGTACTTCCCTCGATATGGCGTTTGCAAATTTTTGTGGAGCGACAATGGTCCCCATTTTGTTGGGAAAATTGTGGAGTACTTGTTGAAGGGATTGGGAATCCAGCAGAAGTTTCATGCTGTGTTCCATCCTCAGTCAGCAGGTCTTGTTGAACGGTACAATGCTACTTTGAAACTAAAGTTGGCAAAGATTGTGGCATCCACGTCTTTGAAGTGGACGGATGCCTTGCCGTTAGCATTACTCTCTATTAGATCAGTGCCCCATTCCCGAACTGGCCTCACACCTTATGAAGTGGTGTTCAGAAGGCCGATGAACATATGGGGAGTTCCTAAGCCTCGATTGTTACATGATGTGCCTTGTATAATGATGAACGATTATTTGGCACAATTAACAAATGATTTACTCTCCATTCATCAACAGGTTCGAGAAGCGCTCCCTGACAATTCCATTGGAGAGGCTCACAATCTTCGTCCTGGCGACCATGTGATGATTCGCTCGTTTGAGAGAACGAACAGCTTGGAACCGAGGTGGCGTGGCCCCGAGCAGGTATTGCTCGCAACCCGAACGGCTGTGCGAGTAACCAACAGGAAGCGGTGGGTGCACTCTACTCACTGCCATCGTGTCTCTCCGGATCTGGTGAGCCCAACAGCGTTGTCTGACTACCAAGACATCTTGGACGAAGAGAAGAGCCCAGCTGTGACGTCTGCCGAATCGGAGGGAGCCTTCCCGGACCACACTGTTTCTGGACGAGAAAGATATAATCTGCGACCATGATAAGAAGAATTTTTTTTGGTGCGAGACTGGTTGAGTTACCGCTCTGGGGTTTGTGAAACGGAAGCCGGGAATCTCAAGGGGGGGGATCAGTTCTGCCAAGTGTAGCGACACCCGTCTTGACCCCGGAGAAGAAAACAACGGCTACCTCGGAGCTCAGCACTCATATTTTTATTTTTTAGTTGTACATTTGAGACATTGTGAACTTTTTGAACTATGGCGTCTTCTGCAGCACGAGACAAAAGAATTCTTGGTGCTGTATTATTTGTATTGACAATTGTGGTAATAGCTGTGATAGCCTTGGTAGTAGAACTTGTGGTACCTGTGCGAGAACATTTGCTGCCGACTACCCCGGCTCCATCTGAACATTTTCATTTCACCCTACCATACCATGAAGAACGGCACCGACAGACTTATTTGAACAATAGCTTCATTCAAATTCTGCATCACACTCACAATATGACAAACACTTCTAACTGTTGGGTATGTGGGATGTTGCCTGGACATCAAAAGAAAGGAGGCACACCGCTTATCCCACTCCCGTTTTCTCATAATGGGTCTTGCAATGCCTGGTACACTCTCCTGTTCACTTTGCGCTGGCCAACAAAAGGGGGGCTGCTTTTTCGTTTGAACAAGATTTGTTTTAATGATCAAGATGGCTATCTACAAGCTGAAGGTACTAAGTTTGAATGGGAAGAGTACCGCCCGGACAATGTGTCTGCACCACGAGTTTACAGCAATCAGCGAAATGTTAACATGTCCAATTCTCATGTTATTAATGTCATTGATACAAAGGCCGATCTTTGTGTATGTAATAAAGGTACAATCCCAGTTGGCAGAAGTGAATGTAACACCACTCTCACCTTTGATACCCCGAATGGCATTTCATTTGTGGCCTCCCGAAACACGTACTTCATATGTGGTAATAAAGGTTATCATTGTCTCCCTTTAGGCTGGTTAGGAACATGTTACATCTCTTTTGTATTACCCCCTGTATTTATTGCTCCGCCCATGTATCATATTGATTATGTATTATACCATTATTTTTTATTGAACAGAGTTAAGAGAGCAGTAGTTCTTGATGACATAGATCAAACAGATACCGCACTGCAACAATATGTTGACTTTAATTTGGGTGTGTTTTCTTTTGTGGGAGCTGCTCTGAATAGCCGGAAAATACGACGGTTAACTCGTGTTGTTGAAGCTGTTGCCAATGATACTGCTTTTGCACTAGGGAATTTAACTGAGGAGCTTCAGATCTCTAGAATTGTAATGCTCCAGAACCGGATGGTTCTAGATGTAGTTCTAGCCGATCGAGGGGGGGCATGCCGCATTATCGGAAGTAGTTGTTGTGTTTACGTGCCAGATAATTCACCATCTGTGTATGATGCCATATCCAAATTACATAAAATTGCTTCTGAGATACATCCTGACAATGGCACATGGACCTTTTCGGGGTGGTTCGGGTCAATGCTTAGTACATGGGGCTGGAAGTTACTGACGATTCTATGTATAATAATTGGGATATTATTCTTCTTATGCCTATGTATTCAATGTGGCCCTGCATTATGTTCTATGTGTCTATCAGCCTGTATTCCATCCAGACGAGCTTTTGAAAAAAATGAACAAATAATTTGTAAAGAAGTGGCCCAAATTATGTCCATTGATATAGAAGATGCGTATCCTGATTATGTCCATTATGAGGTAGCTTCAGCTAAACGCTAAAAGGGTCGTCTGTCGTAATTTGACAAATGACTGGGTTAGCGTTAAGCTTTGCTACACATTATTCCCTTATCTTGACCATAGTTGTTAAGCGCCATTTTGTATGTTACGGCAGCTATTTTAGAGAATGCGTCGCCTCGTGGCCTGCATGCCCTTTGGTCCTTTCTCTATACTACTGACCACTTGAGTTTGCCCAGCAACAGGCTATTTTTAGTAACGGTCAAGCTCACACATGCGCAGTTTCGACTGACCAGTCATCGTTTAGGAATGTTCCGCCAAACTGACTTTTGGTGTTGTAACTCCTCCCATGAGTTGGCTGTGTTCCAAAAATGACCATATATGTACCTAAAACTCTGTAACCATGTACCGCCCATCTTTCAATGTCTGTAAAACTGTATAAAAGAAGGACTTACACCGATGTTCGGTGTGATACTTCTTGCATTGCCGAAGGGTGCTGTAGGAATGTACCACCACCCCATGGGGTCTTAATAAACTTGTCTTTTGCATTTTCTAGTTTCCGTGCCAACAGTTCTTATGGTGTAGAGGGTATTCTGCGGAGTATGTAGGCCTGGAGAACCCAATACCACAGGACTACCATACACTTACTCATCTTGGCAGTCGTTCTTAGCGACTCGAGATGGGACATGCAAATTGCTTTATAATCCTTCCTTGATATAGAATTAATTTACTCTGGAGAAATATAATATTCTTGATACCCCAAATCAAATATGAAATTCTTAACATATTTCAGCTAGGTGATCTTACTTGCATGATCCAAATTCATTGAGTCCTTGATGATTTCCCTGTTAAAGCCAGTAAAACTGGAGGTCCAAACATGGTGCCAGAGAAGCACTGGTTGTATTTTAATCAAATCTGTAATGTAAGAGATAGCCAACTCACTATGAAAATTAAAAACTGGGGAGCTCACAGGTACTGCTAAAGTATGCCTTAAAAAAGCTTTTTCCAGGCGTTGTATAGAAGATACATCATAAAAAACCAAAACTCCGGCCCTGAATGTCGCAATGCTTACACATTTAGCTTGATAAATATTTAGGAGGAACCCCGGGGGTCTATTGCCCATTTTCCTCAAAATATTTACGGCAGCCCCAGTCGACTTCATGAAAAGAAGGGTCCCCGCCTTCACTGCCGGCCCCATGATCCTGATTGCTCAAACACAACACCAAGGTATGTGAAGATGTTGGTGGAGGCAACCCTGCTTTCTCCCACAGGGAGACTGCTGCATTTTTTCCTCCCCCACCCACAGGTCATAATAAAAGTTTTTTGGCCATTTAATTTGAGCCCCTGATTATCCATAAAACTGGTGTACGAAGCGAGGACCTTTTGCAGACCATGCTGCGTGTGAGCCATGAGTACTGCATCGTGTTCATAGAGAAAGGAAACAACTGGACTTTTGTTCATGTATGGCGGGTCTCTAGCCTTACCTGCCAGTTCCTGTTCCAAAGAGTTTGTATATAAAGTGAACAGGAATGGCGCCAAGACACAGCCTTGTCCCACTCCCCTCTCTACTTTAAACGGCACAGTACACTCCCCTTTAGTACCATACCGCACGTTAGAAGTGGCCCTTGAATATAGTTGTCGTAAAAACTGGACCAAAACCTTATCAACCTTCAAGTCCACCAAGATTCTGTGTATTACACAATCAAAGGCGGCTGTAAGGTCTGCAAATGCTACGTAAAACTTTCCTGCCTTTGCCTGGGTGTATTTTCATATTAAAATACTTACATTCAAAACCTGTTCATTTGTGCCGAGGCCCTCTCTAAAACCATATTGGACTTCACTTAAAATGTTATTCTCCTCTGCCCAGGTCTGCAATCTGGCTAAGACTATCCTTTCTGCTATCTTCATCAGGTAGGGATATCGGGCAATAACATGCCAGATTTTCCCTATCCTCTTTTTAAAATATCGGTACTAATATGTATTCAGGCCAAGTTTTAATAAAGCCATTCTTACAGCAAGCTTAGAGAACCCTTGTTATTAAGGGGTACAATAATGAAGGTTTTAACTTAAAAATATCAATATTGACCCCGTCAGGGCCTGGAGCCTTACTACCCTAGCTTTCGTTAATCACCCCAATGACCTCTTCATGATGAAAATGAAGTTCAATTGGCAGAAAAGTTAAAGCCTCTCCTCCCTGACTATTCACAATGGCAATGGTACTATCTACACTAGCCTGTGATTTATACACATGTGAGAAACAATCTATGCAGGTTTTCTCACCAATTGCGACTGCTAATGTCGCAAAGTCAGACTTGGTGAAGAACGGAGCATTAACTGCCCTCCAGAATGATGAGCTATCTTTGCTCAGAGATGCTTCCTGAAGGGAATTCCAGGTTAGGTCTTTTAACTCTTTCTTTCTTGTTTTTCTAGCCAAATTGTACTTCCTTCTACTTTCTCGGATTTTCTCCTGATCACGCACAGTCCTGTGTAAAGCCTCTTTAAGCCGTGTATACATTTTTGTACAATGCGTGTCAAACCATCTGTTTTTACAGGATTGTGCACCCTTCGATTCCACTATTAATAGGTTTTGAATAATCCGGGTGATTACGGAAAAGGGCTGCAAAATTTTATCTTGGGAGGTAGTTTTCCCCAAACACATTAAAATTAAGTCGTAGGCCTTTGTTATAATTTGCCTATTCAATTCAGCAGAGTTGTGACTGGACCTTTGTAAGGTGTATCCATTTAAATGAGTAAGGGAGATGTCTTTAGTCCATAGCAATTTGTGTTTTAGATGTAATTCAGCATCAGTGAGCAAAGACATATTGATACTCAGGGGCAGGTGGTCACTCAGTGCATTAGAATGTATTTTATAATCTGCAATACAATTAGCTTGATGGTTAGGAGCAATTATATAGTCAATTGTAAATCGAAGTCCCCTACCAATAAAAGTGTAATCAAACTCCACATTTGGGGTACACAAACAATTGACGAACCCAAGATCAAATGAGAACAAAATTTCATTGAGCATCTCCCCCTTGGAAGTGTGCTCAAAGTGGATCAGCAATACTTCCTCTTCTACCTCCATCCCACAGATGCCCAACCCAGCTTGCTTACACAAGTTAACGTTAAAATCCCCTCCCCAAACAGTAATCATTTCAGTGCCTGAGTTTGCCCTTAGTTTGCCTAGATCCTCGCTTAACTGTTTTAAGATAGGCCCCAGTTGACCCTTTTCTACATTGTTATAGAAGTTAACAACAGCCAAGATATGGCGAGAGTCTATGCAAATAATTATTATTTGATAAAAGTTGACAGAATTTATCAATTCCATCTTTAATACATTCAACAAATTTGAAATGTACACGCATTACCCTCCATTTGGCCTCCCATGTAATGATTGAATTGCAGAAGTGTGGCAAGTTTTAAAATCATTCAGATGGACTTCACCTATCTCCTGTAGACATAGGATATCAAATATATCAATAAACTCAAGCCATGCTAGATTGTGAACTTTATTACGCAAACCTGCTATGTTCCAAAATAGAACACTTACTTTTTTAGGGAAATTAATTCCACTGACCAATTCTGTCTGATGGCTGAATTCAGAACCAGGTTTCTCGGTCTGTATGGAATTACTAGGCATACTTTGATATCACTTCTCTCCTGGTCTTGCCCAGGAACTTCTCCCTCTTCATTTGTACTGACCTTCAGAACTGTAGACAAAAAATTATTACTGGCTTCATGGATTGTCTTATTTACCATTTCCATTGCTGTATTACTCTGTTCTTTTTCACTAGTTAGTCAGTCGTTTACATTCAGGGATTGGAGAGGCCCAAATCTATTTGCCACCTCTAGGTTATAAAAGGGATGGCCGATAGACTGAATAGGGGCAAGGTTTCTTCTTGTCGGGTAAACGATTTAGGCTGATAAAAAAGAACCCAAGGGCATAACATTTATTCCCAAGTCAGTAACGTTTCTATCCCTGGATCTTTGGAAAATTTTCCTTACCAGTGAAGGAACACCAAAAAAAAGAACAACACAATCTCCCTTAAGACCTTTCATACTGTTGCCAACCCAAGGTACACGACTGATCGTTTTAAATTCATTAAACATTTTCCTGGTCAATCCAGCTCTATTCCCTAAACACTGGATGGCTTTGTTCCGCAGTGACACCCATGACTCTTCTTCCCCCGGGCCGGCGCGGGGGCGTTAGCTAAAATCACAGTGAATGGGGTGGCTGCCGGAGGTAAGTTTAAATTAGGTCGGTTGCATGGCCTGTTGTGTGTTTCAATGTTAATAGATCAAGTTTTTATTGGTGGCTCATGATCATAACTCGCCCCTTATGTATTTCTGAGCCACGCTTATCTTTATTATCAGATACTGTGGAGGAATTAGGTTTTACACCTTGTGTTACTTTTGGTATACTTAGAAGGTTCGTTTTACACGTGTTCACCATCTGCATTGTTTGACTCTGGTTTCTTAAAACTTTCTCCAGCCATAATTTAATTTTTCTAATCTTCCCTCCAAAGTGCTGATAGGTTGTTTTACGTACTCTGATAGGTCCATAATCACTTTAAACAGCTTCTCATTTCCGTTTTGCGACCGTCTCCTTTGTTTTTTAATTGTTGTTCAATTCTCTTTCCCTTTTGAGAATGAACATTTCCTATTTTCCCTTGCTCTTTCTTCGGTTTATTTTTAGATGAGCTATTCTCGACGGGGGGTATTACTCAGGGGGAACTAACCAATGACCCAGCTGATTTTGGGTTACAAGGTCTTTTTGATGGAGGTGAAGTTTCAGCATCCAACTCATTAATGGAAATATTGTCGGCAATTATCTGGGTGCATCCATTTTTTATTAGCTGTAAGTTTGAAAAGCCCGGGAACGGGCTTGGTCTGTCACTATTTTTGGAAGCGGTGTTTCTTTGCTATTGCTAGGTAACCCCGTTGCATCTATATTTAGAGATTCTTCCACACATGATATCTTCTTTTCTATAATTCCTACAGCCCCCGTAAGGTAAGGTAAGTTAACAGGGTTATTTTAGCATCTTTAGGCTTACTAGGCTGTTTCGCAATGGTATTCGCTGTTAAGTTTCTTTTCCCCATGTTTGTCACAGTCCCAGCGAGTTACTACTTCAATAAAAAGTTACTGGAAAAAAAAATTGTTATTTATTTCATGAGAATGTGCAAGAGAAAATTCAGGGGCTCACATAGGGAAGTGACAACAAGCGTTATAAGTTGGGGTGACTTTAAAATAAAAATATCGCATTGACAACACATCGAAGAACTCCTCATGAATAAATTATAGAAAGTGTACAGAGCCCTTGTTGTAATGGGTCAACGGCGTTTCGATCTCAGCTGTTCAAGATCATTCTCAGGACATAGCAATTGTGAGCAAGCTGGATCTATAAGAGATATTACATATGTTATAGTAGGGTCCCTGGATAATTATTTATATTATACTTAAAATAGTGATTTTCCCAGTGAACAATTATTCGAGGTCGAGCCTCCTATTCTTCAATACAGATAATAATTACTGTCTTTCCTATTTTAAATAGTGAGACAAGGTTGTCTGAGAAAAGAAGACTCAATATTTTTACATTTAAAATACCTTAAACCATAAGGTACTGCCATACTAGAGCAGAGTCATGTGTTTTAGATATCCCGGTGTCGGCGGCAGGGTAGGTCGTACGTTCAAGTGCGTAACAAACGCTGGACTAAGCATGGGCAGAAAATCCGTTTCGCTCGCGGATTTTGCGGATTTTCGGTAAATTCGCAATCCGCGAGATTCGCGAATCTCCCGCAAAATCCGCAAATCCGCGAGCAGCGGATTTTGCTCGCACTGCTCGCACTGTTCGCGTGAGTTCGCGGCTTCCCAGTACAACTTCGCGCCCCGCGAATAAGTGCAAAATTGCAGAAATACGATCTTAGCAAAACTGAAACTACTTACCAGGTTCAAAAGTTCAGGCTCATCATTAGTAGCCATTTCCTGTAGTGCTTCCTGAGGGGCCCCTCCAGAGTTCAGTTGCCAGTTGCAACTATTATGTGACCCTGCTCTGAACCTCAGAATAGTTACACATATGCCACAAAGGTCCTGAATTACAGCTAAGGGAGACAAGCAGGAGCCAGGCTGGAGGTTCAAATCCATTAATCAGCCCCTAATTCATTATTGTCAGTTGGGGCAGGGCAGGTGTTGTAACTAATTTTGCAACAATGAAAGCACTTAGCAAGTTCAAAAGATCACTAATCAGGAAGCACTAAGGAAGCAGGTGCCAGCTAAAAAAATATTCTGTGACACATTAATCAGCCCCAAATTAATTCAGGTCACTTGAGGCAGGGAAGGTGTGCTTGCGTTGCCACAATAATGTACACTGACTGGACAACCAGAGGGTGCTGTGATGAAACAGAGGGTGGCATGGGTGGGCCAGAGGGTGGCATGAGTAGTCAGAGAGTGGCAGTGGTGACAGAGAGTGGCAGTGATGAAGAAGAGTGTCCCAAACAGGCTGGACACGTAGAAACAACAAGTTCGCGAAACTTGCGACCCGACAGGTAAGTTCGCAATTTGCGACATTGTACAAAACCCTCGCGAACTGGCAGAAACCCGCGCAAACACACAAAAAAAAAATCCGCAAATTCGCGAGAATTCGCGGATTTTGCGGATTGCGAGTTCGCAAATCCGCAAAATTCGCGAACGCGAGATTCGCAAAATTCACCCATGCTTACGCTGGACCCAATCGGTGTCCTTATACCGCTGGCTACTGTAACAAACAATTTTTGTGGGCAGTATAGGTCTACTATGAAAGTACGGGGTATGTAGTTTTCACTTACCTTGTAGTGTAGATAGTGGGACGCTGATCCTGAAGAAGTGTCCTGATCAGTTTGACAATTGAGACACGAAACATGTTGATCACTTGAGAGTAGGGCTCATACCACTAGACACTTAACAACTAGTTTTTTCTCCCCTCTCCTCCTTTTAATTAGGCTGTTTACCTTCAGAATAAAGTTTGGTTAAGACTAACTGACCTAATTTAACTTACTAATCCATTACATCTACACACACTAGGCCCCTCGCCCCCACAGCACCTTCTGGCAGGAACAAAAGATCCCCGATGAAGAGCCCTGGTTCCGGGTGCCCATCAGGTATTGCAGCGCCCACCTGACTAGGGGCAGGCTCAAATGATGAAGCATGACACCTAGCTTGCTCGGTATGTGAGAGCCCTAGTTCTGACAAGGAGAATCCCCCCTCCTTCCCTCACACATCAGTGACCCTACTACCTTCTCATACTAATTCAGAGGAACCTCGTACCCTTCTTGTTACACAGCCTCCTGGGGCATGTACGCTGGACCTCGGTAAACTAGCCCCTAGTCCCTCTTCTTGTTCAACATAATAGAATATGTCACAGGTTATAGCCAGTGTAGCAAGAGCTATAGGTAAGGTGTCATCCACGTGAAACAGTTGAAGCACAAGTGATTAATGACCAACAGAAGCGCGGCAAAAGGTGGAAAGGAAAGGCTTAAAACGTATTCAATACCGGATGGCGCCAGGGAGCTAGAAATGAAGCAGAGTGCCGCAAGGGGCATGAAACCCTGAAAATTGAAGGGGAGGGCTTGGAACTATTCCACCTGTGACTGACATCCACCAGTGAAGGTACAGACTAAGGGAGAAGGTGGGGAAAACAAGACTGAGAATTTTTGGCACTTACGGAGATATGTAGCGCGTAATTGGAACAATTACTTGGAGCTGCGCAAGGACAGGCCGTTTCTTCCGGAGTCAACAATGTGGTGCAGCGGGTCAAGGCTGCAATGTGAAGTGCGATTCTTCAGTTTACGATTATCTAAATAATTTAAACAAAGCTAAGGCAGTAAGTCCCGGGGGGTGGAAGGGAGGGTGCTCTATATTACAGAGGGGTCATCGTGTCACTTACTTTCTAATCAGGACTGCTTCAGTAAGCCTGACAGCAAAGAACTCAGATGTGTGTCCTGCTTCTCTAGAGGGCGTGCTGAATGTAAGAGGTTGGGGAAGTGTGTTCAGTCAGGTATATAAAGCCACTGGAGAAAGCATACAGATGCTCAATTAGCCTCAGGTGTGACTAATTAACTCCAGCTAAGCCTAATTAATTACGCCGCGGCCAAGCAAGAGGTGTTAACCCTGTCTTAGCCTTGAAGACTAAAGAGAATAAGGAAGGGTGAAAAAAGACTGTAAGGCAGCTTTGAATCACAGAGGGAACACTGAGTAAAGTTTAGAAGAAAAAAATATATTTTCACACTGAAAACAATGTACTCAAATTAATGCACCTAACTTGGAAACAAACAAATATATGTTTAAACAGTATTGTATAATCAAGCACATTATGAAAAGACAGAATATATTAGAACCAGTGCAACAGCCTTAATATGGAACACACTGAGGGCCATGTGCTCAGTGACTTAAGACTGAAAAGTGTAACCAGTAGTTATATAAAGGTTTTCCACTTGTCCATTGAATTTAGTCCATGTTCAATAGCGCGGCACTTAAAAATCCACATGCACTCCAGTATGTTTAGAGTCAGAAAATGTTCTACCAGTGGTGTTGTTATAATCTTGTAGCGGATCCTGCTCCTTTGTTGTGAAATCCTGGTTTTGATCTTCTGAATAGTTTGTCCTATGTATAGCTGTTTGCCTGTTCATTCAATACAATAAATCACATTTGGTAAATTACAGTTAGAAAAGGATGTTATAGTGTGTTTTACCCCTCCATGTTCAAACACTTTAGTATTTACAGTAGAATCACATTCTATGCAGTTATTACATTTGTAGTGACTTTGTAGAGGTGGAAGGTTGAGGTAGGAGTGGAGGGAGTTGTCCTTACCTGTAGGTTTGTGAGCCCTGACCAAATGATCTTTAATATTGAGGCCTCTTTTGAAAGAGAACAGCAGGGCTCCTGTGGTCAAGTCTAAGGGTGCTAAAACTGACTAGTGTTGTTTGATCATTTTTGTCAGTTTGTTGCTCACAGGGCAGTATGTCGTAACACATATAAGTTTAGAAAGTGGTGTCTTTTCTTTGGGTTGGAGCAGGTATGCCAAGTGTGAATACAATCTTCAAATTAGAGGGAAAGGCCCAAATGTCCAAGGGACAGGGTGTCAACACAACCATGGCACTGGTGTGGATGAGATATTGAATGAACTGTATGAAAGGTGACTGTTAGTCAGATTGATCCAAGGGAATTTTTCCCTTACAGTGTGAATACAATGCCTGTTTCATTGAGCGTCTGACTAGGCGTCTGGGGTACCCTCTGTCAGTCAGTTTTTTACAAAGTATCTCTGCTTCTTGGAAAAGTCTGCTTTGAATTTACAATTCCTCCTGATTCTGAGGAATTTTCCACTTTGTTAATCCATCTCTGAGAGCCCTTGGGTGAAAGCTATTGTACTGGAGCAGTGTGTTGCCTTCAGTGGGTTTCCTGAACAGTGCCTTATGTAGTTCTCCATTACGGCTTTTTATGGTGACATCCAGATAGTCAATTGTTATTATGGCTGTATGTGAATCTCAGGTCAGGCTGAATATTGTTTAGCCATGAACAGAAATCATGCAACTCATTGGTGGCACCCACCTAAATCCTGACGACATCATCTATATATCTCCGCCATACTCGGATTTTTGGAGATTTGGACTGATAGTGTTAAGAGTTAGATTAGACTCAATGTTATCCACGAACAGAACCGCAAAATAAGGGGCAAAAACAGCTCCCATTGCATTGTCTATAGTATTTATCTTGGAAAAGAAAATAATTTTGGGTTAAGGCTATTTCAAGTAGGGAGATAATGAAATCGGTGGGGACTTGGTGTGGAGCTTGTCGGAGGTTCAGGTGATTTTTGACAACCTTGATACCCTAGTCCTGAAGGATGTTCAATGTCTAAAGTGACACAGAGTTCAGTTTGGGGGTTGAAACGTTGTGATTCAATCAGGTTTATGAGATGCATGGTATCCTGTGCCAGGTTTCTGATGAAGTAATCAATATATCTTCTCAACGGCTCTAGGTCACTACTGTGAATCAGGGTGGAGTGGCAGTTTGTGGTATCCCAACTGGAGTTCTACCTTTGAGAAGCACACCGCTCGATGCAACTGCCAGAGGATGTTATTGGTGGTAGGAATGAGGTGATGTTCCCTCTTGAGGGGGGCATTAAGGATCCGCATACCCATGCAAATGCTGATATGACCTGGTTGTTTTGGTTTCCTTGCTGTTACTATCGGGGATACCCATGGGGTGGGCGCCATGACTTTCTCAATGACCCCTTCCCTCTCTATCTTCTCCAATTCCTCTTCCACTTTGCACCTCATGTGGAAGGTAATGCATCGGTGTCTCAGAGCAACCCGTTGAATGGATTGGTCGAAATTCACGAAATTCGGCCAAGATTGTTGCAATCTCTTCTTTCTGAATGGCAAACCCAAAGGATATTAGCTTCAGTGTCTCTGCCGTAGCTCCGCTGAGGAGTATCCTTTGATCTTTCTGTGCTACGTACACCATGGTGTCTGTCTTTACTTCGTTGTGTGATATTGTTTATGTGAAACACCCAAGAAGGGGGATTGAAGTCTTCAGGCCATGTGCAAACACACAAATCTGTGCACTTGTCAGCAATGGGCTCGGGCTCATGTTGTGGTATGTTTGTATGAACATGAGTTCGGTTGAGACCCCAGTGTCGATGGTGGCTGTTAGGCTTTGGTTGTGGACCTGACCACCTAGCAGTCCCGTTGTCTCTAGACATTCCCTGCCCTGATGTTAATGTGGGCACTGGCAAAAAACAATCTAAAAGGAACTTCAAAAACTTTACTAAGGAGGCTCTAGCCCCTTATATCCTTAACATCAATATTACAACTCAGCGGAAGGCGGATGAGTCGGCCCAAGAACTCACTGAAGCCATTACCAGAGCCGCTGACGAACTAGCCCCTCCTTCCTTGAAATCTGCAGCTCAACAGAAGCCAACTGCCCCCTGGTTCTCTGCCGATTTGAGGCTTCTCAGACAAAAATGCAGACAGAAGGAACGTGGCTGGCGTAAATCCTGGGATCCCAAAGATCGAGAAGGCTATAAGAGCCTATTACGAGAGTACAAAAATAGAGTCATTAAGGAAAAACAGGACTATTTTTCCAACCTAACCTGTTCTTTAACATCCTCTAAAGAGCTCTTTAAAATAGTGGATTCACTGTGCTCTCTCCAGGTACCTGACCCTGTAGTTGCTTCCCAGGAGCTATGTAATGATATATCAGACTTCTTTTACAAAAAGATAGATGATATTTACATAGCTCTAAAGTCGCAGAGGAACTCTCTTAGTTCTGAGGATTTCTCTCGAATTAAACGACTGGAAGCGTGGAATAAAGATTCCCCTCAGTCCCTTGAACATTTCCCTGCTCTTTCTTTGGAGGATCTTAACAGCCTGTTGGACAAAACAAAATCGTCTTCCCCACTTGATCCAGTTCCTCTGAAACAACTTAAGAACTGCAGAGAGATCATTCTTCCTCCGATGCTGGAAGTAATGAATGGAGCCTTGGAACAGGGCATTTTTCCGTCACTTTGGAAGAAAGCCATTGTAAAGCCGCTGCTGAAAAAGACCACCTTAGACGCTGGAGTACTGAAGAATTTTAGACCCATCTCTCTGCTGCCGGCCCCTGCTAAGATGTTGGAGACCCATTTGAACCTTCATCTTTCAAACTTCCTTGATTCATCTGGTTTCTTGGACGGGTCCCAACATGGCTTTAGAAAGCTGCATAGCACGGAGTCTGCCTTGACGAAAGTCATGGATAACATCCGCAGAAAAGTGGATTTGGGTCAAACCACCGTGCTGGTGCTGCTAGATCTTTCAGCAGCATTCGACACCCTGTCTCCCCTTACTTTAACATCTAGGTTAAGGGAGGCAGGGGTAGAAGGACCGGCACTCAGTCTCCTGAGCTCCTTTTTACACCAACGAGAGCAACGTGTCATGCTAGGTGAGTACCTCTCCCCTGCTAAGTCCTTGCAATGTGGGGTGCCACAGGGGTCGGCATTGAGTCCGACCCTGTTTAACATCTACGTGGCCCCCCTTGCAAGACTAGTAAGATCTCAGGGGATGGAGGTAGTGTCGTATGCCGACGACACGCAGATTATGGTATCCCTGACCCACTCTGTGAACGAAACCGCATCGAACTTTAGGGCCTGCATGCAACTTGTTGCAGAGTGGATGATCTCCAACTCCCTGAAGTTGAACGGGGATAAGACTAGGGGTGGGCGGCCAGCTACGCTCCGTCTGCGGAGTGTGCATAGCGCCGCCTACTCCGCATTTTGCGGAGCTGGCGGAGCCAGGCGGCACTCCGCAGACGGAGCGTAGCTGGCCGCCACCCGTCTCCCTCCCGCCCTCCCTAAATACTTTGAAAGAAAGAAAGGAAATAATTTAAAAAGCACTTACCTTGCCGCCGCTGCCCGCCGCGTCCCCGGGTCTCACTTACTTCCGTCTTCCGTCTTCCGTACTAATGCGCATGCGCGGGCGGCCGCGCATGCGCATTTTCACGAGAAAATGCGCATCCGCGGCCGCCCGCGCATGCGCATTAGTACGGAAGACGGAAGATCGCGAGCCCCGGGGACGCGGCGGGCAGCGGCGGCAAGGTAAGTGCTTTTAAATTATTTGATTATTGTATTTCAAAGTATTTAGGGAGGGCGGGAGGGAGGCGGGTGGCGGGGCTGGCGGCCAGTGGTGTTTGCGGAGTGGGGCTACGCGGAGTGCGGAGGTGGGCGTAGTTTCTCGCCCACTTCGCGTAGCTCCGCGAAGCCCCACTCCGCGAACTCCGCCCAGGGTTAGATAAGACAGAGGTCCTGGTCTTTGGCAAAGACCAGGGCATGTGGTCAGGTGATTGGTGGCCTCCTTCTTTAGGTAGCTGCCCTATACCTACACAATCTGCCAGGAACCTTGGCGTCATCTTTGACACCCAGCTCTCCATGAAGCTTCAGGTCAACAGAATGGTGGCTACCTGTTGGGGCATCATCAGGACCCTGAAAAGGATCGTTCACTATCTGTCCCCACAGGCACGGAAACAGGTGGTGATCGCCCTTGTCGGCTCAAGGCTTGATTACTGCAACTCACTGTACGCCGGGGCCAACAAGAACCTGCTTCAGCGTCTGCAGGTTATACAAAACGCGGCAGCGCGGTTTGCTCTCGCTCTGCCTTGGTTGGCATCTATGACCTTGGCGAGGAAGAACCTCCATTGGCTCCCCATTCCCTCAAGGATTACGTTTAAACTCCATACAAGGCTTTATCTGCAGGCTCGGCTGATGCCCTTGGATCGCTACTCATTAGATACGTTCCGAGCAGATGTCTACGTTCCAGTGAGCTTCATCAACTGGTAACTCCCAGAGCCAAGAAGGCTAGATGGGGGAGCAAAGCTTTTTCTATACTGGCTCCTCAGATTTGGAATTCACTCCCCATGGAAATCAAGCTACTGCCTTCCCTTGACCTCTTTAGGAAGTCACTGAAAACTTGGCTTTTTATTAATGCATACCAGTAGGCTCTGTTTCTGTCTGCTAACAGCCTGATATTTGATTTAGGCGCCTTGACGCCCACTGGGCATAGCTGCGCATTATAAATGATATTTCATTCATTCATTCATTGTGGACCCATATTTGATATTTGGGGAGGTGGCAGCGATTGAAGATTGTTTTCCCATGGTAAGGACGTAATGTACTGGATAGTCATTGGCTTCATCATCGTTCATGTCACCTCGGTCTTCAGGCTTGCCTACTTCCTGTATGGCTTCGTTTGAGGGTTTGGCTGACCTCCACACCTTCGAAAAAGTAATTTATCTTCCCACAGGCTGTGCATTGCTTTCCCCTCATGGGGCATTCGATCATCCGGTGGTTGGGGCCCTCCAGAGTATCAGCAATCTTTCTTCTTACCCGGCGTGTGTCATGGTGGGGTAGTATTACTCCGGTTCTCACTACCAGAGCTTGTTCCATTTTTATGGTACGGTGGAGCGCAGCTTCCTTGTCCGTGGACCTCGCTTTAGAAAACTCTTTGTATCTCACCATCGATAGGATGTCATGCAGGGGTTTTCTGGACTCTTGGAGTATGTTTTCACACCATTTTGCGGACTAGCACCCTTTGATGATTTGAGCCCAGATTTCTTCATGTTCATCCTGGAATCTGCAGGTGCTCGCAAGTTCTTTCAGATGGCAGTGAAAAGCATCTAGCAGGGGCAGGGACGACCAATGGGTGAAGGAGCTGGCAGCTGCCTTAAGGTGAGCAGTTCTGGTGGGCCAGGGTGTCACTGAACAGAGGCGGAGAAAAATGGAACAGAATGGTGGGCGGGCAGAGCACTCAGCTCGTTCAGGTGCCATGTGGAGGACATCTCAGCCAGGGTGATGCTGCAAGGTAGATCGCAGGGCGCTGGGCGCTGGTCGCCAGAGCCTTCAATGGTGGGGATATGTAACTCCGGCCGGGCGCATGGTGGATGACCCGCCTCATCGCCAGTACAGTGTTGGCACAGAGACCTACTGGATCTTGGCAATAATCTTGGCAACACTCGTGGATCGTTTATTTGGGGTACTTCTGTGACTGCCTTCGTCACGGCCCACTTTTTATTTATACCACAGCCCACGTCACAGAGTGGGACAAACCAGTTACCCTGGGGAACAAGGTGTGCATCAGCAGCACCCCTTCGTCCCCAGGGTTAGTGGAACACTACAGCTACCATGAAAGCAGGGCCGGACTGGCCATAGCATGCATCAGGCTTTTCCCTGGGTTGGCTGGAAAGGTGGGGACCGGTTTTGCAGCAGTGGAGGCAGGTTTTGTTATTGGGGGCCGGTTTTGCAGCAGTGCTGCAATATCAGCTACCAGTAACAAAAGCAGAAGTGCTTCACACTTGGACACGCCTCCCTTACCACTGAGGGGGCTGGTCCGACAAAATGCCAGGGCGGCTTTGGGTTCCTAGTCCGGCCATGCATGAACAAAGATTGGCATGTCAATCATGTAACAAACATCATATAAAAAATATGAAGTAACTTCATAATTAAAATAACATATTACTTTAATATGCTTAACCGTTTCACCTTAGTAATTCAGATTAATATCACTGCATTGATAGGCATTGCGAGGTATTAGATTTGAAACATAAGCTTAGAAATATTCATGCCTTTCCCCACCCTGACGACAATGTCACAACTTTACTCAGAGGAAAGTCTTTTGCCATGTGCACCCTATATGTTGCCCAAGTTCTTACTATAGATTGAACAAGATTAAGGCTGTTACATTAAGCACAAGAGGCATTTGTAAATTGCACTTCCTAAACTCATTTAAAAGTATTCATGTATTTGATAATGAAGAAAAGGAGGCTCAGTGAAATAAAATATTTCCTAGGATCACACAATTTGTTCAAGCGGAGAAGTTGTCTTTGATCCCAGATTTTCAGTTTCAACAATGGACAATTTCGCCGCTAAATGGGTATCTTTTTCTCTTGCCTTCTTTACATCATAAGCCACTGTTTAGTGACTATTTCCTGGTGTATGAAGTTAGAACATGGAGGCAGGCAGAAGCCACATGAAAGCTCAGCTCATTTTGGGCTCAAGGGTCCAAGAAGACCTCAAGATGAGCCAGGCATCAGGCTCGAGCTTGTGATGGCTTGCTCATCGATAAGACTCAGCAGTGGCTCCTCCGCTATGGTGGAGGAGCATCACACCCCCCATGCTGAGAGCCAGCTTAGGGTGAGAAAAATAAAATTATGATAAAACGTTTTATTATCATCTAATTTTTTTCTCTGCACTTGAGCCAGCAAGCCAGGTCTTGGTGGGCTTGTAGTATGTAAGTAATATTCATATTTGATTACACTATATCTTTAAAGAATGTTTCATGTGTAAAGTTTAACTTTAATTTACAATATGCTAATTGGATCTCTCATTCTTTTTATTACATTTAACTAAGAGATCCATTACTACATTATTTGGGATCAATTGGTGGTATTTTTGTTATATTTTTGCGGCTTTCAACTTCCAGAGCTGCAGAGGAGATTGGGCCCACCGACCCTATATTACTCGTCTTTACCGGAACTTGTATTTTGCTGTTTTCAAGAAATCCGACACGCGTGAGTTGTTCCTACTACTTATTTTCTTTCACCTAAGCCTGGCAGACTGTCAACTGTCAACCGCTTCTCTTACCTGGCATCTTTTGGATTCGTCCTCCATTCCATGTGTGCATGCAGCCTTCCACGATTGTCTGCCTCGATAGTGACGTTGTGTTTTGATTGCGTAGCTACCGCGTCAAACACGTAATTTCGTCATCACGTTGGTGGCCATTTTAGGTGGTTGGGCTCATTTTCATTGGATTTCATTGCGTGTAAGGTGTTTCAACAGCGCAAACTCGCTGATTACCTCAGCTTTACCATTTTCTTCGCTTATTTTGGATTAATCAACTGCTACACTTTCATCTTTAAGTTCAACAAAACTATAAGTAAGATTTATTTACCTTTTAAATTTTTTTGTTCATTGATGAATAGACTACGTCATGGCAGATTCTAATAATGGTATTGTTGCTCCTCCCTAATTTTTTAAAAATACCTGGTAAGCCTCCAACTCCGTGGCATAAATGGTTGCGAGTTTTTACCAACTATTTAGAAGCAATTGATGCATTGGAGCACTCATCTTCTAGAAAAAGAGCATTACTATTCAATCATTTAGGTGATGCCGGACAACAACTTTTTGATAGTTTGGCAGTTGTGCAAAACCATTCTTCTGATGACTCTTGGAATGTTTATACCGAGGCTTTAGCACGTTTGGGCAAACACTATAAAGATGAACCTTCAGTAATGGTTGAACGTCACGTTTGTTTTAAAAGGAAACATTCACAAGAGGAGTCCATTGAGGATTATTTGGCAACCTTACTAGTACTTGCTTCAAAATGTGAATTTGGATCTTACATTGACACTGCTCTTCGTGATTAATTAGTTTTCAATTGCTACAATAAAGGAACGGATTTTGACGTGCAAAAATCCCACTTTAGATGAAGTAATGGTCATTGCGAAGAGCATTGAATGTTCAGTTGTTTCCTCAAAATTTTTAGCTGAGCCTACACCAACTTCTAACGTTTTGAATATTTCTCATGATAAAGATACTGAATGTAATGTTAATGCTGTTTCTTCACGTTCCAAAGAAAAGAAAACATTTGAACGCAAACCTAAGATTTTCTGTTACAGGTGTGGTTCCAGATTTCATGTTGGCAATAAACCGAAATGTCCCGCACAAGGTAAAAGGTGTACCAACTGCAAGAGGGTTGGTCATTTTTTTTCTGTGTCACGTACCAAAAGATAAAACAAAGGTCAAAATGGTTTACACTGAGGACGAATTATGTGATGCACTTAATGTCTCATCCTTATCTATTCAAATTAGTGCTCTTGATCATAACAAAGTTAAAGGTCCCATTTGTAAGGTATTAATTGGTAAAATTGATATGGAAGTTATGACAGACTCTGGTTGTCCAATCACTATTTTAGATGAAAAAATATTTTTCAACTTGTGACATGATACTAGATTGCTTCCCACAGATGTTAACCCCAAAGCATTTGGTGGTTACGACATTATTATGCGTGGATATTTTTCTGACACCATTGATTTTCAAGGCAAACTTATTCATAATACAATATATGTTGCACTTAACGGCAGAGACATTTTAGGATGGCTTGATCAAGCCAGATTAGGCATACTGTTGAAACCTGGTCATCCTGAGCCAGTGGTTTTAGATGACTTACCTGTTTTGGCCATACAAAAGGGGGTGATGGACGGAGCGTTTGAGCAAATCAAACACTCTCCCCCAGTCAACTGATCTGAGTTTAATCCATCACCATTCTTTAGCTCACTCCACCACCCCAGTTCAGACATGGCCATATGCAAATCAGTCTGACCCTCTGCCTCATGGGAACAGTCCAGCCAGAACAGCCAAGCCATGTCTTCCCTGGACCGGAAACAAGCATCCTGGGACCGGTTTCGGATTCATAATCCTCATCAGCCAGGCTATCTTGAATCCAGTGGCAAAGTGAGCAAGGGACTCACGTCTGAGCATACCCTGCCAACTTAGGGCGAACAAAGTGATACAAAAGGGGATGATGGACGGAGCGTTTGAGCAAATCAAACACTCACCCCCAGTCAACTGATCTGGGTTTAATCCATCTCCATTCTTTAGCTCACTCCGCCACCCCAGTTCAGACATGGCCATATGCAAATCAGTCTGACCCTGTGCCTCATGGGAACAGTCCAGCCCGAACTGCCAAGCCATGTCCTCCCTGGACCGGAAACAAGCATCCTGGGACCGGTTTCGGATTCATAATCCTCATCAGCCAGGCTATCTTGAATCCAGTGGCAAAGTGAGCAGGGGACTCACGTTTGAGCATACTCTGCCAACTTAGGGCAAACAAAGCGATACAAAAGGGGTTGATGGACGGAGCGTTTGAGTAAATCAAACACTCACCCCCAGTCAACTGATCTGGGTTTAATCCATCACCATTCTTTAGCTCACTCCGCCACCCCAGTTCAGACATGGCCATATGCAAATCAGTCTGACCCTGTGCCTCATGGGAACAGTCCAGCCCGAACTGCAAAGCCATGTCTTCCCTGGACCGGAAACAACCAACCTGGGACCGGTTTCGGATTCATAATCCTCATAAGCCAGGCTATCCTGAATCCAGTGGCAAAGTGAGCAAGGGACTCACGTCTGAGCATACCCTGCCAACTTAGGGCAAACAAAGCGATACAAAAGGGGATGATGGGCGGAGCGTTTGAGCAAATCAAACACTCACCCCCCGTCAACTGATCTGGGTTTAATCCATCACCATTCTTTAGCTCACTCCGCCACCCCAGTTCAGACATGGCCATATGCAAATCAATCTGACCCTGTGCCTCATGGGAACAGTCCAGCCCGAACTGCCAAGCCATGTCTTCCCTGGACCGGAAACAACCAACCTGGGACCGGTTTCGGATTCATAATCCTCATAAGCCAGGCTATCCTGAATCCAGTAGCAAAGTGAGCAAGGGACTGACGTCTGAGCATACCCTGCCAACTTAGGGCGAACAAAGCGATACAAAAGGGGATGATGGACGATTACCTGTTTTGGCCATTCAGGAAAATGTAACACAAGATCCTATCTTATGTAAAGTTTTTGACAGACACAAAAATGTTTTTAGCGAGGAAATTGGCTTGGTCAAAAATTTTGAACACACTATCAAGTTGAAAGAGAAGGTTTTCCCCGTAGTTCATAAAGTAAGTTCTGTACCTCTTTCTGTCAAGCAAGACCGTAAGAAACACATTGAACAATTGGTGGCTCAAGATATCGTTTGTCCTATAGAATAATCTGAGTGGGTTTCAGCAGCAGTCGTCGCACGCAAACAATCTGGTGAGATTCGTTTGTGTGCAGATTTAAGAGTACTAAATCGTAACATTGTTGTAGATGCACATCCTTTGCTCAAAATACATGATATGTTGGCTAATATTGGGTGCAGTACATTTTTCTTTACCTTAGATTTATGATCAGCATATCACCAAATCCCTTTGGCAAAAGAATCTCAACATCTGACAACTTTCGTTACACCATTTGGTGTATACATGTACGAAAGGCTCCCTTTTGGTCTAGCTTCCGCGGCTAGTATATTTCAAGGGTTGACAATTGCTCTGGTGTCCAAGCTTTCCATGATGATATCTTGGTCCACTCTGAATCTTTAGATCAACATTACATTTTAATTGAAAAACGTTTTGAGTACTTTACAAAATCATGGTCTCACAGTCAACATAAAAAAATGTAACTTTTTAGCTAAAGATGTTGACTATTTGGGTCACAATTTGTCAAGTGTTGGCATTAAACCTAAAAGCTCTCCATTGGATGCCATTAAGAATGCCCTTTGTTCATTAGATAAAGATTCTTTAAGGGTGTTTTTGGGATTGAGTGAGTATTATGCTCGTTTTGTCAGGGGTTATGCTTTGGTGGTTCAACCTCTCAGGACTCTTTTAAAAAAACATGCTACGTTTGTGAGGTCTTCTGAGACTCAAATTGCTTTTGAGACCAATAAAAATATGATTATTACAGCTCCAGCAATTAAGCCTTTCTCCCATGGTATTCAAAGCATAATAACAGTGGATGCCAGCTCCAAAGGTTTGGGAGCTGTTCTCAGCCAAATGATCAATGGTGAAGAATGACTATAACCTTTGCCTCGCGCACATTGACTCCTGCTGAGCTTAATTACAGCACAATTGAGCGCGAAGCTTTGGCCTGTACCTGGTCTGTTGAAAAGTTTTGCATGTTCGATTGGGGGACAAGGTTTCAGTTGTTTACTGATCACAAACCATTGATCTACATGCTTGGCGAGAGTTCATCCAACAAAGCATCTTCTCGTCTAGTTAGATTGCTAGCTAGACTTCAAGAATTCAATTTTGATATTAAATACGTTCCGGGTGGGAAAAATATAAGAGCTGATTGCTTGTCACGCATTCCTATTCCTGTTCATGACTTGGTTAGCTCTGACATTCAATGTGTGTTTACAGTTGAAGATGTTGTACAAGATTTCAAAATTACTAAGGAAGATTGGGTACGCAATTTTGAACATGATGATTGTTTACAAAAAGTAAAAAAATACTTCATTTCAGGTTGGCCCATGGACAGAAGTCTGTCCACAGAGAAAAGAAGTTTTGCACAAATTGCTCCTGAATTGTCATGTTCTGATGATATTTTATTATGACAAGATACATTTGTTCCTACTAGGGGCATCAGACCCTGCATAATCTCTTTGGCACACAAAGGGCATCCTGGCACCACCTCTACTGTTAATAAAATTAAACAAACTTATTGGTGGCCAGGCATGGATAATCAGGTCAAGTCCTTTATCAATCAATGTACCCAATGTCTTTGTTCTGACAAACATTGGAAGTTGTCTAACTCACCTCTAACTCCTGTGGAGTGGCCAAGCAGTGCGTCGAAAAATATTGGATTTGATTTCTCTGGTCCTCTTTTTGTTTTCAATTCTGAAAAAAAATATTTATTTGTTGCCATTGACTACTTTTCGAAGTGGATTTATTTTGCTTTTGTGAAGAGTCCTGACGCTACGTCTGTCATTTTGTTTCTACAAAGATTGTTTTACTCTGAAGGTACTCCACAAGAGATTGTAACCAATAATGGTTCACATTTTGTAGCTAAAGATGTTGATATATTTCTGAGCAAATCTGATGTCAAACACACGCTTGTTCCTCTGTATTGTCCATCTTCGAATGGTCTTGTTGTACGTGCTAATCGTTTACTCAAAGAAGCTGTACAAACAGCTTGCGCTAGTAGTTTAAATATTCCAACATTGTTATGCCACAAAATTTGGAATTATAATTGCACACCCAACAGCACTACAGGTGTTTCACCTTTTATTTTACTTAGGGGTCAAACTCCAATTTCAAAACTTAATCCTGCTTGGTTATTGGAAATCTCCTCTCAAAGTACTGTTGATTCGAATAAAGATTGTGATCAGGTTAAGAAAAAACAAGAATGTTACAAACAGAATTATGATAAACGTATGCATGTTTGTGACAAACTTTTATTTTCTGGTGATTAGGTTATCATCAAAAAACCTGGAAAAATTCCTCAAGGTCAATCGAAATTTTCAGCTCCAGTACAATTTTTAAAACTTTCAGGTATGGCTGTTCTTCTCAAGGACAAAGGTTGGTGGAACAAAAATGCTCCTATCAAAATTACACCCAAACAAGCTGATATCATTTCCAATTACAAGCATGATTTGAATATTTCAAATGATTCAAATTCTGATTAGTTTGGTGTCTGTGACAATTTTATTGTACCGAATTCTCAGTTGCTAAACAGTCAACCAGATGTTACAGCTGAGGAGATTCATCAAAAATTGTTCCTTATTCTACTTCTCTTCCTGTTACTTTTCACGATGGAAGGGGGGATGGGTGTAGTAGGATTAATAGAACTGGTAGAGTTAGATCTGTACCTTCTCATTTTCGTGACTTTGTGATGGACTAATGTATCTATTGATTGTTGTTAAGATTTGCATTTTACATTTTGATTATTTGTTTTTTCTTGATTTGCTGTATTATTGGTTTGTATAGTGATTTTCATTTTCCATTATAAAATGGGGGATGTGTAGTATGTAAGTAATATTCATATTTGATGACACTATATCTTTAAAGAATGTTTTATGATTAAATTTCTTATTCTCATTTGATGTGCTCTGGAATGGTTACATTCCGTGGAATATTGCCTCAGACCTCGACCTGTGTAGTCGTGGGTTTTCTCTCTCCTTCTCAATTAAAACCCTTAACTTTAATTTACAATATGCTAATTGGATCTTTCGATCTTTTTATTACATTTAACTAAGAGATCCATTACTACAGGGCTGGGACAATGACGAGAGCAGGGGGAGGAGTAGTGCACATTGTAGGTGTGCATGAAGGTGTTTGGGAAGCTGTCTTAGACCGGCTAAACTGTCATGCACACTTTGATCCCTCTGCACCCATGCTGTGTTGAGTGAGTCTTAAACAAGCTTGCTCAGGCCAATCGCAATGCTTCTCTCATGACAGCAGTGCCATGATTAGCATCTAGGAGCCTGTCAGTGAGCAAAAGCCCCTGGGGAATCGAAGTCAGACCAGAGCAGAAGAACACTAAGAACACCAAGGTGGCAGCCAGCAGCGGCGGGTAAGTGCTTTAATTTTGTTATTTAAACCCTCCCTGCACCTACCCACCACTTGCCCCAAGAAGAAGACTAGCCGCTACTGATAAGACTGGGTCTTGGTCTGGGATCCATGAAGACGTGTGAGCAATGCACAGGCACACCCGAGGGCAAGGATCTGATTGGGCCTCTTCCTCTTATTCACTCCACATCAATGTGCAGCCATCAGAGCATTAAGTGTCTTGACAGGGCTCAGATACGGTAGTACCTAAAAACTTGCAATAGTTCTAAAGTTATGTTATGTTATGTTATGTTATGTTATGTTATATTCATCTATAATGCGCACAACTCACCCTGGGGCATCTCGGCGCAGTCCCAATGATACAACCCTAACTATTCCAGAAGCAGAGGGTACCCAGATTAAAAAAGAAAGGCTTTAAGATGCTTCCTGAAAGCGGAGTAACTGGGGAGTTCCCTTATGGATTGGGGTAAAGTATTCCAGTACTTTGGGGCCAGGAAGGAGAACGCCATTCCTCCAGTTCTTTGTAGTCGAATGCGAGGAACCTCGAGAAGCCCGGCCATTGAGGATCTAAGCTGACGACCTGGCGCGTACCTTTTTAGCTTCAATTGTAAGTACAGAGGGCCTTGACCCTTCAGTGCTTTAAAGGATAGGCATCAAATTTTAAAGAAAGAGTGTTTCTTAACTGGCAGCCAGTGAAGTGATTTTAACAGCGGCAAAGAAGGGGTGCCTGCCGGCACGTTGAGAATCATTCTTGCCGCAGTGTTTTGTATACCCTGTAATTTTTTCAGGAGGGTGGAACCCACCTCCGCAAGAAGTGCATTCCCATAATCCATGCGACTGGTAACCATTGCATGGATGAGTGTTTTGCGGTGGTTAGTGGGAATGTATGGGAAGATTTTCCTGAGGAGGCGAAGATTATAATAACAGGAGCTCACTGTGGCAGACACATGATCACACATGGAGAGTGCGTGATCCAACTGCACTCCTAAATTCCTTACATGTTCCTTGGGGACCAGGGGCACTCCCAATATCTGTGGCCACCATTTGTTGTTCCAGCTGTTGGTTACTTTTCCCAGCAGCATTACCTCAGTTTTTCCCGGATTCAATTGGAGGAAATTTAGGGACATCCATTGGGATATAGCAAGCATTCCTGATATGAAGCGGAGCCTGTCCACTTCTGGATTAGGGCCAATCTTGAACAACAGCTGGGTGTCGTCAGCGTAAGAGACTGTCTCAAAGCCGTGGGCTTCCACTACCTCAGCCAATGGGGCGAGATAAACATTAGAAAGCGTTGGACTGAGGCAGGAGCCCTGGGGGACACCCTTATCCAGCGTTGTTTTCTTTGATTTAAAAGGGCCGAGAGTGACTGTCTGGGTTCTATCTGTTAGAAAATATATAGGCCACTTCAGGGCAAGATCTTGAATGTCGAGCCTCCAGCATCGACTGTCAATCTGAGAGAGTCTGTAACTGCCAGGAGGGCGGTTTCAGTACTAAAACCTGCGCAAAAGCCTGACTGGCTGGAGGCCAGAATGTCATTAGCTTCCAGATAGCTACTCAGTTGTTTGTTAACGTTGGACTCCAGAATTTTAGCCGACAGTGTCGGAAGAGAGATTGGCCGGTAGTTGCCCAACTCATTGGGGTCTGCCGCAGGTTTCTTAAGGATGGGTCTAACAAAAGCTTCCTTCCATGGACCGGGAATCTCTCCTGTTAGTAGGGAGAGATTAAAGATGTTCTGAATTATCGGGGCACAGCATTGGGCCATAGCTGAGATGTATTTTGGAGGGCAAGGGTCCGCTGGAGAACCCGATTTTGGCCTTTTGTAGCGCCTGGGTCACTTCGCTCAGTGTAATCGGGGCGAAGTGGTCCAAACAACGGGCAAGGCGTGTCGTAGGCCCAAAGGGACTAGTTGTGTTGGGGGGGTTAAGACAGCTCAGCGGGTCAGGGACATTAATCTGAGGGAATTTGCCAAAATGTTTTCTTATAAAAAGGTGGACAAATCATCACACAGTTCCTGTGATTCAACCGGGGAATTCTTACAGACTTCGGGGGAGATGAAGTCTTTAACTATGTTAAAAAAGGTTTTGGTTGAATTATCAGCGCTCTCAATTTGATTAAGGATGAACTGTCGCCTGGTGGTTTTAAGGCTACGATGGTAGTTTGAAAGTACAGTTTCAAATTTTTGTTTGCTTGCAGAGCACTTATTTGCTCACCAAAGTCTCTCCATTTGCTTACAGGTACTTTTTTCCTGGCGTAATTCCGGCGTATACCAAGGGGCCGAAGCACGATTCTTAGGGGGCCTCAATTGTCTACTAACTGGGATGGTTTCATCAAGTGCTTTTGTTAGGACTTTATTGAAGATGACCAGCATTTTATTCACCTCAGGGTCTGGGTCAGCCGGCTGGGCTAGTACCTCCGTCTGAAATATGGGAGTAAAACTTGGAAGTGACAATTTATGCCAGGGTCTACGAAGTTCCGACTTCCTTTTTGACTTTTGGGGGTCGGGGGGTGAGATGGGGTGTTCGTCATTTCAAATTTAACCATATGATGGTCAGACCATGTGAGTGGCCAAGGTGGGTCACATTTGAGCTGTTCCACATTTGAAAGGACAAAGTCCAAAGTATGCCCTGCCTGATGAGTGGGACCTGACACCCTTTGTGTGAGTCCAAGGTGTTCTAACTCGTTTAAAAACTTGGTGGCTTCTGTGTTAGATTTCATCTCACAGTGAAGATTGAAATTCCCCTACCATAAGGAATTGTTTAGAAGCTAGGGCGTGGATAGCTATAAATTCAATTAGTGTATCAATCGACTCAGTAGAGGAGCCCGGAGGACGGTATACCAGGGATCCCAAGCAGCTCTCTGTGGGAGAAACAGTCAGCCTAAAAATAACTATCTCAAGGTTTTCCTGCATCTTAGTGGCAATCCACGAGATATTTAGGTGGTTTTTGAAGGCGATAGCTATTCCGCCTCCTGTTTTCCCAATGCGATCTAAATGAATACATTTATAGTTCTCGGGTATGGCAATGTTAATGGCCAGATGATTTCCCGGGTTCAACCACGTTTCCGTCAAGAAACAGATTTCTGGTGCATGTGTGGTGATCATATCCCAGATTTCATATGGGTGCTTTACCAGTGAGCGTAGATTGCATAAAATGTGTGCACGCCCTTCTACGGGGAAAAATCTTTGAAGTCTAGCCACGGGGGTAGATCAAAGATATAAGTTACTTTGAAAGGCACAAAGTCTACATGCAGCGGGTCCCTCCAAAGCCTGTGGAAAAATGTTATGATAGCTAGGGGAATAGAGTTGGGAAAGAGTCAGTTTCTCTCTAATGGCAAGCAGGTCATCTGCTGTGTAGGTTAAGCGAGGTAATGAGCCCGTTTTTACCTTGGGTCGATCAGGGATCTGTGCCTCTAGCCTCGTCCGGTCATGGACGGGCGCAGACGGGCTTTCCTTAGGCCTCCTTCGGCGATAGTTTGGCACGTCCGCTTTGCGCGTCCGCTCCGCGGAGGCATGCCCGTCTGCTTATGTAGGAATTGCCGAGCGCGATTCCCTCAACTAGACCGCCACCCAGCGTACCTGACCTAAGATGGCCGCTATGTTAGTGCGGCAGCCTCCTGGTACAAGTGGCAACTCAGCGCCTGATCGGCTGAGGGGTGAAATGCGGCGAAGAACACAGAGTATTTTAAGAGGTAGCAAATTGCACACATAATAAGTTTTAAAAATGCACAGTATACAGTTTCTAAATGCAATTATTAAATCAACTGCACTACAGAGCTCCCGGCAACCGCCTCAGGAGTAACTAGGACTGGTGAGCTTCGCGTTTCCAATTCTAATGTTTAAACACACAGTATTAAAAAGTTAGCAAATTGCTCAAAGAATAATTTTCAAAATACACGATACACCGAATCAGAATGCAAGTATTAATCACAAGCACTACAGAGCTCCCGGCTACAGCCTAAGGAGTATCTACAGGTAAAAACAATGCTTAATTTCCCAACAACTATACAAAGCCTTAGGATAATCTCCCTGTTTACATTTTATTTAAAATTCATCTTGCAATAGCTAAGGTTATTTGTTTTTTCTATGTGTTGTGTTTCTGTGTTTTTTCCATCCAAAATATGACTCTTTTATGTGAACTGAGTCACCTTTAGGAGTCCTGTTGGGTTTCAGATGTTAGTGAGTGTTCATTATCGGGTGCAAGTGAGAACTTGTGAGAGGAGTTAAAAGGAAGTGTGAATTTCTCACAGTGCCTGTCGGTGGATCATAAAGGTGCAATCCCAAACCTTTCTGCAAAATTCACAGAAAAATGGTCACATATAAGCCAATTGTAACTGTGCGTTTATGGAAACATGTCAATTGAAGTGCACAGCTGTCAAAATAGGGGGAGTGCCAAAGAAAATTGAAATGCAGTGCTTAAAGATAAGTTGGTGGCTTGTGTGAGTGTGTTTGATAAGATGGTGAAGTGAGCAGGTAAAGAGAAGTATGTGCAGAAAAAAAGAATGTCAAGACAATTAGAAAAGAAACATAATGATGTATATGCAGATGGAGGATTTCAGAAAGATGTGGAGAGAAAACGATAAAGTGTCTAACAGAGTGGGAGATGGCAGAAGAAAGTAGTGTGATGGGCAATTTACGTGACTGAAAAACTTCCACAAATGTTAGCAATGTTTATTTTAGTCTCATATTTTCAGAACTGAAACATTTTCAGTTTTAAGAAGTCACAACAAAATCTTTGTTCTTACTCTTAGTTAGAGGTCAAGATGCAACAACATACAACTCACAGACTGGTACCCAAATACTAGCCAGGTGGAATGCTTTGTAAAGCACAGGATGTTAGATTTCTTTTTTTAGTCCGCAATAGTGTAATCAATGGTACATTGATGACATTCCTTAGGCACTCAAACTGGTGTATTCCTCCTAAATGATTCACTGAAAGGTCAGTATTTTCAACCGTTTTTATTATCTCCTAAGTATTTGCAATGATTTTCCAAAAAAACAACCCAACTTCAAAAATGCGTGCTATTGTATCTTGCAAATGGATATGAAATGAATACCATTTACTGAGGAGATAATAAAAACGGTGGAAAATACTTACCTTTCAGTGAATCATTTAGGAGGAATACACCAGTTTGATTGCCTAAGGGATGTTGGAAAAACGTATTAGTTACACTCTTTTGTCAATGTCCCTTTTCATCCCACTAAGTACTGGTACCTGGGATGATTACGACAATTATCTGATTAACGCACAGTGTTGGTACATCATACACTTCTCAGGTTTTATGTGCGTACTTGGACACTTGGTACACAGTACTTCAGCAACTGATGTTGGCTTTTAAATGATGTGTTCCCCGCTGCAGCATCCATTTTCCTATGTCTGAATTACTGTGTGTGTATGAGAAGTATCAGACATGGGATCTGCATGCCACTGATGTTTTCCTTAGCTGTTGTGTTCTAACAACAATCCAGCTTTGTTTACTTTCACCAAGTTTAAGACCTCAGCACTGCATCACCCACTTTTGTTAGGTGCTGCTATTTGACAGAGGATCACAGGACCAGTGTTCGTGGATGAACCATATCTAATCTGAGAATAGCAATACAAACAGGTATGCTTTACTGACAGATAATTCTTATAGTACTCATATTTTGTCATTTTGAAGAACTGCAAAGATTGAACATTCTGATAAATGTGGCACGTGCTTAGCACATTTGCTGGAGTCGCAGTTGCATGTGCGACCTTACCATTGGAATGTAAATGTCAACAACATGTTGTACGTCGTTCTGAGATTGCTCACTGTTGTTCTTTCCATTGTGAGCTTCTCCATGTACTAAAAGTAAGAAGCCTGTGCTTGTGAGGTTTATGGCTTGCAAGGTCATTAGTGAAACATACCACAGACATCCATCTGCTACAACTTGAGTCTGGGGACTGAGATTCAATATTCATAACAGAGACCTGGACCACCCCTAACTCGTCAGCAGATTTAGGTTTGGCTTACCCAACAAGGTTCAAATCGCTCCGTAAAACACTGGTTGACGAAAAGGGAGCAGGAGAAGGATTTCTTTATAACTAGCAGCCCGTCCCGACCTTGTCCGGGAGCATTCAGGCTTCTCCTACCCCCGCCTGTCCTGACATTGCCCAGCAGCCCTTGCCCCCGCCCGCTCCGTTCCCCGCCTGCTCCGACCCCCACCTGGCCTGACATTGCCTTTCCTCTTGCTTTCTTTTTTCCCGCCTCGCCCGACCCCCGCCTGGAATGTTCCCGCCTGCCCCCACATCCGCCGCTACGGTCCCCGCCTGCCTCGACCCCCGCCTGGCCCGACATTGCCTTTCCTCTTGCTATATTTTTTCCCGCCTCGCCCGACCCCCGCCTGGAATGTTCCCGCCTACCCCGACATTGGCTTTCCTTACCTCAGCCGCCGCTCTGCTCCTCACTGCCTGTCCGCGAGCCTTACCTGAGACGCCGCTCTACTCCTCACCGCCTGTCCGCCGCTGCTCCTCTCCAGCACCATGTTTGCCTCTCCGCTGCTCCCACCGCCGCTGGCCTCACGTCACCGCTCCTCCCCCGCGCCATGTCCACCAACGCTCCTCGGACGCCTCTCCTCCCTGTGCTGACGTGAGCTCGCACATCGCGGCCCGCGCTACTTTGGGGGGGACTACTTTTAAAAAAAACATTAATATTGTAAATACTAGTTAATTTTTACATTTATCTAGCCTATAACCATCTAGACACCCTGCCGATTTCTACGGTGTATCGGGTGCGTAGACTGGCGCAGTGGTTCCCGAGTTTACCCGCCTCAAAGCCGGAAAGTTTCTCCTTTATTATAGTAGCATAGATGAAAACACACTCTCACTTGATGAGCTAGGAGGTCCTGAAATCCTGGGTTTTACCCTGAAAACAGAAAAAGGCAGTGCCTTTTATGTGTATTGTGCTATAGGGCTTCCAAATTCATACCTAAATCTCCTGCTAGGAGTGTTACCCAACAAGGAGCTTGCACATTCAAACTTTTTGTTTTGTCTTGGGGGACTTCAACCTATGGGCAGAGATGGACTTCTCATCACCTCTCAAAGAACTGCTGGGAAATTGTGAGATTCTAGGTCTACAATAATAAGTATATTGCCCCACTCATCTGACTGGACACACTCTGATTCTAATTTTGGCCCCAGATAGACTGATTTCAGGAAACAATATTCTGTCATTACGCTGAAAGGACCATGCCCTAGTTTCATTCCATATACTGGTTAAGGAATCATGTTCTCCTAATCTGTCCGCTAAGCCAACAAGGAAAGGAAGGACACGGCTTACATTGAATAGGCTAAACCTGAAGCCTCTCTTCAACCTCTCTAACACCGTTGACCCAAAGAACTCAGTGAAGGTCAAATATTTAGCATATGAGCCGGGGTTTCAGAAACATTTAATAAAGTGATTCTACTCACCAATATAAAATCTCGCTGTAGGCCTTTTACACCCTGGTCTAATGAATCATTAAAAATTCTAACATTAGCATGTAAGAATCTAGAAAGAAAATGGTGGAGTGGCTACACCAAAGATGTTTAAAGACCTCGTTATGTGATTACAAAACAGAGGTCGGCAAAGCTAAGCTAAGGCTGAATATTATCTCAATACGATCCTCGCAGATACAAATGTAGCAAAAAAAGGTCTTTGGCATCCTCTGGGAATTATCAGATTCTGACGGCCTAAAGCAGATAGTCACATAATACCAGGAGTTCTGCGATGATCTTGCTGACTTTTTTGATAAGAAGATCGACAAGATATTGGGCGACATTGGTGCTCTTACACAGATACCATCCTCTGTACTGAATACCTCTGCGAACTTGGAAAAGGTAGCCTGAGTGTGAGATACGTACAGTTGTACTGAAGCACCTGTTCTGGGTCCGAGCACAATCCAAAATAGAATAGACCCTTATGTGAGCCAGATCGGTAGGTTTGACTCCTTTGAACCTATCTCGATGGAATGCTTTCAATTCATTGCCAAGTCTACCACATCGGGATCTTTACTTGATCACCTACCTACTAGGATGAGGAACGAGCAAGGAGAAGTAGTCACCCTTCCTCACATTGCAGTTACACAATCAATCCATGGAGTCAGGGTTGTGCCACAAATATGGAGGAAGTAGATAGTCGGGGCAATAGAGGGCGCCAAACAAGATGGCTGCATCTCTGTGATTGTCCTGCTGCTCGGGACAAGATACCCCAGCAATCTGCCTCTCATTTAGCCCCGCATGCCTGAAAAGACACTGCAGTGACAGCCCTTACCTTCTGCTGCCTTCTAAAATCGTTTTTCTTGCCGCAACTTATCGGAGAACTCCAGCAACAGCCTCCTGCCTTGCCGTGTCAGTGGTCGTGGCTGCCTAAACATCTCTTCAGTGCACTGCAGCCCTCCACCTCCTGCTGTTGGCCAGTGAGAGTGCACAGCTCCTGTCGCTTTGGGGGCCGGTGCTTGGTGCCTACACAGTCGGCTGTGGCATGAAAAATCCCCGCTGCTGGCGCTCCGCCCGGCACTTGCCGCGGCCTGGGGGAGCTAGCCCATTGTTGCCCGGTGGGATGGCCACAGTCCACATTGCTGCCGAAACGCCTCCCTTGTCCCAGGTGTTCGAGACAGCGAGCCGGAAGGTGTGGTGAGCTCCGGCACTGCTCCCAGTTCTGGGGACGGGTGCTTTCAACGGGATCCGGCACAGCCCTATCAGTGCCCTATGAGACCACACCACAAGATTGTACACCTCCGGGCCTGTGGAGCGGCCCATTGGGGAGGGAAGCATCACCGCTGGAATACTGGTGAGTCAATTGCGCTGCTCCGTGAACCCCACCTGCCAACTTGCGCCTCTCCAACATTCCCTGCGAAGGAAACAAGACTTAGCCAACTCCTCTATGGAAAAACTGAGAGCGCTGGGCCCCTCCTGGACTACGCCTTCTGTCTGCCGGCTGGTGGCGTTACCCCAAACAGTCCACAGCTCCTGAACAACCACAGTCTACAGTAGATCTGAAGGCCCTCAATGGACACCATGAATGCACGCACGACTCCCTAGCACACAGAAATGACCATTACGAAGAGAGGCTCAAAGAAACCGAATAGCACATTTCGAACTTAGACGATGCCTCCGCCACCACCATCAACAAAACACCGGACATGGAGAAAGTGCGGAAACTCATAGCGGCAAAAAATGAGGACTTGGAATCGCGCTTGAGGTGCAACAATCTGAGAATTTTAGGTGTACCAGAATCTACTGCCACTGGCAAGAAGGAGGACTATGTGGAACGCATGCTCGTGGCCGCCTTTGGCAGGGAGGCGTTCTCCTCAGTGTTTATAGTAGAAAGAGCGCACCACTTGCTGGCTCTCCGTCCAGTGCCGAGAGCCCCTCCTTGTCCCATAGTCACGAGGATTCTCAACTACCGGGACCAAGATGTCGCCCTTCGTCTCGCCAGAGAATGCAAAAAGGTAATATTCGACGGCATTGAAGTCTCCCTATACCCTGATTTCACATTGGCTGTTCAAGAAAACAGACAAAAATTCCTCCCAGTGAAGAAAAAACTCCAACAACTGAACATCGAGTATGCTATGCTCTTCCCTGCGCCCTTCAAGGTCAACCATCAGGGGAAACAGCACTACTTTACAAACCCGCAACACAACTATGACTTCTTAAAAACTCTACCAGGACTGTCAAAAGACCGATCCTCCCCATCCAGGCACAACCATGATGATGGAGACACATCAGATTTGGAATGACAACCCAGCAAGATCCACAGCGCTCACATTTACACCATTGAGGCAAGTTCGGACACGGCAAAACTCTCCCCATGATTTCTCTGTATTGACTGCGGGCTTGCACAACCCACACTAAACTGTGACGCAAAATCCCCTGCTTGCAGAGACATTCGCCATGGACTGGAAAAGATCACCACTAATACCCCCGAGCACCCTTGCTAACGATAGGAGGTACTGGCTGTCCTCTTTTTACCACCCACTTAGGTGAACCCTAAACAAACTTAGTTTGAAATGGTTAATATGTTGAACTCAATTTACCCTGTTGGGTGCGGGACACAAAGGCACATTGGGGAGTAGGGAGGAACACACCACAGCAGATTTAGGCTGCTGATGTGAGAGGGGGGAGGTCATTGGGAATGTTTATTACCGATTAGTACTGCACTAATTCACCCGTACACGCCCGTACCACCTGTTCATATTCTATAACACACACTCTTAGCCACTACCAATATGCACAACACCCATAGAGACCCGACCTAGTCCCCCCAAATATAATTTTTTGACATGGACTGTGCACGGCCTGAGCAATCCCCGCAAGCACAGACACATCCTGTCTTACCTGGACCGCTACAATATCCACTGCTGTATGCTTCAAGAAACACACCTCGCTCCCACTACAACCGCCACATTTGCATCCCGTTGGGCGACCTACAGATGCTTCTCATCCAATTCCTTCTATGCCAGGGGCACGGATATCCTAGGAAAAGACACACTTCCCTACACTCCCATTGGATCGTACGGGGACCCACAAGGCCGATACAGTATCCTTTAGGGGCAATATCCGCCCGATCCATTTATTTATTTATTTGTGTATTTTATAGAGCGCACAGCTACCCCGACAGGGCGTCCCGGCGCTGAGAACTTTGAGGGTGGAGGGCACAGGGGGATGTTATAGGGAAAACAGGTGGGTCTTCAGTGACTTACGGAATAAGATTTCTGATTGGGAAGAGCGTAGGGCCAGAGGGAGCTTGTTCCAATGCTGGGAGGCACAAACCTCAAAGGTTTTTCCGCCTGCCCGTGAGCGTTTGAAGCGTGGGGTTTCCAAGAGAAGGAGAGAGTTGGACCGTAAAGTCCTGTAGTTGGTATACGGTCGCAAGGTGTTTTTCAAGTGGGCAGATCCCATACCCCTCGATGCTCGGTGGGCCAGCGTCATAGCTTTGAAAATACACCTTTTGGCCATTGGCAACCAATGCAATTTGCGGAGGTGGGGAGAGATATGGAAAAACTGGCCCACTCCCAGCTGGCGAACTTCATTGAAACCAATGGGTTACTTCATGATTCCCAACATGGCTTTAGGTTGGGCCACAGCACGGAGTCAGCCCTCATTGAAATGGCTGACTCGGTGAGGTGGACGCTCGACCAAGGGTCAAGGGCGGTGTTGGTGCTGCTGGATCTTTCAGCAGCATTTGACACCGTCTCCCACAGGATCCTGCTGAGGAGGCTAGCGGACCTAGGCGTAGGTGGCACTGCGCTTAATTGGATCACGTCGTATCTCTCTGATTGTACTCAGCAGGTTTTCACTCCCCCCTACACTTCCACAGCCAGACCACTCAAATGGGGAGTCCCGCAGGGCTCCTCGCTCAGCCCGCTTCTATTTAATGTTTATTTCACCCCCCTGGCAAAACTGATCGCTCAGACTGGGATCAAGTCCACCTCCTACGCTGACGACATTCAGCTTCTTTTCACTTTCGACTCCCCTTCTCCCTCAGCTTTTGATCCGTTAAAAACCTGCCTCAGAGACATCTCTAAGTGGATGGATGCCAACTCCCTTCGACTCAATGCTGGAAAAATGGAGGTTCTGTTTTTTAATTCACCATCCCCTCTGGACTCCAGTCTATGGTGGCCAGAAGATCTGAGCCAAGCCCCTACAACTAAACACTCAGTAAAAAATCTTGGAGTCCGCTGGGATAATCATCTCAGCTTCAATACCCAGGTTCAAACAGTAACAGCCTCCTGTTTTGGCAAGATCAGAACCATCAAGCGTCTCATCAACTACCTACCAGCGGACTGCCGTAAGACTGTGATCCAGGCACTGATCATTTCCCATCTTGATTATGCCAATGCCCTCTACCTAGGCATCACAGCAGGCCAATGTCAAAAACTCCAGACGGTCCAAAATGCCGCCGCCCGGTTAGTGGAAAGAATACCTTTCAGACACCATATCTCTCCCCACCTCCGCAAATTCATAACCCTGGTCTCTTGCTATTGGCCTAACACAGATTATCCAGAATTCTTTCAGATACTTTGGGGCAAAATACTTGACATTAGATCCTCATACTTGGTATGGGGGGAGATGTTAACGTCACCTTAGACCCAACAATAGACAGATTGCACCCACAACCTCATCACTACTCTAACGCACACTACACCCTCAACCGTATTGTGGGGGATCATGATCTGATTGAATCTTGGCATACCCTCCACCCACAAACTCAAGAAGGTTCCTATTTCTCCACTGCTCATTCCTCCTGGTCGCAAACAGATGGGTGGATATTCACCAAAGGGTAGGCGCCCTGGCTAACACACATCTCTCACCTTTCGCGCACATACTCCGATCACTCACCTGTCCTCCTCACCCTCACGCCACCTCATGAGGAATCACCTTATATTTCTGGCACCTCGCCCCACAGGCCCTTTAGACCCCTTTTTTAAAGAAGAACTCGAACAAGAGATAACTGATTTCTTCCCCTAAAATGATGGCTCAGTCCCACAATACTCCACATTGTGGGAGGTCTTTAAGGTCACTATGTGGAATCTACATCGCTAAAAGCGTAGGTGTCTTGAAGGATATCCGTGCCACGCTACGAAAACTAGAGCCTGAGCTGAAACAAACAGAATTGCTAATACAAGATACGCCCACCTCGGAACTAAAGGCACACCTGTGAGATCTCCTTACATATTACCAGGAGACGGCTGAGCGGGAAAGTTAATTCAGGGGAAAAAAACATCAAGCGCTCCGCTACGGAGAGGGGACAAGTCCGGGCAAAGCGCAAGCCTCCGTCACCTGGCCCCCTAGATTCTCCAATAACGTTCTAGACATTAAGGACGAAGAATGCAGCCAGTAGACTTTACCCCTTTCTTCGAAGACACTGCCATCGCTTGGCTGGGAGACAATCAAAGCGAATTCCTACTTGTGCACCACAAAGACAAGGAGATTATAGCTGCTATAATGCAACTACAATCTGGAAAGGCCCCAGGGCCTGACGGCCTCCAGTCCGAATTTTATAAAACGTACCGACATCTTCTTATCCCTGTGCTACAGCATGTCTTCGAAGAAGCCCATGAGATGGGCATACTACCCCAAACAATGCGCGAAGCGCTCATTATCTCTCTACCTAAACCGGGTAAACTACCATCGCAATGTGACTCGTATAGGCCCCTGTCCCTTATTAACGTTGACGCCAAGATCCTGCCAAGCTAATCACAAATTGAATCAGTCTCCTTACGCCTATATTGGTACTCCCTGAACAGTCGGGGTTGGTACCCAGCCGAGGCACGTCTCACAATTTACGTACCCTGTTTGCGATCCTCCACAATATAGACCTGACGCGAATGCAGCAGCCATATTCCTGGATGCCTCTAAGGCGTTTGATTCCCTTGAATGGGACTATCTTGCCTTTTTACTTCACTGCATGGGATTCCCCACTCCTTTCCTGGCTTGGATAAATCTGCTATACACTGGCCTGCGAGCCACTGTGATGATCAATGGCTCTTGTTCCTCCCCTTCACGAAACCCAGAGGGACCCAATAGGGGTGCCCCCTCTCACCCCTTCTCTTCGCCCTGGCTATTGAACCCCTCACCAGCAACACTTCCGGGAGCATGCCCTCATATATCCAGAGAGAAATACTAATATCCTGTTATGCGGATGACCACACCCTATACTTACGTAACCCAGACGAAAGTCTTAACCCCATTCTACGGCTACTCATACTATTTGGTCGCCTCTCTGGAGTCAATATAAATTGGGGGTAATTCCAGATATATCCCCTCACTGACGCCACACCACGCTTTGGTCCCGACTACCTCCTTACCTGGTGTACTGATGCACGTACCTACCTTGGTATTGTCGTCTCTCGTGATCGAGAAGAACTGATGAGGTCAAATTATGGCTGTGAACTTGATCTAATAACTAAGAAAATTACCAGATGGATCGCATAACCCCTTTCCCTGGCTGGGAGAACTGCCCTTATCAAAATGGTAGTCCTCCCCAAGCTGCTTTATCTGATTACTAATATCCCCGATGCCCCAGCCGCCACTTTTTTAAAATAGGTAAAACTCAACTCATTCGCCTCATTTGGGGCATAAAACAGGCAAGACTATGCTGGGACACACTCACACGACCCTTTGAGGTCCGGTGGCTTAGAGGTACTGGATCTGGAATTATACTTCGTATGTGCTCAAGCTCACTATGCATCATATTGGATAAACCCTCCCCCCTACATGCCTCATCTTGCGATAGAGGACAGGTACTTGACTCCGACCCCGTGCAATGCCTATTTGAGCATCCCTGCAGTCCCTCGGTGACTCGCCTCCACCACTGTAAAATGCGCTACCAGTGTCTGGCATGATCTAGCTAAACTACTGCAATGCACCCTGATGTACTTCCCCTCCTTCTTATCCCTGGTAAGCATGACCACCTGGTCACACAAGAGGGGGGATGCCGCCGACTCCTCCGCAAACATGCCGTTCACACCTGGGGACAACTTTACATTGGGGGAAAGTTCCGCACCAGCAAATAATTTTTTGGCTCCACACCTCCCACCCCATTGGAGCATTTCTATTATATTAGACTGCATCAGGATGTGAGGGCCCTAACTCCCTGCTTCCCACATCAGCCCCCACCATGTCTACCCCTACATGCCATTCTACAACACACTGCTCCCACACACTTTGTGTCACTGCTATATCGCACTGTACAGAGAGACACGACACACACACCCCCCTTAGCCAGGTGCAGATGGGAAAAGGAACTAGACTCCCCCCCACCAACAGAACAGTTGTCATTCTGTTGCCGACAAACTGTAGGCATCTCTGCTAGCAGCAGATTGCGTATCATCCATTATAGATCTGTCCATCGTCTGTACTACACACCTGCGTGCCTACACTGCCTTCGTCTCCTAGACAGTGATCACTGTGATGTACTTCCCCCAGGAGCAGATTTTAGACACGGGCGGCTTGCGGTGTAGCCCATCCCTGTCTACACTTCTGTAAGATACATTACTTTACACTGCCGGCCCGCCCAGGGTTGTAGGCACCCTGCTGTGATCCATACTTATTGCTTCTAATAAAGGTTTAAAAAAAAAAGTGATAGTCACCCCATAATAAAGAAATCCTCTGTGGACACTTTGGTCCTGAACAATGACAGAGCGATATTGCTTATCCCTTTCCCCATGAAAATAGCAGCACAATATGTCAGCAGCAGGCTGTCCCAATACTTGGAATCACATTTCCTCCTCGAGGATGAACAATTTTGGATCTGACCTGGACATGGCACTGATTCAGCCCTACTTATTGCCATGGACGATTTGCCTATGAGAGTAGACAGTGGCCAGTTGACAGCCTTGATCATGCTTCACTTGTCGGCTGCCTTTGACACAGTCAACCACAAAATCCTCTTGGCCCGACTATCCTCAATTGGACTGGAGGGTACAGTACTGAAGTGGATGGAATCCTACCTGTTCGATCGGTAGCAGGCTGTGACCAGTGATGTAACAACAGCTCCTGCAGCTACCAAAGAATGGGGGACCACGTGCTCTAGGGGACCCCTTCTAGCCCTGTGTATGGCTGAAGGCTGAGATCTCTTGTCTAGGTCTGGAGCATAAGAAGCCCCCTCTATCGACTTTGCAGAGCGACCCCCTCAAGGTTTGTTACACCACTGGGTGTTGCTCTGACCCCATAGTTCTCCAAAAACAAAAATCTATGACAGGGGGTTCCGCAGAGCTTGGCACTGTCCTGTTTCACATCTATATGAGACCACTCATTACCGTCATAAATGAATACAGCATCAGGCTGGTCAGTTATGCGGAGGCCACCCAACTGACCGTATCTCTTACTAACAGCTGGGAGGAAACAGTGGTAATGTTAAAGCTGCCGATTTGTCTATTATCCTTATGGAAATGCTGCTATCTATAAAGTCTTCCATTCCTACTCGTGCTACGGGTTTAGATCAATTGCCCAATGACTTATTTAAGGCAAACCTATAAATCTGGGGGCCAATCATTAACTTGCTTTAAAACACAATCTTAAGCGGCATGGAGATTCAATTGTCCTAGAAATTAGCTTAAATTATTAACATCCACAAAAAAGGGAACAGGGCTAACCCGGCCAACTATCGGCCAAGAAGTCTGATCGATTTGCTGCAAAAACATTTTTGCAAACAGGTACTGGCTCGTGAACAGGAGTGCATGAGGGATGCAAATACATTTATGGGTTGGCATGCAGTCTTTAAGCAAAATGTGAGTACACTTGATCAGATCTTTCATATTGTTTGTATGTATTAGCGAAAGGTGATCGAAGGCAGGGGCAAACTTTACGTTGCCTTTGTCGATCTTTGTGCGGTAGACAGTCAAAAAATTGAGTTGGAAATATCGACCTACCATAATATTGAGTCTGAAATATCGAAGGAGTATAATATCGAAGGCAAGAATATCGTAGGACAGAATATCGACCCAAGGTAAGTAATATCGAAATACTTAATATCGATGTAAGTAATATCGAAGTTAGTAATATCGATAGCATATATATCGATGTTAATAATTTCGATGACACTAATATCGATATTTGTATTATTTTATAGTTTTTTATTATGTATGTGTTATATGTTTAATTTAAGTATTTAAAATAATTACTATTATATGTGTATACATTTTCTATAATAATATAGAAATTTATAAGGAAATTTGATGTTTTAGTACCGGAGCGGGTTGTGGGTTTATAGGGGAATAGGGTGGGAAGTAATTTAATTATGGTAAGTTGATTAATAATTAGTAGGATTAATTAATTAATTATAGTTATTTGCTAATTAATATTGATTAATTGGGAAATAATTAATTGATTAATTGATATATATTTTCTGTAGCGGGATGTGGGTTTATAGGGGAATAGGGTGGGGAGTAATTTAATAATAATTAATTAATTAATATATGTTTTTAAATATTTATAACTAATTAATTGGCAAATAATTAATATTAATTAGTTAATTAATTAATATAATTTTGTACATATTTTAAATTAGTAATTAATTGGTAATTAAATAATATTAGTTAGTTAATTACATTATTAGAGTAATTTATTTATATATATAATTTTTAGTTACTGTTAATTAATTAATTGGGGAAAAATGATATTAATTATTAAATTATTTTAATTACAGCTTATGTGCTAATATATTTACTTTATTGTTATTGTTAATTAATTATTAATTGCTAATTAAATAATATTATTTAACTTTGGGTTAAGGAGTATTTTTAGGGTTCAGGGTCATTTTTGGGTTTTTGGGTAAAGGGGTATTTTGAGTGTTTAGGGTCAGTTTTCAGTTTTTGGGTAAAGGGGTATTTTTAGGGTTCAGGGTCAGTTTTCAGTTCATGGGTAAAGGGGTATTTTTAGTGTTCAGGGTCAGTTTTCTGTTCATGGGTAAAGGGGTATTTTTAGGGTTCAGGGTCAGTTTTCAGTTTTTGGGTAAAGGGGTATTTTTAGGGTTCAGGGTCAGTTTTCAGTTCATGGGTAAAGGGGTATTTTTAGTGTTCAGGGTCAGTTTTCAGTTCATGGGTAAAGGGGTATTTTTAGGGTTCAGGGTCAGTTTTCAGTTCATGGGTAAAGGGGTATTTATCTGATCTTGGTGGTGGCAGCACTTAGAGACCTCGCTGGGGAAAGACGGGCAGACTGCGAGGGTTCCTCTTCTGCCTACTCACTCTCCGCAGTTTTAAATGATTTATTAGCGCATTTTTAATACAAATACTCTGTATGTCACTTTGCTCCCGAATGGTGTTGTTAGTGTTTTAAATTAACTGTAGTGCGTTTAAATACCTGGTGCACTGTCCCCGGCTCCCCTGGGCCCCGGTCCACCGCGGCTTTCCGTGCCGTTTGTTGTGGAGGGTCAGGTCGGGCGGCGCCATCTTGGGTGAGGCCCGGTACCCGGCTGGTCGGTAGTTAGCGGTCCAGCTTGGGGAGGGGTCTTGGGGGATAAATAGACCCTGAGTGCTCTGCGTCCTCGCGACTGATCTTGGTGGTGGCAGCACTTAGAGACCTCGCTGGGGAAAGACGGGCAGACTGCGAGGGTTCCTCTTCTGCCTACTCACTCTCCACAGTTTTAAATGATTTATTAGCGCATTTTTAATACAAATACTCTGTATGTCACTTTGCTCCCGAATGGTGTTGTTAGTGTTTTAAATTAACTGTAGTGCGTTTAAATACCTGGTGCACTGTCCCCGGCTCCCCTGGGCCCCGGTCCACCGCGGCTTTCCGTGCCGTTTGTTGTGGAGGGTCAGGTCGGGCGGCGCCATCTTGGGTGAGGCCCGGTACCCGGCTGGTCGGTAGTTAGCGGTCCAGCTCGGGGAGGGGTCTTGGGCGATAAATAATGGTACACTATAGAACGCGCAGCGGTCGCGCACAGCGGGCGCGCCGTCTGCGCGCCGAAGGAGGGCCCGTCTGTGCCCGTCCGTGCCTCGGACGGGCCCAGGGCCAGCCATTCTACACGGCGACCTTTGGGTTCGGTTAAATCCGCAACGTACAGGTATTCACATCATGACCTATGGAGGCTTGTTCCCTCTGTTAATAGTGGACACTGTACACGTGCGGATTCGAACTGCCACATGTCTGTATGCCCTTCCTGTGGTTTTGCCCTTCAACCCTCTCCCCCTCCAAGACCTGTCATTGGTGCTCCTTCCACGAATAGACGGGCGGGACTGATCAATGCCAGATCTGCAGTTAGGCATGCCGCCGAGATCTTTGATCTACTGGTGGATGACCAATTGGAGGTGCTGTTCCTTACCGAGACATGGCTGACCAGCACCTCCGCACCTAGCGTAGAACTTGCCATCCCTAGGGGGTTTAAGATCGCTAGAGTGGACCGACCTCTAGGCAGAGGGGGTGGGCTAGCGGTTGTGTTCAAGGAAGAGTGGTGCTTCGCATCTGAGCCGCCGCTTGCGGATATAGGGGGCGAGGTTCTCCACTTTTCCATCACAACTTCCCCCCACTTTACTTTAGGAGGCTCTCTCATATATAGACCTCCGGGTCTGGCTACCCGCTTTCTGGACGCCCTAGAAGAATATCTGGTCCCTCGAGCCCTAGGTTTTCCTAGGTTCCTACTGGTTGGGGGCCTGAATATTCATATGGATGTCCCAGATCTGTCTGATGCCCACAGATTAGGTGAAATTCTGGAGCTTGCCCAACTCAAGCAATGGGTGACTGCCCCGACGCACATGGGGGGCCACTTGCTCGATTTGGTATGTTCTAACTTCCCTATTCAATCTGTGGCTGTTGAAAAAACGACCTGGTCCGACCATGATTTGGTCAGATTTAATTGGGAGATTGTGGAGCCTTGTCCCCCTCCTTCTATTCCTCACTCCCAAAAGATCAACCTACCTGCATTTAGACAGGCTCTGAGTAATACTCGCCCCAATTTGAATCTGCTCCTAGGCGATGCGATTTGCAAATTTAATGAGTGGCTTCAGCAGGCGGCTACCGCCTCCATTAGGCAGACCGCACTAACCAGATCTAGACGTACCCCCTCCCAACCCTGGTTCTCCCCTGAATTGAGGGAACTAAAACTGGGGTGTAAGAAGCTGGAACGAGCATGGAGACGTGATTATAGCCCTGAGGCTAAATCCGCTCTACGGCTGGCGCAAAAAGTATACCATTCAGCCATTAAGGATGCGAAGGGGAAATATTATGCTGGGCGTATTGCCAAGGCAGATAACAGTAGCAAAGAGATCTTTGCCATTGTGAAAAGCTTCGTGGCACCCGTCGCTGAGGCCGTCTCCCATCCATCCTCGCAGCAATGGTGTGAGGAACTGTCCTCCTTTTTTATTAATAAAATAAAGAGGATTCAGCAAGACCTTACAGCAGCCCTTCCCACCGACCAGGAAACAGAAGGCCTGCGTCCCTCTCTCGGCCCGAGTTCGGAACAGCAGTTCACGATCTTCGAGCAGATTGTGGAGGACACCATTTCTCCCCTAATTCAGTCCCTGAAATCTGGCTCACCCGCCGATCCGTGCCCGGCCCGGGTGCTCTCGGAGGTGGCGGAATTAGTCTGTATGGAGATCACGCAGATTGTTAACCTTTCCTTGAGGACGGGCGTGGTCCCTACTGCTTGGAAACAGGCTAAGCTTTTACCTCTCCTAAAGAAACCAGGCCTAGACTGGACGGCCCCCGGGAATTATAGACCAATTTCCCTTTTACCGGCACTCACCAAAATCTGTGAGAAGGTGGCATTTCGACAACTAGAGAGGTTTGTTGAAACTTCCAATGCCCTCTATCCGGCCCAATCGGGCTTCAGGGCTGCTTACAGCACCGAGACAGCCCTCTTGGAGATGAGCGAGGCCATCCGGGACTGTTTAGACGGGGGCGGCAGAGCGGTCCTAATTCTTTTGGACCTCTCTGCCGCGTTCGACACCGTCCCACACGAGCTCCTCCTGAGCCGGTTGGCGGACATAGGTATTGGAGGGGTGGTGTTAGACTGGCTGTCCTCCTTCCTGTCGGATAGGACCCAGCAGGTCTGGCTGCCTCCCTATGCCTCTGAGCCTGAACCTCTGCTTACAGGTGTCCCGCAGGGTTCCACTCTCAGCCCCCTTCTGTTCAATGTCTATATCACACCTTTGATCTATCTAGCTGAACAGTTCGGGGCCAAGATCATTGGGTATGCAGACGATACCCAACTGTTGTTCACCTGGCCTGATGATAACCTGGATACCTCTACAGTCCATTTGTGTTTGTCCTCGGTATTTCGCTGGTTGACGAAGGCCCAGTTGAAGTGCAACGAGGACAAATCTGAGGTTCTTTTTTATGGCTCCTTTCCCTCCTCGTTTATGAGCACTCTTTGGCCCTCTGACATCCCAGGCCCGAAAGAGATGGGGAGACCCGCCAAAAACCTGGGCATCTGGTTTGACGAGGACTTAAGATTTAAACATCACATAAAAAAACTGACTGGCACCTGTTTTGCGACCCTAAAAATGCTTCGCAAATTCTTCCCCTTGCTTCCTAGAGAAGCAAAGGAGTCTGTTGCGCGAGCGCTTATACTGTCCAGGCTGGACTATGCTAATGCATTGTTCAGTGGAATTCCTTCTTACCTGGTCAAGCGCCTGCAAATCATCCAGAACGCGACAGTCCGTCTTTTATTTAACATTCCTAGATGGATGAGCGTTCGTGCGGAGATGCGTACACTTCATTGGCTCCCGGTTGCACAGCGCATCCGGTTTAAGTCACTGGTTCTGGCGTTTCGTGCTATTCATGATCAAGGCCCTCAGTACCTGAGAAAAAGATTCATCAGTTACGTTCCCGCACGGACTCTGAGATCCTCCACCCTGTTCCAACTGTCCCTTCCCCGCTTCAAGCGTGCCAGACTTGGTGGTCAGTCGATTGCGGTGGTTGTGGCTCGCGCCTGGAATGCTCTTCCTCTTCACCTGCGCTCCACACCCACTGTAGCCGCATTTAAAAAACAGCTGAAAACATATTTGTTTAACAGTGCTATTTAAGAGTTCATTTTCTTCTGTGAGGGTCTGCTTTCTGCATCTTTCATTTCCCCCGCGCCAGGATACTCCCCAGTAGCAGAGCGCGCTATAAAATGGTTTATAATAATAATAATAATAATAATAATAATAATAATTTTTAGGGTTCAGGGTCAGTTTTCAGTTTTTGGGTAAAGGGGTATTTTTAGGGTTCAGGGTCAGTTTTCAGTTCATGGGTAAAGGGGTATTTTTAGGGTTCAGGGTCAGTTTTCAGTTCATGGGTAAAGGGGTATTTTTAGGGTTCAGGGTCAGTTTTCAGTTCATGGGTAAAGGGGTATTTTTAGGGTTCAGGGTCAGTTTTCAGTTTTTGGGTAAAGGGGTATTTTTAGGGTTCAGGGTCAGTTTTCAGTTCTTGGGTAAAGGGGTATTTTTAGGGTTCAGGGTCAGTTTTCAGTTTTTGGGTAAAGGGGTATTTTTAGGGTTCAGGGTCAGTTTTCAGTTTTTGGGTAAAGGGGTATTTTTAGGGTTCAGGGTCAGTTTTCAGTTCTTGGGTAAAGGGGTATTTTTAGGGTTCAGGGTTAAGCATGAGCGAATTTTGCGGATCTCGCGTTCGCGAATTTTGCGGATTTGCGGATTCGCAATCCGCAAAATCCGCGAATTCCCACGAATTTGCGGATTTTTTTTTTTGTGTTCGCCCGTGTTTCTGCCAGTTCGCGAGGGTTTTGTACACTTTCGCAAATTGCGAACTTACCTGTCGGGTCGCAAGTTTCGCGAACTTGTTGTTTCTACGTGTCCAGCCTGTTTGGGACACTCTTCTTCATCACTGCCACTCTCTGTCACCACTGCCACTCTCTGACTACTCATGCCACCCTCTGGCCCACCCATGCCACCCTCTGTTTCATCACCACACCCTCTGGTTGTCCAGTGTACATTATTTTCGGCAAAGCAAAGCACACCTTCCCTGCCTCAAGTGACCTGAATTAATTTGGGGCTGATTAATGTGTCACAGAATATTTTTTTAGCTGGCACCTGCTTCCTTAGTGCGCCCTGATTAGTGATCTTTTGCACTTGCTAAGTGCTTTCATTGTTGCAAAATTAGTTACAACACCTGCCCTGCCCCAACTGACAATAATGAATTAGGGGCTGATTAATGGATTTTAACTTCCAGCCTGGCTCCTGCTTGTCTCCCTTAGCTGTAATTCAGGACCTTTGTGGCATATGTGTAACTATTCTGAGGTTCAGAGCAGGGTCACATAATAGTTTCAACTGGCAACACAACTCTGGAGGGGCCCCTCAGGAAGCACTACAGGAAATGGCTACTAATGATGAGCCTGAACTTTTGAACCTGGTAAGTAGTTACTTTCAGTTTTGCTAAAATCGTATTTCTGCAATTTTGCACTTATTCGCGGGGCGCGAACTCACGCGAACTCACGCGAACAGTGCGAGCAGTGCGAGCAAAATCCGCTGCTCGCGGATTTGCGGATTTTGCGGGAGATTCGCAAATCTCGCGGATTGCGGATTTCCCGAAAATCCGCAAAATCCGCGAGCGGAACGGATTTTCCGCCCATGCCTATTCAGGGTCAGTTTTCAGTTTTTGGGTAAAGGGGTATTTTTAGGGTTCAGGGTCAGTTTTCAGTTCGTGGGTAAAGGGGTGGTTTTTGGGTTCAGGGTCAGTTTTCTCGACTGTTGCACTCTCTGGAGTGGGAATAGTAATTTTATCCCTACGCTATCAAACGCTTTCCCTACTGTTCCACTCTCTGGAGTAGGAATAGTAATTTTTACCCTTACGCTATCCAACGTTTTATATAATTAATTGTTAAAATATCACATGTTTATTTTATTTTTTATATTACTTACATTTTATGTATGTTATTGTTTTATGTTTGTACATGTATTAGTAAATTAGAATATATTTCATTAATTTAGAAATTAGTAAATTAATTATTAATTCGTATTGTTCAGTACATATATATTATATCTTTACTGTATATATTTAATTAATGTATTATTAATATATATGTTTTATTTATTAATTTTAAACATTATTAGATACTTTTAAATATGTATATTTTATTTATTAGTGTTATATACTTACTTTTACATTTATATATATTAAAAAAAAATCGATATTTTTAACATCGATATTTTTTACAACGATATTATTTTTTCGATATTTTTGTACTTACCATGTTGTAGATAGGATGTCGATATTTTTGCCCTCGATATTGTTGACTCGATATTCTTGTAGGTCGATATTTTTGTAGTCGAAATTCTGTCATAGATCCCTTTGTGCAGCTTTTGACTTAGTGTCCAAAGCAAGACTATGGAAGGTCCTCAAAAATATGGGTTTGCCGGCCCCTTTGCTGCATATTATTGTGAGGCTTCATGCTGAGACGTTTGCCCAGGTGAGGTGGGAGAGGGACAGGACCCTACCAGACCTGATTTGTGTCAATCGTGGGGTCCACCAGGGGTGTGTTTTGGCCCCCACCCTTTTTATGTTACATGTAAATGAGGTAATTGGCTTCTTAGTTTAAGATGGGTGCGATGCACCTAAGATAGGTGGGCAGAGGGTCCCTGCACGTCTCTTTGCGGACGATACCTTGCTAATCTCTAAGTCACCCCAAGGTTTGCAACAGCTCCTGAATTCTTTTCAACTGTTCTGGGTGGATCGAGGCAAGACCAAATATATGATTTTTAGTAGACCGTAGTCGAATTCTTGCAAAAGGAGGATGCTAGTGGCTGACACAATTTTAGATATAGTATGGCATTCTGATGACACCGCAAATATCTGTGTATCAGCTGTTTTTATAGAATCATGACTTATGAACTGTTGTAAAGTTGCCCAGAGGTTTTATGTATATACCAGGAAGGAGAGTGCCTGCAGGTCTGAGTCAGCAGACAGGTGAGACCTCACCTTGGGAGAAAAGAACAGGGCTCAAGGTCAGACCCCACAAGTAGATCTACAGCCTGGGGTAGGGCCATGACTGAGTAGACCCTGAGCCTCTAGCTGCATCTGCTGCAGGTGAGTGGACAGCTAATGTGAAAGATAAGCATGGGCGAAATTTGCAAATTCTCGTTCCGCGAATTCGCGTATTTCCCTGCGAAATCGCAAAAATAATCCACAAAATCGCAAATTTTCCAGTGGAAACGCGGATTTTTTTGCGATTTGCCCTGGAGTACTTTCTACTGGCTAATCCAGTAAGTGCTACCTCATTGGGTAAATGTATAGTGCTTTTACTACACTGCAGCTATGTAAAGGATCAGAAGATGTGTCTCCAGTGACCATGTGTGCCTGTAACACAGGCACACATGGTCACTGGAGACACATCTTCTGGCTCTTTACGCAGCTACAGTGTAGTAATAGCACTATGGGGCAGATTTACAAGCCACTTGCGCCTCTTTTGCGCCACAGTTGCGTCACTTTTGTGGCGCAGCGGCAGCACAAAAGATGCGCCATGGTGCTGGGTATTAACAACGTGACGCATCTGAGATATGCGTCACGCTGTAAAGCCTTGCGCCATCAGGAGGCCTTCTGGCGCAGGGAAGGGCGTTCCTGCGCAGGAACGCCTCCTAAAAGTGGCTGAGTGAAATCTACAAGATTTCACTCAGTCACTTTTAGGCCAATGCTGCGTCAAAACCCTGCGCCTGCTTGAAGCAGGCGAAAGGCTTGACGCAGCATTGGGGAGATAAGGCCCCCAGAGCATTGCTGGAGCTGCGTCGTGCTTGCGACGCAGCTCCAGCAATGCGCTGCTTTTACTGTGCCGTTTTTGCCACATGGTGCGCCGCATTTTAAATGCGGCGAACCATGGGTGGCGAGCTGCGGCGCACAATAACTGGCGCAGTTATTGTAAATCTGCCCCAATACATTTAGCCAACGAGGGAGCACTTACTGATTAGGCAGTAGAAAGTACTCCAGTTGAGTATTCGTATTGCACAAAACGGTGGCATCTTCGTGGACAAACACGCAGGGCGGGATTCATTCTGCCCCCTGTTAGACTCGTTTTTCCGTTGTTTTTCAGCCCTTCTGCCCTCTGTTAGACTCGTTTTTCCCTTGTTTTTCTGCCCTTCTGCCCCCTGTTAGACTCGTTTTTTGTGCCTTTCTGCCCTCTGTTAGACTCATTTTTCCCTTGTTTTTCTGCCCTTCTGCCCTCTGTTAGACTCGTTTTTTGTGCCATTCTGCCCTCTGTTAGTCCCTTGTTTTTCTGCCCTTCTGCCCTCTGTTAGACTCGTTATTTGTGCCCTTCTGCCCTCTGTTAGATTTGTTTTTGTGCCTTTCTGCCCCCTGTTAGACTCGTTTTTTGTGCCCTTCTGCCCCCTGTTAGACTTGTTTTTCCCTTGTTTTTCTACCCTTCTGTCCTCTGTTAGACTGTTTTTTTGTGCCATTCTGCCCTCTGTTAGACTCGTTTTTCCCTTGTTTTTCTGCCCTTCTGCCCTTTGTTAGACTGCTTTTTGTGCCTTTCTGCCATCTGCATCACCACATCATCACTCAGTGCTACCCCAGCATCACTCAGCACCACCACATTATCACTCAGCACCACCACATTATCACTCAGCACCACCACATTATCACTCAGCACCACCACAGCACCACTCAGCACCACCACAGCACCACTCAGCACCACCACAGCATCACTCAGCGCAACCACAGCATCACTCAGCACCACCACAGCATCACTCAGCACCACCACAGCACCACTCAGCACCACCACAGCACCACTCAGCCCCACCACAGCACCACTCATTGCCACCCCAGCATCAATCTGCGCAACCATTTAACAACAACTGGTTCAAATATGTTCTCTCAATGTTTCAAGCTTTATTACAAATGTCACAAAAAGATGTTAATATTTCACTTCCGTTCTTGGATTTTCGTCACAATAAAATACACTGAACATAATCTTCACAAAAGTTATTTACAAAAATTAAAAGCCATTGTAATTTGTAATATCAATACATCTAAGTCACGTAAATACAAAACATGTTGCATTACAAATTAGAGGTGTCACATTTGCGAAAGTTATAACTATCGGCATTGTAAATGACAAAGCTATTAATTTAGCTATTTTCAAAACCAACACATACATAAAAAAAATTGTAATTTACAAGACCAATAGCTCAAACTTTCCTAATGCGAGACCTATTGCATTGCAAATGCTTGTTTTTATATCTGTCAGTGCTTCCTGTTGAGGTTTAATTTTCGTGACAGGCGCCTCATTGCCTACTTGTAACTATTCTCTGACCCTGCTTCAAGAGTCAGAGCAGGGTCAGAGAATAGTTGCAAGTAGACAACGAGGCGCCAGAAAGCAATTACAGGCTTACAGCAGCAGGTACCCAAGTTGAAGTTAATTTCTTTGTAACCCTTTTGTAAAAGGTTACAAAAAATTAGATTCAACTTTTGCACCTGCTGCTGTAACCCTCTGAAAATTCGTCCCACTGATTCGCAGAGTTTACAGCGATTTCGCGAGATTCGCGGATCCCAAAATTGCGGAAAATCTCAAATTCTGCGAGCGGAACGAATTTTCAACCCATGCTTAGTGAAAGAGTGATGTGTCAGTGGGAGACCTAGGCTCGAGTGTCAGAACATAGCGGTACACTGTATGGTCTTATGAACAATCTAATGCCCGGTTATGAAAGCAGAGAACACACATACAATCTTGCTGGGTGGGGGTCACTTGGAATCCGCTATTAACCCCTGAGGAGCAGGTCTGGTTCCAGGATATCAGATCTAGGACGGCCATTTAAAAGCATGGTTAAATGATAAAGATAAATAGGGATTTCCCTACTCCCAGGCATCTGACAACTGGGTCTAGTCCTGATGGAATGTCTTGCACGGGTGTGAGCTGCATACAATACCTGCTTCTGGGCTCTGTCTACTAGTGAAGACTGTATATTTCCACAATGTTAGAACCAGGGTCACCGATTCCGACACGGATTCTTGGCGTGAGGCAGGAAGGCACCCGAAGGCAATGTGTTAAGCAATGGTGCAGCACACACACTCACACTGACCCAGTAATACGCACACAATGAAGATACACCACACCAAGCTGTTTTATAAAACAAGACACTTTATCTACTTTTGATTCAGGTAGGTAACGCTAGGTTCTCACTTGATACAGGGTGACCAGTTCTCTTAAACTTAGATCAATGAAGTTAACACTTCTTAGGCACTTGGTTAATGTATGCAACCTTGCTTGGGTATAAATTCAATTCAAGGAACAATTCGGATATTCAGGGAAAACATAGGCAACATTCCCTATGCAAACATTAATAAAGGTAACATCTCCTCTGCACATCTGCAAAAGGGAAATACTTTGTGGGCATGACTTCAACATCAGTAACATTTCCTATGCATGGGGATCATACAGGCAACATGCACAACATTTCCTAGGGACATATTTAGGAAAGGCCAAATGTGGTAGGCAAGACCGCCCCAGACAGTTCTGATGTGGGCTTGGGAGTGTTTTACAGAATTTTTCATGCCCCAGAATCCCTTTAGGCTTCCTCTGTTGTTAAGAGGGAGGGGCCTCAGCGATGTTCTGGAGCTGCGCCCCTCGCAGGTAACAGTCTGGGGTGCCCCACGTCAGCTCTGACAGACAGGAAGTTTAGTAAGGCCCTCACTGCTCGGCCTGAGTCTCTCTTAGTATGGAGTGGTCATGGGGATGCCATTCCGCTCTAACCTTGCTCCTCGCCAGCCCCGCTATTAGCAATCGAATCGTCCCCCTCCCAGGGCGTTACCTGGAGGAAAGGTCAGTTGTTAGGCCAGCCCGGGCTCTGCGAGGCACCGGTGGCTTCCTCACTCCCCCTGGCCTCCACGCTGCTTCGGACCCAGCCTGGAGAGGTCGGGGGCTCCCCCTTTCCTCGGAGCCCCCTTTCTGAAGTCTGGACGGGCTCCGAGTCTTCCGGTTCTCTTCACAGCCCGGGAGCCAATGAGAGCGCGGCCCTCGGGGGTGCAGCAGCAGGAGCCAATGAAAGCGCGGCTCACCGGGGGCGTGGCCTGTGAAGCTGCCGGCACCCTGGTTGCTCTGCAAAGCTTCTTGGGCACTCCCCAGGCCTAGCGCGACCTCCTCAGCACCCGCAGAGGCTCTCCCCTCGCTTCAATGGCCACGGTGGGGTTCAGGGCATGCAATCTTCTTCTTGGGCTGCCTGGGGGCCGCAGCGGTTATTGTAAATGTGCCCATATACATTTAGCCAACGAGGGAGCACTTACTGATTAGATAGTAGAAAGTACACCAGTTGAGTAGAGGTATTGCACAAAACGGTGGCATCTTCGTGGACAAACACGCAGGGCGGGATTCATTCTGCCCCCTGGTAGACTCGTTTTTCCCTTGTTTTTCGGCCCTTCTGCCTTCTGTTAGACTTGTTTTTCCCTTGTTTGTCTGCCCTTCTGCCCTCTGTTAGACTCGTTTTTTGTGCCCTTCTGCCCTCTGTTAGTCCCTTGTTTTTCTGCCCTTCTGCACTCTGTTAGACTCGTTATTAGTGCCATTCTGCCCCCTGTTAGACTCATTTTTTAGCCTTTCTGCCCCCTGTTAGACTCGTTTTTTGTGCCCTTCTGCCCCCTGTTAGACTCGTTTTCCGTTGTTTTTCTGCCCTTCTGTCCTCTGTTAGACAGGTTTTTTGTGCCCTTCTGCCCTCTGTTAGATTCGTTTTTCCCTTGTTTTTCTGCCCTTCTGCCCTTTGTTAGACTGCTATTTGTGCCTTTCTGCCATCTGCATCACCACATCATCACTCAGCGCTACCCCAGCATCACTCAGCACCTCCACATTATCACTCAGCACCACCACATTATCACTCAGCACCACCACAGCACCACTCAGCACCACCACAGCACCACTTAGCACCACCACAGCACCACTCAGCGCCACCACAGCATCACTCAGCGCAACCACAGCATCACTCAGCACCACCACAGCATTACTCAGCACCACCACAGCACCACTCAGCACCACCACTGCACCACTCAGCACCTCCACAGCATCACTCAGCACCAACACAGCATCACTCAGCAGCACCACATTATCACTCAGCACCACCACAGCACCACTTAGCACCACCACAGCATCACTCAGCACCACCACAGCATCACTCAGCACCACCACAGCACCACTCAGCACCACCCCAGCATCAATCAGCACCATCCCAGTATCACTCAGCACCACCACAGCACCACTCAGGATCACCACAGCACCACTCAGCCCCACCACAGCACCACTCAGCGCCACCCCCGTATCAATCTGTGCAACCATTCAACAACAACTGGTTCAATTATGTTCTCTCAATGTTTCAAGTTTTATTACAAATGTCACAAAAAGATGTTAATATTTCACTTCCGTTCTTGGATTTTCTTCACAATAAAATACACTGAACATAATATTCACAAACGTTATTTACAAAAGTTTAAGCTATTGCCATTATAAATTAAAATCACTTTTATTTAAGTATTAATTATTTTTAAAAATTAAAAGCCATTGTAATTTGTAATATCAATACATCTAAGTCACGTAAATACTAACCCTGGGCGGAGTTCGCGGAGTGGGGCTTCGCGGAGCTACGCGAAGTGGGCGAGAAACTACGCCCACCTCCGCACTCCGCGTAGCCCCACTCCGCAAAACCACTGGCCGCCAGCCCCGCCACCCGCCTCCCTCCTGCCCTCCTTAAATACTTTAAAATAAAGGAACGCAATAATTTTAAAAGCACTTACCTTGCCGCCGCTGGCCGCCGCGTTCCCCGGGGCTCGTTATCTTCCGTCTTCCGTATTTTGCCGTAATGCGCATGCGCGGGCGGCCGCGCATGCGCATTTTCTCGTGAAAATGCGCATGCGCGGCCGTCCGCGCATGCGCATTACTGCAAAATACGGAAGACGGAAGATAACGAGCCCCGGGGAACGCGGCGGCCAGCGGCGGCAAGGTAAGTGCTTTTAAAATTATTGCGTTCCTTTATTTTAAAGTATTTAGGGAGGGCGGGAGGGAGGCGGGTGGCGGCCAGCTACGCTCCCTCTGCGGAGCGTGCGTAGTGCCGCCTGGCTCCGCCAGCTCCGCAAAATGCGGAGTGGGCGGCACTACGCACACTCCGCAGACGGAGCGTAGCTGGCCGCCCACCGTTAGTAAATACAAAACATGTTGAATTACAAATGCTAGAGGTGTCACATTTTCGAAAGTTATAACTATTGGCATTGTAAATGACAAAGCTATTAACTTAGCTATTTTCAAAACCAACACATACATAAAAAAAATTGTAATTTACAAGACCAATAGCTCAAACTTTCCTAATGCGAGACCTATTGCATTGCAAATGCTTGTTTTTATATCTGTCAGTGCTTCCTGTTGAGGTTTAATTTTCGTGACAGGCGCCTCATTGCCTACTTGTAACTATTCTCTGACCCTGCTTCAAGAGTCAGAGCAGGGTCAGAGAATAGTTGCAAGTAGGCAAAGAGGTGCCAGAAAGCACTTACAGGTTTACAGCAGCAGGTACCCAAGTTGAAGTTAATTTCTTTGTAACCCTTTTGTAAAAGGTTACAAAAAATTAGCTTCAACTTTTGCACCTGCTGCTGTAACCCTCTAAGTGCTTGGCTGAAAATTCTTCCCGCTGATTCGCAGATTTTACAGTGGTTTCGCGAGATTCGCGGATCCCTAAATCGCGGAAAATCTCAAATTCCGCAAGCGGAATGAATTTTCAACCCATGCTTAGTGAAAGAGTGATGTGTCAGTGGGAGACCTAGGCTCGAGTGTCGGAACATAGCAGTACACTGTATGGTCTTATGAACAATCTAATGCCCGGTTATGAAAGCAGAGAACACACATACAATCTTGCTGGGTGGGGGTCACTTGGAATCCGCTATTAACACATGAGGAGCAGGTCTGGTTCCAGGATCTCAGAACTGGGACGGCCATTTAAAAGCATGGTTGAATGAAAAAGATAAATAGGGATTTCCCTACTCCCAGGCATCTGAGAACTGGGTCTAGTCCTGCTGGAATGTCTTGCACGGGTGTGAGCTGCATACAATACCTGCTTCTGGGTTCTGTATACTAGTGAAGACTGTATATTTCCACAATGTTAGAACCAGGGTCACCGATTCCGACACGGATTCTTGGCGTGAGGCAGGAAGGCACCCGAAGGCAATGTGTTAAGCAATGGTGCAGCACACACTCACACTGACCCAGTAATACGCACACAATGAAGAGACACCACACCAAGCTGTTTTATAAAACAAGACACTTTATCTACTTTTGGTTCAGGTAGGTAACGCTAGGTTCTCACTTGATACAGGGTAACCAGTTCTCTTAAACTTAGATCAATGAAGTTAACACTTCTTAGGCACTTGGTTAATGTATGCAACCTTGCTTGGGTATAAATTCAATTCAAGGAACAATTTGGATATTCAGGGAAAACATAGGCAACATTCCCTATGCAAACATTAATAAAGGTAATATCCCCTCTGCACATCTCCAATAGGGCAACACTTTGTGGGCATGAATTCAATATCAGTAACATTTCCTATGCATGGGGATCATACAGGCACCATGCACAACATTTCCTAGGGACATATTCAGGACAGGCCATATGTGGTAGGCAAGACAGCCCCAGACAGTTCTGATGTGGGCTTGGGAGTGTTTTACAGAATTTTTCATGCCCCAGAATCCCTTTAGGCTTCCTCTGTTGTTAAGAGGGAGGTGCCTCAGCGATGTTCTGGAGATGCGCCCCTCGCAGGTAACAGTTTGGGGTGCCCCACGTCAGCTCTGACAGACAGAGAATTTAGTAAGGCCCTCACTGCTCGGCCTGAGTCTCTCTTAGTATGAAATGGTCATGGGGCTGCCATTCCGCTCTAACCTTGCTCCTCGCCAGCCCCGCTATTAGCAATCTAATCGTCCCCCTCCCGGGGCGTTACCTGGAGGAAAGGTCCGTTGTTAGGCCGGCGCGGGTTCTGCGAGGAACCAGCTGCTTCCTCACTCCCCCTGGCTTCCACGCTGCTTCGGACCCAGCCTGGGGAGGTTGGGGGCTCCCGCTTTCCTCAGAGCCCCCTCTCTGAAGTCCGGACGGGCTCCGGGTCTTCCGGTTCTCTTCACAGCCCGGGAGCCAATGAGAGCGCGGCCCTCGGGGGTGCAGCGGCAGGAGCCAATGAGAGCGTGGCTCACCGGGGGCGTGGCCTGTGAAGCTGCCGGCACCCTGGTTGCTCTGCAAAGCTTCTTGGGCACTCCCCAGGCCTAGCGCGACCACCTCAGCACCCGCAGAGGCTCTCCCCTCGCTTCAAGGGCCACAGCGGGGTTCAGGGCACACAATCTTCTTCTTGGGCTGCCTGGGGGCCGCAGCGGTGATTGTGGCACACAGCGCTTCTGACTTTGTGGCGCCTGGGCCGCAGCAGTAATCGTGGACTCAGCGCTTCTCCTGGTCAAAGCGCTTGCAGGCGGATGCCTGGCCAGCAGCGGTGAATCCCCCACGCCAGTGCTTTTCCTCCTTGCAGTGTAGAGGGGGGGGGCAAGTTGGGTGATCTGGGGCACAGGGAGCGTGCTGATGCAGCGCTAGGTGGCACCTCCAGTTCTGGTACCACAGCTCTTCTCTGCACTAGCTCTCAAGATCAGGAGCAGTTCCTAGCTGGGCAGCAATTCGCTGGCTTACTGCTCCATCCCTTGAGATCCCCCAGCAGGAGCACTTTCAGGGTCACAGCGGTTAGGAGCCACCCTGCTGGTTGGGGAGTTTCAGGGTTGAGGTTCACAGTGCTTCCCAGTCTCAGCGCTAGTTGATAGCAGGTCTTTAGTTGCAGTTTCTTGGCGGGAAGGGTAGGGGGCTGAGTTGACAGGCACAAGAGACTGGATGGTTCCCTGCGGCACACTGGAGTTGGTCTCCTGGGTTTCCTCCTCGCTGCGCAAGGTCAGCAGGCTGGCAGAGCCCCTCAGCTATCTTGGGTACAGCCGGACCTAAGCTTAGTCAGTCTCTGCAGTGTAGGTTCCCCCCTAGGCCCAACCGCCCATACTCCGGCAGAGGTTCCCCCAGGTCCAGTGGTGCCCCAATTAACAAGTTAGGTTTCTATCCTTTCCTTTATACCCCTAGGTCAGGTGACCCTCCTGAAAGGCTGCAAAGCATCACTCCTCCCTGGGCTGGAAGGTTCCAAGGACGTCTACCAAGTCTGTCTTAAGCATGAGCGAATTTTGCGGATCTCGCGTTCGCGAATTTTGCGGATTTGCGGATTCGCAATCCGCAAAATCCGCGAATTCCCGCGAATTTGCAGATTTTTTTTTTCTTTGTGTTCGCCCGTGTTTCTGCCAGTTCGCGAGGGTTTTTACAATTTCGCAATTTGTGAACTTACCTGTCGGGTCGCAAGTTTTGCGAACTTGTTGTTTCTACGTGTCCAGCCTGTTTGGGACACTCTTCTTCATCACTGCCACTCTCTGTCACCACTGCCACTCTCTGACTACTCATGCCACCCTCTGGCCCACCCATGCCACCCTCTGTTTCATCACCACACCCTCTGGTTGTCCAGTGTACCTTATTTTCGGCAAAGCAAAGCACACCTTCCCTGCCTCAAGTGACCTGAATTAATTTGGGGCTGATTAATGTGTCACAGAATATTTTTTTAGCTGGCACCTGCTTCCTTAGTGCGCCCTGATTAGTGATCTTTTGCACTTGCTAAGTGCTTTCATTGTTGCAAAATTAGTTACAACACCTGCCCTGCCCCAACTGACAATAATGAATTAGGGGCTGATTAATGGATTTTAACTTCCAGCCTGGCTCCTGCTTGTCTCCCTTAGCTGTAATTCAGGACCTTTGTGGCATATGTGTAACTATTCTGAGGTTCAGAGCAGGGTCACATAATAGTTTCAAGTGGCAACTGAACTCTGGAGGGGCCCCTCAGGAAGCACTACAGGAAATGGCTACTAATGATGAGCCTGAACTTTTGAACCTGGTAAGTAGTTACTTTCAGTTTTGCTAAGATCGTATTTCTGCAATTTTGCACTTATTCGCGGGGCGCGAACTCACGCGAACAGTGCGAGCAGTGCGAGCAAAATCCGCTGCATGCGGATTTGCGGATTTTGCGGGAGATTCGCGAATCTCGCGGATTGCGGATTTCCCGAAAATCCGCAAAATCCGCGAGCGGAACGGATTTTCCGCCCATGCCTAGTCTGTCTATGTGACAAAAAGGCGGGAATGCAAGGATTCAGTAACAGTATGTCCCAGCCTGATCCTAACTACTGGTGCATGTATGTACAATGGCAACTCTGCAGTAGCAGGGACCTGTGGCAGCCATAATATTAGGAACGAGCACCTGCACCTCAGCACTGTTTGGCAGTGGTAAGGGACCCAGAGGTCTAGGTCCAACAAAAAGATGGTGGCAAAAATTAGACAAAAAGGGAAAAAAGTAGGGTAAGACCACCCTAGGGCTGACCGGTCTAACATACATGTTTAAACCTATGGGTCACACTTTTTCACCTTCCTATATCACAACTTCACCCTCCTATTTTTCCACTTCACCTTGCTGTCCAGCTCACCTCACCCTCTACTTACTTCCACTTCAGTCTATTCACATTATCCTACTCTCTTTCCACCTTATCCACTTGTTCCTGTGCTGTGCCCTTCTATTTCTTTTTTCTTTTCTTTCAAATCCAGGTAGTACAGAAGCCATTCAGCAATAAGGAATATGTGAATGTACAATAGGACAAGAAGTACATATATACACAAATCAGGTAATTTCGAAAAATATTTCAGGGATTAGTAAAATCATGCTAAATAGATAAGTTACATTATGCATCTAATTTTATACATGAAAAAAATAAGAATACTTAAATGTGGGAGGGCGGTAGGAAGTACAGAGACTTTGCTTGTTGTTAACAAGTGCTTTATTGGGCGAATGACACGCTTCTTGTAGGGAAAGGTTCTGTAGAAGGGTAAAGGGGTTCGGAAGCCTTCTCAGCAGGTCTCCTTTCCCACGGCATGGACCGTCCTCTCCTTTTGCACTCCAGTGCAGTGCCATCAGGTCAAGGATCCAGGTAGGGGAGGCGTGTAAAAGAAACAAAAGGGACCTCGTTTGAGAATAGCGTTCAAACGCTCAATCAGTGCTGAGGGAGGGACAGTGAAGGGACCCTCTGTGCACAACAACTCTAGCTAAGTGAGGAAGTGCTCGGGGTGGGGTTACCGGGAGGTTAGGTACAGGTTTGCTAGCTCGGGGGTCTTCCCCTTCAGCCCGCCCAGCCCGTGAAGCGCTTGCGTAAATGTGCTAGCCACGCTCTTCCTCCTAGAGCGTGGCTGGGTGACTCGTAGGGACGTTGGCCTCCTGGCTCCGGCGCGTCGTCACACTCCTTCATTCCTCCATACTCAGGTCCTGTCCGTCTGCCTTCCGCATTCTCACCAATTCCGTCTCCTCCGGTGTACTTCCTGGATTTGTCGGCCCGGCTCCTTTGACATCATCAGTTAGGGCGGGGCTTGAGGACATTTCTCCCCAGTTAAAGAAACAGTGCCCTTTATTGCTGTCCTTGGAAAAGAGTGTAAATCCTGGGTCAGTCCACTCATCCTGTTGCGGCAGAGAAGAGGGTGAGAATGCATTTTTAGGAGATTCAGTGATACAGTCTTGTGTCCCTTCTGCGATCATCCACCCTTGCCACATAAATAAACAAAATCATTCTAAGGTGACAAAGATCTGAACCCTATCATCCATGTTGTTATGGGTGCACAGATCTTGTTACCCCGTCTCCTAGATTGTCTTCCCCTGGTAGCATAGATGGCAATTTCTTGATTGAATACCCCCAGAAAGCGAGCCAGCCACATTTGGAAGCTCGGCGAGTCTGAGTCTTTCCAGCGGGCTGAAAGTATTATTCTAAACACAGCAGTGCCAATAAATGACATTGTTTCTTCCTCCCTGCTGAGTTCAAGTGTGCTATCATACCCAATCATGTAAAGGGTGGGGGAATCAGCTATTTTGTGTCCAAACACCTCCTCCCAAAATTCAAGCATCATTGTTTTAATCAGCGTTAGTTTATCACATTCACAAAACATGTGTATAAGAGGAGCTGGCCCTGAGGTGCATCTGGGCCATTCATCGTTTATCCTTTTCCCCCAGGCATGTAGTTTTGCAGGAGTAAAATACAGATTGTAGATCATTTTGTATGTCTGGGCTTTTAAGCTAGACGATATGAGCAGGCGTGATGATAATGATACGCTCATATCGATATCTACATTTGGGTTAGCTAACTTGCCAGTCCAGCATATTTGAGTTTGTGCCATATCATCATGCAATTTTTCTAAAAGAAGCCCATATATTGAGCCGATTCTAGTAGCACTATTGGTAATGGTTTCTATCATTTGGATTCTTTCTAAGTTAATGTTAGGAGCTTTAAGCTTTAGTATAGTATAAACAAAAAATGAAAAAAACAAATCCAGGCGAAGAACAGAAGGCATCAGTGCTATAACTTTTTTTACATTAACCTCTGAAAGTACATTAATAAAACTTGTGGTATATCAGGAAATAAATTGAGCATTATTAGCGCAGATATTTAGAGAAATAAGAAACAAGCCTGTATGTGGAGATTAACTATCTGTACGTGGAATGCTCCTGGGCTTCATGATAGAGACAAACGCTCGCAACTGAGCGAGATAATTTATCAAAACCCCACAGATATAGTATGTCTCCAAGAGACTCATCTGCCTTGGAACAAAAAGGATTTATTAAAAATCAGGGGGTATAATCTACTTTCTTGTACCACTCAAACATCTAATACTCGTGGGGTAGCTACACTCGCTAAAACCTTCCTAGGCTAGGCTATTTGCAAGATGGCAGATGCTCAGGGCAGATGTGTACTCATCGAATTGGCTATGGGTATAACTGTTTACTCGGTCTATGGATCAAATCAAGATGATCCTACTATCTTTGAGAAACTTGAACTTGAGCTTGCTTCATGGCCAGGCCCACTTGTCTTTTGCCGTCATTTGAACGTCTCACTTGGATCCACATTTCATAATCAGAGGAAGCAAAAATATCTGGGTCGCAAACCACGAGTATTGAATGCAATTAGCCGGCTCCGAGACAACTTCGACCTGATTGATATATGGGACTCAAAGAATCAGTCAGACCCTGGGTTCACTTACTTCTCACATCCCCACAACAAATACGTTAGAATTGATTATATATTTACAACAAGGGATCTCTGTAACCAAGCTATAATCATCAAACACCCCAAAATAATCTCTGACCACAATGCGTTAACTCTTACAATTAACTTAGCAACCTTTACTAGACAATGTAGGAGCTGGACCTTCGATAGGAAGCTGCTGGCTAATAAGGACTACATTAAATACATTACCAACTGGGCTCAAGGATTTTTTTTTATATAAATCGCTTTAGCTCCCCAAGGTGTGTGGTCTGGGATTGCTTTAAGGCAGCTCTTAGGAGGGAAATGGCTAGTTATGTAGCTAGAACCAAAAAGCAACGCAATAGGGAGTACAATAAGAATAAACATGAGCTAGCCAAGGCAGAGGGTGAACACACCGCATTAATAGCTCGAGGGGAAGATGGGAAACACACTATGTATCGTATGCTGTTACTAAAAACAGACTTAAACTCCGGGTTGACCCAGAAAGCCGCAGAAATCTATAAAAAACACAAGAGAAACGCATATGAGAATGGGGAAAAAATCGGCAAACAGCTCGCATTGCGCACCAGCTAGAAAACCTCCTATAATGCAATCTCAGCTATACAATCGGGTGGACATACACATACACAAACAACTGACATAATTAATGCATTCCAACACTGTTATAAGAAGCTTTATCAGAAAGATATCATAGCTAACAGTGATGACTTTGACATATTTTTAAGAGATTTCCTAAATGACCCAGATATGAGTAGGAGTATAGATGCCGCCACCCGGGAAGACCTTGAGAAAGAAATCACTCTGACAAAATTACAAATAGCCCTCTCCTCTCTTGCCTCAGGGAAGGCCGCTGGTCCAGACACAGTCGCCCTCGAGCTATATAAAGCTTTGAGTAAATGTATAGAGCCTCTCCTACTCGATTTATTTCTGGGTATACAATGGGATGGGAATCCTCCCTAATCTTGGAAAGAAACAAATATAGTCATATTTCCCAAAAAGGGAAAAGCCCCTGACCAACTATCATCATATCGCCCAATTTATTTAATTACCTCCGATTCAAAATTGTACGCTAAAATCATGGCTAATCGGCTCGGGAGGGTTGTCAAACATCTGGTCACCCCGTGGCAGCATGGATTCATCCCTGGTAAAGGCATGACAGAACATACTCGTAGGGCTATCTCTCTTTTTGATATTATGTCCGGAACAGGGGGCCAGATGTCGGTGATCCTTCTGGACGCTGAGAATGCCTTTAACTGTGTCATGGGATTTCTTCTGGGCTATTTTGTCGCATATCAACTTCGGCCCCTAATGTGTAAAATCAGTTCAGGCGATGTATCAGGATCCTATAGCTCAACTGCAGATCATGGGCTCTGAATCAAGTACAATCCAAATCTCAAGCGGCACCAGGCAAAGCTGCCCTTGCTCCCCGATATTATTCTCACTATACATAAACCCCCTCATTTTGAAACTTTTAGAAAATCAAACAATTAAGCCTGTGGCTACTGGCCAATACGAAACTAAAACACTGGCCTATGCCGATGACATTGCTGTGTTAACACCCAATCCAGCTGAGGCTATTACTGAAATTGAGGCTGTCACACAAACTTATGGGCGATACTCGGGATATTCCCTAAATAAGGACAAAACAATTATACTCTGTGCTGACAATATTGAATTTTCTGACCCCAGAAAGGCTGAAGAAGCTACATATCTAGGTGTCTTCTTAGCTCTGCCGCTTCTACTGTAATACAGAGGACACTGCAATACCATCCATTTATGAGCTGTCAATAGGGACTAAAGCTAAAGGCCTTTTTTAAGACAACTAGAACCAAACTATTTAAAAAAAAAAAAAAGTTTAAGGTCATCTCTAATGCCTGGATAATCTGGTCAAGAATGGTCAAATACAGGCAGATCTCAAAGATACATCAATACTCTTCCCTGTGGCATTCTGCTTTGCTCCCTACACTAGCCAACGATGATATCGCCAAGAAATGGGAAAACATAGGAATTGTTACAGTTGGTGATTTCTTGGGCGAAGATATATAGACCACTTTTTTGGACCTGTTATCTATCTAATGGCGACTGTTTCAAATTTATTCTGGATTATGCTGTGCCCTTCTATTTCACCAATTTGCCCTCCTATTTTTCTCACCCCATCCTCCTCTCTTTCTACCTAAGTCTAGTTTCTCTTTCTTCTGACCTAGCCATTCTGTCATTGGCTGTCAACTTACTTTTGCTCCACTTCCCCCTTAATTTCCACTGCATCCCTCCCTCTCTCATCTCATTCGTCTCTCTTTTCCTCATCCTTCTGTCTCTTACTCCCCATCTTCTCTGTCCCTTACCCTCCTCTCACCATTGCCGGCCTCCTCAGTCTTTCTGACTTGCCCTTCTTCTCCCCCTCCCACCATCCTCCTTTTTTCTCACTATCCTCCCGTCTGCCTCATTGTCCTCCTTATTATACTTCCATCCCTCTGCTTCATTTTCCCCTCTCAGTAAAACACACAAGATGCTGGACGGATTGTTTCCCAATGGCAAAACAATCACCCCTAGTCACAGATCTGGGTTTAATCCATCGTTATTTTGCTCACCAAGCCACCCCAGTTCAGACATGGCCATATCTAAATCATTTACAACAAGGGGTGGTGAGGGACAGAGTCTCTGAATTAAACAGAATACTCTCACCCAGTCAAGAGATCAGGGCTAGATCCCACACCGTTTTTTAGCTCACTGCACCATCCCAGTTTCAGAACCTGGCTGTATGCAAATTAGTCTGTTCCTGTCCCAGTGCATGATGGGAACAGGGCAAACCAAACTACAAAAGCCAATTCTTACACTGGGAAGGAAACAAGCTACCGGGGACCGGTTTCTGGCATTTCAGCCTCTTCGGCCCGGCTTGCTTGAATCCTGATGGTGCAATGAGCAAGGGACTCACATCTGAGTATACCCTTCCACGCTTAGGGTGGACAAAAATATTTACAACAAGGGGTGGTGAGGGACAGAGTCTCTGAATTAAACAGAATACTCTCACCCAGTCAAGAGATCAGGGCTAGATCCCACACCGTTTTTTAGCTCACTGCACCATCCCAGTTTCAGAACCTGGCTGTATGCAAATTAGTCTGTTCCTGTCCCAGTGCATGATGGGAACAGGGCAAACCAAACTACAAAAGCCAATTCTTACACTGGGAAGGAAACAAGCTACCGGGGACCGGTTTCTGGCATTTCAGCCTCTTCGGCCCGGCTTGCTTGAATCCTGATGGTGCAATGAGCAAGGGACTCACATCTGAGTATACCCTTCCACGCTTAGGGTGGACAAAAATATTTACAACAAGGGGTGGTGAGGGACAGAGTCTCTGAATTAAACAGAATACTCTCACCCAGTCAAGAGATCAGGGCTAGATCCCACACCGTTTTTTAGCTCACTGCACCATCCCAGTTTCAGAACCTGGCTGTATGCAAATTAGTCTGTTCCTGTCCCAGTGCATGATGGGAACAGGGCAAACCAAACTACAAAAGCCAATTCTTACACTGGGAAGGAAACAAGCTACCGGGGACCGGTTTCTGGCATTTCAGCCTCTTCGGCCCGGCTTGCTTGAATCCTGATGGTGCAATGAGCAAGGGACTCACATCTGAGTATACCCTTCCACGCTTAGGGTGGACAAAAATATTTACAACAAGGGGTGGTGAGGGACAGAGTCTCTGAATTAAACAGAATACTCTCACCCAGTCAAGAGATCAGGGCTAGATCCCACACCGTTTTTTAGCTCACTGCACCATCCCAGTTTCAGAACCTGGCTGTATGCAAATTAGTCTGTTCCTGTCCCAGTGCATGATGGGAACAGGGCAAACCAAACTACAAAAGCCAATTCTTACACATGCCAGAAACCGGTCCCCGGTAGCTTGTCTCCTTTCTGGTAAAGAATTGGCTTGGTAGTTTAGTCTGCCCTGTTCCCATGATGCACTGGGCCAGGGACAGACTGATTTGCATATAGCCAGGTTCTGAGCTGGGATGGGGCAGTGAGATAAATAACGGTGATGGATCAAGCCCTGATCTTTGGACTGGGTAAGGGTGGTCTGCTCAATTCAGACACTCTGTTCATCACCACCCCCTTTTGTTAATCGATTTTGGCCACTATAGGTGTGGCAGGGTATACTCAGACATGAGTCCCTTTCTCACTGCTCCATCAGGATTCAAGCAAGCCGGGCCGAAGAGGCTGAAATGCCAGAAACCGGTCCCCGGTAGCTTGTCTCCTTTCTGGTAAAGAATTGGCTTGGTAGTTTAGTCTGCCCTGTTCCCATGATGCACTGGGCCAGGGACAGACTGATTTGCATATAGCCAGGTTCTGAGCTGGGATGGGGCAGTGAGATAAATAACGGTGATGGATCAAGCCCTGATCTTTGGACTGGGTAAGAGTGGTCTGCTCAATTCAGACACTCTGTTCATCACCACCCCCTTTTGTTAATCGATTTTGGCCACTATAGGTGTGGCAGGGTATACTCAGACATGAGTCCCTTTCTCACTGCTCCATCAGGATTCAAGCAAGCCGGGCCGAAGAGGCTGAAATGCCAGAAACCGGTCCCCGGTAGCTTGTCTCCTTTCTGGTAAAGAATTGGCTTGGTAGTTTAGTCTGCCCTGTTCCCATGATGCACTGGGCCAGGGACAGACTGATTTGCATATAGCCAGGTTCTGAGCTGGGATGGGGCAGTGAGATAAATAACGGTGATGGATCAAGCCCTGATCTTTGGACTGGGTAAGAGTGGTCTGCTCAATTCAGACACTCTGTTCATCACCACCCCCTTTTGTTAATCGATTTTGGCCACTATAGGTGTGGCAGGGTATACTCAGACATGAGTCCCTTTCTCACTGCTCCATCAGGATTCAAGCAAGCCGGGCCGAAGAGGCTGAAATGCCAGAAACCGGTCCCCGGTAGCTTGTCTCCTTTCTGGTAAAGAATTGGCTTGGTAGTTTAGTCTGCCCTGTTCCCATGATGCACTGGGCCAGGGACAGACTGATTTGCATATAGCCAGGTTCTGAGCTGGGATGGGGCAGTGAGATAAATAACGGTGATGGATCAAGCCCTGATCTTTGGACTGGGTAAGAGTGGTCTGCTCAATTCAGACACTCTGTTCATCACCACCCCCTTTTGTTAATCGATTTTGGCCACTATAGGTGTGGCAGGGTATACTCAGACATGAGTCCCTTTCTCACTGCTCCATCAGGATTCAAGCAAGCCGGGCCGAAGAGGCTGAAATGCCAGAAACCGGTCCCCGGTAGCTTGTCTCCTTTCTGGTAAAGAATTGGCTTGGTAGTTTAGTCTGCCCTGTTCCCATGATGCACTGGGCCAGGGACAGACTGATTTGCATATAGCCAGGTTCTGAGCTGGGATGGGGCAGTGAGATAAATAACGGTGATGGATCAAGCCCTGATCTTTGGACTGGGTAAGAGTGGTCTGCTCAATTCAGACACTCTGTTCATCACCACCCCCTTTTGTTAATCGATTTTGGCCACTATAGGTGTGGCAGGGTATACTCAGACATGAGTCCCTTTCTCACTGCTCCATCAGGATTCAAGCAAGCCGGGCCGAAGAGGCTGAAATGCCAGAAACCGGTCCCCGGTAGCTTGTCTCCTTTCTGGTAAAGAATTGGCTTGGTAGTTTAGTCTGCCCTGTTCCCATGATGCACTGGGCCAGGGACAGACTGATTTGCATATAGCCAGGTTCTGAGCTGGGATGGGGCAGTGAGATAAATAACGGTGATGGATCAAGCCCTGATCTTTGGACTGGGTAAGAGTGGTCTGCTCAATTCAGACACTCTGTTCATCACCACCCCCTTTTGTTAATCGATTTTGGCCACTATAGGTGTGGCAGGGTATACTCAGACATGAGTCCCTTTCTCACTGCTCCATCAGGATTCAAGCAAGCCGGGCCGAAGAGGCTGAAATGCCAGAAACCGGTCCCCGGTAGCTTGTCTCCTTTCTGGTAAAGAATTGGCTTGGTAGTTTAGTCTGCCCTGTTCCCATGATGCACTGGGCCAGGGACAGACTGATTTGCATATAGCCAGGTTCTGAGCTGGGATGGGGCAGTGAGATAAATAACGGTGATGGATCAAGCCCTGATCTTTGGACTGGGTAAGAGTGGTCTGCTCAATTCAGACACTCTGTTCATCACCACCCCCTTTTGTTTATCGATTTTGGCCACTATAGGTGTGGCAGGGTATACTCAGACATGAGTCCCTTTCTCACTGCTCCATCAGGATTCAAGCAAGCCGGGCCGAAGAGGCTGAAATGCCAGAAACCGGTCCCCGGTAGCTTGTCTCCTTTCTGGTAAAGAATTGGCTTGGTAGTTTAGTCTGCCCTGTTCCCATGATGCACTGGGCCAGGGACAGACTGATTTGCATATAGCCAGGTTCTGAGCTGGGATGGGGCAGTGAGATAAATAACGGTGATGGATCAAGCCCTGATCTTTGGACTGGGTAAGAGTGGTCTGCTCAATTCAGACACTCTGTTCATCACCACCCCCTTTTGTTAATCCATATCTAAATCAGTCTTGACCCTGTGCCTCATGGGAACAGTCCAGACCGAACTGCCAAGCCATGTCTTCCCTGGACCGGAATCAAGCATCCTAGGACCGGTTTCTGGCTATCAGCCGTCTTCAGCCAGGATAGTTTGACTCCAGTGGCGTAGTGAGCATGGGACCCACGTCGGGGCATACCCTTCCCACATAGGGTGAACAGCAAAACACACAAGATGGTGGACTGAATGTTGCACAATGGCAAAACATTCACCCCCAGTCACAGATCTGGGTTTAATCCATCGTTATTTTGATCACCAAGCCACCCCAGGTTAGACATGGCCATATGCAAATCAGTCATGACCCTGTGCCTCATGGGAACAGTCCAGCCCGAACTGCCAAGCCATGTCTTCCCTGGACCAGAATCAAGCATCCTAGGACCGGTTTCTGGCTATCAGCCGTCTTCAGCCAGGATAGCTTGACTCCAGTGGCTTAGTGAGCACGGGACCCACGTCTGGGCATCGTTATTTTGCTCACCAAGCCACTCCAGTTCAGACATGGCCATATGCTAATCAGTCTTGACCCCAGAGACAGGGCTACACCAATGGGTACCATGGTGGTTTCACCTGGGGTTCCTTGGGGGGGGTATCAGTTTTGATGCTCACATCTTTCTCTTTTATAGTTTATTGGAATACTCAAATATGCTAGGTAGGTTTGTTGTAATAGTGAAAGTGAAGTAAGGAACCCCATGCATTACAGGTGGAATATATGCACCTTGGTTGGTAGGGTAGCACTCCACAGTTTCTGAGGTTATACTTAGGTTATAGACAGGTATGCTAGTAATAAGGGGAGATTTTAACGCTAGCTGAAACAAGAGCCAAAATATAGACTTCCCCTCCCGAATTCATATTGATGATCCTAGACAAATGAGTGACCATCTTTGAGCTCAGTGATAGTTGGTGCACTTGCATCTGATATACAGACACTTTATGTGCTACTTTGCATCACATGATTTTTATTCTCAATGAGACTAATTGTTTGTTCCGGTCACTAACTTCATTGCCACTAACGATGCATACATAATCCCCAGAGGGCTGTCAGAACATGCACCAGTGGAAATGCGGCTCGAGCTGCTCCATTTAGTACTAGTAGAGGTTTATGGAGACAGCCAGGACCAGGAGGGTTAGACTGTGTCCCAATACAAAGTCTATGAGTTTGAAAATTTGGCAAGCAAGCTCCTTTACTGGTGAACTCAAAGGAAGGGAGCGATGAGAATTATTCCTTTGATCTGTAACTCAGATGGCATGAAGGTCGCTGACTCACTGGAAATTGTGACAGTATTTGAAAACTACTATAGGGACTTGTATCGCGAAAGAGCCCCATTGAGTTGTGAAAAAACCGTATTGCAAATGATTCAATCCTAAATCACTCTAGCGTGAAGAGCTCGAGGAGCTAAATGTGCCACTCACTCTAGAAGGAATTAAAGCAGCCATAGCGGAGGCCCCAGAGGGTAAAGCGCTTGTTGTCAATGGCCTCCCGGTAGAGCTTTGCAAAAACATTCTCCCCCTGCTCTGACTTCTAATGCTGTGACTGTCTTTAGAGATAGAATGACCAGCCTCTCTCTCGATAGTGTAAATAAATAATTTCAGTCACATGCTTCATTGTAAACGTAATTCAAACCAGGATATTTGCTGTTGATAAACCCATGTGAAAAGTATACATAAGAAGTGGTATGAAAACAACATGCAAATGCTATGTACCTTTACATTGTGCACGCAGATCAGCAGGTGGTTTTGGGAAACACAAACATGCTGTGCTTGCAATCCAACGATTAATACATGGAATCCATGCAATTATACCTGGCTACCAATAAAATGTGCATGTCTGTCTGTATGGGGTACACGCAAGTCAGCAGGTAATCAATGAAACCAGTATATCATGTAGCAACTCCGCATATAATGCTTTCAGTCAATTAGCTTGTACGTTTAAACGAATTATGTGTAAAAGCCGCCATTATGTTAGTGAATCACAAAATGTGTATACTAACCTGAACATTAAACACATCTGTATGCTACTCGTGCAAATCAGTTTGATATATATGCAAACAAGTATGCTTTCCATATACGCAGTCCATATGTCAGCAATTATCTATATTATTTATCTAAACTAATAGAGAACAAGTCTAGACCAATGTGGCAGGAAAACCCCAGCATAGGTTAGGGTTGCAAACCACTATGTTACTCATATGTACCAGAACATTATGAGGTAAAACCAATAGGGAATTCATTTAAACCAATACATTTTACACTCACCATTGTTCTATGCATGCATGTTTAGTTTACAAACTCCAATGCATTAAATGGACATAAAAGTGTACTGTTGATAAACTGGTATACAGGGAGCTTTCATCAGTTTGATGTCTTTTAAAACCCCCACTCCTTAAACCATACGCAATGAAGAAATGCAAGACCACGAAAGTGCAGTATGTCATAAACATTCATGCCATCCAGCAACTCATCACACCATAGGGTATACCATTAAAGGTATTCCCCATCGGTTCAAATATATTTATTTTACTAGAGAATGTTGAGCAAGAGGTGAAACATGTCACACTACATACACTTCCGTTGACACGTTTAAAGACTATTACAATACCTCCCTTCGTTTATACCCAACCCAAAGAAATTAACAAAGAAATTATGCAAGTAACACAAATCATCTACAAATCTTGTTATAGAAAATGGGTGAGAGATGCAAAACAGTTAACCAAAAATTAGACCACACAAAAACTCACTGAGAATGGAGAGCAGGAAAGACCAACACATTCCATTTAAATCTTTTAGGTTTTCTATGCATCCTAGCACGTGCTCTCCACCCATGAGGCCCAACTCCCTTGTCAATATCCCCACATTCTTTATGCCTATCAGTGAGTTCTTCTCACATTTTTGTAATCCTTCTTACATTCCACCACTTATTTCCCAAAATCTTCAAACATTTCCACTGACAGCTTTCTCCCTGGCAGGAGCCTTCAGCTTTGGGTCAATAGAAAGGATTTCGCAAGCAATCTCAGAATTTGAACATGCCCCTATTATCTGTTGTGCTGTTTTTACTTTAACAGTTCTCCTTTGTTTTCTCCTGATATCTTTCATCCCCAGTATGTACCTCTTCAGCCAAACCCTCAAAGCTCATGCATCTCTAGTGCCATTT